>NC_132818.1:21363258-21993066 GCF_048594095.1 Paramormyrops kingsleyae | reverse complement strand
GTTTCTCTCTTCCTTCCTCTGTCCTTGACAGTCTCTCGCTACCTCTGCTTCAGCCCGGTTGTGATCCCGTCCAAATCATTCCCCGATAGCATTGCCCCCCACCCCCCCTCCCACAGCAGACCCCGACCTGTCCCCCTTCAGCACGAGTCAATCTTTCAATGGCCTTAGTATTCTTTGCTGTCTTTGTCATCTACACAGAACTCAGAAAGACTTCAGGACTCCACTGAGACTGGCTTAGACTCTCTTCTGGTAATTAGGGTGCATTGGCGGTTTGACAGTGGTTAGTGGTTAGTGGTTAGTGGTTAGCTTCAAGTAACCACCAGAGCCAGTGCGGTTATTTAAACAGCTGACTGACGTGAACATGGGTCGAGGGACAAACTCCTGGGCTCCGGCACCAGCCCTGCTGTACCAGCCCAGAACCTGCCGGAAAACGAACCTGCTCTATTCATCAACAGTGCAGTGCGGCTCCGAGGAACCGGCCACCCCACATCCGAGTCTGCCGTCGTCATGACGGCAGATAGGCAGTGCTGGGACAGGGAATGCCGGACTCGGCGACCTTGAGATCCGTGCCCGGCAAGCGGCACCCGGCGACGCTCGTAGATATTTCTAATCAAACAGACGGGCTACAGACTCGGCGACCTCAGCCGAATGAAAGATGCCGTAATCAGGGTTTCGCCGATAGGAGTTTTACTGCTCTGTCACTGCGATCCTGAGGTGCGGCAGCTGAAATAAGGGTCTCCTGTACAGTGGGACAGCTTTTTCTTGGGGGGGGGGGGGTGGCAGTGTGGACTTTATTCACCTTTGCAGAACCCTGTTTTACGCTATGATCACATGAACAGGATCACTACGCTACCCCCAGAGAGATGGCACTATAAAACAGCCCATAATCATCTGTTCGGGGGGGGGAGGCTCAGAAGTATATAATGCTATAATGCTGCCTGTGAAAACATGCTTAGGCCCCCTCTCCGGGGGGGGGGTTATGACACCTTTGTGTAGCTAGAAAGCTCGCAGCTGGCTGCAAAGATAGTAAATGATCCACATCTTGAAAATCATTTCGGTGAACACGACTCTCACATCCCCTGCACATCCCATCTCTCACATCCCCTGCACATCCCATTCTTTCGCAGGGAAGTCTTTAACTGGGCTGTTTACTCGGCATTTCCTACAGATCTCCTGTTGATCACTCTGCTCGTGCTACACTTATATAGACGCTTCCCGGGTTACGCTGGTCCGTGTTACGATATTTTGACTTTACAATAGGTATGATTATTCAATAAACTGCTTGAGATATTCCACACTTTTTTATATATTAAAATGATTTTGCCCAACTGTAGGCTAATGTAAGTGTTCTAAGCATTTTTAAGCTAGGCTAGGCTATGATGGTTGTTAGGTTATGTGTATTGTGTTAAAATGCATTTTCGTCTTGCGACAGGTTTGTTGGAACATAAGCCCATCGTAACCCAGGAAGAGGCTGTATTTACATTTATTTTGTTTAGCAGACGGTTTTGCCCAAAGTGAAATATAACTTAGGTAAATAGCACATGAGAGTCGACTGGACATAAGTGCAGCTAGGCTGAGCTTCCAGTAAACACCCAGGTACGAGTATAAGCAGGATTGGGACAGGAGCTACACAACATCTTCCAGCAAGGCAAGAACTTAATATGGCTATTCAATGACAAGAAGTGCAACCTTAAGAATATTCAGGAAACACAGAGTGGTATTAGGCTAGAGGAGATATTTCTGGGTCTTGAGGCATTTCTTGAAGGTGGAGATCTGGAATCTGATATCTGGATGGTTTGGGGGTTTTGATTGAAACTTCCTCGTTATTGACCAGTGGCTGGTCACCTTACCTCCCTGCCGGAATTCCCCAGTCACCATCCCATCTGAGGCAACAGGCAATATTACGGAACAGAGCCTTCAAGTTTAAATCCTGGCTGGGAGCTTCTGTTGTACCATTAAAGGTGTTCCATGAAGCGGAATCAATTCAACCTGAACACAAGTCATTCAGATTTTACTCTGAATTAAGACCATTGGGAATTGATGTCTAATAATTATTTCTAATCCTAAACACAATGTGCATGTTTTTATTAAGATCTTGGCACTTTCACATGTTAGGCAAACATCTGTTCACTTTCTTATAGATTCTAGGCTCTTTAATGGCAGACGAACAGGTTGGTGGTGTTGGAATTCGGTCCAGCACAGGGTTAAGACGATGGACACAGTCAAGGGACACAAGGCTTTCACGCGTTAAGCCTCAGCTGGAGTTCAGTCCAATTCAATTTATATAGCGCCTTTCACAACAGGTTCAGCCCAAGGCACTTTGACAAGAGTGTGTAGCGATCAGGTATGACATCATTTATGCAATGCAGGGAAAAGGGAGGAGGGAAAGAAAGGTTGCAATGGAGAAGAGTAAGCAAGAACTCCAAAGTAGGGGGATAAAAAACCTCTGGGGTCCAAGGTCAACTGGACCCCCAGCATGCTAACATTATAGAACTGAAGTGTGTGTGCAGGTGACAGGTGACAGGTGACAGATGCCCCTTGTGTGCCACTGCAGACCTTTAGTGCCTCTTAGATTCAGCACCGGAGCCACTCGCTTTGCACAGATTTTTCTCAGCAATCGGCAGCCGTCCGCTGCCATCGATACGCCAGGCGTCCTCGCGGCTAACGCTAATCTCCCAGCCGCTCGCGTGCGCTCGCTCTCTCGCCCGCGCCCGCCCGCCCGCTCACTGCCTTGCAGAGCCGCGGCCCATTGCCCGCCCCTCCCCCGGCAGATGACGCCTTTTAGCGCGTCACCGGGGGAGGGGGGAAACGCGCGATAGCGCCAGCGAGCAGGTGGCACGGGGAGCGGGGCCGGCACTATGCGCGGGAACTGGGAGAGAAGGAGATACGGCAGGCGCGCCCCCCACAGGTCGACCCGTGCCACTGCGGAGGGGTCACACGGCAAAGTCACAGCCTCCTCGGCGCCGCTGACGGAGCGCACACCACTACGCTCACGCCTTGTCAGTTCCACGGGTCCAGGACACCCCAGAAAACAGACCTGATGCTATTCAGCTATTTATGTGGGGGTGTTGTGCAGGATTCTGGGCACGGCAGTACAACAGCAGCGTCCAGCCCAGGATTTACATGACGGTTTAAAGCATGCCCCCCCCCCCCCCTCGCTTGGCTTATTAATAGTCATGCTCATGTGACACTAGCGGGAAAATGGAGAAAAGGGGCAATCTCTCCCACAGGTGTCCTCCAGGGAGCGGCTGCATTTAGACAGACGTCTTTGGTATTGACCAGCGTCTGCTCACCTTACCGCCTGGAACCTGCCACCGGCTCCCTTCCTGGCTCATGTTTTCATTGTTGCTGTTAACTGAACCATTGCTTGTGTTTCCTCCATCTCTCCCTCCTTCAAACCTGTTCCTCTCTCCCTCCATCTCTGTCTATATGACCTGTTCTTCTCTCCCTCCATCTCTCCCTCCCTCTGAACTGTTCCTCTCCCTCTCTTTCCCTCCTTTTGACCTATTCCTCTCTCCTTCTTTCTCTTCCTCCATCAAACCCATTCCTCTTTCCTTCCATCTCTCCTTGCTTGTGGCCTGTTCCCCCCCCCCTCCAACTCTCTGTCTATATGATCTGTTCCTCTCTTCCTTCATCTCTCCTACCTTCAGACCTGTTCCTCTCTGCCTCCTGTTGATGTGTAGAAGACAACACTTCATTTCAGACTGAACTCGAGTGCCCTCGTCCCCTGGCTCACATTATTTTCACGTGACCACCAGATGGCCTAATGGTTAAGGAATTGAGCATTAAAATGAGGAGTCCTGCTCTCTGCACTCCTGCAGAGAGACCAAACTGGAATTTCACACAAACAATGGTGTTTATAAATAGGTGGGGCCCGGTGAAGCCCCCGGCTCTTCATTATGTGTTGATCATGCTCTCCTGTAAATCACAACAGTGCTGCTGATGAGGTTGGTGCCACACCGAACCTCCGTCCTGATTTCCCATGATGCTCCGGCACGCCTCTGTGGTCCGCGGCCCCTGAAATGTCCTTGGCTGCTCTCAGCCGCTATTAGATGATCAAAACCCATGATGTTTCACCTCTGAAAACGTTCCGAGGACCTCAGATGGCCGGAGTGTGACAGGAGGGGCTGTGAGGTCAGTGACGTGCTCATCGGGACGTTCCGGGGAGCTGCCAGTGACCTCCGAGCTGATTGTATGCGGGTCCCGAGTTTGCCCCGTCTGCAGAATCTGCAAAGCCTCTGACAGTGTGCCTGGAATGCGCTGCCGCATTAAATGCAGCCATCAGAGATCTCTGCGTAAGTCCGGCCAGCGGAACCTCTGCGGAATCCGAATACTTGCCCTTCCTGTCTCCGATTCTGCGGCCACCACGGCCCGCCTCATAACTTCTCCCCCGCGCCCTCGCTTGGTCACGGCCGGACAAGCACTAGCACATTTTTTCCAGTAGCGGGCGCCCACGCACTTTATTAGAATTACAGTTTTTATTTTCTCAGTTAAAACCTTTAATCCAGAGCAGCAGCCATGAATCCAACTTGATATTTTACTTAAATAATTTTGGTTGAATGCTTCACTCAAGGGTATAACAGCAAGTTCCTTCTCATCACAGCTCTCACCGGTGTTACATCTTTCTTGGCAGCTTGGATGATTCTGGAAGCTCAGTAAATCTGTGTGCAATATTAGTCTTTAGTGACCACAAAAATCAGTACAATAATAATTTTATTTTACTCATCCATTTTACACATGCATATACACACAAATATTTATTTCTATGACTGTTTTTTCTGTATTTTTTTCTTGTTCTTTTCTTGCACTGAACAGGAACAGCACTCCATGTTTTGTTGTACATTTAATATACAGTGACAAAAAAGCTTCTATTCTATTCCCAGCTCCCTTCCGTGGGGCCCGGCTGGGAAAATGGAGACACCTCTCACTTTGTCACACTAGTATTCAGCGGCAATAAAACGTGCAGAAAAATGCCAAACTACATCACTTGAAAGTGTGTACCCCGGCCACCCCCCTCCCTAACATATCAGTCGGCTGTCCGTGGGTATCACCAAGTGCACCTCATACGAGTCACACCAGGCCCAAACTCACCAGTCCTCGTCACCTGCGTTTCAAATCTGTGTCGGCATCTTAACGCCCCCTGCAGGCCACTCGGGGCATCTCATATAGATGTGAGTCTCACTGCCACAGGTTGGTGAAAGAGCTGGATTGTGGAGCCCGGGTACCTACAGGGAGAGCGATATAACGAAGAGCAGACTCCTTCCAGAAGGTGGCCTGTCCGGTTTGGGCCCACAGGAGAGATTCTCGGAGCAGGTGAAGGGAGGACAGCAGGGGAGAATCCTCTTCTTGGATACTGGGTTCTCTGGGAGAATGGACTCGGGGAAGGGGGACAGAGCTATGTGAGGAGGAATTAAGGCCCAGGAATTAATTACATACCCTCCATTTTCCGTTCTACTTCTGGCTACCTGATGACAGCCATTGCCGTTCAGGAATGACTGGGCCTCAGTTCACGGCTGGTGGGGGTCACAAGATCTGTTTCTGGAATGATCCGCTCTGGAATGATCCGCTCTGGAGCGAACGCTGCCCAGTCCCTGCGCATGTACGGACTGATGGTTCCTCTCTAGCTCTGAAATAACCCATAAAATGATGGGGACGGACTCTGCGATGGGATGCTGGGTGACTGGGCTCAAGGGTCCCGCTCTGTGCCCTGCAAGGCGCACTGTAACAGACGGCACGCGCAAAGCCACGGGCCAGATCCGGCCGGCATGTGGCCACCGGTGCCAGCTCTGATCCTCGCGGTGGAAGGAGATGGGGGCGGGCCGTCGTTTGATTGACAGGATCCGCGGCCAATCAAATACGTGCCGGCAGCCACGCAATCATGCATATACAGAGAGGCACGGTACACAAGCCAAGAAATAAAAATACAGTCACGGCATGCTTTTCCTTTTCATGGTGCTATATTTGCTAAATTCTAATTCATTCATTTTCCAACGTACCATCCTCTCCACTTTATCTTCAGAGGACCAGCCTCAGTTGATTTAATTAAAAGTGCATGTAGGTAGCTTGTATATTTAGTGTGTGTGTGTGTGTGTGTGTGTGTGTGTGGAGGGGGGGCTTATCCAATCCCTCTATGCTGTCCATCTACAAGACTTCCTGTCCAGGCTCAATCCCAGCTCCGTGCATTCGCACAATAATGACAATGACATTGCGGGAGTATTTTGTAAAACGTCAGCAAAGACCACCCCCCCACCTAGATGGACGCGAAGCCCAGGTTGGTGCCGCGCCCGGAAGCCACAAAGTAGTAATGTAGTAATGTGGGAACACCCAATTACCCGTCTGAGCGACTATCGCCCATAAAACCCTGGGTCGCCGGCTTCGTCCTCGCATCATCCCGCAAATTGCTGCGGCGTTCAGCCCTGCAGGGCTTTCTGTCGACTGGAGCTGTTTTCTCTCTCCACAAGAATGGGATTATTATTTCAGTTATCGGTTTGTAAAAAATAAATGGATGAATTGTGTGTCTGAGATTCCGGCGTTTTTATGGTCAAAATCGAAATAAAGCCGTATTTAAAGGCGCAGCTGTAGCATTGCCCAAAGGTTTCTGTATAATGGAAGTAATTTCATGTGGCGCCGAACGGGGACATAACGAAAACACGGCTCCAAAAATGCCAGCATAAACTGCACCCTCGTTAAGGTACATTGGGCATCACATGACATCGTTTTATGTATTTTTTGCTGGACAGCTTACCCCTGCAAGCACGGGTTATTTACATCAACGGCAATTAACTTTTATTTTTGTTTTCGGTCTTTCAAGGACAGCTTGTACACTGAGACAATTATTTAAATCTAATTGAATTAATTATTCCTTTGAGTCTGTCTCCGGGACTATTATTATTCGTTGCGGCACTGTATTATAATTAGCTGTAACGAAACTAGGTTTGTCTTAGTTCAGTATGTTCGCATGACATCTAAAAAAATGTACGAACACCTGGAAAAAAGATGTTGTCAAAGTTTAGCAGTAATAATTCGATGGGTATGTTATTGTTTTAACTGAATATGTATAGATTTCGCTTCTGTCGTTAGCTATATTATGAGGCTTATATTTTCGGTATGTTATATCGGCGCACTTTATTATCTTATAGTAGAAAGAGCGCACATCATATTGTACTTTCGGTGGCGTGCCTGTAGGCGGCGCTGTTCGCCGCGGTTTCCTTTTCTTTGCTCCAACCAACCTGTGACTTTCGCACTCTGTTACGTGGCCGGGCGCCGTCGTCACTTCCGGATTCCCTGCGCCGTCTTGCTGGCTGACAGGGCTCGTCGGTATCGGTGTGATGGCGGTGGTACCAGCAGCGCAGTCCCTCCGGGTGTCTGAAATCCGGGACCCGGCCGCCTTGTTCGAGCGCTACAACACGGAGGAGATCCGAGCCATAGAGCGCAAAGTCCGTGGGGAGATCGAGCAGAAGAAAGAAGAGCTGCGGCAGATGGTGGGCGAGCGGTACCGGGACCTGATCGACGCCGCGGACACCATCGGCGAGATGCGCCAGTGCTCGGAGAGCGTGGTCCTGTCCATCCAGGACATGTACCGCTACTGCAGTAAGCTCAAGCAGGGGAAGAGCCACGCTGCGGCCGACAGCAAGCCGGAGGTGGGCATGTCCTTAGCGTCAAGCCGGCTGTCATCTGCGCACAGTGTTGGGAAAGTTACTCACAAAAGTAACCCATTACAGACAGTTCGGGTGCAGAAAATAGAAGTTCGCACCAAGGTTTTGTTTCAACCAACCAGTTGAGTATAAAGTCACAGTCACAGAGTACTCAACTGGCTGTTTGAAACAAAATCTTGGTCTGGATTTTTACTTTCCGCACCTGAACTGCCTGTAATGCAGGGTCGTAGTTGGAGATGAATAGATAGGGGGGCTGAGTGTTTACTAGGGTGGGGGCTATGGAAAACGTATGCGATATAAAAAGCTATTCATGACTTAAGGCAATACACACACATTTATTGCCCTTGCTGTGATGGATTACTTTTGTGAGTAATTTCCCTAACCGGACAAGCAGGTTTCTATAGCAAATTAATGTTTCGGTGCAGTGTTAGAGTGTTTTTTGTTATTGCACGCGCATTTACATTCGGTAATAATGTGAGTCCGGGTTCCTGGGTGGACCTCTCCGTGTCTCGTACTATTTGGCCAGATGACCCAGCGGCAGTCACAGGAGAAGTTCTTCTGCATGGCGGCGCAGATCAAGCTGCTGCTGGAAATCCCAGAGCACATCTGGAGCTCCATGGAGTCGTCGCAGTACCTGCGGGCCACGCAGCTCTACCTGCTCTGCTGCCACCTGCACGGGCATCTCCACCTGGAGGCCGGAGGGCCACATTACAGTCCCGTGCTCGCCCGCTTCCCCATCCTCGTGCGCCAGGTCGCTGCTGCCGGCCACTTCAGGTTAATGATTTCTAAAATATACTTTTTTATGGCGTTTTCTTTTTTCACATTTCTCGGCACCGTAATATTACTGATTGCCCCAACCAGGTCTACCATCTTGCTGGAGAGTAAATCCCTGCTGCGTGGCCGGGCCGTGTCTGACCAGGCGATCGCCGACGCGCTGGCGTCCACCATGCTGCTGGAGGGCAGCTCGCCGCGGCAGGTGCTGGCTGATTTCCTCCTGGCCAGGAAGGCGTCCATACAGCAGCTTCTGAACCAGCCGCAGCACGGTACCCACCCACACCCTGCTGGGGGAGGCTGTTTAGAAAACATACTTGTTAATGATCCCAGTCCTGCTGGTTTCTGCTTCTTTAAAATAGTATTTTGAAGAGAAACATCAGTGCAGTCTTATGAGTTTGTTACGAGAATGTGTGTCAGCTGTTTCCCACACACATTTTAGCCCACATAAATAAATGTAAATAATAATGATAGAATATTGCAATTATTTCAGACCCAAGTAGCATATATATTTAGGGGGGCCATGGGGGGGGCAACAAGCTGTCACTGGGGCACTAGCCCCCCCAAAACTGGGTCCACATCAGTGAGAGTTTAATATGGCTCTCTGTAGCCAGCGCTCTGTCAAACTGGGTCCTGTGTTTTCCCTGCAGGGGCGGGCATTAAGACCCAGGTGTGCTCTCTGGTGGAGCTCCTGGTCACCACGCTGTACCAGGCGTACGCCGTCTTCTACCTGCCGCCCGAGGGGTCGCCACAGGATCCGTGTCTGAGCTGCGGCCTGCTGTTTTCCACCCTAGAGGGCGCCACCTCCTCCAAGCCGGCAGGTAGGACCCGCAGCCGACTGTGGTGTGACAGCTGCTGACCAGTTCATGTAACCTAGGCAGACCTGAGTGGCGTTCGTAATGACGTTTGTGTTCTGTGCTCCCCCAGGTGGTAGGAACAGGGTACTGCAGGAGGACATGGCCCCGGGGGGTTGGTTCCGGTATCTTCCACCCTCTGTTACGGAGTTCCAGCCTGCCCTGCGCTCACTGGCCCAGCCGATCCAAAGGGAACAGCTCCGCGATTCGCTACAGCAGTGGATCGACACGTGAGTGCCACGCAAGCTGTTACTTTAAACGGGACTGTTAACAAGACGGAAGCGGTTGTGCCGAACGGTAAGGAGGCGTTTGGTGCGGCAGGTGTAAGGAGGACATCCGCCAGGCCGTTGGCAGCCTGCTGGTCTACGTGAAGAGCCTGAAGGCGCTGGCGTCCATCCGCGACGCCGTCTGGGACCTGCTGGCCAGCGACTCCGTCAGCCAGAACTGGGCCGCCGTCTGTCAGAGGCTGCTGGGGCGCCCCCTAGCCTTCTGGGAGGACTTCCTGCAGCAGCTCTTCCTCCAGAGACTCCAGGTGGGAGCAGGGCAGCGATCTCTCGATTACAAGTGCGCATCCCTAACTACTGGGCCACCAGAGAAAGATGGGACGGGCGAAAACACAGTGTTCCAGTGAGGGTTTGAAAACAGTGTTCCAGTGAGGGTTTGAAAACACAGTGTTCCAGTGAGGGTTTGAAAACACAGTGTTCCAGTGAGGGTTTGCTTACTTGTGTTCTGCACTATTCTATACTATTGTATTTTGTTCTATTCTGTTCTATTCTATGTAACAGTTTCTGTGTGACCAGCCTGACGGCTTAGTTTAGCCGTTAGCGTAACAGCTAAGTTTAACCCTGAAGCGGTGAAGCTAAATTACTACTGTGCCCCCCCCCGCCTCCCCCCAAACCTGTCTGCTCAGGCACTCACGCAGGAGGCCTTGGATGGGATCTCCGCCAGCTGTAGGCAGCTCCTGTCTACGTCACTGCAGGAGCTGGGGATGGGTGCAGTTCCTGGAGATTCCAGCAGGGTGGCGCTGTTCGAGGGCGACGTCGCCTCCTTCCTGTGGTCAGAGTCGCCGGGCGACCTGCCGAACGACGCAGCGTGGGTAAGCGCCTCTGTGCGGGGGGCGCCGGCCCCGGGGCACCCTGGCGGACTGGCCATGAAGACGCGCGCCGTGACCCCCCGCGTTCAGGCCTTCTGTGCCAGCATGGATGCTCGCCTGCGGGTCCAGCTGGACGACCTGCAGCACTACCTCCCCTTGGAGTCCGACGGGGCCCCGCCCCCCTCGGCTGGGCTGGGACGCTTCGCTGACGCTGGGGTGGTCGAGGAGACCCTGAGGCTTCGCTGCCTGCACTGCATGCGTGAGGTTCTGGCGCTGATCCGCTCCGAACTGGACAGCACGCGGGGGCGCGGTGGGCTGCCGGCCGCCCCGCCCGTCCTCTTCATGGCCAGGCTGGGCCAGTCCATGGCCGAACTCTGCCCTAATCTGCAGAGGTGCATTCTGGGAAATGAGGGAGCCGCAGGCGGCGGGGGGAGCTCTGCAGGCAGGGCCCCCCCCCGGCAGGGCAAGAAGCTGGGCAAGGCCGGCTCCAAGGTGGCAGACGTGAGTCCCGCCCAGACGGCGTGGGCCGGCCTGAAGGAGGAGCTCCTGTCCTGTAGTATGGAAGCCTACCGGGTCTGGAGCTCCGCCCTCTCCAAGGTTTGCTCTACATTTATATAGCGCCTTTCCACTGCTGATTTACCTAATTAAGAAGCTGCATTGAAATTTCAGCCTAGCTTAAGATGCTGGTACCAGTGTAGGTGTAAGTGCTCTCCCCACTTGTCCCACAGGTGCTGGTGCAGCGATTCGCCTCCCAGCTGCACGCCGAGTCTCCCGGCTCCATCCTGGAGAGCAGCACGACCTGGGAGGAGCTGGAGATCCAGGAGGAGGCCGAGTCCGGGAGCAGCGTCACCTCCAAGATCCGGCTGCCTGTCCAGGTGAGGACTGGAGGGGTGCCGTTACCGTGGCGACCTGCCGGGTGACCTCTGACGCCGCGGCTCGGGGTGTGTGAGTTTGCATGAGCCGTCTGTCCTGTTCCCCCCGCAGCCCTCCTGGCACGTCCAGTCCCTGCTCTTCCACCTGTGCCTGGAGGTAAACCGGGTGGGCGGCCACGCTCTGCCGCCGGTCACCTTGCAGGAGTTGCAGCGCGGCTGCTTGGATCAGGTGCTCAGCGAGTACGAGAAACTCGTCAAGGAGGCCCAGAACAAGGTGTGTCTGTCTGCCCGTGCACTCTGACCTTTCACCTCTGAGCTCTGACCCCTCACCCTGGCTTCTCACATCCCCCTCCACCAGGACTCTGCCTCCTCCGTGACACAGAACCGGGCCCTGCAGCTGCTCTTCGACCTGCGGCACCTCAGCGCCACCCTCGGTACCCGGCCGGACGACGGCAAGGTGGCGCGCCCGACGCAGGACCCCAGGTAGCTGCCCCCCCCCAGCTGGGTCACTGCTGCCTCCTGCTGTTCCTCGTTTGCTCAGCCCCTCTCGACCCGCAGGATCCAGGATGTGTGTGACTCCCTGGAGAGCTTCATCGACCCCTTTGACCTCGACGTGTTCACGGTGCCCCTGAACAGCAACCTGGCCCGGCTAGTTCAGAGGTCCTCGGTGCGTTTATCCGTATGCCTGTCTTAATGTTGGATTTTTTTGGAGTTATAGACTAAAATAATTATAAAGCAAATCAGGGCCCTTTGCTCCTGCCCCGTGTCCCTGTTCCCCTGTGATTCGTTTCGTTCCGCGCAGGTTCTGCTGGGTTTGCTTTCTGGACCAGAGCGGCCATTCACCCCCCGGACTGGGAGCAGCGGTGCCCAGGAGCCGTCCAACATCCTGCCCCTGGCGAGCAGCCAGTTTCGGTAGGGAAACCCCACACGCACGGTGAACAGGCATGAGGTGTCGATCACGCACGGTGAACAGGCATGAGGTGTCGATCACGCACGGTGAACAGGCATGAGGTGTCGATCACGCACGGTGAACAGGCATGAGGTGTCTATCACGCACGGTGAACAGGCATGAGGGGTCTATCACGCACGGTGAACAGGCATGAGGGGTCGATCACGCACGGTGAACAGGCATGACGGGTCGATCACAGATCTGCAGCTGCTTTGTTTGGATTTACACTCTGAGCCCGTTCTGTCTGTTTTTCTTCAGTGGGCCATGGTTCCGTATGCGGTTCTGTGCTCAGGGATCCTCCCAGCAGCACAGATGACCCCCCCCATCCTCATTGGTCTCTGTCTCTGCCCCCAGGTTTGGTCTGCTGCCTCTGAGTATGACGACGTCACGAAAAGCCAAGTCCATCACCCGGGGAGCAGATGTCACCCGGCCCCTGGTCAGTATGGGGGGGGGGGCACACACACACCAACTTAAGGCTTCTGGATTTAAGTTTAAGTCCAGAAGCGTCACTTCTTTTATGGACCAGCAGGTGGCAGCACAGTTAATGGAATGACCCTAAAGATTTCAGATTCTACTCCCAGGGGGGGCTTTACTGTAATACCCATCAGCTTGTGATTTTTTTTTTGTACAAAACTTACACAGAGCAGTTTAATGTTTCTGGCAGTTTTTGTGCTCCGGACCGGATGCGCCTTGTTAAATTCCGGCTGCCTGGATGAGCGTAGAATGTGACTTGCTGCGGCACTGAGATGTCCGCTGGTCTCTCCGCCTCCAGCTGCTCTGAGAGCAGTGTCCCCGTGGGAACAAGGCCCCGCCCTCGGACGTCATGGTGACGGGTGACCGTGTGGGTTTGCGGTGTGCCCCTTTGGGGATTCCCCTTTTGGCCGGCCACGATGCTGGCGCTGTGGCGTTCAAGGCGCTCCGTGTCTGAGCTTGGCTGCTTCCTACACAAGATGCTGCATGGATTTTGTATTCTGCTGAAACAGGGGAGCTTCCCTCGCAAAGCAACTGAAGCCTGCTTTTCCACTTCTGTGCCGTGTAATTTTAAGTGCGTGTTGTGTAACTTTGCGCTGTTGGTTCAACACATGTATCCCCCTAGTGGCCACTCTGAGTATCACACAATCACGGCTTACTCCGCTCCCCAGACATTACGTGGCGTGAAATGATGTAAAAAATCACGTCAGGTGACGCATGCAGAAACAGACCATGCTCTGCTCAACAAATCCTGATGCTCCACCCCTATGTTCTCTCCCCCAGGCCACGCCCACCACTGCCCCGTCTGCAGAGGAAAGCTTCCGACCAGGAAACCTCTTCAGACAGCTGGCCAATCAGGAAGAGGAGTCTGCCACACCCTCCCTCTTCAAACTGAGCTGGCTCTCTGGCATGGCTAAGTGAAGCTGAGTTTGAGTTTTTTTTTTTAAAGTGTACAAAGGCTTTGTAAGATACAGCTGTGTGAATATATCACAAGACATTACACAATTGAAGCTTTTGGTTTTATTTTAAATCCAAGTATGTGATTTCTTACCCTCGGTCTGGACGTTCCACTCCCACACACACAACTCCTTGACCTCATTCCTGTCATTAAAACGAACATAATCCCAGATCAGGATTCGTAGCCATTTCAATGACTTGTTTGTTTTTTCCATGGCAACGCGAGCGGGTGAAATATAAACAACATTACCCAGAAATGAAAACCCGCTTGACATTTCTTGGAATGTGTTACCTGAGAGTCACACTCACATACAGCCGCACACACAGACACAAAGACACGGCTTCATGACACAGGAAGGTGAGTCTGACATGCGGCAGGAAGTGGCCTCCCAGTCAGCTCGGTCTCCCTACCAGCAGGCACTCGGAACCGACCATCATTTGACCGCTGTGGCACTGGTGACGTAAACCCAGAGGAGCCCAAACTCCTCTTTAAAATATTAGCCTGTGCCTTTTAATTAGCTCTGTGGGTTGGGCATTGTGTCTATGACTGAAAGGTCATTGTTTCAAATCCCAAGGTTGCCAAAGTGATTTTGGCATTGGGGCAAGGTCCTTAACCCCCAGGTTACTGCAGTTAACATTGGACAGCGGCAGACATTTCAGGTCCAGAAAGTAAAAATCCAAACCAGGATTTTGTTTCAGCCACCCAGTTGAGTACTTTGTGACTGTGACTCTTTATGCTCAACTGGTTGGTTGAAACAAAATCCTGGTTTGGATTTTGACTTTCTGGACCTGAAATGTCCGCCTCTGATGTTGGACACATCTTTGCTGTCAGAGTTGTGTACTTAATGCCCAATTATTTCACTTGTATAATATTTATTTGAAAACTGCTTCTAGAGATGGATTCCTTCGTAACTGCTGAGAGGGGTCTATCTCCGCAAGGAGACGATACGAGGCTTCTGTAGGCCGTTCTGCACACGGTGACGGGAACGCCGCCCTTTCTGGTACTTTCCTTTCCTTTGTCAAGACTGGACAAGGAATATAGCACAAACAAATTCAGTAATCTCATAAGTCTTTATAGCCTGAAGCGGCACGCTGCAGAGCAACACAAACACTACATATGTTTACATCATAATATCGATTTGTGCTGATCTCTGCTGTTTATCATTCTAACTTGTATAATTATTCATGACTGGTATTTTTTTTCTAATAACCCCGCAAATCCACTTATGCCCCTTTAAATCCCAGCCAAGTGATCCCTGGAGCGATCTGAGTTAATCTGAGTTGTACCAAGACACAATCAAGCTTTGTAAGTGGATACAAGTTGCTTTGGATAAAAACACATTTGTTCCAGTAATAATGTGACAACACATCTGCATGTTATACATTTGTATCCATAAATGACAGTAGAAGCCGACACTATAACTTCTCTATTCTCCTGAAATGCAGCCTAATTTCCCACAAACACCCTCGTGTGGCTGGGTCTGACTCCGCCCCCTCCGGGCGCTGGGTGCGTGTCATTGGTCAGTTCTTGAGGTTGTTGCGGCGGTCCAGCTTGCTCATGACCTGCTTGATGTCCACTGGCCCACTGGCGGCCAGCTTGGCCTTCTCCTCCTGAGCCCGTTGGTGCAGGATGATAGGGTGGATGCCCGGCTTGCGGTTTCTAGCATTCTGGTCCAGCTGCGCCTTCCTGTGGGAGGGACGCGTAGGGAAGACGTTGCCCTGATGCTCTGTCTGTGTTTTATGACCTTCAGGCTGCTGCTGGCAGATCTGACGCCTAAACCAGACCTGGGGTGTTTTATCAACACCAAGAACGCAGAGAACATATTTGTGATCTTGGCATGAGCGTTCTTGCTAAATTGGCTGTCATTGGTGCAATGAATCACGGGATTGTTTTCATTAAAGAGGATGGAACCGATGCATCCTTGATTTTGGGACTGGGCAAGATTGACATCTGGGAATTTTTACCAGACCATTGGAACTGGTCTTAGAATGGAAGACAACATTAAATGGGCGCGACAACACAAGAACAGTCAAGTGTATCGATGCATATTGATAAACACCCTATTCCGCTGTTGGCCCTTTTGCCAAACTTATACATATCAGACTGTATAAACAGGTCGGATTGAGGAATCAGTGAGAATTAATGGTATAATTAAAGCTCGGAGTCTTACGTGAACTTGTGCTCTTCTGGGGAAAAGGCCCTCTTCTGCGTTTCCTTGAAAACGGGAGACTTCATGTATCGCCCGAATGTGTCCTGTGAACCAGGCGGCGCCAGTTACCGTGGCAGCAACGGCTAGTGGACGACGGCGCCCCCTTGTGTGCGGGTGAGCGCCTCACCTTCTTCATGAGCAAGAAGATGTGTGTCTGCGCCGCATCCAGCACGTAGCGATGGGGGTGCAGCAGCCCCCTCACAGTCACGTCCATCGTCCTGCCGTCAATGTTGATCCAGCGCGGAGCCCCCGGCGCCAGGAAGGTGCTGTACAAGGGTACGACCCGTATATGCAAATCAGGCCCGTATATGCAAATCAGGCCCGTATATGCAAATAAAACACATTGATGCGTATTTATTAGCATATGCAAATGAATACAGGCCATTGGAAGGTGTGAAATGTAGTGACATGGAGTCTCCTGGACCTAATAGCTGAATGAGAGAGAGTCAAACTTCCCATGAGTTTCCCCTCGGAGCCTCGACCTCCTGGCTCACTTGTAAATATGCTCCGCTTTCTCCCTCATGGCCTTCGCCGAACCCCACTTCAGGTCCTCGCAGGCTTCCCAGAATGCCAGGTTTTCCCCTAGGGGCCGGAAAAGCACCCCGAACATCAAAGGTGCGCACTTCGGCATTTCGGTCCCCCCCTCTGCTCTCAGGAGCCCTACCCCCGTACCGCTGAACTCCTTCTTGAGGAAGAGCCGGAAGTCGGCGCGGCCACAGGGGTCGCTCAGCAGATCCATGAAGCTGAACGTCCAGCGTTCCACTCTCATGCTCGTGGGGACCTCCACTCTGAGGAGCACACGGGTATATATTTCTGTACACATATAATAAACACTACATATGTTCAGTATAGTAATCGCCTCATGGGAGTTTACTTACACAAAAATGTTCTGAGGGCAGAGTGAAAAATGATTGGTTGAGAGAGATAACCAATCAGATTGGTTGGACCCATCTCTGCTACAATAAGATGTCTTGGTCCCGCCTCCTCTAGTTGCTTGGATATCTATCAATGCATTTTTCATTTTGCCCTCAGAATATTTTTGTGTAAGTAAAACGCCCATGAGCAGTTTACCGCGGCAGGTTGTGCTCCCAGTAGGTGATGTCATCAGTCAACCAAGGGTTGCTAGGGAGACCGGGTGCCAGGAACGGGTCGTGGTTCTTGTATATGCCTGAGAACCTCACCATGCTGTCATGGCCATTGGAGACACCAAAAAAAGGTCATGGGAAATATTTTCCACTGGTGTTTCAACCCAGTCCACAGAGACACTGCTAGCTTACATCACACTTGAACCAGGTATTCGGTGTTCTTCATTAGCTGGGAGCTGTGGACCGTCTAGGAAAAACACTGTAACATGACTGACGGGTAGAACTTAAGTAGCTTATTAACTACACATTTGATTTCTAATGGGAAACGTTGTTGCATGTTCTGCACGGTCTGCAAATTATAACTTTGAGAAATACATATTATAGGCCTACAAGCCTATTCATCTCATATGATTATAAGAAATCATACTATGTTAAAGTACAAAAATATTCATCCATCTTCCAGAAGCCCATCTTGGTCAATGCTGCAGGACCATACAAAGTGAAATTAGAGGGAAATGCAGGAGCCTTTATCCAGCAGCCTTTCTAGGGGACTCACGCTGAGAGGGAGACGGATGATTTGACCCTGGGCCTCATGAGGTACTGTGAGCTGAAGATGATCTACAGAATAGAGAAAGCGGAGAACACTGAGGACGGACAGGTTACATCCAGGGTCCGGGATTCATCATAATGCCGCTATTACATATGGGGACGTTTGACCCCCCCACCCCACCCCGTCCTGTTTTAAAGAGGGACTTACGATTCGCCTGAAGTAGCCCACGTTTTTTTTCTGAAACAGAATTAGAACAGACAGTGGGTGTTTGGTGACAGCAAAGCTCGTGGGAGTTTTACTTACACAATAATGTTCTGAGGGCAGAACAAAAAATGATTGGTTCAGAAAGCTAATCAATCAGATTGTAGAGAAGGTGGGTTCAAGGAAGTAGAGGAGGCAGGACCAACCAATCAGATGTCTTGGTCCCACCTCCTCCGCAGTCTAATTGGTTATCTTGCTGAACCAATAATTTTTCATTCTCCACTCAGGACATTTTTTGTATAAGTCCCATAAAGTAAAACTCCCATGAGCGACAGCAAACAGGAGGTCTGACCAACAAACCTCTGCTGTCAGCTGTACAGGCAGTTTCATGTATGTTAAATAAGTGACGTTTTTACCCATTTATTTTGAAAAAGCAGGTGTGTCTTGGTGTATGTCTATGTCTGTCTGTTTCTGTGTGTGTTTTCCGAACCTACAGTGATGGGATTGGAACTTGTGTCCCATTAACCGTTTGTATGCTGCGTGTTTCTCTAGTTCATCATCCTCTTGGGAACATGTCAGATGAAAACCAAAATATCTGCAGGAAAAAAAAGAAGAAAAACAAACAAACACAAATTCCAGTAAAAAGTTTTAAAAAGCCAGATTACAGACATCCATCCATCTTTCCATCCATCTTTCCATCCATCATATGCAGTCCAGGGTCATGGGGGCCTGGTGCCCATCCCAGGCAGCTCAGGGCACCTATTGGGCAAAGCTTTACTTGGGCCCCATTTCAGGCAATTTGGGTCCTATTCAGCTCTCTGTTAGATAGAGCTGGCCATGATTTTGCCTGCACATAAACATTTTAATTTGATGTATATGGCTTTATTTCTTTAATTTAATTTAATTCCATACAATTGTTTGTATTTATACATTGTATATGTGAATGTCTTCGTCTGGGCCTCTTTTTGCTAATCGGGCTAATCTCCAGATGCCTAATTTGCATATGCCTGAATCCAGCCCTGAACAGGCCTTGAATGTAATGCCAGACAATGTAAAGGGCAAAGGTCGAATGGTGCTGTGCTGAAAACCCTGCTAGGGGCTGTGAGCTGAGGGACAGCATGAGCTTTCTGTCACTTCACTCCCCTGGTCCCCCCCCCAACTCACCTGTTACCTCCTCCATGTTGGGGTCAACCAAGCGGTCCAGGCCGTAATCCATGGCGCTGACTGTGCCTGGCTGTGGGGTGAAGTGCACACAAAGGTCTGTCTTCCTGTGCCTCTCTCTCTCTCCCCATCATCTACCCGCCCAACCAAGGCGCCTTGCTCTCTTTGTGGCTTCACTGCCGCAGTGCACTAACCGCCCCCGCCCCCCCGAGCTCACCCGGGGTCGCCACCGCGAGTGGTAAACATGCCTCAGGTGGGACGGCAGCATGGGGGCGTGGCCTGCAGCCTCGCTTCCCTTTGATCTCTCGGTGCGGCAGCTACTTGCCGAGGGGGGGCCGGCTGTCTGAGGGGCGGAGTATCAGAGAAGCGTCCCGGGGGCGCAGTGTGCCCGGGGCAGCCGCGGGGGCCGGCTGTCTGAGGGGCGGAGTATCCGAGAAGCGTCCCGGGGGCGGAGTGTGCCCGGGGCAGCTGCTGCCTACACAGCAGGTGCCCTCGGGTTTAACCCTTTCATCTGTGGGTACCTGCGATGGTGGTAAGCCCCGCCCACCACAGGAAGCCCCATTTTTAGGAACGGGGGGCAGGTGGGGGTGACCTACACACTTAGCTGAGACACTCCCATCAAGATATCTCCCACTTTCTGAGCTGGGAGGAAGAGGGCTTTCACCTCAGTGCCTATTTTTAACTATGACCTTTAATGGCGAAGATACGTGCCTCAGGTCTGACAATAAGCACTGAAAGGCGTCTGGGAGGCCGGTATCCCCTTAGCCCAGTCAGCGGCCGTATCCCCTTAGCCCCAGTCAGCGGCCGGTATCCCCTTAGCCCCAGTCAGCGGAGCCCCAGTCAGCGGAGCCCCAGTCAGCGGCCAGGGCCTCCGTCAGCCCCACCGCAGCTGGAACGGGAGCCACTGCGCTCTTACAGGCTGCATTGCTGCCGAGTTCCTGTTTGCCGACCATCTGTATAAACAAGAGGCTAAATTCCGCTGAGGGACCTTTTGTTTATGTCTCTACATCAGATTGTTTTGCTGCCTGCTGGCCAGCAGAAAGCCCCGGAGATAGGGTGCTCACCTCCGCCATCTCTCCCTCTTTCTCTCTCTCCCCCCCTCACCCCATTCCTCTTTCTCACTTACTTGCTCTCTCTCTCTCTGTCTCTCCCCCCTCACTTCCTCTCTCTCTTTGTCTCTCCCCTTCCCTCTCTTTTTCTCTTTCTCTCCGTCCCTCCACTCCCTCGTTCCTACCCTCCCCGCCCCCATCCCAGCTTTTCACGCCGCATACTCACAGGGGGGCGGTGTACCACCCAGTGCGCCCTCTCCTGGCAGTCGAGCACCACGCGGTCAGCCTTCTTCCTCTCCTTGCCTGCCCTGTTGGCAGAGGGCAGGGGGTGGGGGAGTCACTTGGGAAGCAGACGACTGGGCCGTTTCCGGCTCTGGTGCCCTTTTCACCGGGAAGTGTGCACAGCGTAAGAGCTGATGTGTGTGCCTACAGCACGTCTTTGCCGATAGGCCCCCAGTGGCGTGTGGCCCGGCCTGCCTCGGGAACTTGGAGGACACCAACCTATACTGCTCCTTGCCCTGCGCCATAATGAAATCCCACTTGTGGTTCAACCATTTATGCAGCCTGTTGTAGTTCTCCTGGGGGCAGAGATTGGAGATACTCAGGCCCCAGTGATCGACGAGGGCGGGGCTTGGAAGGAGATGGGCGGAGCCACTGCAGACAGAGGCCTGTCCTCACCTGCTCGTGTAGATCCAGGACGCCCTTCTTGCGGATGTTCCTCTTTGCCAGGTAGATGGCTTTGAGGAAACAAACAAGTCATTTTTCCTGTGTACTTAGCTTAACAGAACTTACAAAATGAAACAGGTACCATGACAACATCCATCTGTTGGACAGATTTTAGTACTGTTCAGTATGACTAGTTTTACTCCACAGCGTTTCTCTATCCAGTCCTCAGGGATCCCCAAACTGGTTTTGGTCCCTCCCAGCCGTCCCAGCTCACAACACCTCTGTACCTAGTATATGGTGTTTTTAATTGGCTGATTGTTTGGTTCAGAATGTGCTGAGATGATGCACCATATGAGGTACCTATGAATACAGCCGCTATGACTTACTCCGTTGCTGTAGGGTTTAGTAATGAGCCTCTACAGTCTACAGGGGGCAGTATACCATAATCGGCATCTTCTGCAGGCCAGTGCTGTACAGGCCAGAAGTAGGGGGTCTGGGAAAAAAGCAGTCAGTGGTCAGTGCAAACAGCTGCATGTCACTATCTCACGCGGGGTTAATCCAACCAGCAGATGGTGGGGGGGGGGGGGGGCTTGACAGTGAGATTTGAGGCTGAACACAAGACCATTGAAGTCTATGTGAAAACATTAGCGTGTTAAGTGGTGCTAGCGGCTACCTGTAGCACCTGTGCCAGTATGTTAGATTTGGAGATCAGAGGCATGTACACTTGCTGTCGGGCCCTAGACTGACACATGGGGGCGGTGTAAGGCTCAGTGGGCTAAGCCTAAGGTCGCCGCTTTGTGCCCGGCTTCTGCAGAACAGTCACATGTCCGTGGGCCTTGACCCCCGACCCCATGGGCGCCGCTGCAGACGGCCGCCTTTGGCTGCCAGGCTCGCTCTCACCTACATGTGTGTCATGGAGAGCAGGATGGGATGAGCACAAAGGGAATTTCCCCCAGAGGTCAATCAAGTGTCACCATATTCTTTTAACTGAGCCTTTGCAATGTGTAAGAACTGAAACGTATGGATTGAAATCGTTAGCGGTCATGTAGCACAGTGTCTCCCAGTCCGGTCCTCAGGGACCCAGTCGTTCCTCAGTGTCTCCCAGTCCGGTCCTCAGGGACCCAGTCGGTCCATGTTTTTGCTCCATCCAAGCTCCCTGCCAGACTGTCCACATTTTTGCTCCCTCTTTCTTTCCCCTCTCTTTCTCTATCTCTCGTTTTTTCTCACCCCTCCCTCTCTATCTCTCCTTTTTCTCACCCTCTTTCTCTCTCTCCCCCCTCTCTCCCTCTTCCTTTCCCCCTCCCTCTCTCTTTCTCTCTCCCTCCTCCCTCCGTCTTTCTCTCCCCCTCCCTCTCTCTCTCCTTTTTTCTCACCCCTCCCTCTCTCTTTCTCTCTCTCCCTCTTCCCCTCCCTCTCTTTCTCTCTCTTTCTCTCTCGCTCTCTCTCCCCCCCTTACCTCCCTCTTCCTCTCCCCCTCCCTCTTTTTCTCTCTGTCACTACCCCCTAGGAGCAAACCATGGACTGTCTATGGGTCCCAGGGGACCAGATTAGGAAACGTTGGTGTAGCAGTGTAGTAGGAATGATGAGCGTATGAGAGCCACCTGGTAGCGGTAGAGGCTGCTGTCCACCCTGAGGTGCAGCTTCCTGTGGTTCTGAAGAGGGTAGATGTATCCAAAGGCCACCATCATGGTACCGATAGCCTGGGCCTCTGGGTGGAGACACCGTGAAGGAACACAGAGTTCACTGACCCTCCTGACCTTGGGGCGGAAAGGATGACTGTCCTCTTACTCAAGTGCCCAGCCTAGTGTCCCACTTCCTCACACCCGGCCAGGCTGCAGGCCACGCCCCTACCTTTGGCGCTGACTTGCAATTGGCTGACGATCCACGCGTGAACATCATGACCTGGGTGGGGAGACAGTGCAGTTTTTCGCCACACGAGGCAGTACAGCAAGCTGACGTCCTAAAAAGGGCCCAGCGTGACGTGCAGATCCGTTTACAGATGATAAGCTCTGTCACAGGCTTGCTTTCGTATCAGAACAAAGATGGACCAACTGACTCCGAACAACTGATGCACCTTGGAAAGCCCTCTAGAACTGATCCCGCATATCAAAACAACAATAAAGTCACGTCCACTTGTCTGTTTGCTTTCGAAAACTAAGATATAACCTTTTGTCTTAAAAAAACACTGATATAATTCAGGCTTTTTTTAGTAAAGTTTTATCAGTGGTCCATGACCTTAAGAGTCAGTAAGTAGTAGTAATGCACAGGGGGAGAAGACGATCTAAATCTGGGTCAGGAAATGAAGAACATCAGAGATAGAGGAGCAAAGAAAGAGGGCCAGTCCTGCCTGCTGTTTATGGTGGAGAAGCAGACCTGGATCTGTGCAGCAGCAAGTCAGTGAACTGCACAGTGAAATGACTGTCAGGCGACATTTGTTACTGCAAATACTTCCATGAGCTTAAATGTTTACATTAATTTTAAATACGAATCACAAACAATCAAGTTGTAATGTTTACAGTGTCACCACGGTGTGGATTAACAATTATCCGGATTTAATTGTTGACAATCTGACAACATAATGGATTTTTCAGTTCTTATAAACTGTTGTTGGATTGTAGCGACCAGTCCGTAAATTCAACCCTGTTGCGACCCATCCATAGGCTCAACTATGCCTGGAGCAGGTTTACATTTCTGAGAAAGCGGGGTCAGACCCTGGAGCTACCGTGCTCAAGAGCCCCATAGTGACATCACACCGTCACCTGTGGGACTGGAAGTGGCAACCTTCCGCTTACTGACACATCTTCCAAACCTACTGGGCCACACATGGGAGACCTAATGAAGGTCCAGTCCGGCTCCTCCACCGCTCAGCCACAGCTACAACTTATCAGCCTCATAAGCCTTTCCTGAGTGCATGTCCTTTTAATCTTAGCTATTAGAAGTGTATCTATTGGGTATCCAATGGAGATAAGCCAGCATTACACTCCTGTTTATATACAGTGCTGTGCAAAAGTCTTAGGCAGTCAAAAGACATGTTTAAAGCTCGGAAAAATAAACTCAATTTAACATTAGTATGTATGCAAACTGAGAGGGACACAATAAAAATTAGTTTCTTCTGTTCTCCAAAAAGTTACTGATATCTTGTTGGATGTCTAGATGAACCGCTTCAGTTCCCAAACCCCTCCTCAGGGGGACCTCAGCCGCTCCATGTGTTTGTTACATTAAAGTAGTAAAGTCAAGAAGTACATGGGAATACTGGACGGCTGCTGGAAATACTGGGGTGATTTTAGCAGAGGTTTTGACGTGGCTAAGCTGACACACTTTGGCAGCCATAATGTCATAGTTTCACACCAACATGAAGATCATCTAAGCATCATTTTCTTTGGCTGACTAAGGCTTTTGCACAGTGCTCTGCATCTGCTTTGTTCATGGCAGTGAGGGCAGGAGGTTTTTTAACTGATGTCCTGAAGAGCCACGTGGCCCCAGCACGCTTTAGCCCCAGGATGATCTCTCCTGTGGCCTTGGAGATTACTGGGCAGCTTAGGGATGAGAAGCTGAGGAGCAGAAGGCGAAGTTCATCCGATTGTGGCCTGTCCGACATACAGGAGACTTAACCTCCAGGAATACCGGTTGCCCTTGCTTGCACACTTCTGAGTCCTCCACAAGGCTGTCTTATTTGCCAGCCAATCAGGGCAGTACCTTTTGAGAACTAGGAGATCTGTTTTCATAGTGCAGATCTGTGTGGCATAGAATTTGGAAGGGAAATAGCAGGGCTCCCCAATTCCGGTCCTGGAGGCCAGTCTGCAACACGGTTTGCAGGTTTCCCTGCTCAGACACGCCTTATTCAGCTCCCCAGCCAATTGCCAGGTATAGCAGGTGTGTCTGAGTGGGGAAATCAGCAAATTGTGCTGGAACTGGGGAATCCTGGGATATGAATAGTGACCTAGGTAGTCAATGAGGGGAGGATGATTTCAGTTGATAGTGAGGAGGGGGGGGAAATCAGACCAGATTTACAATCAAGGCTTGGATTGATTTTTTTTAGATTTACTTTCAGTTTGGAACTTTACAGTCACTTTTTTGCATTTTTACTTACATGAAAATGTTCTGTGGGCAGAACGTAAATGATCGGTTCCGAGAGATAACCAATCAGATTGTAGAGGAAACATCTGATTGGTTGGTCCTGCCGCCTCTAGTTGTTTGGACCTACCTTCTCGACAATCTGATTGGTTATCTCTTCATCAATATCATCATTTTTTCATTCCACCCTCAGAACATTTTTGTGTAGGTAACACTCCCATGAGTAAAAATATATGACCAATATTTATATTTAAGAAGGGAAATGGAATTAAGAATATTTGCTTTGAACATGGTCTTTAAATTGGTCTTTCAAACATGGTCTTTAAATTGATAAAAAAATATTGTATACATATAGTAATGGGCTCTGCCACTCCTCAGACTGTGCTCATTGTTATGGATGTTAATTCAAAAGCTATGTAAAGGAATATAGCACAGTGTCCTTCCGTGGTGAAGCTGAACAGCCAGCGTAGCGATCTGACCTGTGGTGGCGTGCGGTATGGTGGTGATTACCAGCTTCTGCTCCTGAGACTTCACTCCACTTTTAGGGTCCTGCATCTTCACGACCAAGGCCTCCAGCTACAAAGGAGGGCCGAGATTGCGATGTCGAAAGACAAAAGTTTTACTAAACAAAATGTAGTGTATGAAAAACGATGCTTACTAGTAAATCTACCGAGAGACTGAACCGCTAGGACGAGAGATGTAGATTAACCTAAAGATATTCCTTCTGCATTTTTAAACCAATTCCAGTAACTAAAGACTACAGCAGCGATTAGAACAAATCTAAGAAAAAATCTATAGTTTGAATGTGAAAGATTCATTGACCATGAGAGGGGGAATGAGCAATATCGCAGACTGGGAAAAAATGTGTAACAGAAAGGAGTCTAGTCATTCATAAACTGGATTGGAAGTTGTTTAGCAACTACGATTAAATAATGGCGAATCATTTGAGTCCGCTAACAACATATCTTTACATCTCATACGTTAAGAGAATTGCAATGGGGGTGATACCCCATGAAAAGTCTAGTGACGCTCTATAAAATACATTAAGACAACTGCTTCCTTTTAGATAACAAACAACAAACCTACCTTTTTTAGACAGGCCATTCTTGGCCGGTAATGCTGAGCGTAATCGTGAAGTGTTCGGATTGTCATTTTGGCTGTTTCTGTATAGTTTATAATATGACAAAATTACCTGGAATAAAAACTTGACAGTGCGTGCACCTAAGAACGGTGCCCCATATTTCACACTGATACAACGCAGCAGTTAGGTCCAGTTTAAAGCAAGAAGACCGGGTGGGGGCGGATTATCCATCCAATCACAGCTTGCCCCTCCATTCCCACAACCTGCTGCATGGATTCTGCGCTACGTCCCATGGCATATATTTGTCTGGTGATTGCACATATCTGCTTCTCCAGAGATAGTACAGTGCAATGTTGCGTTGGTTTATTATACAGTAAATACGTGAAATCAGTGCTTTTCCAAAAACAATATCACTTATCGATCTCAAGTGTATATTGCAATTAATTTTTCGTCAAGAATCTGCACGGGGAATATACAGCTCTGGAAAAAATTAGACCACTCTATATATTTTTTCTAATCTGCATATAAAATCCTGGTTTAATCCTGGTTTAATCCTGGCTCTGCTGGCAGAAGGCAACCCTGTGTGGCAGACTGTTCTAGGCTCAGGGTTTGTAAGACAGCAGTACACAAGAACAAGGTGAAGCAGGAGACACTGGGAACGACCAGAAACCAGCCAGGTAGAGGGCGGAAAATACTTTCTAATGCCATAGATGACCGTCAGTTTATCGGGGCAGTGCCTCATAAATCAGACGATGACCTTCAAAAACAATGGGAAACATTAAGTGGTGTGAAGTGCACTGCTAGGACAGTTCGTATCAGGCTCCTAGAAGCAGGACTGAAGAATGTATATTTTACACAGAAGCATACCCATAAATTGAGAAAAAAATGTCGCTGTGGTCTCATTTTTTTTCCAGAGCTGTGGTATATATTACAGTAGATATAATAATGGAATATTTTACTAACTGTTGTCTTTTATACATGATTATTTATACCACTGTTTTATTACTACCGATAGACCATCCTTTATTTTTTAAAATATTTTTTTGGAAATAATTGTATACCTGTGATTTGTGTGTGTGTGTGTGTGTGTTTTATCTGTAATACCCATTTAGAATGACGGATGTTTTACAAAACAAGAAGGATAAAATCAGGCTCATCTTCACTAGGGATGCATGGCTAGGGCTCGGCCGGTCCACACCGCCCCTGCGGAGAATGTCGTGCCACTGTAAACCGAAGCGCTGCAGCCAGGATCGGACTTAATACATTTCCAGTTTAATGTACCTTTACGCCTGGCATGATATATTTAATGAATTGATTCAATAATTCGATTCTACAAACAGCATGTAAATATTCTTTAGAGAATCAGGTAATACTATTACCCACAGCAATGTTACAACTTTTTCCAAAGAAATGTACGAATAATTTCACTTTCACTATTTGTAAAACGGAATCTGAGCGTTGTCTTTTTCTTGCTTATGTGAATTGGGAGATTGACTTCAGCGGCACACAACATTGCATCTTAAATCATACACGTCTCTGTTTAACTTCAAACCACAACTCACAGCTATCTAACTTCAAACCACTTCAAAACTAGTAAGTAAAATATTACGTTAGTTTCAAGCAGTACTAGTTGTAACTAAAATTATGATATCCAGATTTATTTTGACAGGTGAAGTACTGCTTCACGCACACGCACTAAACGGGAAAAGCACATCGCGTGCCTTCGCAATCTGCCAGTGATCTACAGCCCGCCCAAACGCCGGCAGCGCGCGCGCGCGCGCGCGCGGGCACGTTCACGGCGGTAGGCGCGCCCGCCCCGCCCATAGTCAGACTCAGGGGCGCGCTTAAACGCTCCACTGTATCGATGAAGTTGGTCCAAAGATGGCGGATTTCCTGCCGTCCCGGTCCGCTTTAACAGTGTGTTTCCCTAACTGTCTCCTCACCAGCAGCGAGGCAGAGCAGTTGAGGAAATCTAAAGAGATCGACAAGTGTATTTCTCGGGACAAGACGTACGTGACGCGCCTGGTTAAGATCCTGCTGCTGGGCGCCGGGGAAAGCGGAAAGTCCACTTTCCTCAAGCAGATGCGCATCATACACGGGCAGGACTTCGATCAACGGGCCAAAGAGGAGTTCCGGGCGACGATCTATAGCAATGTTATTAAAGGTGAGACCACGCGTGAAAAGCTTAAAAAGTACAGCAGCGCTGGGGAGGGCCGTAATTCCGATTATGGCGGGCGTGCGCGGCTCTCAGGGCTCAGGGCTTGCAGCGTGAAGTTATGCGCGGCTCGGTCGTTCCCCCCCGGCTCGCCGCCGGAGAAACGCCCATGTTCCTCGGTGGCCGGACGCCGAGCCGAGGTCTTAACTTTGGGCGGTTCTGCTTTACTTGCCATCGGGGCTTGTTTCGCGATTAAAGAGCGACCGAGCGAACCGTTTTCGTGAACCGTGGCTATTTTGTGGCCGTATAAATGCTTCTTATCTGCACTGGCCGACTTCATAACACGCAGGGTGCTTAACTAAAGAGACCGGTTTAGTTACATGTATCACGTGCGTTACAGATTTTGAATAATATCCTTCAGCTAAGAGCGACTTAATTCTTCTGCTTGTTACAGTATAACTTTGATTTCTATTTAGCAAACTTGTAGTTGGACTTTTTGAGAGCCCAAAAAGTAGTTTGGGTGGCGTTGTATACTTGTACATATCGTGCTTTTGGCTAATGAATAATTTTGCACTGCCAGCGTTTGACAAATCCGTGCAGGGCGACGGCGTCGATCGCTTTTAAAACGTCGCGATCCTTAGGGCGCCATGAGCGCTGGGGCTGGCAGGTCCTTCGCCAGGCTGCAGGCAGGTCCCCGCCCAGCCATCGGGGGCATCCCGATACCGAACATGCGCTTCAGGTGAATACGAAACCGTCCAGATGGAGCGGCAGGGTGTCGGTAATGGGGAAGCCCTCCCAAGGTGACGTAGTAAAACCGATGCGTTTGTCTACTTCCCTCCCCGGAATATTTTACTCTTGGTTGCAGATGAAAAAACAAAATAAAGCCTAATTTGGTAATCCCCGTAGTATACAAACTTAAATTCATTTGATCGACGTGGTATTTTTAATTTAAACTTTCTGTTTCAGTGGCGTCTTTAATACCACTTTCAAATACGCCTCCTCATACCACATGACGCAAAAAAGTTCTGTCAGTGTAAAAATCTTCTTTCTTAAGTCTTTTTCTTATTATTTAATCAAAATGTTTCGATTTCCTTGTCAGTATTGTAGGAGACACCTGCGTCTCGGCCGGCGTGTGTGTGCGATTTTGGAGCGGGCTGTCGGCGCGGAGTGGCTGCTGTGCCAGCGGCTTTTGGCGGCCTCCACGATCACCCCCTCTTCGTTGTTATATGGCCGACTTTAATGAAGTTCCGTTAGCTTGTTTCGTTTTCTGCTCCCCTAACCCTATTCTGGGCAGACACTGAGTTATCCTCACCATAAGTTCAATGTGTAGGTGGACGTTTTGATTACCAACACTGACTGTCTGGGTTGTTGTTTTGCAGTTCAACTTAAGTTTTTTTTTATTCTGTAATGCGTGTAGAAAAATTATATACCTTTTTATTTATTAATCCTTCCTTGGAATTTGCCGCTGAATTTAGCCTCGTAGGGTAGTTCTGTGGTTACCAGACCCCGGGAAAGTGTATCTGCGTGAATATTGTTTTTGTATGTCTGCTGTGATGTTCGTTTCACACTGTCGGCAAAAATGGGGCATCGGGCTCCTTCCCTTTTGCAGCTGCAGGCGCAAACCCTCCTTACAAACCGATTGGCGCTGGGTCTAAGTAACTTTCTCCACGGTAAACATAAACTCGCAGGTGCTGTGTTTTAAGCAGGACCCCCATCTGCACTGAACCCTCCCCCCTCCCCCCTCCATGTGGCAGGGTGACATGCTCGTTGCTGTCTGCAAGGGAGGGGGGCGGGTGCTTTCCTGTCAGCCGGTTCGCCTGCACTGTGTTTATCAATTTGCATTACATCCCCCGTCCTTTCACACAAACACGCATAGAGAATTTGCTTTACTCTCTCCTCAAGTGCGTAAGTGTGTTTCTGTCTCCAGTGACGTCCTGGAAGCAGCCAGGGATTCAAGCAGGAGGGCGGAGCTTGGCTCGTACCACGTTTCCAGTTGTGGGAGGGGGGTGACTGGCAGTCTCCAACCGTAAACCTGCCTGATATTTTGATCACTTCTCTCAGCTCATGCTGGATCCAGTTCATAATCTTGTGGAAAGGAGTCTGGCAGATAAGCGCAGTGTAATTGCTTGACACTAATAAAGGTGGGTGGGGATTTGTGTGCCCTCCCCAGGTTAAGATATTTTGTTTGTGCCCTGTGCGGGCTGAGAGAGGCTCCGTCCCATCTCTGTACCCCGTAAGCAGTGTGGAAGGTGGATGAATGTCATCCCTGCACACCAGCTAAATCAAACAAAAGTGCAAAATAGCGTCTGGTATGTTTAGGGGTTTCGAAGTTTGGGTTCTTCAGCCTCTGCCCTGGTTGTATAGTTTCAGTCTCCCACGGTGTCCCATTTTACAGTATTTACGGTATTTTACAGACTGGCAGGTTGCTTAATGAGGTCTGCAGGGTGGCTTGTTTGAGCGTGGGGCGGGGCTCAGTCCAGGGAAGGTGGTGAATGCCGTGGGCGTCTCTCTCACCGTGGGCTCTCCTCCGTGGGAGCCACCTCTGCCTCCTGCCGCCCAGGTATGAGACCACCTTGGCCGTTCCTACCCCTCTCGAGGTCACGCTCTGTTCAGGAGCGCTTAACGCTGTCCCTTTGTGCTCTGTGTAGCCACCAGTAGAGGGGTGAATAATTTATGATGGCCGCTGTGGGGCTCCATAGCGCGCGTGCGTACGGGCTGCCGCCTATCGATCGCGCTCGTGCCTCAGCCTCCGGGTGCAGGCACAGGCTGGTGTGCTTTGTCCTTCCCTGGCGTGGGTCTGCCGGTGTAGGGGTAGGCTTGTGGGGGGGGGGGGGGGGCAGAGGGCTGGCTGTCTCACCAGAGCAGTGCCCTACAGCCCAGCATCACACCAACTCCCGTTACTTGGAGTCGTGGTTTCTAACTGGAAAACCATATCTGAAGGGTTTTTCACTGAAATAGCTCTCTACACTACGGGTGCGTCCAGTTAGCTTTTGTTAATAAGTACAGACATTTTAGTGACTGATCATTTTTGCTTTTAATTTAAGTTGTAATTTAAGTGGGACATTTCGGCGATCCCACCCTTCTGGGGCAGAGCCTGGGACTGGACCTCGCAGGCGGACAGCCATACGGAACACCCTCATGTCATCCATGATGGGGAAACAAGGGTCCGATCCCCTTCCCTTTAAGAGTTGACGTCTGGTGTACATAGGATTGTGTTTTAAAAAAAAAAAACACTGTAGGAAAGTCAGCGCGCTGCAGTGTCCTATTGGCCAGTGTGTCATTGGAAACTCTGCTTAATTGGGCATTGGTGAGCTCACCAATGCTCCATTCATAGTCATACATATAGGAACCTGTGTTTAGTCATTCCTCAGATCACAGAGTGCCTGTCGGTCACATCTCTTTGCTGTGGCTCATTTGCGGTGGAATATGTCTGAAAATCCCCCCCAACCCCCCCCCAGTTGTTTATTCAGTTAAATGCATCAGGTTTCCCTGAGATCACCCCCCCCCCGCTCTCCATCCCTGTCTCCTCAACTCCAGTCACTCGGTTTTGTGACGGTGGGATGCGCGAGGGGATGTCTGTTGCGTGCCGAGCTCCCGTCCAGGAATCGGTTTGGCCCCGCCCCTTCCTGAATGCCCCCCCCCCACCTCATTTGGGGCACCCTGATGCCTTCGCGTTGAATCACTCCACTGAGTGTGTGGCACGGGCCTACTTTTGATTTCCTGTCTCTCTGGCAGGCATGCAAGAACAACACTGATGTTAGCATGAATGCTAATGCCATAATCACAAAAAATATGTCTTTAAATATTTACTAAAAGTGGGGAGGGAATTGCATTTCTTCTTTAAACTGTTTCTTTACTTTGTTGTTTGGGGTCTGACATTTAAATTTAAGGATGTGTTCATGGACCGCTGGCACCCCTTTTATGAGAGCAGTATTTTTAGCAGTTTAAGAGGAAATGTCTTCTCACTTCGACCTCCCTTGTTTTGTAATGTTTACAAGTTCGTTCGTTTTTTTTTTTTTTTTATTTGCCCGCTCTTGGTTTCTTAGCTCTTGCTCTCACATACACACACGCACACAACCATTTCCTGTTTAAGAAACCCTCCTAATTGCTTTGATTTCATTTCGCTCTGTGGTGTGTGGCACTGGAGCAGGGACGGCTGTCTGCGTGTTTACCCGTTTGTCTTTCGGGGGAAGTGGCATGTCCTCTCTCCGTACTCCTGCTTATCAGATATTGATGGTGCGTGTTAGATTTTGCGTTGTGAGCTTCACAGATTTTAATGAAACGTTTCTTATTTCCTCTGTGCATTTTAATTAATTATACTGTGATGTAAATCGTTTGTATACACTGTGAAAATGTCATGACATATTTTTATCATTTAAGCAACATATAACATTTTTTTTAAGCTGTGACGTTTTGGGCTTTGGGTGGCATACTGCTCTAAGACAGTAGGGGGCGCTCTTAATGAGGAACTGACCCTCATTACCCTGGAGTCCACCAGGGGGCCTAACAGAGGCCTGTGCCACCTTTACTCATGGTTTGTCTGTATTGATCTGTTGCTTTTAATGTACTGGACTTGAAAACCAAGTAGTGCGTGAGGGTTTTTAGAGAATTTTTGCCAAACTGACTGATGCCCCCTATTGGCCGTTCGTTGACACTTCACTCAACTTTTCTCTTCTCCCCCGAAAAGGGATCCGTGTGCTGGTGGACGCCAGGGACAAGTTGCACATCCCTTGGGAGGATTCCTCGAACCAGGCGCACGGCGAGACCCTGATGGCGTTCGACACGCGCGCGGCACTGTCAAGCCAGGCCGGCATGGAGACGCCGGTCTTCCTGCAGCTGCTGCCCGCTGTGCGCGCCCTCTGGGCAGACGGGGGCATCCAGAACGCCTACGACCGGCGGCGTGAGTTCCAGCTGGTGAGTGTCCGTGTTTACCGGTGATACGAACGAGGTTCAGATGGAGGTCAACTGCATAGGCTGTTTAGGTCCCAGCTGGTATAACCCTGAACATATCGAGAATGTTAACTAGGGTTGGGTACCGAAAACCTATATAACCGGTATATACCGGACCGAAACAAAACGCGAATTTCGGTGCCACTTCGATGCCTGAACTGTCGATTGAAATATTTGTTCTCTGGGGCTATGATGAGACAGTTGTAATAAGCATAAGATTCATCAACACACACGTGACATCATCAGGAAAATAGACCATCTGAGATGCGTGTGAATGCAGCAACTAACGTTACACTTGCTCTGACGGCAGCAGGTGGTCTACCACTATCTTAGCTCGCTAAATTAAACAACTTTTGTTAAAATGCCTAAAACTTAACCGTCGAAAGTGTGGCTATATTTCACAAGAAAGGATTCCAACACCGCGGCGTGCAGCAAATGTTTTACAGCAGTTGCGTGTAAAGGGGGAAACGCGTGAAATCTAATGAAACATTTGAGGGTACACGGAATAAACTTAAAAGCAGAGGGATGCACCGTGCTTGACAGCTTGCGGACAACAGCTGGCACTATCGGTGTGGATGACCCCAGCCCCAGTCATACCAACCGTAGCAAAAAGGAGTCCACCGATTATGATGACGACAGCAACCTTTCCGCAGGTTAGTTGTAGGCTAATGTAATGCTAAATTAACATTACATAGGTGGCTTATGTTTTGTTGTTGTTTTTTGTATTTACATATATATTCATATATACTATAAACTTTTAATATATTGTTAAATTTTAAGCATTCAATTTTTTGTTCAATAAAAATGTATTCTTGAGTCATCCACCATCATTTTGTGGCTTTTGTAAAGTATCGGTTCAGGCACTGTTTTGGCACCGGTATCGAAAAAACCCCAAACGATACCCAACCCTAATGTTAACTAATTGAATATATCTCTAATTGAGTTAATGATTGGAAAATAAGTCCCTTAGAGTCACTGGGGGGGGGGGGGCTACGCTAATAAGTAATAAATATGGCAATGATGATTCTACCATGTGGATTGATGTGTAGTTATTTACACCCTTATTTAGGGCACGGTGTCGATTCCCATCTCTGGATTTGTCCCTCAAACAGGAAGCTGCTTCTCTCTCTCTGGACTTACTGGGTGTGGTGTGTGCGGTAACCGTACTCGGAGTATTGGGGAGGGGGGGGAGCTTCTGTGTGTGGTTGACCTGACCTAGATACGTCTGATCCGCATCTGCATGTTTCTGTTCGGCCCGCCGTCGCGCACCAGTCCTTGACTCGCTCTCGTCCTGGAATTGTCTGGGAAGGGGAAAAAAATGTCACGGCCCGGTGCTGTCTTGTGATCTGTCTGCCTCCCCCCCTCCCGTCGTGTCTTGGGGGCAGGTTGGGGCAGTTGCAGAGCAGGGAAAGTATGCTGGTCAGAGCGTGCTGGGGCAGGCTCCAGCCGGCCCTCCCCATCCCTAGCTGGTGCTGAGGCTCTTCAGGGTTTTCTAAAGGGGGCTCTTAAGTGTATCCTTAATATTATGCATGGGGGGGATAGATCCCGTGGGGTTGCGGAGTCAGGGCTGTAGCCCCCTTCCATCAATCTGCCGGTGAGATATTCCGGAGTGCTCCTCCCCCGGGGGCTCTCTCCTGTCTGCCGCTACGCTGCGTCCTGGGCACTGTGGCGGCCGGCCTAGACTCGCCAGGTCATGGGGGTGTCCTCCGGCTCTGGGTGGGGTTGCCAAAGATTCCCCGGGAAGGGGTGCGGGGTAGGAGCGGCGGGATCACCGGTTCTGCCATGAGTCACTCGGGTGGCTCGGGTTGCTCACTTGAGGGCTGTTCGCTCACTTGAGGGCTGTTCGCTCACTTGAGGGCTGTTCGCTCACTTGAGGGCTGTTCGCTCACTTGAGGGCTGTTCGCTCACTTGAGGGCTGTTCGCTCACTTGGGTGTCGGACTTTTGGCCAAACGGGCACAGATGTCTGCTTATCCTTCTCCCTGATCAGGCAGGATGTTCCGGATTGTTCTGCTCCCCCCTCCTCCACTCTGGAATAAGAGAGAAGATCCTTCTGTCTTGAAAGGAGGACACTATGGAATTGTGTGGTGTTAAATAGCAGCTTTAATGCTGGAGTGATATTAATGTTAATCCTGATTGGTGCTCATTCCCGGCTCTAACGAAAATGCTCTTGCTTTCACAGGGTGAATCAGTGAAGTACTTCTTGGACAACTTGGATAAACTCGGAAAACCAGTAAGTGTGTAATTAAACTTTTTATCATTCTGTTGCACCTCCCCGCAGTACTTCCGGGCCGCCAGCAGGGGCAGCACCATCCGGGGGCTGCATTCCAAGGCCCCCGCCCCCTACTTCCCGACACCAATTAAGCGGGTTGGTTCCTGCTGAGACCGTGTCAATTTGGGGGGGGGGGGAGGTTAATTCCTTAGCTTTCCTCGCAACCCCAGGGGTTTGTGGGACCCCACCCCTTTTTGATTAAAGGAAGTACAGACTTGGTGATGGGGGTGGTGTGGTTCCTGACAGCTATGAAGTCTGTTTATTACCATCTTATGGACGCTGCTGTGGGACAGGCATCTGAACAGGGGATGTGACAGGAAGTGTGTGTGTGTGTGTCTGTGTGTGTGTGTGTGTGTCTGTGTGTGTGTCTGTGTGTGTCTGTGCGTGCGTGCGCTCTCACATACAAGCCTGTTAGCTAAAAAGTTTAAGCGAACCCATTGCCTAAGCAGTTAATGTAACAAACGTATGTCAACAGAATATTCCTGAGTCATTCTTTAATTATGTCTAATAGATTTTTTAGTAAGCATTAAAACGTGTTTAAGTAATACATTTTTAGTTGTTGTGTTGTTCTATTTGACTACAGTCTTTCAGTCATAGGGTGTGATGCTTTTCTTATTAAAAATAAGAACAACAAAAATAAAAAATTGAATCTTGGTAAACAGGTTTTCCTTTAGCAGAAAGTCTAAATGGCAGGAGTTTGATCTGTATTCATGCCCGTCCGAGCTTCTCGTTGGAGCAGCGAATCTGTCACTCTGTTTGGGAGCTAAGCCCTGATTGGAGGAGTGGCTTGGATCTTGCAGCTGATAGGTCATCTGGCTCGTCTGAAAATCGCTGGCCGATTTTAAACCCTCCATCTCACGGAGAACAATGGCCGTTTCATTACACTACTAGAGTTTGCCAGTCTCAACCAATAAGAAGTGACATGTGGCTGTCGGTAACCATGACCCAAGAGGTACGGAACCTGCTGCACTTTGTGTGACACCCAAGGGGGAAATAAGGGTGATTTTCACCAATCTGGAAATTTTGTCTGGTACCGAGGAACGTCTCCACATACCTGTAATGAAACTGATGTTAGTGACGGTACTACTTTAAGATCTTGTGAATGTTTGTAGCAGCCACTATACCACAGGCAATGAGCTGTAGGGAGGTTTTCTTCCCCGATGGTGGAACAAAGTCGTGAACCATGTCTGGTCATCAGGTTCCCTTCAAGGAATTCCTCAGGGCCTGATTCTGTTCCATGAATCCCTCTACAGCCTGCTCCAACTCTGTTCACTGTTTTGTTTTGAATGTTGCAATTCTCGTCATTGAATTGTCTAGTAATTTCTGTCCTTCTTCCTGCTTTCGCTCGTAACTGGGAATTTATCGGAAACTCGGCATAGTTGCACTTGTGCGTTGGACAAGTGTCTGCTAGGAAAAATGAATGTCGATGCAAAGTGGTGAATCGGCTAAAATCCTTTGTCCTCCACAATAGAAAATGGCTGTTTGTCTGGTGCAATCATCTGTTATTTCAGTAGCTCAGTCTTTAGCTCTGGTGCTGCTAACTTTGCCTGAAGTCTGTATGTTGGTGGGTAATATTGACCAAGATTGACACATTGGACCGATGTTGAAGATTGATAACATGCATCGGTTGATACCGATACATTAGCTAATATATCGTAGATCTCTAGGTAACTCGTTTTTGCTCCCGTCCTTCCAGGACTACCTGCCCACGCAGCAGGACATCCTCCTTGCCCGGCGGCCCACCAAGGGCATCCATGAGTATGACTTTGAGATCAAGAACGTGCCCTTCAAGATGGTGGACGTGGGTGGCCAGCGGTCAGAGCGTCGCCGCTGGTTTGAGTGCTTCGATAGTGTCACCTCCATCCTCTTCTTGGTGTCGTCCAGCGAGTTTGACCAAGTTCTCATGGAGGATCGGCTGACCAACCGGCTGGCTGAATCACTCAACATCTTCGAGACCATCGTCAACAACCGCGTCTTCAGCAACGTCTCCATCATCCTCTTCCTCAACAAGACGGACTTGCTGGAGGAGAAGGTTCGGACGGTGGCCATCAAGGACTACTTTCCTGAGTACGACGGGGAGCCGCACAGCCTGAACGACGTGCAGAAGTTCCTCGTGGAGTGCTTCCGGAACAAGAGGCGGGAGCAGCCCCAGAAGCCCCTCTACCACCACTTCACCACCGCCATCAACACTGAGAACATCCGGTTGGTGTTCCGCGACGTCAAGGACACCATCCTCCATGATAACCTCAAGCAGCTCATGCTGCAGTGATGCTATCGAGGACATTGGGGTTTTAAATCTTTCTTAGTGACCTTTTTATGACCGTTTGGATTTAGGTGGGGAACTTTGGAGTTTGAAATGCAGGATGGTTCTGAATGACTATTTGAGGTCCTGACACTGACCTCGTGATGCTCTGTATGTACAGCAGAGGTAGGGGTGGTTGGGGCAGTGAGTTTTAAAGGTTTTTGCTAGGCCTCTTGTGATTCCATTTTTTTTTTCGTCTCTGGTCATAGTGCCACAACCCATGCAGCCGAGAAAACGGTTTCTTTTACGTATACTAACATGCGGGACTCTCGAGCCGCCTCACGTCGGAGGCGGAACTGAAAGTGCTCGAGCTGGGCGTCGGCGCCCCCTATCTTTCGGGTGTCTTACTAGCTCAGGGTGACGATTTTCCTGCCCCACCCCCACCTGGTTGGCCTTGGTCTTTTACCTTTTATTTTTCTAATCAGTCATTTACAGATTCTTAAATGATTTTTGTTTCCATTTTATATATAATTACATGTATTTTGTATGCGATTTGCTAAATTATATTTTAGAGGTTTTACATGTCTTCTTTGGTTAGGCGCTGCCGGTGGATGCATTAGCTGGGTGAGAGTGGGTCCCACATGCCGGGGGGGGAGGTGGATCCCTCGGGGGGGGGAACTCGCAGCTTAATCTCAGGGCTGGACGTCGGCCGCTTAGGGCTGTCTGTGTGTGTGCGCCTGTGGGATCTGGGCTCACGGACGCCTAGCTTTACTGACTGGCAGAATCTTCTTTTTTTTTATCATTATTGTTCATTGTTTTTATAGTCTTGCTCCTCCCCCCTCCCCCCCCCCACCCCAGAGGCTTCTCATTACTGCCAGGGTGTGGTCTGGTGTCTGAACACACTTTATAGGCATCTATAACCAGCCCCTGCTTCGTGGGGGGGATTTTTTTTATTTTATCGTACTGATGTCCTTGACACCCGGCGGAGAGCCATCACTGCATATCCTTAGGCCACGTTCTCCCTGTGTCTGCCTGTTCTGCCCACTCACCCCTCCCCTGACTGCTGGGGTCCCTCTTGGATGCCCCCCCCCCCCAGGTTCCAGCCAGATCTTCTCCACAGTCGCTCCAGGGCTCCATTCCTGAAGCACTGCTTCTGCACCGCATCCTTCGGGGCCCCCCCCCCGGTACTCTGAAGTCTTCCTGAGGCCTTTCCTGGTGCCACCGAGAAGCCAAGTCGCGTCGTGGGGGGGGGGGAGGCGGCAGTCACCATGGCCCCTCCGCCGGCTGTGCGTTTTCCACACCGCGCTCATTGGTCTGTCCGTTCTGTGCCTTGTGCCAACTTTACCCCCCCCCCCCCCTCTTGCACCAGAGATTCATTGCTGCTCAGGTTTTTCACATTGACACGTGGACGGGACATTTGTGTCTTTCTGTGATGCTCCGGGGGCGAGCTGGGGTGGTCAGTCAGCCTTGTTCAAGTAGAAGCAGTAAGCATCAGTATTTTGTATTGTGTTTTTTTTTCTTCATATAGTTTTTATCCGCTGCACTGATGCTGGTACCCAGCGGTTCTGCTCTTAAGCTTCTCCCAGGGGTGGGATGTGGCCAGGGGCAGTGTGAGGCACTAGCGGGGGCTCTGGACGTTTCAGGAAGAGGTAAAGAGCTTATGTCAGTGGATCCAAAGTGATAAAAAATCACCATACTTGCTGTATATAGCCACTCCTCAGATTGCAGTCACCAAAATGTATTTCCATCTGGAATCTAAGGCCTTAAAGGGATTTGCGTCCTTGGAGATGTGGCGCCATGCTCTGACCAACTTCAGTGTCAAAGGACCTTTTGGTCGTCAAGCACTCGCTTTTAAACCAGATTAATCATTTCATTCGCCAACACGTCTGTAGATGAGCTCGCTGTTATGTATGTTTCACCTCAGTGGTTTGTGAGAAAAGTCATTACGGCATTCATGTCAGGCTCAGGCTCGGCGGGGGGGGGCACGCTCAGGCAGTGGATGATGGGTGTGGGGGTGGATCACACAGCTTAGCCTGCCTGCAAAGCCGGTCTTTCCACCACTGGCTCTCTGTCTTTTTTTTTTTTTTTTTTTTTTAAGTTGTTGTGGTTCCTCCCCCCTCCCCATGTGAATTGGCCTTGCTTGTAAGTCCTTTTCCCATCTCCTCAATAAAAAAAAAAAAAGAGAGCTGTGTTACAGGTGTTCTTATTGTTTGGTCTATAATCGGCCTGTTGGTGCAAGTCCTAAGGAAATCTTCACGGCGTTGCCATGAATAGGTTGTGTTCAGTTTAGATTCGACATTGTCAATGAACACAAGCACTCAGAATGACGAAATGCAGTTTGGCGTCTAACACGAAAGTTCTAGAAACAGCTGTACAATATATAAATGTATGGACCTTTAATAACAGTACGCTCATATGTAGGTTTATATACATGGTATACATCAGGGGTAGGAAGCAACCCTGATCCTGGAGTGCTGGTTTCCAGCAGGTTTTCCATCCTACCTGATGAGTTGCTATCTGCCTGAGATCAGGTGTCCCTCAGAGACCAGGTAGGATGGAAAACCTGGAAACCAGCACTCCAGGATCAGGATTGCCTACCCCTGATAAACATGGTATAAATAGGGAGTATATACAGCATCTGATTTCAGTAATGAGTTCTGTACGGCGTGTATGTATAAATACACACGGTATATTTAAATGATCGTGAAGCGGAGGCAGCTGCAGTCTGTAGTAATGGGGGGGACTGGGTGACGGTCAGTGGTGGTGTTGAGACGGCTGTGGGGAAGAAGCTTTTCCTCAGCCTCCTGGAGTGGGACAGGAAGCTGCCGTATCTCCTTCCAGACAGGAGCAGGGCAGACAGTCTATGGTTTGGGCGGGAGGAGTCTCCAGTGATGATGTCTTGGGCAGTTTTCACCACTCATTGCTGGATCATCCGGTCGGAGACAGAGAACTTTGTTCCAGCAGAGCTGTGGGAAGGACATGGAGACCCCGGCAGATTTGGGAGGCCCAGCACCTTCTGGGGATCCGAAAATCCCAAAGCCCACTGAGTTCCACACCTTGACAGCTGGTCGAGATGCTCTCACTGGACCTGAGGTGACATCGGCTTTCTTTACAGAATGCAGACGCTTGTTACAAATGGGAGGGGAAAACGCCGAGGGGGAAATGAGCACAAGCACGCTGGCTTTTTTTACCCGTGAATCGGGCACCCCCATTTTGCACACTGGGCTGTCATGTCTCTGAAGTGACACTAGGGGGTGCACTTACATTACAGACCATGTATGCTGGCTGGGAGCCAAAGTGACCCAATGCTACCGTTTCCCGTTTCTGTTGCTGCAGGAGCAGGGTGACTTCGGAACAGCGTCGCTGTTATATGAGGACATGTGATGTGTCTTTGCAAGAGTTTCCTCCTCCATTCTGGCTCTGACAGGTGCAGGGATGAACCCTTCTGAATGGGCGCTAGGGGGAGGGGCCACCACACAGCCCTGGCGTGCCACGTATGCTGAGATATGGGGTATCTGCACCATCAAGTACCGGGCAGGAGCAAGTCGTATTCAATAGAAAAAGATCCGCGTGGTTTAGGCTGGTCACGACATGCTCACGAGCGACATGGAAAATGTTCTTTGCGGCTCAACGTGAACACGGAAACGACGGCTGTCTGGAGATGTGACCTCTGATGGCCCGCGTTTCTGAAGAGCAGCCTTATCTACAGCTGGAGGGTAAGTGAACAGAAATGCGTGTGTGTAATGTGAGCTAGTTCAGTTGTCTTCTGTCTTTGGAACCGAACCGTGCGCATGGGGTTATCTAGTTATCCTCTCTCTGTGCTCCACAGAGGCGTTAACCAGAGCTGGGGCAGCTGTGTTAGGGGTTTCTTACCGTAGCACCAGAAGAAAACCATCTCAATACAGGAGCTGTGGTTTGTGTCACTCTTTATTTTACAGTTGTTTTTTTTCCCAGTGCAAAAAAATATATTTACTGTTGGAAAGAATTTCAATGGACATACTGTCAAAAAGTACATATCAGCAACATAAAAATGCAGATTGCACATGGTACAGTGGATTTGGAAAAAAGTATTACAATAAAAAAAATTATATTTAAAGCGTGTCACTCGTATCGGTGTGTTGAAATGCACCCATACGGGGACACGGTTCAAGTGGCAATCCTGTGTGCGAGCAGCATCATGGGAAGAGTCGTGTGGCTCTTTGTGCTTGTGGGTGCGCCCCCCCCCACCCGCCCCCGCAGGCCCCTACATGTAACCCCGTCCCTATGGTGAACATGGCCAGCCGACTGGTTTCCTGCGAAGACACCTGTGCCCCCGCAGATGAAACGGGGCCCATCTACTGTAGCAACACCTCGTGACTGCAAAGCTCCAGCATCTGAAGGTTGTTCTCAGCGACCTCAGAGAGCTGAGGAACCACAAGTAGACCGTGGCTATTGCCCACATGGAAATCAGGGCACCGTAGCTCACTGTTTGTAAACAGAAAAACGGGTGAGAAAAACGACTTGTCTGCAAACGGACTGGAAAAACTACCCCCCACCCTGCCTTTAACTGCTGATATCAAGAGCACGGATATCATCACGTGGAAGGTGCCCCCCCCAGAGACGCTTAAATACATGTACAGACACACCAAAAAAAGAAAAACCCCAAATCATTCAAGACTACTCAGGATGACAAAAATAACTGCATTCATGACTGTACAGAATGCTGGGATCAAACTGTGAGCTTTACTCTGCAATCCACCGTTTCCGCTGCACTTGCAGGCTACGATATAAAATAGGTTTGTCTGTTCTCTGTAAACACTGTCACGTTATTTAAAAGACAATAAAAAACTAATCATAAAGTAGTAATAAGGGTTTAAGGTGGTCAGATTTCAGCTCGGAGCAGCAGCATGGAATGAAAGAGGTGGTGTTGGTCTGCTCTACATGAACAGACCTCCCACAGTCCGGCAGAAGACGTCTGCGCCACCGGGTGGGTCTTTGGTTCATAGTCTGATGCTGGCGTCACGTGCAGTCAGCTGACCTGTGTGCATAGTCTCCGTGCTACAGTGTTCAGCATCGCACGTTCTCATTTGTTCTCATTTGTTCTCGGGAACCAGCGTCCGCCCCTGAGGTATTAAGACACCCCCCCTCCCCCCAGGTTCCGATCTGGCTCGTCTCCAGCTCGGCTGGGCTGGCGTCCGGCGCCAGGTCCAGCTCCACGAAGTCCACAGGTGCGTCCTGGAGGGCCGCGTCCTTGCTGGGCGTGTCTCCGGCCCGGGGGGGCCCCGGTAGGCAGGCGGCCCTCCTGGCAGGCAATACGCACCCCAGGAAGACCGCTCCCAGCGCCATGCCGGCAGCACACGAGTAGAAGGCCGAGCCGTAGTTCTGCGTGAGGTCCACCAGGAACCCTGTGGGGAGAACACAGCGGATGCTGGAACGGGAGGCCTCTGTTGGCGGGGGCGTGCTTCTAGAAGCTTCTATTCTACATTATAAAATCCATTACAGTCTCCTTTACAACGTCTTGCGAATCGGCTAATGGAACGTGCTACCAGAAAGAGCCTTAGAAGTACTCAGGAGTGTTTATACAGCTCATTCTGAAATGATCCATCCATCCATCAGCAATTATCCAGCATAGGACACATGCAGGGCAGAGGCTGACATGTACCGTGACAAACTACAGGCAGTTTAGAGATGGCGATTCACCCAGGTGACTAGTGAAGGTCACCCTGACCGATTTAGAAAAAAAAAACACAAGCAATGCAGGTGGCAGTCGAGTGGCAGTCGAGTGGCAGTCTGCCTACCTCCCAGAGGCGGGCCCGCCAGCCCGGCGAAGCTTTGTATGAAGACGTAGACGCCGACGGCCGCGGGCATGCGCTCCACGCCCACCACGTCGTCCTCGGCCAGCATGGGGATGTGGGTGGAGCACACGGTGCCGAGCAGGAAGCCGAAGAGAGCGCAGCAGGTGCTCAGGCCCCAGAAGCCGGCGGCGCTGGGGAAGGCGGCCAGCACCAGAGCCAGCGCCGCCACGCAGACCCCCAGGGCGTAGAGCTTGCGCACGGGCAGCCGGCCCAGCAGGACGCCCACGCAGAGCCGGCCCAGCACCTCCGCCACCGCCATGGTGGACAGCAGGACGGGGGTGTGCTCCGTGGCTACGCCCCGGCTCACCCCCAGCGGGATCACGTACAGCTGAGGCGCGAAGAAGCCCAGCGTGGCGAAAAGGCCGAAGGCTGCGTAGCACAGGAAGCCGCCGTCCTGCAGCGTGGAGAAGTCCAGCAGCCGCGGCCGTGCCGACACCGGCGCCCCCTGCAGGCCCTCGGCCCGCTTCAGAGGGACCTCCTCCGCTATGGGGGGGAACTTCTCCTCCACGGCTAGCACGGGACAGGAGGCAGACATGGACTGGAGGCCCGAGTCCCCAGAGCTGATGGACGTGCAGGTGAGCTCGTTCTCCAGGGCGAAGGTGTTCTCCAGCGGCCCCGTCAGGGGCTCCTCAGGGCCGGGCCCCTCGGGGCCGGGCCCCTCTGCGCGCTCTGGCTTCAACACGATGGGCCTTAGCAGGACCCCACACACCACAAGACTGGACTGCAGCAGCCCGGCCAGCAGGAGGCAGTAGCGCCATCCCAGGTGCTCCTTCAAGGCCGCAAAAGCTGTGGGATTTCAAGAGGCAGAGCCTTAGAACAGGACCGGTCCTCGGATAGACCCCTGTCACACATTTAACATGTAGACCACCATACATACCTCAACCTGGTTGTCCACACATCTGCCTAGAGCCTGGTGGTCCTACACAACATCTGCCTGAACCTGGTGACCATACAGCATCTACACTGTACCTACCCTTACTTAGTAACTCCACCTATGCTGTAGATATTGGGCTCTACATCTAGATCTGCCTCGTCCATCTGATGTCACAATGCTGATGTCAACCCCAATGCTGATAAAATGCTATGCAATTTAATATATGAATTATCAGGATTTGTCTATATTCAACCCAAAGGGGTTGCATGAACAGAAACGCAAATTGCCTCTTTGATATTAGGCTTGTTCACGCTCTGAGGTATTTCGTTTGCCAATAGGAGTCTAAAATGGGGCGGTGTGTTTGGGAGCAAAAAATCACTGGGCTGCACCCTCTCTGGGGGACAGAGTGGTTTCACCCTTGAATAAGGCCCTTAACCCAACTGCACCAGGGACTGGCCGACCCCACCCTCTCAAATACATGTTACTTTGAATAGAAGTGTCGAAGTAAATGTTCCATCCAGAATGCTGGACTTGCCCCATAACCAGGGATGCACATAACTGGTATGCAAGTATGCATTTGACGTATAAACGACACGTGCAGCAATTTCTTGCAGTAACAGTACAAAGGTATGTTTATTTTATGTGCATTTGTGCTGGTATGACAAGAAAATACCACGCATTTGAACCTTTTTATGGCAAGAAATTGCTGCGCAAATCGCTTTATACGCCACATGCGTGCTCACATACCAGTTATGTGCATCGCTGCCTATAACCATCCTTAATTTTTCTGATTTTCTGAATGTCATCCCCAAATCACACCCTACTCTGCCACCTCACGTGAATTTGCTTATTCCTCATGATTTCACGGACAGCCCGCTGGGCACGTGCACGCAAGACACACCTGGAGCGAGCGCAAATATGGAAAAGGATTCCCCTGTGGAAGCGACGGCGGTGACGAGCGATCGCCGGCGGTTGAAGTACAGCGATAGGATGGTGACGGTCGGCAGGAAGGTGAGGCAGTAGCCAAGGCCTGTGAACACACAGCAGAGAGCAACATGACAGCCAGGGGGCGCTATACCACTGGCCGGCGGCGGCTCAGTCTCCGTCAACCCATGGCGGATGTGTCTGTAGGCCCCTGAAAAAGAGCTGGATTTTAAAGACACAAAAACAAGAAAGAGACAGAGAGAGGAAAGGAAAGAGAAATTGTGTTGTTAGAGAGGGCTGGCTCAGACAAAGCTCCAAACTGTAGCCTGTGAGAGTAATGGCTAGTCAACATTTTTACACCTTCCTCCTCTGTGCCTCAAAGAACCAACCTTTTATTTTTGTTATTTGGAGATATTTTATATCTGCAATTTATTTTTATAAGTCAAATCACAGCATTCTTTTTCCCCTGTTTTTGAGTTAAAGCTCCTGTAGCACGTCATCAGCACGTGTTGTGCTAATGACAGCAAAGGTTATAGGTTCGAATCCCAAAGAGCATAAGCTATAACCTCCTGCTACCATGAATCACTTTGGATAAAAGCATCAGCTATATGAATAACATGTCATATAAATGTGAGTTTTAATGAATATGATAAAAACCACTTAACTGGCGAAATCAGGGGTGGGCAATCTTATCCGCAAAGGGCCGGTGTGTATGCAGGTATTTGGGATAACCTTTAGGTCAGCTGTTCAAACCCAGGTGTGAGGACTCTTCAGCCAATCAGTCCTCTAATTAGTAATCTAAAATCCGTACACTCAACGACCCGTTCTGGATTAGATTGTCCACCCCTGGGCTAAATAATGGCAGTGGTGGTCTGTGGGGGAGGGTTACCTGATATGCCCATGGTGGCATACATCTGGTTGATGGAGCTAGTGAAGGCAGTCGCTACGGTGCCCAGGCAGGTAAGGACACCTCCGGCAATGACGACGAGCCGATAGCCAAACCGGCCAGTCAGCATTGAGGAGAGGGGAGCTGGGGAGTGGACGGGACAACCAATCAGAGGCAGGGAATGTAGGCAGAGGCGGGGCAGTCAGGGAGCCGCAGGTGACACTTAAGTCTGTAATGAGGATTTCTGGTGTAATTATCCAGCACTACAGACGTGACACACCAGAAGTGGCGTGAGTCACTTGGGGCACAAGTGCCTGTGCAGAGGCTGCGTAACGCCTGACAGAGGTACATTTAATCCTCCGTGAGCACGATTTGGCCAAGAATGACTACCATTCAGTCCCAAGGAAGTTAAATTATCCATGAAGCGAGAGAAAGAGAGAGAAACATGGTGTGACAGTAACAGTTTCTCAGGCACATGAAATGGTTTATTCTCAGCTGCAATGCTTCAGGCTCCCACGATACCCGGAGTCCGGGGCGTGGTGCCGACGGGAAGCTACCGCTGACCTCCTCAGATGCTGCTCAGCATTTGGTTAAGCGAGGCTGCCATCGAGCCAGTGATTAATCTAGATCACGCAAACAATGAATGAGGGATCACTGTGCGTTAGGGCAGAGTTTGCCAGTTGCATGTGAGTGCACGAGGGCGTGCCGGCGCACCTGTGAAGGTCATGACGAACACGCAGATGGAGATGGTCCAGGACACGCGGCTGTTGCTCTCGCCGAAGTCTCTAATGAGGTCGGGCAGGAAGACGCCGAAGCTCTTGATGAAACCGTAGGTGAAGGCTTCCACGAAGAAGAAGGCCCCGGCCACCACCCAGCCCCAGCCCCCATCTGGCTCCTGGGGGTACACGTTGGGCCCCAGGCAGCCCGTCACCCTCGATCTCCATGCTTTCATGGTTGGCTGAGATGTTCCACGGGCCACACTGAAAGAATCGGGACAGACTATGGTCACTTGGCAGCTAACCTGCCCTTATTCATTTAGGAAACCATCTCCTTTAATGAAATTGCCGAGCACTCAGTGTTCAACATAAAGCCAGCAGGGGGCGGCATAAACAGCATCATAACCAGGGGTCGATATCATGGATTATTTTGACAGACATTTTGATCAAAACATAACTTTTACCACGGACATGGTATTTAAAAATGTGGCCTACATAACTTCTTTTTCAATCAGAACATTCGAGAACGGACAGGCTGACGATCCGCAAACTTTTACTCTGGGCTGCCTGTGGGTCTGGCCCTTCCGCCAGTGACACTAAGTACAGCCCGCAAGGGGAAAAAAAGTCCGGCTTAGGAGTGGCGCTGAGTCAATGCTATGGCTCCAGGGATGTTTCGCAATAGAGTTGATGTGTCAGCTCTCTGAAAGCAGCACCAAATGCATTTCCTCCGGGTAACTGTGGGAAACAGAACCCGTGGAGGTGCACAGATGACCATGACTTCAGTGCTGGATGTCTGCACAAGCAAAGGCAGTCTAGACGCACTGGAAATTAGTGCATGGTCTTTTGGCTCAGGAGTCGCACCACAGTCTATCCCACCCAATCACCACTATAGGACACTTCGCCAGTATCTCGCACTGCCCTGTGTGTCACAATGTGTCACTGCACGTTTAACCGGTGCTATTAACCACACCTTCCTGCCAAAGTCCAGTTTCCGCAGGTTCCTACACCGGGGCATGGCGGGTATGACGTTTCTGCACCACAGACACAGCCGGGACGAGCTCTGATCACACGTCTATCTCGCCCTGCGGCACGGACGCGACCTGATTTAGTTCTGCCGTGCGGCTGCACGGAGGAGCTGCAGTGGAGCCCCCTGTCACTGAGGTGCAGGGGCAAAGCAGATACCCCCCCCCCTGCGGCCGGTCTCCACGGGCATTTCCCAGACCTGCCAGAGATCACCGGGATGTTTGTGTGTGGTGGTGGGGGGTGTCCTGCCACCCACGTTTCACCTGTGCAAATACATCACGTGTATGTAAAATCTCAGCGTGTCTATATAGCTGATGGGGCTTTGCAATGATATTTGGCACCACGTCAGCCCTAACTCAAGGATGGCATACCTGTCTGACATGTAATGCAACTCTTAGCTAGGGTGTTCCACAAATTTAAATGGAATTCAATATCTCTGCAGTGTCATTCTACACCTACACAGTAATTACACCCAAAATGGTTATTTCAGTGATATCCAGTATTTAGTGTTAACCAATATATGCAAATTCTACTGGACCCAACAGACTGCAGGGTTTTTTTTATTATTATTATTTTACTCCCATTACTTTAGAAGTACATCCAAATGGTTTTCGTTACATCTTCTTATAAAAAAGCGCATTTATTGTACATAATTACACACAGGCTTGCCCTTGAAACGAAGAGTCCATTTTCCCCTAAGATTAATGTAATTATAGTACCATTGCCGTTTTTAGATTAAAGTGCCCGAGGTCGTTGCAAAGTCAGAATATCCCTTGTAACTTGTCATGTCAGCGCCAGTTCTACACGTCAGCTTCCATTATCTCGGCAAGTATAATTGCAGTCACGCCACATGCTGGCGGCGCGTATGCATGCAGAATAACGAGGATAAATCAAACATTTACATGTTAAATGTGGTTTTCTTCCATACAGTCACGGAAAACTTTGCCCTCTAGCATTTGTATTTCTGTTTGAGGCCACAACGTAAAGCTGCATGAAATTCACGATGACGAAACTGTAATTTTGCCTGTAATCTTGATCAACGCATTATTTTTTCAGTCCTGAGGTCAGGTCAGGTCAGGTCACTTTGGGGGGCATGCACTGGTACACCCTGTTGCCATGCCCACCACATGACGAGACACCTCGGGATCCCGGTTGGCGACCCTCCCCCCCAGGCGGACACGCGATCCTGTCCCACCCTTCGGAAATCGCCGTCTGCGGCAGCCAGGTGCTAAGTGTGGGCGTCCTCTTGGCGGGGTCCATTCGCTCCGGTCCTCAGCAATGAGGATCCCGCAAGCCGGATCACCCTCGGGGAATCAGGCCACATGGCCGTAGCGCCGTGACTGACGCTCCCTCACAATGCAGGTAATGCGCCTCATTCGGGACACCAAGTCAAAGCAGCGCTAAGGATTCTCCGAATAATAAGAATTGCAGTCCCGAGAGTCCAGGTTAAAATGCTCCGAATAGCACAAACGGTTACAGAAAATGGTCGAATGGATGGAGTCAGGTTAAAATACTGAGCACATTTCTAAAAGGCTCCCGTAGTGGGAGAACCATAACGGGATGTTTTGACATGCATCGCATCCGAAACTTTTAAATGTAACATTTTAGTAGGCATGCTACGTTTTATATCGCTTATTTTGTATTTTCTCCAAACTGTTTTTTAACGCAGTTTCCTTCACTGTTCCCAATACACGTTGGCCAGCCTGTAACATAACTAGAAACTTAACTTACCAGCTTTGGAAGGTTGGTCAGTCCAGCTGAAGTGAATAAAACAAAATAAAAATGATGGGAAAAGAAACCTTCCGTTCTTTAACTATGCGCCCGGCCACGCGTTCACTGAGCTCATCTCTCTTCTGCGCTAAACTGTTTCAGTTTCTAGCGGTATCGGTGAGGTTCCCTGAGGAACTGCTACCTAAATTATTGCATTTCTGTTACGCTGACAATTCAAAAAATGACATTTAGGACACAGCGTCCGCCCCACCGCCGCCCAGGCTACTGCAAGTGAACGAGATGATGTGTCTTTCGGATTCTCTTTTTTATACCGGCTCCAGCCGGTATCTCGACGCGAACGCGCACATGCGGCTTGTGCATGGAGAGTGCGCAGCGCGAGCCACGGCGCTCCTGATGTGAACCGCACTCCTGCGAACTATACGGCGTGCCACTCATTTCCACTTAATTATTAATGTTACTTTAAACAAGGCTATGGCCCTATATTTATCAATCCACAGTGGAAGATGCATTTTCTTTAAAAAGCTACTTCGAGATGTTTAAACAATTACACTCGTCCGCTCTATTTAGCTAATAGTGCTTTAATGTGGAAATGCACAGCAAAAATCCTCAAGTATGTACTGATAGTGCCGGGATATTTTACACCCGTGGTTTGGAAACGCCGGGTCCACTGAGCCGTAATTTCGCACATTGTTTAACTTTGTCTAGATGACCGTGACGCGCGAGGATGCCTGTGAGCGCGCGCGTATCTCACCATAGGAGGAGGGTGATTGCAAGACCGAGAGCGACCGGGTAAAACAGGTTTATTCCAGTTTGGTGCCATCAAATAAGTCTACACCGGGTCTTACGTCATTTTCTTCAATACCTCCAAACATATCTTTCTCGTAATAACTTAAAACAATCACATTAATGATATTCGTCTAGTGAATATATTTTTGTGGTATTGACTTATTTTGCTGTCTGCGTGACACTGTCGAGCGGGGTTTGTGTCTGTGTGTGTGTTTTTTTTTTTGTTCCTGTTATGTGTTGGTATAGGAAGTCGGCGGCATTAGTTAACGATTTAAGCGCAGACGTGTTTGTTGAATATCGCCCAACGTAAACAAATGAAAGCGAATTTGAATGGATAAGATGCGTCCGAGTTCTCCGGCTGCCGGTGCGTGCGGTCACAGGCAGCCCAGGAAAATGAAGTGGCTACGAGTTTGCATGTATGTATTTAAAACTAAAGAACCGAGGTCTGGATTAGTCTGTGGGAGTTTTAACAAAAGGGACAGCCTGCTTTTAAGAAGTATTTTTGTTTTCCCAGATACAATGCAAATTCAAAAATGACAATGAGCGCAGAATCGTCACAACCAAAGTCTTTTATATTGCGGTAACTGATCAGATAACGTTGTGGGAGTGGATGCTGGCAGTAATAATGTGTACTCAGACGTTTTAATGCGTCCGTGTCCGTCTCGTCGCTACCCATGACGCCCAGTCCCCACTCCGTCCTGCGAGGTGTCGCCGTGGCCATGGTGACACCCCCCTCCGCCAAGCCCAGCGCCGGTGTTCTGTCGAAATGAGCTACTTTGTCGAGTTATCCTACCGTAGTGCTTATCGATAGCCCTAAAACTAACTCTTACCCTAACCCTAACCCTAAACCCCCAAACCCCCTAAAACTCTTACCCTAACCCAAACCCCTAAAACCTAACCCTAATCCCAAGACGATGGAACTGCACGTCTCGATAGGTAGTTCAACTCGTCAGAACACCTGTTATGACACCCTCTGCAGCGGTGAGCGAGACCTGTTCTGTCAAAGGAGAGCACGATTTGGGATGTTCTTGAATACAGGCCACTCTAACCTAATACATTGTTCTTTTTATTATCCCGACACTATCAGAGGTGTGTGTGTGGATTAGGTTTCTATTACATTGTGGGGACCAGTTGTGCCCCACATATGCAATATGTGCAATCAAAATCCTAAAAATGTCTAAAGTCTCGTATTTTGCTTGGTTACTTACGGTTAATGTTAGGGCTGGGTAGGGGTTAAGGTCGTCATGTTGGGATTTTCTCCAAAGAAATGAATGGAGAGTCCCCACAAAGATATCATTACAAACCTGTGTGTGTGTGTGTGTCTGCACTCCTGAAGGGGCTGTGAAAATGCTTAATCATTAATCACACAACATTCTGCAAGGCCTTGTAAAAGGCCTCTTTTATCTGATGCATTTGTCCAATGTAACATGTATAGCTCACAATTTGTTGATTCAACTAGAAATTACCAGAAGCATCTCCTAATATACAAATAATTTCTCAAGTATAGTTTTAACAGGAACTCCCAGGTACCCCTGCAGTAAGGGGTGACCCAGAACGCTCATTCTGTAGCGGTCTCACGGGAGGAGTGATCTTTATGATGTGCCTGACCAATGACAGATGGCAGACCTATAACCCAACCCACTTCCAGTCAAACGGAATATGAGGAATTTTCTAACTCCTTTCAATACACACCGATGAACGCAAGATAAACCATTTTCCAAAACATTTGCTCTCGTCATATTGGTGAGAACCACCCGTTTTGTCACACAGGTCATTTAACTTGCTGAGGTCACAAGTCCGGTTCACAGACAGCGTGATCATGTACAATGGAGTTCGCCAGATGATTCAGACTTTCCTAAAGAAGCCACCCTCAACAAAGAACCCCAAGAGCCATGCCGGTATCTGACACCTTGAACATTATTTTATTCCAAAGAAATAAAGTTTCTGTTTAAAATGTATATTTGTAGAGGCTATATGATTAGGCGTCACGTGCAATTTAAAAGCAAACAGGGAGAGGTAAAGTTAAGAAGTAAGCCGCAGTATGGTGCATTGTAACCACTATAAGTTACGTGACAGATTAATGATGCATAGTGATGAAAAGGCTACAATCAGCACGGTATCTGCCGATTAAAGGTTATTTTATGGGTCAGATAGTGGAGCTGGTGACAGACCAATCAGGTTATGGGGCTGTAGGTCACCTGATCTGGATTGGTGTGATTCGGCACAGCGTACTGAAGCTCACTGTCCTTGAGTGTAAGACATCCCTACACCTTAGGGTCTGGCCCTGTTTCGCTGGGTAGCGTGGTGGCGGCACTGTCTGCCCAGGGCCCAATACGACCACATCTGGCATGCAGTGCAGGGTTTATGTTCAGTACCTTGGACAGCTCACACACGCGATCGATCCTGTTTGCGCAATCTCATCCCAAACTGGGAAGCTTTCGATAGTGATTGCAGTGTATGCATGTACGATTTATAGAGAATGCTAATCAGCGTGGTCAGCTGGTTAGGCTTATTGCAATTGGCACACTCTGAACTAACCTAATTATGAAGTAATTAGTAGTGGGTTTCGTAACACTTAAGGCCACGTTTTTAGTAATTTGTAAACACATTCATAGCAAATAATAATGCATTCATAAAGCATGTTTATAACATGCCTATAAATATATATCAAAAGGCATAACACATTATAGCCATGTTTATTATGCATTATGACTGCTTTATGAAGCTCTCATCTATAATACACTATACATGCCTTTATAATGCATTATAATGGTCGGTAGAAGCATTATGGATGCTTTATTCTGCATTATAGATGTATCTATAATGCATTATATATGAGAGCTTCATAAAGCATTCATAATGCATAATAAACATGTCTGTAATGTTATGACTTTTCATAAATATTTATAGCCCTGTCTTGGGGAGTTTGTGTGACACAGGTGTAACATTTGGAGATCCTGAGGTGGAGTTAACATCCTCACATGAGTCTCATCGCAGGTGGACGGCGCTGACAGTAACAAGGTCCCTCTTCTCATTGGCCTACGATTAGGTCCCTCTTCTCATTGGCCTACGATTAGGTCCCTCTTCTCATTGACCTACGATTAGGTCCCTCTTCTCATTGGCCTACGATTAGGTCCCTCTTCTCATTGACCTACGATTAGGTCCCTCTTCTCATTGGCCTACGATTAGGTCCCTCTTCTCATTGGCCTACGATTAGGTCCCTCTTCTCATTGGCCTACGATTAGGTCCCTCTTCTCATTGACCTACGATTAGGTCCCTCTTCTCATTGGCCTACGATTAGGTCCCTCTTCTCATTGGCCTACGATTAGGTCCCTCTTCTCATTGACCTACGATTAGGTCCTTCTTCTCATTGGCCTACGATTAGGTCCCTCTTCTCATTGACCTAGGATTAGGTCCCTCTTCTCATTGACCTAGGATTAGGTCCCTCTTCTCATTGACCTAGGATTAGGTCCCTCTTCTCATTGGCCTACGATTAGGTCCCTCTTCTCATTGACCTACGATTAGGTCCCTCTTCTCATTGGCCTACGATTAGGTCCCTCTTCTCATTGGCCTACGAGTAGGTCCCTCTTCTCATTGGCCTACAATTAGCACGACGTGCCTCGATGCACAGTGTTCCTAGGCCTGTATTTAGGTAGTTCTTGTAGAGGATGAAAAAAGTGCCACATGGGAAATTAACCAACTTAATCTCCAGAGCCTTGCCAGTGTGCTGGCAGGATGTTTGTCCGGATTAAGATCGAACGGCTATTTGCAAAATGCTGGAAAGTTGCAACAGTGGCCCGCAGTAGCTTTCGAGATGCGACGCTGAGGTCAGGGAAGGTCAGCAACGCTGTGTGCAGATCGATTCAGGCCAAGCACACTTACATGGCTTGGATGAATATCGAAAGGAAGCAGCTCAAGAGGAAAGCTGCTGCATATTAATGACATCTGTGAAAGTGCCGGTCAGCATCCATAGTTACTCGCTAAGGCCGAATGCTTAACCACCCTTTATCTAGGCTGTAATTTATGGTTAAATTTGGCTGAACTTTGTAGTGGCCAAAACGGCCACGCCCGTGGAGGAGTCCAACCACTCCGTAAGCAGGTGGTGTTGCTACCTGGACACATCTGTCAAGGAAAACACCCATTTCGCTTTGCCAAGATTGAGCATATCTGCAGCTTTAGGTCGTTGCATGGATATTCTCATGCAGAGGCTGCTTCTGCTGGTGTGTCTCAGGGTTCCTTCACCTTTAAGAGCCGGTCCGGCAGCTTGAGATATTCACATTGAAGTACTTGGGAAAACACTGGCTTACTGTTTACATTCCCCTCCGCTGAGTGTACAGCAGGCTAGCATGTCTGTTCTCTTCTGTCTGTTATTACGTCAGACAAACAGATATTGTAGCAAGTTCATAGTTCAGTCAATTGCTGCGAGGATGGCAGTGTCCTTGGTGCAAGAGCAAGCTGAGCAAGAGATTGTCAGACAGTTCTGGTATCAGCTGGATTGTTTAAATACAGCCTGGTTATCTTTTGTTACCACTACAAGCTACAATATATCAGAGTCACGCCAGACGCAACAGCTGAAAGGTCACAGGATTTTAATGGTAGGTTTTCACGCCCAGGTGTGCAGTAGATAAGATCTCCGTGCACAGGGATGCTGTTTGTGTTATTTTTCAGTGGTCTTCCCAAGGATTGTTCCATAATAATGCCACAGAGTGCTTAATGATGACGATGGGCTTTGTGACAGTTGTAGAGGGCTACCCAAGCATATTCCACAGTGCAAAGATTTGTTTATTTTACTATTAAATTTAAACTTTCAAATAAAATTTCCTGTTGCAGTAAAAACAAAATATTCAAGCATACAAATTCAAACACAGAGTCAAAGATGAACAATAAGTAAAAAGCTGTAATTAATTTATTTATTGATATTTTCTGTTGTTTGTTGTTGAATACAGATGCTAGCTCATTGATCTCATTTTCTGTTCATATTTTTTTTACGTACTGACTGTGTATTGAATTTGATGTTTGAGTTTTACATGAATGCTGTTCCACTCTTTACCAATCTTTATTTCTGATGGTTTAATGCACAGGAGCTTTAAATAGCCTGTAGTTTACACTTTAAATAGGTGCTTTACACACATTTTTGTAGGAGAGTAGCAATCCCAACAGCAGGTGAGAACGGCTAACAGGACACACCTCCCTCTGCTTTCAGTGCTAGTGAGAGAGAGACACACACAGAATTAAGGACAGGGCCAGTTGTGATTATCGGAGACTTCAGCCACGAAGGAGGGAGAGTCACCTTGAAGTCCCAAATGACCATGGCTCCATCCAGGCCCACGCTGCTGAACTTGCTGACCTTGGTCTTGGAACCTTCCACGATGCGCAGCTGGCTGCAAGGCGAACAGGCAGTCAGAGGTCGGCCTCGGAATAGGACCCCCGGTTGCTCGGATATGGCCGTTTGACTCATGCTGGCACAGCAAATGCCGCATCACTAACCCTCCTCATATACGGCAACCCCTGGCTAAACGCAAGACTTGATTGCCTTTAAATGCCCCTGGCCTTAAAAACAAAGCACTGGCCTTAAACTGTCACAAATCCCAAAAAATAAGCTGCCTTTTTGCCTTTGAACCGCATGCTTAAAATCAAGCTGTTCTCTTAACAGCTCTGGGAATCGGTTTAAGTGAGGATTTAAAACAAGCTATCCTTACAGACATCCATGTGTGCCCCTCTCAGTCCCCCTATTTGTCCCCCCATTTGTCCCCCCTTGAGCCCCCCCATTTGTCCCCCCTTGAGCCCCCCCATCTGTCCCCCGTGCCCCCCTTGAGCCCCCCTATTTGTCCCCCCTATTTGTCCCCCTTGAGCCCCCCTATTTGTCCCCCCTTGAGCCCCCCCATCTGTCCCCCGTGCCCCCCTTGAGCCCCCCTATTTGTCCCCCTTGAGTCCCCCTATTTGTGTCCCCCCTTGAGCCCCCCTATTTGTCCCCCTTGAGTCCCCCTATTTGTCCCCCCCTATTTGTGTCCCCCCTTGAGCCCCCCTATTTGTCCCCCCTTGTGTCCCCCTATTTGGGTTGCCCGCATGGCCGTACGTGATGGAGTTCTGGTGCAGGCTCTCCAGCTCGTTCTGCTCCTCCTCAGTTATGGCCTTCTTGTCCAGGTTACGGAAGTGCTGCATGGCCGACAGGCCGCCGCGAGACGCCTGCTTGGGGATGTCCAGCTTCTTCACCAAGCTCAGGTCCCTGGGGCCCTTGTAGGAGTACTGGAAAGGGCAGCAGTCGTGACCCTAAAGAAAAATCACCACACACTGTCATCCGTTAATCCCAATTGTGGGTCTTTTTTTAAATTTCATGCATGAAATCATAGAGGTAAAGCAAGACTTTTTTCATACAACAAAAGCTATAAAAACACTTATTCTGTGCTTCTTATAGGGCATATTTATTTGCTACGTTTAATTTCCCATCCCAGGGAAGCTGCGTGTCACAGTTGTAGCACTTGGTGATGCTGAGGTGGTATAAATATCCCCAAGTGAGGACATGGTGCAGTGTAGGCATGGATGGTCCCATCCCAGGTAGGCGCAGTGTAGCAGTGAAAAGAAAAAACAGACTCCACACTGGCAACTTTTGACACTACAAACTGCCATCTGTTAATCCTGTGGCTCAGTTCCCTAGGTGGTGCCATTACACAGTGAAGGTCTAGGTTAGGGTTAGGGTTAGGGTTAGGGTCACTGTGGAATTATCACCATTCTCTGTAGAAAGCAAATAAAATTATGGCCTGAAAAGGCATATTTACAACCATTTCATCCAGTATAATGTTACTCCTTCTTGGAAGTGCATTATTCTATCCAGGGGACGTCTTTATAAACATCTGACAGGCCTCTTTTAGACCAGTGTTTCTTATCCTGGTCCTGGGGAACCCAGAGATGGTCCACGTTTTTGCTCCCAGCTGGGAGGGAGCAAAAACATGGACCATCTCTGCACTGGGTTGAGAGACTGTTTTAGACTAGCAGGCGCTGGACCAATGCGCGTGGATGTACGAATGGTCCCCGGGTTACGGTCTTACCGCCGCCACTATCTCCGACTCACTGACGAACAGGACGCTCAGCTGGGGGAGGAGCTCCGTGGCCAGTTGGGTGACTCTGGGAGACACGAGGGGAACATCGGTGCTCACATACAGCTAGGATACTGTTTTACTGACAATCATACCATCACCTGAGTGGTGATAACAGCGTGAGCCATACACGACGGGCTCGCAGCACGCTGACTAAGGACACAGACTCGTGTGCACACTCACTCTTTACCACCGGGGGCGTCAACCACACCGATGCTGCTGTTGTGGCTAACCCAAGCCAGGCGGTCGCCGGACGGAGAGAAGCTCACGCCGTGCACCCAGCCCCCGCAGTCCCTTTGCTCCAGGAGCATCTCCCCGAACGGCATCTTGGCCCCCCAGGGTGTGGGTCCTGGCCTCTCTTCGATGTCCTTGATGTAGGCGGAGAAAATCCTGTGGTGGAACCACAGCGGAGGGGGGAAGGCGATTAAAACCGCCGTTTTATGGTCTCCCAAATACACATTTTACCTGATTCACCCCAGAATGCATTGACCATTTCTACTCTACAGTGTCATCACTGAAGGCCAGTGACTTCGCTTTTTGAAACACTGATCCAAGGCACTGTTTACATGCTTTGAGGCTTTTCCACATGTGAACAATGGAACTGGAATTTCTACTGCTCATCGCTGAGGAGCAGCCTTTATGTGCTGAAGCTGAAGCTGATGGGAAGGTAGATAGTGCAGATGGAATGCATGATGTGTCAAAGAATGTGTGGAATGCCTAATGAATGGATGGGAAGATGGCTGCCAGTTCTGACCTGCTCATGGGAATTTTGCATACACAAAAATGTTCTGAGGGCAGAATGAGAAATGATTGGTTCAGAGAGATAACCAATGGGATTATACAGAGGGTGGGGTCAAATAACTAGAGGAGGTGGGACCAACCAATGAGATGTCTTGATCCTGCCTCCTCCAGTTCCTTGTACCCATCTCCTCTACATTCTGATTGGTTACCTCTCTGAACCAATCATTTTTCATTCTGCCCTCAGAACATTCTTGTGTAAGTAAAACTCCCACTGGCTTCTGACCTGCAATGAAGGTCTGCAGAGCCAGCCGCCAGTAACACATTGTTGGGATGCCAGTCCAGGCTCAGCACAGTGGAGCAGATGGTTTTCTTGATGTGTTTACTGAGCCACCTAGGGGACAGAGGGCAGGGGTGGGTCAAAAGGGCAAGGGTCATAAGGTGACTTTTGTAGAGCAGTAATAAAATGAGCGAACAGTATCCACCCAACACAACTGTCCTGGAGACACACTATTGTAAAGTGCTTCATTGCACAAGTTCATCAAACTTGCTGTTCCTGAGGAAGCACATAACTGGAATAATTCTATGACTGGATGGGGTTCATAGTTCATAAATTAGCCAACTGGAATACAGTGCTCTCCGTGACTTAGAGCACTCACCAGTCATTCTCTTTCTCGAAATAGCAAACGGAAATCAGCTTGGCCCCGCTGCCCAGGGCGAACTTGTTCTCCTGCGGGGACCACTTGACACAGGTGGCAGCCCTGTTGATGCGAACCAGCACCAGTGTGGGTTTCCACACGCCCTCCTTCAGCGTCCACACGTAAGCGTTCCTGTCCGAGGCACAGGTCACTATGCGGTTGGACTCTGGTGCCCAGTCAATGCCTGTAAGCATGAACACATTGCAACGTTGAATGTCATTATTGACATATAGTGGTCATTAGCAAACCAGTAGGGGCTGGGTTTCTCATCAGGGCCCTGTTGTAAATGTTTCTAGAAGTATCTGTACAAGTGGATGATATCTCAACCAGGGCTTAAATAAACATCGTGTAACTGCACCCTGGATGATCAATCTCCTAAACGTCACAACACTGAACAGAAGATGGAATTGGAATTGACATCAGTGTTTTCTGGGGGTGTCTGACCCCTTTGTATCTGTCTCGTGTCACATGATCATGCAGTGATTTACTGCAGTGCATGCTGGGAGTTGGGTTCTGTGACTTCAACAGGCCACATTCTGTCTCTGTTACCCGGGACTACGGCAGACGGAAGCGCTGCCATACCTGTGATGCGGCCGCTGTGCTCGGTGAGCTCATGGATTTTGATCCAGTCCTTCCCGCTCTTCTGGTAGATGTGCACCTCACTGCTGTTGGGGCTTATGCCAATTTCTGTAGGAGGAGTTTGGTGTCATTCTAGGGGCCAAGGAGGGATTTCAGTGACCCCTTTTCACTAAGGGGACGAGGGGCAGTGTTGTGTGGCTGAGCCTCTGTGCCTGTGATCAGAACGTTGCTGGGTTCAAGCCCAGCCTTGGCACATCTGTGGGCCCTTAACCCCCAGCTCCCTGGGTGCCGCAACAGGTGGCATCCCTTAGCTACCAAGCTCGCTCTTACTGACAGAGAGCACGATGGGGGAAGTGAAAAGAGAATTTCCCTACCAGGACCAGTAAGAAGTATATTTAACAAAACATTTAAAAAAACGAAGCTGACTGTCTTCTATAACGGTTAACCCAGCTATCTCTAAAAAGCTTGCTGGGCTCTTTGCAGGATGTACTGTAATCACCTCGGTCATTAGATAAACAAGTTTTGTTTCTCCACTTCTTTCCACAGAAAGTAGATTAATGATAAATAAACAGACGTGTGAGGGAGGGGCAAATGTAAGATACGTGTTATAGGTTTCCCTGGTTTCATGACTGCAAGCAGTTCCTGAAAGTAAGAGGTACTGTGCAATCGTAATAGAGATAAGGAGCACTTAGACACTGGAGCAGGAAGGAGATGAGGGGGGGGGGGTATAAAATGCATATAAACGCATTAGCAGCATCCTGGGCAGCAGTACGACTGGGCTTCTTGCTGCAGTGGGCTGGGGTGGCCAGCTGGGAGTGGCCGGCTAGGGGTGTCCGGCGGGGGGGCTGGGGGTGGCCAGCTGGGAGTGGCCGGCTAGGGGTGTCCGGCGGGGGTGGCCGGCTGGGGGACTGGGGGTGGCCAGCTGGGGGTGGCCGGCTAGGGGTGTCCGGCGGGGGTGGCCGGCTGGGGGGCTGGGGGTGGCCAGCTGGGGGTGGCCGGCTGCACGGGCAGCCTGCAGGCACGTAATTGCCCCATGCAGAAGCGCGACAGAACCAGTTTGCACTTGCGTGTGCGGTCTTTGTTCCAGGCGTGGCAGGACACCGGCTCCAGTCCGAAGCTGTAGAGGGACATGTTTCGACAGAGACTCCCTGGAATGTTGTGCTGTTGGAGGTTTTCTTCTCCGGGACTTTTAAAGCCTTAACACAAGGAAGATTGGAGTTGGGGGGAATTATTGACAATTTTTTCCATGTTTCTTTATTCTTGACTACTGAAATGTTTACAAGTATCAATAAGAAAGAAATATCAGTAAGTAGTAAATTAACAGATAAACATTATATTCACACAGTAATAATACAGTAATTATCATGTTCACGCAGTGATAGTAAATCTTAGGTAGTAATTTCTTGTGCCTTGTGATGTAAAGTGCTTTATAATAACCTATTAGTAATATACCCAGATTTTAAAAATTAAGTATTCAGGTTCTGCATGTACAAAATAATCAAATGTTCTGGTTTAGAAGGCGTTTCAGGCACCGAACAGAAGCTTTCAATACACATTTTTCTAATGATGGTCTTTTAGAGCCCTTGAAAATTCCTCGGAACTAAACTTTCTCCCCTACACACTCACAAAACCCAATCCTGTAAAGACAGTTTGTTCAGAGTAACTTTACAGTAATGAAATGCACGCTTCTTTATACCCCTGCTCAATCACAGAGGGTGCTCCTCTGCACTCCCGACAGAACACACCCTGTCATGCAGTAAAGGTAAACAGCAGGGCTGGAGGAAAAGTGCATCTGTCAGGAATCCCTCTTACCTTGCTGGGTGTCGGGGTGCAAGCTCAGCTCTCCTCTTCACTGGGAGTGGGTGATTCAGTTCATGGACTCTGGGCAGTCGACACAAACTGAACTAACCACGGCAAGCAGAGGCTCCTGGTTCTTGATCAGAGTGGGGAGTGGTCCGTACAGAGGCTGGCAGGGAGGGGGGTAATGGGTGTGGTTTTCAAATAACTCCCGGGTGAACACCTGGCATTGGCCCACTGTTTGTCTGGTTAAATTCACCCGCAGGGCTCATATTCACAGACAACCAATCAGAAATGAAAGTTATTACTATGACGCTACCATAAATGTCATTATCTGCACATTATTCTTTGCTTTCTTTCTGGACAATGTCCTTGGCTCTTGCGGCAAACTAATTAAGTACAAACGCTACTGTCTAAAAGGGCAATAGGCTCATTAATTATATGTGTTCATTGGGGTTTTAACATGTCAGTGTTAAAGCTTAAGGGCACTTAAAATTCTTCATGGAAAATTTATGAACTGACGTTTCATGCCGTTCAGTGTCTGCAAGGGGGGCTAGAGCAAGTACTGCACAGGCCGATGTCATTTTGCCTGAAGAATCATTTACAAGTATAAGCAGTACGATGTAAATCGAGTGAAAACTTATATGAAGGGTTCTAAAGAAGAGACAATTTTTTATTTTAAATTCAGTTGTATCAACGTCCTGCCACTTGTGGCTCTGACTGTGCTATGTGTTTGCAAGTGTTGGATTATCTTTAAACAAATCATCAGGCAGACAATATTTTTACGTGCTGCTTTTGAACACACTCCCATTCTAAAACACTGCACTACGGAGCGTTTACCGTTAGGCCAACTAAAAAGTCCGTTTCCGTGTCTAATATTTATTCTCTTTCCCCTTTAAAGTTGTTTAGAGTTACATCTTAATCAGTGAATGAGGCACATTGACGTCATCGGCGGTCTCTGATTGGTCCTGAGTAGTTTCCGGTTGGACTACCGCTCGCGAGCTGTGAAAACAGAGAAGGGGACTTTATATCAGTGACAGTTTCGAGAAGGTCGTACACTTTCTAAAAAAAGCGAAGCGACAAGGGTAAGCAGATGTACACTTCCTTGTTGATTCTGCCTTCAAGAAGTCGGCTTCCATTCCGCTAGTCGCGCTGTAAATTTGGTATCTCGTGTTCAGTCGCTAACTAGTTGTCATAAGTTGCTTTGCATTACCAAGATGGCGCCCGAATAAGACCATCCGTTTCGAAAAGGCCTCTATAGCCAGTGCTCTCGGTCGTGTTCAGCAGTCGACTCGACTACATGTATGAATATGTCTACATGCATGTGCGCGTAGTTAGTCAGAGAGCTTAACTTCGCCGCGCTGTCGGACAATAACAGACGTGTTGGGGCTTCGGAATGACAGCTCGCTCGGGCTCGTGCCGTCAGCTGGCTCCGCGCGCCCGACGCGAGCGTACGTACGAACGGCGTGGGTCGAGCTGACGGAGTGTCGGGCTTGTGCGACATCGAGACCGCTTTTAGCTAAGACTGCAATCGATTTTTTTGTTTTTTGAGTTTCGCTTTACACAGCACAGGTTTTGCACAGCAGATGCCACACGAATTTAGCTTTTCATAGCCCACGGTCATGCTGCCCTTTGATCGCGCTGCACAAATCACTATATTGTGGATGTAGATTCTTGAAATCCTTGATGCCCTTGAATAAGAGTTTTGGGTCTGTGTTGAACTCGTGTATAAAGGAATCACAAAAGCCTCCCAACAGAGTGTCAGTGGTGCAGATTGTCCGCTCTCCTTCTCGAGTTTCTAATAGCCTTGACTTGCATCAAGCATTGGGAGGTATTTGAGAGGTGGTGCTTGTAGCCTGTGATTCTATACTCTGTAGGTGGGTGTGGCACGTGGAAGGTTACTTCCAAGGCAGTCTGTGAAATGGACCATTTCATTTTGCACACTCTGCTGTTATTCTTTCTTTTTCACATTTCCTTTTGCTCTGTTTTCAATCTCACCTTTACTGTATGTGCTTGTGTTGACAGCCATAAATTCTTTTGTTAGCTTTTTTCCTCACATTTGAATTACCTGTGTTGCCCGGGTGGGTGTCTCTCCCCCTACCCCCCCCCCCCCATTTCCTCTTTGTGTTTCACTTCCAAGAGATGCGTTTCCTTAAACAGACATCTTCTTACACTCTGCTGTCTGGTGAAACGCAGACACCTGTGTTTACCCCTGTTACTAACAGTTTCGGTGTGCCTTGCCTGTCCTGCACTGCTTGGCTGTCCCAGCAACCCCCCTCTGCCATCCACATTTTTAATGGAAGTTGTTTTCTTTCGTTTCCCAGCTTGCACTGCGTCTGACTGCGGCTGCATGACGCTTGCTCTGTCACATGCCTTTTACCATTCAGTTTTTTTTTTCCTTCCACTCACCCTGTTTGCCTTTCTCATGGTTCCTGTCTGTGTTTCACCATACTGGTGAGGCTGGTTGTATTTTCCTGACAGGGTTACATTTTGTTGCTCACCTTCGAGTTACGGCTTTTAGCAGCCATGTAAACTTGCATGGTTTCGCTCAGAGTTTCTGGCCAGTAGTTTACTGGTCGGTCGTCCATGCTTTCTGCACATGAAAGACAATCTTGGCACCAGTTTCCCAGCCAGACCCCGCACTCGGTTACCTAGGCAGTGATCGTGCCCCTCCTTTCTGCAGGGTTACGGTGCATCCGGATCCTTTTAGATTGTCGTTTTTGGTTTTGAATTCAGCTGATTGCACAAGAACCCAGATGGCATGTTACAGTGTGTATGGCCTGACCCCCCCTGCCCGCCCCCCCACAGCTGCTCTGTGCACAGCCTTGTTCTCTCGCCACAGACCCCGGGCACAGCGAGCCATGGCGTGTGGGAGCGGAGACGGTGACCGCAGCCTGCGCGAGTGCGAGCAGTACGTGCAGCGGCACGGCATCCAGCAGCTGCTGAAGGACTGCATCGTGCAGCTGTGTGCCGCCCGCCCCGAGAGGCCTGTGGCCTTCCTGTGCGACTACTTCCAGAAGCTGGAGAAGGTTGGTTTCCTGGGGGTGGAGACCCCCACATGGGGAGGGGCAGTGGGCGTGGCAAGAGAAGCTGATTGGCCACTCATGTAACCACCACCCAGTGTGTTCGCAGGATGTCAAATGAAAGAAACTTGTGCTTGTAGACAGTCTGTAAAAGGGTAGTGTGGTGAAATCAAGAGTCTTCACATGCAAACGTCCTTCCTCACTTATTGCCATGCACAGACTTTGAGCTACGCATCTGTGCTGAGTTAGCGGCTGTGAAACGCATGCGTGTTTGCATGTGCGTGTCTGGGGTGAAGCAGCCCTGAACGGCGTGTGTGTCTCCACAGGAGGAGGCCAGGCAGATCGCCGGGCAGCAGAAGGCGAACTCTCGCTCGGATTCGCGGGACGATGAGATTTCCCCGCCCGTGAACCCTGGGGTCAAAGCCCGGCGCGGGGCCATCAGCGCCGAGGTCTACACGGAGGAGGACGCCACGTCCTACGTGCGGAAGGTGATGTCGCCCAGCGATTCTCGCACAATAACTCGTCAGTTGGCTGTCTGGTGCGGAGGCGCGCTGGGTGTGGGTCTGAGCTACAGGCTGGACGCTGCCTTCATGTTGCGTTCAGGCAGACTTATCAGTGTACATTCGGGGGATGTGTCCCTACCTCCTATTAAAGTGTCATAACATGTTTCCAGGTCATTCCAAAGGACTACAAAAGCATGGCTGCTCTGGCCAAAGCCATCCAGAAGAACGTGCTGTTCTCACATCTGGATGACAACGAGAGAAGGTACTCCGCAGTGGGTTTGTTTTATGAAGAGCCATGCTATCGCCCCTAGTGCTTCACAGATATATGTATACAAACACACACTGCGCACTGTGCATGAAGACAGGAAGTAAGAGTACAGACGCTCCCCGGATTACGAGGGTCTGCATTACGGTATTCCGACTTTATTCAATAAATTACATGATATTCATCGCTAAATAGGCTTTGTGCTAATAATTTTGCCCAACTGTAGGCTAATGTAAGTGTTCTAAGCATGTTTATGGTAGGCTAGGCTGTGATGTTTGTTAGGTGTACTGTATTAAAATGATACGATATTTTTGCTTTACGATAGGTTCATCAGAACGTAACCCCATCATAACCGGGGGAGGCTATAATTAAATGACCCTTTCGATTGGGTTTGAAGGGAGGGAGCATCCGGGCGGGGGGGGGGGGTGTCTAGGGTAAAGTGATTTCCAGCTACCCCCCTTGGCTGACCAGACGAGTGGAGTTACTACCGATGCTACATTGACTGTTTACTGCAGACTGTTTGCGTAATGTTATTGTAAATTTTCGTTGCAGTGATATATTTGATGCCATGTTTTCGGTCACCTACATCGCCGGGGAGACCGTCATAAAACAAGGTGATTTTTATTGCTGTTTCCCCCGGGACTGTAATGCCAAACATTTGTAGTGGTATTTTCTTCATTGCTTGACCTTTTTTCCCAGGTGATGAGGGCGATAACTTCTACGTCATTGACCAGGGAGAGATGGATGTAAGCCACTGCCCATCTCATACTTACAGATATTAGTATCTCAGAACCTAAGGTGTTCATCCTCACCATAGGCGGACATTTCAGGTCCAGAAAGTAAAAAATCCAAACCAGGATTTTGTTTCAACCAATCAGTTGAATATACAGTCACAGTCACAGGGTACTCAACTGGTTGGTTGAAACAAAATCCTGGTTTGGATTTTTTACTTTTTCCTCACACCTTTTACCTGTGCGCCCCCTGGTGCCCGTGAGGTGTATTTGTGCTTTGAAAGTGGGCGGGGTTTTTAGGTTCACTGGCACTTTTTGGGGGGTGGGGTCAGGCAAGCAGCACTGAAGAGCGGGTGTGGTGTTCCTACAGGTCTATGTCAATGGCGAATGGGTGACCAGCATCGGAGAGGGGGGCAGCTTTGGAGAGCTGGCGTTGATCTACGGCACCCCCAGGGCGGCGACGGTGCGAGCCAAAACTGACGTGAAGCTGTGGGGGATCGACAGGGACAGTTACCGGAGGATCCTCATGGTAACTGCCCCCTCCTGCACCTCACCAGACACAAACGCTATTCGAGTGGAAAATGTGCACGTTGCAATGGAATGTGTACAGTGGTCTTGGGATGCTTGTTTAATTCAGTAAAAAATATTCCAAATTTATTGGTTTTGTAACAAAAATCATTACTTGATTGATTTATTTACTGCTGGTTTCTAACGTGATATGCATTTTTGGTGGTTTTAAGTAAAACATCCATTTGAAATGGTAATAAATTTAAACCCAAATTATCTTTGTAAAAGAGCTGTTCTTAGTTAAAAAGTCTATTGACAAGCAGCCTCATTGGGGGCTTTTTAAATTAGTAACACCTTTGCAATGACATAAAACGCCAGACATTTCTGTTTAGTATCCCTCTGGGAGCCAGTGACTACAAGCGCAATTAATAGCAAAATGGCAAGAAGAGAACTGAATGAATCAGCCAAAACAATTTTGCCAGTTAATAAAAAGAAAATGTCTGAGCCGATATGTTACTCACTGCTTGACAGTGGATTTTTGTCATGAAAGCAAAAATTGTAGCATTTGGAATTAAGCAAGCTTTCCAAGACTTTCTTTGATCACTGTAGGTGTAGCATAACACTTGGCTTTAAACTTTAATTTTCAGGGAAGCACTTTAAGGAAACGGAAGATGTATGAAGAATTCCTTAGCAAGGTGTCAATTTTAGGTAAGGCCCCTTCTCATTCTGGTCTGTTACCTTATCGGGCTCCTCGAGTCTTTGCTAGAATCCTCCTCTGCATCTGTAGGGGCATTTTCCCAGGATGTGAGCTGAAAGACCATTAATGGATGCTTTCAAATTGTGGGGGGGGGGGGGGGGACGTTTTTTTTTTTTCCCTCTGTTATCCACTAGCCCCTTTAGTTAAACAAGTAGAGCATTGTGCTAACGACACAATGGGCTTGAAATCCCAGACAGCAAACACAAATCGTAACCCTTCCCTCTACTGTAAGCAGAGCTAGGTAATTCAGGTCCAGAACGTAAAAGTCCAGACTGGGATTTTGTTACAACGAACCAGTTGACCATAAAGAGTCACAGAGTACTCAACTGGTTGGTTGAAACAAAATCTCGGTCTGGACTTTTACTGTCTGGACCTGAATTACCCAACTCTGGTTTGGATAAGTGTCAGGTAAATGTAATGTAGTAAATTTGCTTCTCAGAATTGCAATGGAAGCAAGATTTGCGAATGATTTGATACGTAGGACTTGATAGTCAGGTCTTCAGTAGCTGCTGACTCATGGAAAGCCCCTCCATGTTGAAGCACGAGACACAGATCTTAATCTCACAGGATGATGAGTGCTGACCGTTATTCACAAGGCACAACCCTAACCCTACAGTATCTGCAATTTCACTGTCAGGTTACTGCTGGCAATTTCCACTGAACTTTAATGGAAACACAGCTTTACTCTGCACGGACTTTTCTGCTAATTAGCCAGTTCTGGGCTCACACTTTCCCAGTTTAATGTGGACTCACTGTCTAGCTCCGCTTCCTGTCTGCAGAGTCCCTGGACAAGTGGGAGCGTTTGACGGTGGCCGATGCCTTGGAAACGGTGCAGTTTGAGGACGGACAGGAGATTGTGGTCCAGGGAGAACCTGGGGATGAATTCTTCATCATCCTGGAGGTACGTGTCCAGTTTTTACCCAGCAATTCGTGTACAGTAGTTTTGTTGAAGTGAAGTGAAATAGTGTGGGGTGTGATACCAAGTGCGTGCTGTAGGGGGCGCTGTGCACAGCAGAATGGTTGTGTTTGTGTGTCCTTGAAGGGCCTTGCAGCTGTACTGCAGCGTAGATCAGAGAACGAGGAGTTCATAGAAGTAGGAAAACTGGGACCCTCCGATTACTTTGGTAAGTTTAGATTTTCATATTCTATCTCCCAGTTCCTGCTGTCTCAAGCTGTGAAAACACAGGTTACCAAGTCTGAGTTTTTATTGAAGGGACAATTCTTCACCTCAGCCAGGAGGTGGCGCCAGTGCCAGGGCCGTAACTGTTCCCCTTTTGTTCAGGTGAAATTGCCCTCCTGATGAACCGCCCCCGCGCCGCCACCGTAGTGTCCCGTGGTCCGCTGAAGTGCGTGAAGCTGGACCGGCCCCGCTTCGAGCGCGTGTTGGGGCCGTGCTCGGACATCCTGAAGCGGAACATCCAGCAGTACAACAGCTTCGTGTCGCTGTCTGTGTGACGTGGCCCCACCCTCTTTAACGCATTTTTATGATCTCTTGCCGGACCTTTCCCCCACACCCAGCTGTCAAGCCTCATCACTGTGTTATATCTGCTGGTCCGATTTTTTTTTTCTCTCTCAATGTTTTATATTATATAAGCTTCACACTCTACACAGGGACCACAGTTTCAAGTGCTCTTTATCACAATTTCACAAAAATATTTTAAATTCCTATTTCTGTACAGCAGTTATGGTCCTCCAGGTACAGAAAGTATTTTTAATGTCCGTTCTCAGAGGCTAAAGTGCCCTTTGAGTAATCTGGATTCTTTTGTAGTTTTATGATCCGTTTAATGAGATCTGGTTGCTTGACACAAATGGCCATTTCAGGTAATGGAGTTTAGGCACTGCTGTTATTCCTATGGTATGGGACCATGGTGACTTTAACTTCATTCCCGATTGGAGGTGAGAACATCGCAGACTTTCGTTATGTGTGGCTCAGCCCCTCCTCTTTCACGCTTCTTTTCTAGAACATTCCTCCTTTTTGTTCACCCGTCATGTTTGTTTGCACAGCCACGTGGGGGGGGGGGGGGATGTAGAGTTGCGTGTGCATTCGCACCGCTTGTGCCAAATGTTCCCTCGTGTATCTATGGATACAAGTCCCGCCTCCCATCATGGTGGTTGCTGATTGGCTAGTTGTGTTGGCATCGAGAAAAGGGGCTTGTTGGTAAAGTCTAGGCTGTTGATAGCAGCAATATACGCTTGATTCTCTAAAAGAATGGTTTTCTTTTGATGGAGAAAATAGGCCCTAGAGTTCCGTAGCAGCCAGGGCTGTGACACAGAGCAGGGTGCGTGCCAGTTTGACTCAATTCACACACCGTACACTCAGTCTTCCCTCTCTGTGGACCCTAAACACAATGCTAGTTTTATAAAGGAACAGGCAAACTGACGAGGGAAGCATGTGAATCGTGTCAGAATGGTAACACGTTTTTGCCGGTGTCTGCCAGCCCGTGCTCCTGCCTGCATGCAGAACCACAGCTGGGCTCCTGGTCACCTCCTCGTGGCACCTCCTCCCCGCTGCTCCTCTCTCCCACTCCTCCAAGGCCTTAAAAGCATTTTCACACGAGGCAAAGTAGAGTGCAGGAATCCTCACTGAGTCTTAATGTGTGTTGGTCTCGTGTTTCTCTGTGCACGCTGGATGAAAGGCGCTATAAACGGATTCAGCAGTTCACAGCTGCCTCTGTAGGACTCTCGATGGAGGAGAGCGAGGAGGACATTGCGTAAGAGGTTGCTGAGCAACTGCCTCCATATAAGGATGGAACCTATAGAATCTAATCACATATATAAAAAACCTATTTCTATATATTTTAAATGTATGTATGTATGTCAATTTGGCTGTAGGTATAATTTTACTCAATAGATCACCAGGAAAACTGAGACTTCCTTAGTCTCAAGGATACAGGATAACTGAGCTTTGAATGCTGGAAGTTTGCTTTCAGGGTGACAGTTCTGTCTTATCTGCTTTGATAGATATATCTGTTCACATGATTAGGTATTCATTTCATTTATTTTTTTTTAATCAAAGTGTTACATATTTTCTCACAAGCAGCAGACAAAAAAATAAAGCTGTATTTAAGCAAAAATTCTTTCCGTCTTCATTCTGTCACAAACATGCTGTCATGATTGATTACTTTCCCTTTAAATGGGATGGGTGGTACCCGGAGCCATGTGGCACGTGGCTGCTTTGGTTTGATCTGAAGTGCTGCTCGGTCCAAAAAGTTTGACGACCACTTATCTACGTGATTATGCGGTATGACTGTTGGTGCCAGATGTGTCACCTTTGCTACACCGTCTAGAGTTTATAGAAAATAGTCTGGTGAACAAAAAAAAAAAAAAACATCCGATCCATGTAATTTCTGTGGCCGAAAATATCATGTTAATGAGAGAGGACAGATGCAGATGGTCAGGCAAGGCAAACAGGAAGGCCGCAAGTATGTGACCGTTCAGTACAACGACACTACGCAGTCAGGCTCTTCAGAAAGTACAGCTGTACCATCCAGCACTTATGGAGGAGAAGGTGCATCCTGCTTGGCATTCGCCCAGTGCGCTTAATAGAAGTGGCCAGTGAGTGTGTGCATGTATTATATTTCTTGTCTTGAACTGCTTTGAAGGAAACAAGTTCTAAAGATAGAGATGACAAGCGTGTCTGTGGGGTCGCAGCCATTTATTGGTCAACCATATCGTCATCCTTACCCAGGGCCACGAGCTGCGGCTATTGGATGAAAGACCGAGATCTTTCTGCCTGGTTTATGGTCTGCACCTGGGTACTTGGGGTTTGCAGGTTTGGAGGGAACTCAAAGCAGAGCTGCCGCTCTTTCATATCGAGAAGAGTCGGCTGAGGCAGGCTGGAGCATCGCATAAGGATGCTATCTGGATGGCGTCCAAGATCACTGTTCCGGGGCAGTCCCAAGACACGCTAGAGGGATTGTGTTTCCCAGCTGGCTTCGGAATTCCTGGGGGTCCCTCTGAACAGGCCTTGGAAGGAAGCCTTGCTTTCTCACCTTGGCCATTTCCTCTTTCTGCTAATCCGCACTTTTCAACATGTCACTCACCGATTCTTCAAGTGGCAGTAGATGGCTGAATGCCATGCGTTGGCTGAGTATGCGAGCACAGAAGAAGGTCGATGCGTTTCACTTCCTCTAAGACTCAGGAACAAGGGCGCAGGTTTGAGGTCAATATTGGTAGGGACCAAAACAATCCTGCACCACCCCCCTACCCCCATATTCAAATCCATGCCCTTGCTCAGAAGTCACTACACTATTCCTGGGGGTGTCACATGACCATTGTCTTTCTCACAGCAGGTCCAGCAGATAAAAACGGCTGGTATTTTTGCTCATTTAGCTCAATGACACTCTAAAAGGGGTACTAAAAATATTACTGTAGTAAAAATTAAACATCTCTGTCTATTTAGGAAATCTCTCTGTGGACATGAGGTAGATGTTTAGGGATTAGTTATGCTGAAGACATCATGACAGAACAGACAGGTGAGATGAGAGACGTCTTCACTCACCTACAAGTGTCATTGGCTATAGTAATTAGCTGAATTCCCTTCAGCACCACAGCACACATAGCATGGAAGGGTTAGGGTTTGCCAAGATAACTATGTACGTCACAGTACCGCAACAAACAGGGCACAAGAGGATGAGTTTACCAAAATAACCAAGTAGGCCTACCCCACTTCACGGAAAACACAATATCTCACTGTCAACGTGTTTCTGTGGATGAGTGTGGAAATATTTGTAGCTGCTTTGGAATCTCAGAAAAATGCTGTTTACTTCCAGTCACAATTCAAAAATAAAATATCATGAATGTATTGAAATGATACACTGCAGACTATACACCGTCTTGTATCCGAATCAAATCTAATATGTATCTTTTTCGTTAATACAAATCTAATATAACACAGTAATCTAGTTATTTGAGAACAAGATTCGACATGGGTGTAATGCTTCCGAAATAAGACTCCTGGCCCTTTAACACCGATTCGGTCTTTTCCGGCGCCTTCGACACCACTCGGTATTTGCCGCTCCTGCTGCAGCTCGAGCTGTTGTCAACTCACACTAGCCCACAAATCACTATTTGTTACTTTTGCACTCGTCTAAAGGACTGCCGGGTGTCACGGTCTCATCTGCTGCAAATGCAGGCCATTAAATGCGTGGTTGTCGGCGACGGGTAAGAATGACCACGCCGAGCGCATCGGGGTGCAGATCTTGCGTGCAGTTCAGGCATCTGTTGGAAAACGCAATTGTTGCAAGGGAGATACGGGGCTCTTGTCTAGGCTTGGTGGATGGGTCGAAATCGCAAAGCAGATACTAATACTGAGTGAAAATAAATATTGCTCGCTGGAAATTAATTGAGTCGGTTCTGCCTAGTATTTTACATACATTAATCTTAATAAATTTGTTTTTCGATGATACACGTGAAAATACGAAATCTGCCAGACGCGTTTGTAGCGCATCCTTTTCGGAAGAAACTAAATTGCAATTCATTCATTGTCTTTATAACGAAAAATCGTCTCGTGTATAATATTTACACCATGTCGCTGTGGTACGTTTTGTTATTTTAGGCACGGACATGTCCGTCAAATTGCAGCCGTGCATGAAGAAACGGTATCTGCAGAGTCAAACATCTTATGATGTAATGCTTTTACGCCTACATGGTCCTTATGGCTGATGCACCGCGGAAAAAAAACCCTGGTATCACAGGAATGCATAATTTTTTGCAAAATGCGTGTTTATAAGGTCTCAGCAAATAACAAATTGTTTAGTTGATGCGTGACGTAAAATTATTTTGCCAGCAAAGTGAAAAGGCAGCGTTTCGGTGGACGGCATGCAAGAGCGGGGACGTGGGTTTTTTTATTATGGGCGTGGGGCTTCGGGAGGTAGTGGTGCTGGTGATATGTGGTATTGGGCTTGGACAATACGGTTCAGCATGGCTGTCGTGTGAAATGAAATGTGTAGTGACGGTCAACGTCTGCCAAAATATTAATCCTGCACCCCACGGGTCTAAGTCACAGTTGAGCGCGCCGACTGAATCAATGCCGGCTGGGGAGGCGAGCATCTCACACATACGGAATGACGTCATGTCACTCCTGGGTGTTGCCTGTACTTTGGAGACTCCCAGTTATTGGACATTTTAAAAACTGGCGTAGAAGGTATTTCTTAAAACCAGCACCTCGGTCGAAGTGTGTCGTCATTCGTTCTACTTCGGTTCAAGATAAGGATGTAGAAATTTTACCTTTTCGGGTTTTTTGAATTACCTAATGGCTTTTGAAGGAAAACTTAACTGGCCTTGTTACCCCCCCCCCCCTCCCAAAAAAAAAACAAAAAACCGATAGGGATCATAACTTAAAAAGGACCTGTTCAGTTTGACTTTTGGCATGAAAGACACCATTGAGCAGGACACTTTTTTGCTTGTGCTCCTTGTTTGCTAATACCTTATAATGATACAGAGCTCTGTGTCACCATGACGCCCATGTGTGTGACTTTATGCGGAGGTGCCCGTTTGCCTCTCTCGGAGTCCATGCTTTCTGACCTCTTTTGGTTGATGTGATTCCCAGCAGGCCCTGAAGCTGAATCCATATGTCCATGTCTGGCACGTAATGCTAGCTGGCTAAACGCGACACGAACGTGGGCATTCTGAGCCAGCCTCTAAGGTGCCCCTCTACGAGTCGGCTGCATGTTATTTACAGAAACTTTGCACAGGCAAACACTGTAACATTGTAACCTTGTTTAAGGTTTTGTTTCATTCTACATTAGCAATCTAATGAAGTTGTTGACCATCTGGGCTTGGCCCATAACCAGCAGAAAACAGCTTTGTTGTTATTTAATATTAGAATGACAAAGCAGTAATATCTGCCCCATAGTTAGATTCTTATACCTGTCTACCCCCAGCACTCTTCTGAAAATAGCATCTGAGTTTCTTCTTCGCCTCTTAATGAGTGATATGAAATGGTCAAAGGAGTTTGCCACTAGCTGGCCTGGTGGTTAATGAGCTGCCCAAAGGAGAGAGTCAAAGTGGATCGAACTGTTGGTACCAGAATGGATAAATGGCCCAGGGATCATTCTCTCACTGCCCCTTCTTCCTGTCCTTCAGTGCCGTAGGAAAGACCTGTCTGCTCATCAGCTACACCACCAATGCCTTCCCTGGAGAGTACATCCCCACTGTGTGAGTTCACACACAACACCGACATGACTCTCACTGGGGCTCACGTGTGTGAGGGTTTGATTGAGTAACCTGGGCTCTCTGTCACCTCTCAGGTTCGATAACTACTCCGCCAATGTGATGGTGGATGGAAAACCCGTCAACCTGGGATTGTGGGATACTGCTGGCCAGGAAGACTATGACAGACTCCGCCCCCTCTCCTACCCCCAGACGGTAACCAATCAGCGTCAATGTTTCACGTTTATTTCCCTTTGTTTATGTGCCTAATTTGCCATCCTGTCATCTTTTCAAAATCTGAAGCTCTGTTTTTTGGAAGCTATTGCGCCTTAATCTTGTGCAGTGCTTCACAATGTTGTTTTTTTGTTGATTGTCCAACCATTTGGACAGGTTGGTCCAACTACTTTAAATAATTTGCTCAATGACAATTCCAATCTGGTATTAAATGTCAGTCAAAATGAGGTAATCAGTGCTGTAAATGACTGCATTACATCAGTTTTTTTGAGGGGGGGTGTCCATCTGTTGCCTTGACAGGATGTTTTCCTGATCTGCTTCTCACTGGTGAGCCCCGCCTCCTTTGAGAACGTCAGGGCAAAGGTCAGTCCCACGCCGGGCTCATTCTCTCTTACTGTGGCAGCTCTATAACATAACTATATTTCTACTTAAGGATGCATGAACTTTATTTTTATTGTTTGAATATAAATGTTTGGCATCATATTGTCTTGGTCTTGGATTGAAAAAAGGTGGACATTTTTGGTTAAATGGATTATTGAGATGCTGATATTGTTAAACTTTAAAGTTTGTTATTTTGAAAGCATGCCGTCTGGTAATGACCCGCCCTGCGACTTCCCGACCCACAGTGGTACCCAGAGGTGCGCCACCACTGTCCCAACACCCCCATCATACTGGTGGGCACCAAGCTAGACTTACGGGATGACAAGGATACCATTGAGCGCCTGCGGGACAAGAAGCTGGCCCCCATTACCTACCCCCAGGGCCTGGCAATGGCCCGTGAGATCGGTGAGTCGGGGGGGGGGGGGGGTTGTCGAGTGTAGCCTCCTCCAGGGGTGCGTGTCTCCCGTCACCTGCAGCCAATCTGTCCCACCTAGTGGGAGAGCCTGGGAGGTGACTGTTCTCTAACGGCAGGCAAGCACAAGCTGATTCATCACCTCCAGGCTCAATGGCCAACTGCCAGGAATCTTCTGAATGCGATTGGCTTAAATTCAGCAGGAAGAATCACCAGCTGACGCCAGTTGTCAGAACAAATAAACCTTCAGATGGGTGATCCGTGGTGATGCAGCTGTAGACTAGGGCAGTGGGGGCCACATGAAGCTAAATTAAATATTGGGAGGTACACATCCCTCCCATCACATCCCTCCCATCACATCCCTCCCATCACATCCCCCCTATCGCCCGTAGTTCCGATGGCCCTGGCTGTAGAAAACGAAGCAGATAACTTGACATGTTTTTGTAGCTTAACTGATGTATACAGGAGAAGGGTTTTAGTCAGAACCGATTAAATGTAGTTGTAGAGGAAGCTGATCGAAGGCCCCCGATTGGTGGATTCAGCCCATGTGACCTGGAGTGGCTTTGAACTTAACACTGGCATTGTGTCACAGGTGCAGTGAAGTACCTGGAGTGGCTCTGAGCTTAACACTGGCATTGTGTCACAGGTGCAGTGAAGTACCTGGAGTGGCTCTGAGCTTAACACTGGCATTGTGTCACAGGTGCAGTGAAGTACCTGGAGTGGCTCTGAGCTTAACACTGGCATTGTGTCACAGGTGCAGTGAAGTACCTGGAGTGGCTCTGAGCTTAACACTGGCATTGTGTCACAGGTGCAGTGAAGTACCTGGAGTGGCTCTGAGCTTAACACTGGCATTGTGTCACAGGTGCAGTGAAGTACCTGGAGTGCTCGGCGCTCACGCAGCGGGGGCTCAAGACCGTGTTCGATGAGGCCATCCGTGCCGTGCTCTGCCCCCCACCCATCAAGAAGCGAGGCAAGAAGTGCAGCCTCTTCTAAGGGTCCAGATGGCACCCGGGGGGGGGGGGGGGGGGGGCGACACGCGGACCTCGGGGTGCGGTGGGGGGGGGGGGTACCGCCGCCGCCGCCGCCCCCACTCTACCTACATGGCAACCAGAGCTCGTCGTTTTCTTGGAGAAGTCCAGCCAAGCCGTTCCTATGTCTTACTCATGAGGTGTGTGTGAGTGTGCAAGTGTGTCAGGGGAGGGGGGGGTGCTTAGCAACAAAAGGGGCGGGGACAAACCTGGCCAATTAGACGGCGTCACCGAATTGGGTCCGAGTTTGCCTTAAAATCTATTTCAACCATGAAAAGGCCCTGTTTTCTAAGAAGAGATGCTTTCCAGTCACGCTAAGCTAACCAAAACGTAACGTTTATGTGCCGTCGTGTAAGCCTGGACCCTTTTTCACAACATTTGAAATATAAATGGTAGACAATAGTATAATGTATATGCCGTCCACACCTGACTACTTCATATTCTGTTTTTAAGAGCCGGGGGGGGGGATGAAGATCAACACATCTAGCCATATATCAGGTGTTTTTTTGTCTACAGATTTGTGGATATTTGAAAGATGTAATAATGTTTTCTTTGAGTTTGATGTTTACAGAAACTCACCTGGCATGATTTTATGGTATGGTATTGATTATAGCCATTTTTGGACCTTGGTGTAAAGTATGTGACTAGGTACCATTGACAGTATGCAGATCTCGGGGGACCAGGTAGTGACTGTTCGAACAAATTACCGAAATGGGCCAAAAAAAAAAAAAATCTACTGAACTTGATGTGAGTGGGAGGGGGTTTAAGACGCTACAGGAGAAAATACCCGTGTTTTTTCGTTCCTCCAATTCTGGTAACTTAAGAATGCTTATCCTGCCGTATCCTCTTTTAACATCTCGAATCAGAGGAATCAACCAGTGATGTTTTCGTAAAAGAAAAATGCTAGTCACATTTTTCATTATTGAAGATGATTAATACGTATTTGGGAACTTTTGAGAAGTCGCACCCATGACAAATGGACAGGTGCCAAACTTACGGTAGCCCTAAGACATGCCTCTGAATTGTTAAGGCTGCAGTCCAAATTTTGACAGGAATCCCCACGAATAATTACCGCATGTTCATATTCTCGTATATAGTCGATATATACTTATATCAGTGAGTACAAATTTACAGGCGTACCGCAGCGAAGTGTGTCGTAATGAATTGCCATTGAAGAAATCCGCAGGGTTAGTTCCTGACGTGCAGAGCAAGTACCGCGTAAAAAGCAACTTTTTATTCCACGGTGTTATGGGATTGACCGGGGAAATCCATTCGGTCTTATTTATTTTGGGGTTCCTCAAGATTTATGTTGTTTGCGTCCATGATTGTAAGCCTTTGAAAGTATGGAACAAGGCATGAGTTACTAATACTTTATTTTCGTCTTTCTATTGTTGCCAAAATAAAATCTCACAGTTTATGTTTATAACGAAATTTCAAATGTATGCATTTATCAATAAAATCACGGTGTTGATTTGAAAAGGAAAAGAACTGTTGTGGCATTGGAATTATGTAACTATGATCCTTGTGTTAGGTTGGCTGTATGTGTTTCGTAAACGAGTTCAGCCAGGAAAACTCTGAGACACATGAGTGTAAAGTTATTTGATTGCTGAAAATGTTTAAAATGGTAGTTATTAATTGTGGGGAAACCCGATTGTTTCCCTCTGCTGGCTGACTGCGGTTTTTCAGTTGCGGCGGAGCAGCAGGATGGTGAGCTTCGTCGGAATGGCGACCGAAAAAGACGACTGCCAACATAAGATAGCTCAGGGATCTAAGACTGAGAAATCGTTCTGTAAATTGCATGGGAAGTATGTTGAACCTTTGTACACATGCTACGATTTGAACGATTTCTGAGGAGATTGTCGACGTGCGTTTTCCATTAACATTTCTTTCTCCGTGTATTTGATGTTATGTATGTTCTTTTTATTGCTTATGTCAGAGTACTGTGGGAGGAGAAATTCAATTTTGTATAATAAATATGAATTTACGACTAACCGATTTATGATCGTTATTTAATTGAGTGGTCAACACACGGGCATGTCATAAAAATCGCTGCGATATTTCTTCCACAATTTTTTACTTACGTACACTGGAGGATCTATGTTTAGCTAATTTCAACTATAGGTGCACACAGAAAACTAAATATCTACATAAAAAAAACTACTGACGAGAGGAAGCGGCGCAAAAAAAATTAACCTAAAAACTGAAAATATAATGTGGTTCTCCATTTTACTTTGGTCATCCTAAATTGCCGCGTGTGCACATTTTATACTGCTTATATTAAACACCAAGACGTCGGACTGCACAGCTGGCCGCGTATCGTACGTAACGTTACGTCCCTCCACGTGACCCTGACGTAGGACCCGCCCTCGTGACCCGGATGTATTTGTCCGCCCAGCTGCTTCGCGGAGGAGGAGATGCCTCTGCCCGTGCAGGTCTTTAGCTTTCAGGTACTGATAAACGTGAATGTATCACCACACGGGAGAACAGGCAGACTGGACAGTGTAATATTGTCATGATCACTGAATCTGAGGCTTTCTTGCTGGTTTTCACTGACTCTAAGTAGCTGGTTGCTAGTTTAGCTTTGCTTCGCTAGCTCGGTATCCGGTTAGTTGGGGCCAATGACTCCCGATGTTTGTGCCGACACCAAGTAATAGCTGTGTTAAGTTAATGCGTGCTGTTCATTCGAGGACGATTTCCTTTATTATGGGAGGGCCGCCTTGTTGACTAACTGCTATTTAGATGTGTTGGCAGCAGCCAGAAGTGGCTCAATATCTGTTGACAGGCAGGCAAGCTGTTCTGAGCCATTCATTTAAAATTACCTTGTGCTGTCAAGTTACTTTCTTGAAGGATCGGGATCGCAGGGTGCGATTTTCCTTCCGTAATCGGCAGTGTTATTTGATATTAGATTTGAGAAGCGGTGTTGCAGCAAACAAGGAAAATTGGCTAGGCAGGTAGAAAGCCGATCATGTATATTTTTTTATCTCAGTGCAAAATCCTGAAAAATTAAAAATAAATGATGTTCCGTCCCTTTGATGTAAGATAGCAGAACGACCGATTCTTATTTTGTTGCTCTGCTATAACGTTTTATGCAAAAAATGCTGATGAGCGACATTTTCCACAGTATGTCAGTAACGTAGAACATTGTGCCCGCTTATCGCCTGCTGCCACAATGTTTGTGCTTGTGATAGTGGAGTTGAAGATCTGTTGTCCGTGCATCCTGTGTTTCAGAGGGCTGTGGAGCCCATGCAAGTAGACGCAGACCCACAGGAAGACCAACCGAATGCACCCGATATCAATTATGTGGTGGAGAATCCGACTGTGGTACGAACTGCCCTCCTGTTATCATGCAGTCTGTGTTCAAAAGGATTTTTTGCAGAATAAAATGCCCTGAAACTTTTATGATGAGTTCATAATCAGCCCTGTTGTTTAAGTACCTGGTCTGTAGGGGGCGAGCTCCATCACCGTTTTCCCCTGCTCCAGGATCTGGAGCAGTATGCCTCCTGCTACACCGGACTCATGAGGATCGAGCGGCTGCAATTCATCGCAGACCACTGTCCACAGCTACGCGTGGAGGCACTCAAGATGGCCCTGTCTTTCATCCAAAGGACCTTCAACGTCGACATCTACGAGGAGGTCCACCGCAAGCTCATGGAAGCCACCAGGTACGAGTCTGTCTTCCGAAGATCGAGCCTGATCTGCACAAGAATCGTGTGGACATTTCAGGTCCTGAAAGTAAAAATCCAAACCAGGATTTTGTTTGAACCAACCAGCTCAATATATAGAGGCTCATTCATAGAGTACACAACTGGTTGGTTGAAACAAGATCCTGGACTGGATTTTTACTTTTGGGACATGATTTGTCCCCCTCTGGTAGCGGGTTGTGGTGGTTGCGTGCCTCTCCCCTTGCTTTTTTTCTGCACCTGCCTGTGCTGGGCCATGTTTATCTACTGACTGGCATGAACTTATACTCAGGGAAAGCCAGGGGGTGCCGGACGCGACACCAGAGGGTGCTGTGGAGCCGCCGGTCCTTGACACAGCGTGGGTGGAGTCCACCAGGAAGAAAGCTATGTTAAAGCTGGAGAAGCTGGACACAGACCTGAAAAACTACAAGGGGAACTCGATCAAAGAGAGCATCAGGTATGTGTGCCTTGTCAAACACCCAGTGTATCCAGTGCATCAATGGGCCATGCGTACAGCTGTTCTACAGCCTATTTCTGTAGTCCACTTTCATTCAGGTAGTTAAACTTTATTGATCCCAAGCAGGGAATGCTTGGTCTAGCATGTATGCATTTTAGATATGTAGGTTTGTCAGTCGGCTCACATTGTAAATGTATAGCCATCACTGCCCCCTGCTGTCCATTTCCTGCCGTGCCTCACTCTCCTTCCCTGTCCTGTTCCAGGAGGGGCCACGATGACCTGGGTGATCATTATTTAGACTGTGGTGACCTCAGCAACGCCTTGAAGTGCTACTCCCGGGCCAGGGATTACTGCACCAGTGCCAAGCATGTCATCAACATGTGTCTGAACGTCATCAAGGTGCCATGAGCTGTCTGTGTGTGTGTGTGTGTGTGTGTGTGTATGTGTGTGTGTGTGTGTATATATCCACCAGAGGACAACAGCTTACCCCTCCCCTGCAGGTCAGTGTTTACCTCCAGAACTGGTCCCACGTTCTCAGCTACGTCAGCAAGGCGGAGTCCACGCCAGAGATAGCAGAGGTGAGGCCGTTTTCTCGTTCTCCTTTCATCGGTCAGCAGAGAGGAGAATGACTGTGCGCTTTGCCTGTCTGTCGTTATAGCAACGTGGGGAGCGAGACGGCCAGAACCAAGTGGTCCTAACTAAATTAAAATGTGCCGCAGGTATGTCGCATTGCCGGTCCTGAAATATCGCGCTTCGTCTGTGTGTGTGTGCCATAATGTGGGCATAATGTGGGCATAATTCCTTCCTTAGCATCTAGCTTGTGGTGTAAGCTTGTTCTGCAGGTTTTTGGTCATTTTGCTCTTCTCACCCCCCCCCCCCCAGGACTGGCGGAGCTGGCGTCCCGAAAGTACAAAGCAGCTGCCAAGTGCTTCCTGCTGGCCTCCTTCGAGCACTGCGACTTCCCCGAGGTGAGGCCCGCCGCCCATCATGCCTTGTGTGTGATTATAAACCTTCAGAGTGTGAAAAGGGTCTCTACAGCAAAGGCTTGAATTTTCTGCCATCTCCATTCAGCTTGTGTCACCCAACAACGTGGCGGCGTATGGCGGGATGTGCGCACTGGCCACTTTCGACAGACAGGAGCTGCAGCGCAACGTCATATCCAGCAGGTGGCGTGCGTGTGTCTGCGTGTGTGCGTGTGTCTGCGTGTGTGTCTGCGTGTATCTGCGTGTGTGTGCGTGTCTGAGTGTGTATCTGCGTGTATCTGCGTGTATCTGCGTGTGTCTGCGTGTGTCTGCGTGTGTATCTGCGTGTGTGCGTGTGTCTGAGTGTGTATCTGCGTGTGTCTGTGTGTGTCTCCGTGTGTATCCGTGTGTGTCTGCGTGTGTGCGTGTGTCTGCGTGTGTATCTGCGTGTGTGCGTGTGTCTGAGTGTGTATCTGCGTGTGTCTGTGTGTGTCTCCGTGTGTATCCGTGTGTGTCTGCGTGTGCGCGTGTGTCTGCGCGTGTGTCTGCGCGTGTGTCTGCGCGTGTGTCTGCGTGTGTGTCTGCGTGTCTGCGTGTGTCTGCGTGTGTGTCTGTGTGTGTCTGCGTGTGTCTGCATGTGTGCTCGCCTGCACCTCGGAGGAGAATACGGGCACTTCCTCCTGTATGTTATCTGATGCTTACATGTAACTGTAAGTCACAGGATGGTTTATAGCGCCTCTAGTGGCGGCTTTGTGCATTCCCTGTCATTTCCTGGAGGAGCGTGCTAACCCACACCCGCGAGAGGCCGCGTTCGTCACCGGGCCGGCAGACGCCTCTGGATCTGCGCAGTTAACTGCCTTGGCTTCCTCCTCCCAGCTCCTTCAAGCTATTTTTGGAGCTGGAGCCTCAGGTGCGGGACGTAATCTTCAAGTTTTACGAGTCGAAGTACGCGTGCTGCCTGAAGATGCTGGATGCCATGAAGGTGAGCCATCGCACAAAATGCACAACAGACCAACACCTTTTATGCAGGTCAGCGTTTTCTGAGTTCTCTTTCATGCTGGTTTCTTTGTGGCGCCTTCCGGAAGAGGTTTTCGCCCTGGAATAATGGTGGTTCTTTATTTCAGGAGAACCTTCTCCTTGACGTGTATCTGGCACCTCACGTACGGACACTGTACACGCAGATCAGGAACCGAGCTCTCATACAGGTGTGTGAGCTGGCACACGCGTGTAAGCAGCATGCCTTTGGCGTGTGGACAGATGGTGAGGGTGACGTGCTCTCCGGGTGTCAGTATTTCAGCCCCTACGTGTCGGCGGACATGAACAAGATGGCGCTGGCTTTTAACAGCAGCGTTGGGGCCCTGGAGGACGAGCTGAGCCTGCTGATCCTGGAGGGCCTTATCAACGCACGGATCGACTCCCACAGCAAGGCGAGGAACCGGGAAATGACGCCTTCTCTATGTTTTATGGCAGATGAATGAATGAAGAATGAATGTTACATTTACAAAACACTTTTTTCCAAACTAATGAGGAGCCACTTGAACAACCACCACTGTGTAGCCCCCACCTGGGTGATTCGCCATTCTGCACCAGTACGCTCACCATACAGTAACTAATGCGGTGAAGGACCAGGGGAGAGTTCACCAGTTAGATACGGTTAGGACACCAGGGTACCACCCATACTCCTTTATGACCTCAGTGTTACGTTTCATCTAAGGGACGACAGTGTCCTTATGGTGGTGACGGGGTTTGCCTACCTCTGTGATCCTAGGCGCTATGATGTGAGGGTCACAGAGACCCCAATGATGATTGACAATAAGGACCATGTTACCCCACCCGGATTGGGGAGACTGGGGTCTCGTCTGGAGCCAGGAGGGGGGGGGAGCCCGACAGCGAATGCCTGGTAGCCGGGCCTCCACCCGTGGGGCGGGCGTAGTCCGAAGGGGTAACATGGGTCCGCCCTTCTGTGGGCCCACCACCAGCAGGGGGAGCCGTGGGGGTCGGGTGGCAGTCGAAGGCAGGGGGACTCAGCTAAGGCTGCTGCCCCTGCAACCCGACTGCGGGTGAGCGGCAGAAGATGGATGGATGGATGGATGTATGGATGTTCCCGTCACTGCACCGTGGCATCGGGATCCACACTGACCACAGGCTACTCTGTAGGCCAACCCTACACCTCTTCCAGATATATGTACACACTCTGTTCCGGGGATACTCCGCCTTTAATGGTCCCAAAAATTCAGCCTAACGAAAGTTCAGGGACCACAGATTTGTGTTACTAAGTACATAGACACTCGGAGTGTAAATTCTCATACATAGAAGGATCAGGAAAGTAGATTTCATAGTGTATAGGGAGTTTATAAGGAGCATGGGTGAGTGTGGAGTGTGACTGGTTTCTTCCTTCAAGCTAAAGCACAACTGCAAGGTCGTTTTTGGAGATTCGTAATTCAGGCCCTCGATTGCTGCATTTTTTGCTGGGCAGGCTGTCCCCCCCCCAACCCCCCCCGACCTGCCCCCGATCCTGCTTTTCCCAAATCCTGGGTGGGGCTCCTTCCAGTGCTCTGCCTGCACCGGCTTACCTGTGACGTGTCACGGCAAACAGCCGGTTTCATTGTTCTACACTCTGTGCTCAGATCCTCTATGCCAGGGATGTGGACCAGCGAAGCACGACCTTTGACAGGTCCCTTCAGATGGGCAAGGACTTCCAGCGCAGAGCCAAGGCCACCATCCTGCGCGCCGCCGTGTTGCGCAACCAGATTCACGTCAAGGTGAGGTGGCCAGGAGAACCGGCCCTGGTCGCATTTCCCTGACAGCCAGATGAAAACTTGCGGAAAGTTTCTTGCGCAGTTCTGGAGTATCACAGTACATGCATGTGACTCATCTGTAACATTAAAACTTTTGAATGGTACTTCATGAAGTTGATGGAAATAGATCAAAGTGTAGATTAAGGATTCTACCTGCTTTCCTTTGGGGGGGAGAAACCCCTCAGTGCAGGACCATTAAATCACCTTGAAGTCATAGCAGCCACCTATCAAATGATCATCTCTTTGTGCGTGAGTCCGTGTTTCTGCCCTCATCCTTGCAATCTGCCTCTGCTCTCTTCTAGTCCCCGCCCAGAGAGGGAGGCCAATCGGAGCTCACACCTGCCAACAGCCAAACACAAATGAGCACCAACATGTGAGGGACAGGTCCTGCCACCAGGGGGAGCCACCCATCTCCTCCTCACCACCGCGTCCCCAGCTCTTCAGCAGTGAGGCCCTGGAACATACCACCACATCTACTTTCCATCACCCCCCCCCCCTCACCCCCAGATATACAGTCCCTCCAGTTTTAACGATGCATCGGGTCAACTTTAGAGACATTCCAACATCCACGCGAAACTTCATCCTCCCTCTCTCGATGGTCAGGTGCCGCTATGCCCTGCAAAGCTACCTGTTTATACAAAACTGTATTCAAAAGCCTTCCAAATAAACACCCTGCAGGGATTTCCCTCTTTGCCTGGCGCAAAAAAAAACTGCCCTCAGTCCTTTAAATCTGCCTGGTTGACAAATCAGCTGTGACCTTACTCATGGTTTATGTCACTGCGGACACTTTTCTCTCCATGGCTGAGATTCCTGCTGCACCACCTAGCTACGCGTTTTGTGTTTGTGGAGGTAACTAACTACAGCCAAAGACGCTTAGGACAGAAGATCATGACTCGATGTTTCATCATTCTTGAAGGTTCCACGCATTATCTGTAAAAATTCCTCCGATGACACACACACATCTTCCTTTAGCTGTCACATCTTCTACTTTTATTTCCTAGTCCTGTGATATTAGTGCTTCCCAGCCCCACCCTAAAGGGACCCCCAAAAAATCCATGTTTTTGCTCCCATCCAGTTCCCAGTAGGACTGTCTGGCAGGAAGCTGGGAGGTAGCAAAAATGTGTTACAGCCAGTGGTGGAGGAAGTACTGAAGCTTGTAAGGAAGTACTTAAGTAAAAATACAAATATCCTGCAAAATATGTACTCAAGTAAAAGTAGAAGTGCTACATCGACAATCTTAAGTGAAAGTACTAAGTACTTACTTTTAAATTTACTTTAAAGTATTTTTTTTAAGTAAAAGCACTCACACAATGGTTTGTCTCAACGTCTGGGGTGTGCCATTTTGTAAAAGAATAGTAGATATACTGACTTACGCCTCTACCGATGTTATTGCTCGTAATAATTACAAGCAACTATACAGTATATGTGTATTGGAAGGTTTGGTGTCCTTATTGTGCATGCACTCTGCAATACTGTGTGTACCCTAACTTAGAATTATGTGGATGACAAGTTATCTACTAGGTATTACCCACTAATATACCATTAAGATAAACCAATCAGGACATGATATATCTTTAAATCATTTATGTACTTGCAAAACTATTCAACACATCTGCCATCATTGGAGCTAATAAAGCCACCTGATTGGTAGGAAGTGGCAAACAACGCCAGAACGCAATTGGCTAACTATATATTCATGCAAGATTTTGAGGAAATTGTGTTCATAAAATGTAACGACTAGCAGCATAAATTGTAGAAATGTAGTGGAGTAGAAAGTACAGATAATTGCCAGAAAATGTAATGGATTAAAATAAAAAGTATGCATTATTATTTTTACTTAAGTAAAGTACAGATACGTAAAAATGTACAAATACTTTGTTACATTCCACCACTGGTTACAGCTGGGAACCCAAGAACCGGGTTGGGAAACATTATTACACATTTTTTTAGCCTATTTAGTACCGTATGGGGGCAGGGCTGGACAAATGCGAAAGAATGCGTGTATGAAAAGACCGGCAGTCTATATGACGATAGACCTTATACAGTGGTCCCTCGCTATAACGCCGTTCACCTTTCGCGGCCTCGCAGTTTTGCGGATTTTTTTGGTGCAATTTTGCATGTTTTTTTTTTTCTTTCTTTTTTTTAACAGCGCATTGTGATCTGGGTCCTGATTGGCTGTAGACCATTGTCAATCAATCTCCTCCGTGCCGTGTCTCCTGTACAGTACAGAATGCGTTCAGCTTGTCAAATTTACATAAATCTTCCATCGCTAGCAGTGTGACTGAATTGCTGTACTGTATGTTTGTAAGTTTTCTCCCCAACATAATACTGGACTTATTTTTCTACGAAGGTTTGAACTTTGAGAGTGTTTAAACGAGAGAAAAGTGTGAAAATGTTAATGCATGTTTGAGAAAAGTGTATAACGTGTGTAGTGAGGTGTTTTACAGCCTTAAAACACCTATAATAATTGTAAAAAATAAAGCTGACTAGGCGGATTTCGCCTATTGCGGGTTATTTTTAGAACGTAACTCCCGCGATTAACGAGGGACCACTGTAATATTAAACCTTCATCTTCACCATAACTGAAGGACAGGCAGGATAAAAGCGACAGATTATGAAAAGTGCCGGCTTACGGAAAAGAAACATGGAGAGGTGTGAATGGGTTCAGTGCTGATGTCCCACCGCTGTGAGGAAGCTTTACATTTCACTGGAAAGAATGACAGCAGTGACCCATGTAACAGGATCTAACAGAAATGTCAACACTGATAGGGGGGTGCCGTGCAGTTTACTCAGCAAAGGCACTCAGTAGGTTGTGTTCAACAAATCTTACAAAGAGACTCGCCCCCATGACCACTGCCGTTTCGCTGATTAGATCAGAGCGGCTGGTGGAGACGCTGAGCGGGTCCACGTGACCACTCTGCCGTTACGCTGATTAGATCTCAGCGGCTGGTGGAGACGCTGTGCGGGTCCCACGTGACCACTCTGCCGTTACGCTGATTAGATTAGATCAGAGCGGCTGGTGGAGACGCTGAACGAGCCAGCACAGTGGTGTAGTGGTTAGCACTGCTGTCTCCCGTCCCTGCGACCTGGGTTCAAGTCTCTGCCAGGGTTCCTGTGGTAAGGTGAAATGGAGTTGTGTGTGTGTGTGTACTGTGCAGTGCAAGTGTGTGTGTACTCTGCAGTGCAAGGTGCAGTGCAGTGCAGTGTAGGGGTGTGTGTACTGTGCAAGTGTGTGTACTGTGCAAGATGGACAGATGGACACGGCAAGATGGACAGATGACACTGCCCCAATTACAGAAAAAAGTTGTTTTTTTTTACTTTATGGGGAAATTTTTACTCCCTGGGGGATTCTCTCTTGCTTCCCCCACCTTCCTTCCAAGCTGGTCACACAGGGCGTTTTTACTCTCTGGGGGGAATTCTCTCTTTTGCTTCCACCAGCTTCCTTCCAAGCAGCCACCCAAGTAGGTGGGGGTGATGTGCCAAGGTCAGGCTTGAACCAGCGACCTCCTGATCACAAGCACAGCGGCTTAACCCACTGAGCCACATGCTGCCCATGTCAGATTCTACTGTGATTTGAAAATAAGTATTTAAAAAGAAATCAACACCTTACTCCCCCTAGGGGCAAACCAGAAAAGGAAAGCAAAGCAGAGTCTGCGCCCCTTTAAGGAGAAGGGTTCCGCCTCCACTAGAGCGACGGAAACACGTGATCTCCACAAGCGAATCCGTGGTCTGTACTACGAAGCAGGGTAACTGGCTTATCGGGGTAACTTTGCGAGTAACTTGATGACCTGTGGTGTAACTTCGCGATTAACCCGTACTACGAAAGGTGGGTATGTTTTAGTGGAGACATGTTGCTATGGCAATTTACGCTAAGTCTCAAAACTGCTCCGAGCAGTTTTTGTTCTTGGTTAAGTCGAGGTTTCCGCGTAAGCCAGCCCTATATGAGCACCGCCTCTCCCACTACAATTTCTCTGAAGACAATGCCGGCGTACCTGGATGATCCGTACGACATGAGTCTATACGTTTGATAAGAATAGTACACTTGTATGATTTATCAGTTTCCTTTGTGAAATACTTTGCGAATTCCATCTCGGCCAATTTGTGTAACAGTCTTGATAATTGTACAGATGAATTCTGGGTAGATTTGGGCACGCCTCGGAATTGTAGTGTGAACGGTATCGGAGCGAAATTGGAGCGAGACAAAGCGACCGCTCCAGCCTTAATTAGAAAACCCGCTCCGAGCTCTGACCAAATTCCGCCCGCTCCGCTCCTCGCTCACGCTCCGCTCCGCTCACATGCTCTGCTAGGAACCTGTCACCGCGGTTAAGTTAGCCTCATATTCCATATTCAGTTTTCTGGCATTAATATCTTTATGGAAGTAAGGTGGGCGTATTTAATGACAGAATTGTGATGTCGATTACGCAGACATCGATGCACACCGATTATTTTTCCGCTTCAAAACATTTTGTGATTTGTGCCAAATCATGTCAATAGCTAATAAAATAGGTCCTTTAAGCTGAAATGACATATGGTGGTTTAGTATTTTGGGCTCATGGCGACTGTTGCACACCCCGTTGTTTCCCAGATTGCTTTACATGCGACACCTAATTATTTTACCTGTTTATACCTGTTTTATTATTGACTACCGATAATGAAAGAAAAAAATATTGTTCATATCGCTTCACCTCTGTCACGACCATTCATACGGATTGTATATACCTCAGCCTTAATGTCAAAGTAGTACGCGGCAGCGTTGTATTTACTCTTTCCAGTAATATTAATTACAAGGCGGTTGTATCTAATGGTGCGTTCGATTATTTCTCTCCAAGTCGGAACTCGGATGAAAACGTCACGATACGTCACGAAAAACATCACTTCCCGTCGGAAACACGCCCCTTTTATGACGTTGAAGTCGGAGAAGATTTTGTTGCCCGAGTTGCCCTTGTGACGTAATTTCAACATGGCGACTTGGTTTGTTTGTAGTTTATTTACTGTTCGAAAAAAGAATATCGCTATGAATGTACTAAAATATTTTATAAAGCTTTTAATGTGGTTTGACTAGTTCGTGTTTCTTGTTTGTCTCTCGGAAAAATCTAAATTTCTCCATTTTCTTCATTTGGAAAACTCCAAATCTGCTAAAATATAAAGCAACAACACACAGCAACGTGTTCATGGAGGCAGCCATGTTTGTTCCGAGATGTGGGTAGCTCGAACGGGAGATTGTCGGACGTGATGTCACTCAACTCGGAATTTCCGAGTTCCGAGAGAAAAACGAACGCACCATTACTGTACCCTAATGCCAGGTCTAGCAAACGTAGTACGGCGTCCTGAAATAAACCTCTTATGACAGCTATACGCAGCTAATCTATTCCTTCCAAATAATAACTTGTGCGCACAAGACAAATATTTATAAATTTATTTATAATTTTATAAATATTTTTTATTTTTCAGTAGACAGTCAGTCTTAGCTTAAGTAACCAATTTAAAGCTAAATTTGGAGAAAAAAAACCACCGGTCGAATGCTACCGTTGTTGCTTGTTCTACCCACTTTTTTATTTCGACAAAGCTAAACACCCTCCCACTGACAAATCCAGGCTGTGCGTGGAGATCATGTGATATCTGGTACTGCCTCCATGGCGTAAGTTTGCATAACGTCATGTCCGGACTTACTTGTGGAGATCACGTGTTTCCGTCCCTGTAGTGGAGCTCCTCCTGGTGGAGATCTGCAGCCAGATGCTCTTGCCTTTAAGGACACCCCTTTATGGTCACCCACTTTCCTTTTCCAGCTACTCTGGAATAGTCTCATGTTGAAACATCTTATCGCCATAGTCGCCCAGGACAGAGCACTGAAACTGTCGGAATTAATTTCAACACAAATCTGGAGTAACGAGCTGAAGATGCTTACCTAAAGAGCTTTCATGAACACTAATCCCATGTAGAAAAGATCACAAATTTATCTTGCATGCATCACTGTAATCCCAACATTAACAGAATCCCGCCATGACACCCACCATGCCACACTCTTACCTACAGGCTACAAGTCCTGTGTCATGTCGGAGGTAGCACCCCTTGGTTCCATAGTGCATGTTCTGTTATGCCCCCCAGACACACCCCAAGCTCACAAAATCCAAATCCCACCCAGGTTAAGTGGGTTCAGGGTAGGTGACCAAAGGATGGCAGAAAGACCGAATCATTTACAGAAAGGCATCGGTCTCTCTCACATTCACCATTCAAGATAAAGCATTGCTTTTAGACCAGGGTTATTCAACTCACGGTCCTCAAGGTCCGAGCACTGCTGGTTTTCCAGCCTTCCTTTACCTGTCAGTCAGGTGTGAAGCCTCGGACCAATCAGAATCAGTAATTATTAAACAACTACCTGGGAGAACTGAAAACACGGCCTGGATTTGGAATCGAGGTCCAGAGTTGAAGAGCCCTGCTCTAGACAGAAGCCACAGCCCAGAAAATACTGAAGGTCATCAAATGACCTTGTTTTAGGTCTAAAGCAACAAGTCCTCAGTGATCTTCTTCCAAGGATCGTGTTTCACCAGAGTGCCACCCAGGACTCCACCCGGATGGTGTCATTTCTACACCTCCCGGATATCGGCCCCTTTGCTCTCTCCACGGCCCGGCTCCCGTCCCGCCGGTCTAGCAGGAAACATCACCAGCTTCAGGTTGCGTAAGCAGTTTGTCAGGCAGGACCAGTGCTGGTTTACACAACCCCACTGTGCATATGAGCCTAGGCTCATGTAAATACAGGTGTGACAAGATCCTCTTTGTTAAAGAGGTCACTATCAAACATCTCAAATGCCACCCTGGGCCAGCCTGTAGCATACTCTTCAGCTGTGGACGACGGTAAACTGTACAGTGAAATACAGTCAGTCAAAAACATACAAGTACTTATTAATTTATTTACACAATTTTAAGTACACAAATACAGTGGTGATACAAATGGGGGGAGGGGTGGGTGGGAATAAAAACCTTAACAGGGCTGTAAGTAGGGGGGTATAGCTACACTACAGGCAGTGGATTGGGCTATCAGAGCAGAGGCTGAGGACCTAGAGGGCGGTGGATTGGGCTATCAGAGCAGAGGCCAAGGACCTAAAGGGCAGTGGATTGGGCTATCAGAGCAGAGGCCGAGGACCTAGAGGGCGGTGGATTGGGCTATCAGAGCAGAGGCCGAGGACCTAGAGGGCAGTGGATTGGGCCATCAGAGCAGAGGCCGAGGACCTAGAGGGCGGGACATATGCGGGAAACGCCCTGGACCTGGCTGCGGGCTGGTCTTCTGCCCCCTAGAGATGAAGCTCAGGCTTCCACGGTCGGGGGGGCATGACAAGGACAAACTGTTCCTGGACATGTGCTACAGGAGGACAAAAAAAAAAAAAGGCCCGCAGCGTACAGGCTGTATTCATCCTCACAGAAGTTTTACAAACCCCCTGGGGACAAAATGGGGGGGTGGGGGGGGGGGTTCTTCCAATTTGCCAAAAAAATAAATAATAATAAAAAAAAGCTAACCACCTGCTTATCTGCTAAACCCTTTGTGGTGGGTAACGTCAAATTGGAAAAGTCTATAGACCAAACACGCACGCACACTAAAACTGTACTCTGATATCGTTCATCACATCCTGGGTACAACAAAGACTCAACTTCCACAACTCCCTTACCCCCCCCCCCCCCGCCCCACCCACCCACCGAAACCAATCAGCACGCGGTACAGACAGGCTGGCTGGTTGCCAGGTCATCCTGAGGAACTCAGCCCAACTTGAAGGGTGCTTGTGAACCTCATAAAGGTCCCTTGATTGAAGTGGGATTCCATTTCAGGTGAACACGACACCAGGACTCCTTTGACGACCTGAAGGGGGAGCTCTCCTCCACCTCCTACTGTCACGTGGGCAGGCAGAACCTCAGAAGTGATCCAAGAACGTCTTTTGGCTACCGGTCCATAAACTTTCCCCCGCCCAGCCCCAAGAAAAGGCCACAGCCCGCGGGGACCTGCGGCACATTTTGTGTTGTGACCTAAACGGCAGGTCAATAAAATGCTACAAGCCCACATGACACCGCAAGGGGTGAAACGCCTTAATGAGTCGCGGTGCGAGAACAATGGTGAACCGGCCCGAGAGAAAACACGCGTATAAAAGGCCATAAAACGGGCAGCCCTTAGAGCCAGCCCCCCCCGGCAAAGCCCAGACTGTCACTGTGCTACTGCGTCAGTTTGACATCGTTTTCCTTACCAGCCCACATTGCATCAGAAGGAGGGACAACGAACAGTCTACGGAGGTTCACAAGAGACAAAAACAGAACTAAAATCAAATAGTCCAGGAGGGTCTTGGGGGGGGGGGGGGGGGTGTTGGGGGAGGTGCCTGGTCGCAGACTGCCAAGACGGCAAAGGCAACTTTGGCTGAGGAAGGGGGTTGGGAACTGTTGTGGTGCCGGTGTCACATACATCAACATTTCCATCTCCACAAAAAGGCTTTAACAATCTGGCGGTTGCTTAATCTCAAGTTTAAAAAAAGAAAGGGAGGGGGATAAAAAGTGATCTCTTCCAGGGATCGATGTTCCGTAGCCATCAAAGGCGTTTTGGCGACTGGTACGGCACTGCTGGGCGTGAGTCACGTGTTGGTCGTCCCCCTGGGTGCTGCGGGGCGGGGCCTTCACCGCGGCACGGCAGACGGGAGGCCGCTGGGCGTCATGCAGCTCAGGATCTGTGGGGAGGGTTGTGGCTGTCAGGGCTGTCACCCCTGTTTTTAACAGTACACCCCCCTAAAAACCCCTAATAACCTATTATAACCAAGGGAGCATAGAGAGGGAGTGAATGGACAGAGAGACTAATTGAGAGAGAAAGACAGAGGGGTACGTGAGGGAGACAAAGAGATAAAGAAAGAGTGAGAAAAAAGTAGAGGGACAGAAAGAGAGAGACAAAGAGGAGCGGGCAGAGTGGCACCTGGGACGTGGAGACTCGCGAGGCGTCCTGCCGGCCGGTCAGGTCTGAGGACGACACGTTGACAGGGGCACCGCGGTGCAGCCTCATGCTTACCTTCCTCTCACGCTCCACGCCAGAGACGGCCCGTGGAGACGTGTTGGCTGCTGTCAGGGGCGAGACGCCAGTCAGTCGGGTGGCAGGAAACTCGAGAGAGACACGCGGGACCTGATGGAAACTCACCGGTGTGGGAGGTGGGCGTGAGTGGTGCGCCGGGAGCGCCGTCCTGCGCCCCCCTGGGCCTGGCAGAGGGCATTCCCCGTGCCACGGGGTTACGGGCGAGACGCAGCCGCTCCTCCCGGTCCCTGCGCTCCCTCTCCGCATCCTCAGCCGCGCGGTTGGCACCCTGATGGAGACAGGGAGGGATCAGCCTAGCCCGGCACAGCTAGCCAGCTGTACACAAAGACATTTCAATTGGAGAAGTAATTTGGAGCTGAATAAACTGAAGGGATGTGAAAGGAATGTTAAAATGTCACTTAAAGCAGGTGACCTGACCCCCCCCCCCCACCACCACCTCGGCCTAAAAACCAGGGTGTTGTAAAGTGTCTCCCCGCCAGGCAGCACACCAATGACAAGCCTACAGATGAACATTAATACGCTTATCCAGCCTGCCAAGCAGCAGAGGTGCCCATTACGGGGTCTGCTAAGGCAACGCAGACAGCTAAAGGCGTTAAGCTATCAAGCTTCCTCCAGCATGTAGAGCTGTTTACAGGTGACAGGGACCCTTCATTTCCATTGGACGGAATTAGAACCACACCCGGTGTATTAGGTGGTCAGCAAACAGCATGCGGGCATGAACCTCAGGAAAGGCGGCCAGCTGATTTTCAAGACCATTCCGACAAGTGTAGGGTGTCCACAAAGTGCAGAGACGGAGAGAGACAGAGTGAGACAGAGAAAGAGTGGATGGTTCTCCTCTATGCCAACTGCTCAGAAATAAATAGAACCAATATATGAGGAATAAGGAAACCAAATCCCAAAATCGTCAGGACCTTAGCTGGCGCTGAGCGGAAGAGAGCAGCAGAGGCTCCAAGCCCGGCCCCCCAACCACCCTCCCGCAGTGCCCTCCAATGGCCGAGGTAAGAGGGGCAGCACTCACAAACTTAAGCATGTTCCAGTCGAAGACGTAGTCGTAGGAGAAGCCCTGGCGATGAAACAGGTTTCTGAAGAGCTGCCTCAGGTAGGAGTAGTCGGGCTTGTCGTCGAAACGCAGTGAGCGGCAGAAGTTCAAGTATGTGGAGAACTCAGCTGTAGATGCAGAGAGCGAGCGTGTGAGCAGAGGGAGACAAGGGAGAGAATGTCCTCTGCCGCTATCCCCCATGAACCAGGGCTCACACACTCACAGGGGTAGCCCTTGCAGAGCACCTCGATGGGGGTGGACATCTTCTTCTCGCTGATGCGCTCGTACTTCTGCCTCTTGGTGGCGGCCTTGAGGCCCTGCCAGGGCAGCGAGCCCAAGTTAAAGTACATCAGCACATAGCCCAGGGACTCCAGATCGTCACGCCGGGACTGTTCTGGGAGGGGGAGAAGACAAGGACCTGTAATTTTAGGCTGCTCACTCATAGCCCACCAGCTGCACCTTCACAGAAGCAAAGAGCACGTGACTGTGGGTCTTTATGAGAAGGTGAAGGGAGAGACTCTCCCTCAGGATGAGGTGAGCTGCCTGCAAACTCACTGCCAGATGCAGCTTCACACCTCCCAAAAGCGGTAATCGGCAGGCAGGATGGTGCCTCTTACCGATGCCCAGGTGCGTGTTGATGGAGGCGTAGCGCGCCGTGCCCGTCAGGTTCTTGTTCTCGCGGTAGGGGATGTGCTGGTGGGTGCGAGCGTCGCGGTACTTCTTGGCCAGGCCGAAGTCAATGATGTAGACCAGGTTGCCCTTCTTCCCCAGGCCCATGAGGAAGTTATCCGGCTTCACGTCCCGGTGGATGAAGTTCTTGGAGTGGATGTACTCGATGCGGCTGATCTGTGAGAGAGCGAGGGCAACAGGTGTGTTAAGAGGGGAGAGGAACTCTGGGGGGAGGCGTGAGATGGTAAGGAGAAGCGACGAGGGCCAGCCGCTCTCACCATCTGGTCGGCCAGCAGCAGCACGGTCTTCAGACTGAACTTGCGGGAGCAGAAGTTGAAGAGGTCTTCCAGGCTGGGCCCGAGGAGCTCCATGACCATCACGTTGTAGTCGCCCTCGGCTCCGCACCACTTGATGGTAGGAATGCCCACTGCAAATGAGGGAGAGTATGGAAAGTTCCAGAAAATACATATCTGCTCTGAAACCTCAATCCAGCAAGGTGTGAAACTATAATAATAATAATAATAATAATAATAATAATAATAATAAGCAGAATCATCATCCAACCGAACAAATAGACAAAGGGACTCAGAAAACACACCAGGTGACATTTCCATTGGCTCAACAAAGCCAAAGGGATTCTGGTGCTTCCAGAGCACAGCTCTGACGTCACAAGACATTGATGAGCAACCGACTTTGCTTAGAAGCAAAACCAGTTCTGATGGGAGGGGAAATTTACTATGGCTACCAGTGGAAGTACCAACAAGGAGACTGGGGTCTTTCTGCAGATGAAGTGGGCGGCTTAGACAGAATCGGTGCACAGCTGAGCAGAAATATCACCTGGGCAACCAAAAAGAGCCACACACGCAGTCTCACGTCATGCTAAGAATGCAATATAACTAATAGGGCAAACAACGAAAACAAAATGAAATGCTATCAAATTATATTGTAACATCAAACTAGTTCACGTGGAGTGGAAATGCTAAGCGAAAATGTGAAAATGCTTGTGTCCCCGTGCAAATGTCGCCGTGCACCATACCTCCCCCCTGCATCATCTTGTAGATCTTGCTCTCGATGTGAAGCTGAGGGTGTTTGGTTTTCACACATTCCAGCTTGATGGCCACCTCTTCCCCCACAGAAATGTCAGTACCTGCAGAGAGGGGGGAGGGGAAAGGGGGCCTTTGCGTCAGGGAGCTCATCCTGCCTGCCGCTGCCTCCCTCCTTTTAGGCGGCTCCTCTGGAGCCGACGGACTATTTTCTACCATAAGACGTCAAATTCCAGAGAAAAGCCAGAGTGACATTCAGGATGCCCTGCACGAATACATTGGAATCATCTAGGTGTAAAAATTATGGACCAAGTAAGTGATCTCCAGATCCATTTCTAAAAGACTTCGCTGCTTCATTTCCAATATCACAAGATAAGGATCCTCATCCACTAATGCACACACCTGCGCCCGTCCTGACAAGACTAGTGACCATGCAACTGCGATATCCTCTGAAAGGAGCAGGATGACCATGTAGACGTTCAAATCATCTGCTCTTTGGGTGGTGGGGTGCAGGCTTGATGGCCCCCCCCCCCCCTCCTCCAAAGCAGACAGACCTATTGCACCACAGTGGCTGAGTCGCTGAGAAAATTACAGCCTGATAACCACTGTAACTGAGACTCAGCACTTGGCCACCCCCCAGCAAACAGACTGTCCGGCACCACACGTGACGGTCAGGATCGCCCACTTTTGTCACGTTTCTTAGGAGCTGGGGCGAGGCGCGTCTGCTCGACAAATGCGTCCGAACATGGAGTGACAGCGAAAGGGAGGCGCGATGCCCCCAGGTTACCGTCTCCAGGTTACCGTCTGCAGGGGCGCCCAAAACAGCATTCCACCTACACCCCGCTCTCCGCCTCGTACTCTGCCGCAGAACTGATGACAAGCAATCATGTCCGCTAAAGTTAACTTCGGGCTGGACACGTACACGTGCAAGTCGGATGGTATGAAGACGGTCAAGAAAAACAAATAGCGGCCAAACTTGTGACAGCGAAGTTCTATCAATGTCTGGAGATCTTTCTAGAGGACTGCGTACCGACAGCCTCTGAGTCTTCTACCAACTTGTGATATGGCTGTTAACTGTTGCAGTTTATATTTCAACCAATCACCGTTCCTGAAATATTACTACTGTCAAAACAAAACCCAACAACCCCATCTGCACTGCACAACCACGATAACTAGGCTCTCTTGGACTCAGTTCCCATCATGAGTACTTAATCCCGTCATGAGTACTTAATGAGTAACTTTTCTCACAGATGACCTTTAAAACAGATCAGTGTCTCCCAACCTAAGTGCTTCCTCTGTGGGAAATTCGGTGCAGCTGTTTATCATAACGCTCTGCCTTGGGGCCTCTTAAAGCCAAACTGCATGAGCCAACATTACATCATAGGAACTTTGTAATGGGGGCCTTCGTCTGAGGGGATGGAGCCAAACATGTGGAGAAACAGACGAGCGGGTAGCTCACGCAAGGCGCTGTGCCATGATCTCTCGTGCGATGGATTCCTAAGCAGCTAGTACCGCAAGGACAGGTATACGTTTTACCAAAAATCCCTATACACAGAGCTGTTGATGTTTCATAACCAATCCATTAATTGGGCACCGACTTAACGAGTAAGACAGACAATGGAAGATGATAAAATATTATGTTAAGTGTCTCATTCAAGGACACCATGAGCAAGGAGATCCGAACGAGAAACTTCCGGAAAACTTTTGGTCACGAGCTGGCTTCTTTCATCACCATGACAACCATTGTTCAAGTCAACTGTCACTCACACTGTCAAGGAAAAATAATTACAACGATTAAACATGACAGCTTCGGGCAAAAGCCGAATAATACAATTCAAAAAGGAAATTAATGCAGGAACCCAGCCCCTAGTGAAGCACACATGAATCCAGATCTTGCCTCCCATCACCATAACAAATCAGGCAGGCCCGGCACCGTCCGCAAGCATCGGCCTAACTGGTAATCCAGGAAACACTCCCTGTCACGCAAACGTACGCAAACGTGCGCAAACACAGCGAAACCGAGACACCGAGTTGAGCAACTTCTCCCAACGTTCGTAATCGTTACATAATGTAAGAAATCCCTCTGCCAACAGGGACAGCAGCTTCACGCAGGCTGCGCGCTGTCACCAAACAGAAGGCAACCGAGTGCTACCGAAGTATCCGCTCAAAGGGTGACATAACGGACACACTGTATACTCCCCATTTCCATTCATTATAAAGGGCAACCATCGTAACTGCGAGCGCTTGAAGCCGGACATTTCAACCAACCAAGCGCTGGCTCATTACTAAGAAGCCTGGGCTTCGACATTTGGGGGGATGGGGGCTCACAGAACCGCAAACGGGATAATTATCTGGAACAAAGTCAACCTGAAGAGGAGCAGCCTGAAACCGGGCGCAGCGTCCCCCGCTGGCTAACAAGGGCTGTCCGCAAATAGAAACATGAGGGCTTTGCCCTTAAGACGTCTTCCTCATCACTTTTAATCGAATTAATCAAATGTGACCAGACACCATCTTGTAGTTTTTTTTGTAGTTTTGGATCGAAAGCTTCACAGCACAATGCAACGCAAGAAACACAATGATCAATAGCCAAGCACAACCGAAGCCAGTACAAATCCATAAATTACAGTACGTACGGTTACCTGCCAGTGGAAACACAGACAGGCATACAGGTTAAGCTAAATCAAAGAGCAACAGACAAACTGGCATTATTACACCAATCACACGATCCGAAATGAATCCATAAAGCTGAACACCACCCATCCGACTATGGTGTCCAGCATCGTCAGAGTACAATGTGTCAAAAGGATTCACTCACTGTCCGCCGTGCCATGGTAAAAAGATAGGAATTAAAATAAAGCAGTGTCGGTTTAACACGGTCCGATTCGACATACGTTGGAACCGTCGCTGTTTTCCCCGGTGCTGGACGGATTTACACCGTCGACACCAACTCAGCCCCTCACTTTTAACACAACTGATTAACGTCAACAACAAAAAAAAGACACAAAAACACCGAAACCCATGTAATTAAAAAGACATTGAAACACGGCCCGCCTTTATAAACACAGGACTGACACGAAGGCGTAAAGCGGACAGCTGGTTCACACTAACAGGTCTGACAAGGGTTAGACTGGCATATTTACTACGGTGGAAAAAACTCTCTGTCGACAACTATGGAGCTACATAGTACATTTTTATTTAATTGAAATGGCGTAGATACTCACCCAAATAAATATCCCCAAAAGATCCACTTCCAATTTTTCTTCCAAGTCTATATCTGTTTCCGACTCTCAGATCCATGACTAAATATTAGATAGCTAGCAAAATAGCTAGCTGCCTACCTCTAAATTTCGAAATGACAATAGAATTTGTTAATTTTATCCACCAGCTAAATTAATCGCCGAAACTCTCAATTTCCACAGAAAGCTTTTCTCTGCTTCAAAATAAACTCTTCCTTCCGTCACCATCCGATTTTCACCATTCCTTTTTTAACACATATGATATCGGAACGCCACAATATGGAGCTCGTTTGAAAGCTTGAAGTATGAAGATTATGCTCCTTCTGTTCTGCGTGACATCTCCCACGACTCCGGGAAGGATGGACTCGGATTTCGGTGACTGACTCCGCCACCAAACCTACAACCGCCTAACAATCTGACTGTCAACTAGCCCTTTCCCTCATACCGTGAGACGGTCTGCCGTGTTCCGGTGACGCCACTTCCGCTGGTGACGAAACGTCGAAATGAACGGGTGAGTCTGGGCCAATTGACGCGCTGCATAGGGCATGTCAGGGCAGGCTTCCACCGGTCTGAGCAACCCTGTTCAGGCACTGTTATAACTGGAAGGAAATGTTTTCCTCACATAGTGTAACTGGCTAAAGAATTGCAGAATAATGGCATACATAAAACAGTGTAAAGGACGGAGTAAAGTATGTTCAAATACAAGTGATTTTAGGAATTTAAAACGATTATAGATAATTACGTACTAACACCACAAAGAGGGTCGCATATAATTTGATATAAAGATGAGCAACACATAGACGTACGCGTGCAATTTTACTGAGGTTATAAAATATTAATTTGAAATGTATATTTATAGACATATTGTATTAGTATAAAATACGTGAAATTTGCAGTTATTTATATGGGGGACAGCTAAGAGTGTAACGTCCATAATTCTAAAACGACTGTAATGTTTTTGGAATACGTTTTAAATTATATAAAAACTTTTTCGCTCGTATACAGTAAATATATAAGGTATGATAAACAGCAGCTTATACGATAATTAATGTATGTACACATTTTTTAAAATGCCTTATTTAATTCGTAACATAGATCTCTTACGCTCCCATCTGTAGCTCTGATATTAGCGCATAGCATTAACAACACGGCGAGTCATCGATGTGACAAGTATATTGTATTCTTTTGTTACCAGTGTACAACTTCAAATAAACTTTGTGTTATACTGACACCTTGTGGTCTTATTAAAATAAGGCATTTATTTTATATTAACATTATCATGTGCTGGCATGTTCTGCAGTTAAACAGGCAACAGCTTACCAGTGCACCACGTACTATACAATGTTGCATTAATTTTAGAAAGTCTGACATTGTTTCGCATTCAGTCTTCACTCGACTTTTTTTTCCCCCACGTGACTGTTCAACTAGGTATCCATTAGCCAATGAAAACAAACTTCCTTTATACCACAAACCAATCAGAATCGAAAAGGAAGTGCGGCCCTTAAGTGACATGTTTTCATCTTATTTTAAAACTGCTTAGTTTCTGCATATTGAAATGGAGCATGGGAGGACGATAGAAAGGGATAGTATGTCGGTCCTGAAAAGAAGAAAAGAACGACGTGGATTCACCAATGATGAAACTGTCAAAAAGAACAAAACTGACAGGTAGCCATTCAGCTAGCTTAACACATACTGTGTTTTTTGTAGTATTTTAAAACCGGACATCCTGATAACATAATCTTGTAGGATAGAAAATTAATAAAACGTACATCCACTTTGTTAAAGCTTGCAGTTTTGAAATGTGAAATATGTACAGTAATTTTGTATATCTGTACGACGCAACGTAGTAGATATAGTTTTAAACAGTATTATAACATAAGAATGATTATTTGCGGAGCTCGTGTTTTTTATTGATAATTTATGCATTTTTGATTTTTCTATTAGAAAAAGTGAGGCTATACATTAAAGTATTATTTTACAGTTTGGAGTCCTGTTTCGATTCACCCCAGGGTACTGTGCATGAAGTGGTGAATTATGAGCCGCCATCTTTATCAGGTAAAAAAAAAGAAAAAACGAATGGAGAGAGTCTACAGTTTATTTAAATGCCACCTGGAGCAGTGAGAAAAAGTCTCATCCAAGATAGTTATTTGTGTAGCTATATAAAACCGACTCTATTTAGGGTTGGAAGCAAAATTAGGGGGAAAATTACACCCAGTTATTTAAAGAGAATGTAAAGTATATCTTGTGTAACAGTAGTCACCAAGTGGCCAATTGCCCCCCCCCCCACCTTTGCTGATGGAATTTGGCCCTCACAGAGAATAATTGCGGATCCACTATGTGTGAGGCTTTGTAGTCGTCAGCTGTTCGTCCGTTTTCTAAGATCAGCTCGCAAGGCTGTCAGTGTCTTTCTTCCACAGGTGCGCACTATGACCCAGACACCACAGAACCAATCAGCTCTGCCCTGAACTCGCTTGAGGACCTGCGATCATGGCAGCGGAGTCAGGCCAGCCCCTTCAACGTCGCAGCGGAGCCTTTGGCAGCCCGGCTTCCTCCACTGGCACGCAGGCGGAGCAGGACGCTGGTCTGTCATGACATGATGGGGGGCTATCTGGAGGACAGGTGGGCTGGGGTGGTGCGGCGCTACGTGTGGGCCTGGTGTCGCAGACGTGTAGCGGGAGGTGTCGCGCTCTGAGAGTGAGGGTGCCCTTTAACCTCCAGGTTCATTCAGGGGGCGGAGGTGGAGACACCGTACGCCTTCTATCACTGGCACCACATAGACATCTTCAACTACTTCAGCCATATTATGGTGACGATTCCTCCTGCTGTTTGGACCAATGCGGCACACAAACATGGCGTCCTTGTCCTAGGTGATTACTACTCTTTAATTACTTACTAGATTAGTTCCCCATACAGCTGATATTCAGCTGGAGAACGGCCATTCCTAAGGGTTAAACAAGTCTTTCCTGAGGGTTAAGCCACTCTTTACACCGTAATGAAAAATCTTTGTGTTAAAAGACCATGTTGTGATACATTCTGCTCTCTGATTGATTTGTATTGAATGCCAGTTTATAATTAGCTGGCGAGTGATTGCCGTGTTTTCCTGTCCTGATAGCAGCGGGACCCTTGATTGGTTTGTTTCAGGCACCTTCATCACGGAGTGGAAGGACGGCAAGATTGTGTGCGAGGACTTCCTGAAGGACGAGGAGTCATACCGCATGGTGGCGGACAAGCTGGTCCAGATCTCTTACTGCTATGGCTTCGACGGCTGGCTCGTCAACATCGAGAACGACCTGAGTGTGAGTGGAGGGATGTTGGCACTGGCTCCGTCTGAGGGACCCCGGGTTGCCCCCAAGACTGGATCAGAACCTCCTTCATGCGGCTGGAGAGCGTAAATCTCCACCCCTCTGTATGGGCTTCTGATGGTAGAACAGACTTACCTGAGACATTTCCTGAGCCATGGAGGATGTAGGGCTGAGTTTCAGTACAGGGTTGTTGTAAGGTTGACTTGAGGTCAACTTTAGTGTTTGTCGAGAACCTTGCCTTTCCAGAGGGGGTAGCTCAGTGGGTAATTGGTAGCTTCTGAGCCACAAGGTTGGTTTTCTCCCTTTCTGCACACTGTGCTTCTGTAAACACGGCACCTTCTCATGGCTCACTCCCACCGCCTGACGCGGCTGCACCTTTACCGAGCCTGTGTCCGTCATTCTTCCAGGAGAAGGCCGTGAAGAACATGCCCCTCTTCCTGCGCTATCTGACAGACCAGACACACGAGCGCATCCCGTCCGGCCAGGTTGTCTGGTACGACAGCGTGCTGGAGGGCGGCGAGCTCAAGTGGCAGAACGAGCTCAATGAGAGAAACAGGCAAGAGTGGGGCTGGAGTGGTTCCCAGTGGCATGTGGGGACAGGCGAGTGGTACCGTTACACCCACAGTACTAGGGCAGTGTTTATTGCCCCAGTTCTCAGTGACCCCCAGACAGCCCATGTTGATGCTCCTTCCCAGTTCCCTGCTAGACACTCGATCTGGGGGCCCCCGAGGACTGGTTTAAGAAACACTGGATTAGGGCCTTGAGACCAGAAACTTCTGAGACCTCAACCACTGGCTTTGCATGATCCCTGATAAAACTCCATTTCTGTTTTTTTTGTCCTCATTTGTCTCATCCTCCTCCTTCCAGAGTGTTCTTCCAGGCCTGCGATGGTTTTTTCACTAACTATAACTGGACAGCGCAGAGTCTGGAGTGGATGCAGACCTACCCTGTGGCCAAGGAGCGCTTGGCTGACATTTACGTGGGTGTGGATGTGTTTGCACGTGGGGAGGTGGTGGGCGGCAAGTTCGAGACCAACAAGGTACGTGCGAGAACCGCAGGCCGAGTTTGCCGGGGATTGGATGGAGAGGCGTGCCACGGTACAGTGCTGAGCAGAAACATGACCTCTCGACACCCCAGGCTATGGAGCTGATCCGCCAACATGGGCTGTCGGCGGCCATCTTTGCTCCAGGCTGGGTGTATGAGTGTCATGAGAAAACGGAATTCCGCGCCAACCAGGACAGGTGGGCATCGCTTTGCTACTGTGTTGCCCTGCCCACCTAACTCTGCCCAATCACGATACGGCTCGTCCCTCTCCTCTCAGGTTCTGGGGTCTGCTCGCTGACTTCCTGCATGCCCATCACCTGTCCTGCTCCCTCCCTTTCGTCTCGTCCTTCTGCCAAGGATTTGGGCAAAGTTTCTTCTGGAAGGGGAAGGTGAATCAGACCGCAAGTTAGCCACCAAGTCTGGATAAGTCTTTCCTGGTTATGCCTCAGTGATGCTGGCTTTCTTTGCACATCTGCTCTATGTTGTTTAATCCAGTATCTCTCAAACCACTTCTTGGGGACCCCCGGAGAGTTGGAAGCAAGCAAAAACTTGGACAATCTCTGGGTCCTAGAGCACTGGTTTGAGAAACACTGGTTTAATCAGTTTAGGCTCCTCTAGCTAAATAAGACACAAAGGCTGTGGGTTCAAATCCCAGGAGGAGTACCTATTGGTAATAACCCTTCCGTCTACTGCAAGTCGCTTTGGATAAAAGCCCTGAAAAGCAGGCGTTACCCAGCTGTCTGTTGTGTGGAGCTGCTGTCGGGATTGTGATCTGTCTTCCTGCCCTCCCACAGCGTGAGAAGTTGCAGAGATGGCTCAACCTGAGTGCCCAGGAGGTGCAGCCACTCTACCTGCCTGAGCCCGTAGGGGGTGGCTCGCTGAAAATCCGCGGTTGCCCTCAAGATGCCTGGAGCGGGGCCTCCTCCTTAGTGCTGGAGGGGACGATCCCACCCGAGCTCACTGAGCTGCGTGCAAAGTATGACCTCAGCCGTGGCTCCTCCGTCTAGGGTCCTCTGTTCGTGCTCTGATTACATTTGAAATATGTCTGAAAACAAAATGCATTAAGTCAATTTCACGTAGAAGGAGTATGTTCATATCTGAAGACCATTCTCAGCGGGGTTCCACAGCTTCGTTGACCAGCTGCATTCACAGGTCCCCCTCAAGGGACCCACAGAGCTTGATTAGGCTGCACGCTTTGATGATGTCAGAGACGTTGGACTGTAAGGTGAATCCCATGCTGGTGTGACCTGTATTATGGCCCTTGTCTGTCTTCCTAAAGAATCCTCTCCCTCCACGTACGCCTGGCTCCCACAACCTTTGTGTCCCTCATCTGCAAACCCTCGGACGGCATCGCCGTCTCCCTGGAGATGGGGGCCGCAGATGCCGAGCCTCGTCCTGCGGACGGCACGGAGCCGGGCCCATGTGAGTGAAATTCCGGGTTTTCCCCGTCAATCCCTGCCGAGGGGGGTGTCTCGGGGTGCCGTGGAACACTGGCGACGGTCATCGCTGATGAACTGCTGTGTGTCCATGTGGAATCAGGCCCCAGCGTGCAGCTGGAAGCCCTCGCTGAGGATCACCGGCTCTGGAAGCAGTTCACCCAGGGCAGCTCTGAGTGGATGTCAGGCTGGAGTATCAGGTAAGACGGGAGATTGGATCCCAGGGGAAAAATGCAAGTAGAGGGTGAGTGGACAGGGCCTGACCTGCTGCGGTCTCTATACAGGTGTTATCTCCTGAAGCCCAATGACTACGCTCTGTTGGATATTGGTGTCAGCATTTCCCGTACCACCCAGGACCAGGACGTTCCGTTCCATTGCAGAATCGGGGAAATTGCGGTGAGGGGGAGCATTTCTGTCATTGAACATGGCTAGTGAAGCGCACATACGCTGAAGGTTGCTCTCCTCTGCCTGCCAGGTTCTGGACGCTGAGAGCATGTGGAGACCTCTCCCGCCACTAGGGGGAGTGCGTCTGGAGCGCCCCGTGTGGCAGCGTGCCTCCCAGGGGCCAGATGGCGCAGGCGAAGTGTGCCTCAGCATCACGCTACGCTGGAACTATCCGGCCCGCGTGGCCCGACACTTCCGGGTCCACTGGCGCCAACTGGACGTTCCAGCCCGCTCTCCGATCCTGATTGGCCGGTCGTATACCACCTTGTACCGTGTGTGTGGCCTGACTGTGCCTGATCCACCTGGCAGGGTGGAGCTGCTTGTGGAGCCTGTGGGAGTGGGACCAACCACACCGGAGTCACACTGGGGCCGATGTGTACTGAGTTACACAGAGAAGGAAGTGCAGTAGCGTTTGACACATACCTACTTCCTGTCTGTACAGGAAGTGATGAGCGATGATGCAGGATTTGGGGCAAAATGAAGATAAGGACATTAATACACATCCTTTTGTGGTTGTCACAAATAATGTGCTGGGGGTATATAATTTTCTATTGTGCTGTGCTAAAGTCTTACTCAAAGAAAATGATGTTTAAATGATCTTCATGAAAGTGAAAATTTGATGTGTCAGAGAGTGTCGGCATAGTCATTTCAAAAGCTCTCCTAAACTCACCCCACTATTTGCAATAACCATCCAACAAACGCATGTATTTTGCTGACTTGACTGCTAGTATTCTGTGTTTGGCTAATTAACTGATCAAGTTAAATAATCAGGTGATTTGTTGGTGAAATCTAACAAATGCATAGAACGGCTTCAGTATCACCAAGGAGAGCTTTGGGAACCATTCCTGTTAATTCTAATATTCTAATGTTAAATTCTGTTTTTTTTTCTGGGCAAATATACACTTATTCACTACCCAGGTAAACAGCTTTAGAGATTTTCTTTTCTCACTGTACTGTATTTACGAGCTATACATGAAGCATGAGATACCATTATTTTACTTTTTTGATGTTAACATCTTTTAAACAGCTGTAAGACCATAAATAAACCAAAGTCGACACAGCTGTGATGTTCCATGACTGTCTTTACCTCTTCCTGCTCATTACTGGTGAGGGTTTGTCCTCCACATTGCAGTTCTACACATCTCCACAAGGTGGCACACTTGTCCACAGCTCCTACCTGCGGTTTTGTTGGAGCAGAGAGACGGAAGTAGCTTTTCTGGTCCGTTAAACACCTCACTGTTTCTTGGCCGTTGGTCATTATCAGACATTGAAGACAAATGCCCATGAAATGGGAGAAAAACAAGCGCAAGAAAACAGGCTCAAAAACGTTTCACGTCGGCGTGAATAAAGATGGTACCTGCCCAAATGGTAACTCCACAATGCCTTGGAAATAAAATTTAGAGGATGCAAAACTAAAATGTTCTTTACTCAAATACGTATTTATATTTGAGCACATTATGTTTGATTGTAGAATGAACAATAGAAAAATGAGGATGCTTTTTAGGATTACATGGAAAGGGGTAATATCAACGAATGGGAGATTGAGAGAATAAGAGTGACCACGGGGTCCGGATGCACGGGCACACTGGAGTGAGACGGGGCCTCACCATCTAAGCGGTGTTTGGGTTCAGAACGTAACGCAGAACTGCATCGTAATGGCCAAAGGACGGCCTGTTTCACATGGTCAGGCAGCCGCGTGCTTTATTTACATCACGGGATGGCAGCTGATATTTTACAGGCCGATGTGAGATTCATTTGCATCAGGGTTCAATTATCACTGACTATGGAGCCGCCAATTTGGCGCTCCTTAGATGTGTGGATGCTTCACATTGACAGTAACACATTACAGAGGATCGAGGCCTGATGCCGGGCTCTTTCCTGTGGGTTTTATCCCTGTTAGTACTGACAGATACATTACCATAGGCATGCGACACCATCCGGGACGGCTGGGTGTCACCGGTAGGTCTCGCCGTCTTCGATGCTCCTATCGTGTGAGGACGCGGAATCAGGAAGGCGCACCGTCACGGGTGCCCCTCACATGAGCGCCCCCCCCACTGCGTCTGCGGGGCCTCGGGAGCGGGCGAGCTCCGCCCCGTAACCTCCGGGGCGTTCGGAAAGCTGAAAGAAAATGCCAGAAGGCCTGGGCCAGGCTGGAGTCGGTCCCAAGACGCATCAGGCAGGAGACCGGAGCCATCCTGGGATATGGGGCCCGTCCAGCCCATCAAAGGAGAGACACACTGCTTCACACACTAACTACACCTAACTACGTTTTTGGGCTGTGGGAGGAAACCCACACGGATGGAGTTTGGGGGGGGGGGGGGTTAGGCGTGAAAACGCCATACATAAAGCTAGAGGGGGGGATCCCAGGGGGTCTGAAACCAGCAGTCGTTAGCATAATGTGGCTACATTTACAACCTTAATCGATACGCCGATAACTGCAGTTAAAGCGAAAAAACCATAGCGCTTGCCGTCGATGCAGCAACGGTGCCAAGAAATTCCTCGGTTGTACCTCTCTCTTCCGCTCACCGGTGAAACAGCGAGCAGAAACGTGTAGGCTGAATTCGGAGGAGGTCCCAGAGAACACAGAGTACCACCTCCTGAAGAGCAGGCCACCTCCACCTGTCCGGAGGACCGGAGCCTCCCGACGAAATTACAGCATCCCGTCAGAGCCGGGAGTGCAAGTCGAAGATGAAAAAAGGTGACATTGCGAGCAGATTGAAAAGTGGGAAAATAAACTGAATCGGGCCACAGGTAACAAACATGGTGCAGCACAAAAAGAGCCATTATATTGATGTCCTACACAATATGGACTGGCAAAATTAGATTGAAAAAGAAAAAGAGGAAAAAATGTGGAGAGACTGGAAAAAGAAAAGCTAAAGGAAGGATGAAATTGAAAGTCTATTGCATTTCCTTCTGCTTTCTGGCATTTCTTCTTGTGGTGCTATCGTTTTGGTATTGGCATGTTCTACATCACCCATACGTATACAGCACCAACCAAGTTAGGATTGTTTCAAGGCCCAGTTGACCAGTATGCCTTCTCCCCAGAGCAGTGTTTCCCAGTCCGGTCCACAGACAGTCCGCAGGTGTTGGGAAGGGGCAAAAACATGGACTGTCTGTGTGTTCCCGGGAACCGGGTTGGGAAACATGGACTGTCTGTGTGTTCCGGGGAACCGGGTTGGGAAACATGGACTGTCTGTGTGTTCCCGAGAACCGGGTTGGGAAACATGGACTGTCTGTGTGTTCCCGGGAACCGGGTTGGGAAACATGGACTGTCTGTGTGTTCCGGGGAACCGGGTTGGGAAACATGGACTGTCTGTGTGTTCCCGAGAACCGGGTTGGGAAACATGGACTGTCTGTGTGTTCCCGGGAACCGGGTTGGGAAACATGGCCCTACAGCATCAGCCGACTTGTGCGCCGCTTCGATGGATGCGGACCACATGGCGAGCGTTCCGGTGTTGATGCTCTGCTCATTATCATCTCCCATCATTTCTCTCTGAAGCTTCGACCACATCCGGAAGTTGTAATTTAATGTGCAGAACATGGTACCAGGCTCCAAACTCCCACAACCCTGCACAGGATAAGCGGGAATAGAAAATGGATGGAGATTCAGGTACCAACTTCCCTGCTTGCTCCCGTTTTCACACCTTGAGCCCCTGTTTCTGTATTTGGTGCTGGATGTCTGTACTGTGTTATGATTATTTGAACCACAAAATATATTGTTCTGCAGTTTTGGCATTCAGCACTGAATTTTTACATACCAATTGATAGAGCATTTTGGCAAGGTCTGACCACCAAAATAAACAGTTTCAACTTCCACATCCCACGAGATCTGGAGGGAACATTTGTTTGAATACTTTCAAGTTATTTCCCTTAAAAAAAATGTAAAAAAAGACATAAAAAATAAAACACTGGCTGAATAATAACTAATTAACAGAAAGTACTCACTGCTTTAGAAGTATTGAGTGAAACTTAAATACTTTGTTTCACTTACGTCCAATATGGTTGATTGTATTCTTATGAATGCTTAATTCTCACTGATTAAGCTTTTAACCTTCCAATGATGCATTCATATAACTGCTTATATATGGATATTTAGTAAAAAAAAAATACTGAAGTTTTTAAATCATTTTACTTAACTGGACCCATTTATTAGATATACTTAACAGTCCCATTGATAAAACTGTTTAATGAAATAATAAAAAAATGAAAAATTAATATCCATTTACTGTTTATGTTCCCATAAAACAACCACCATTTATTGAAGAAAAAACAAACAACAACAATAGATTGAAAAGGTTACATTTGTGACAAGGAGATGCATGGAATGTGGCCAGTGTTTCAGTGCCGCATTTCCAGTTGCGGTTGGACATGCCCACACAGGTACCTCAGGAAGAACTGCACAGCGACGGGGACAGCCATGGGCAAAAGGTCCAGGTCCACACCAGATCCAATCCGGAAGAGCCCCATCTGAGTCACGAGCTTGGCATGCGTAAGTCCGGGAATGAGGCCCCCCCCGGGACATGGGTCCGGCAGGGGGACCCTGACACAGCTTCCTGACAGGAAGTGACCCACAGGATGAGCGCCACCTATGGGAGGTCAAATCATTGTCCCGCCCCCATCTCTCCCACCAAAAGCTGATCTGTAGTCCAGTCCGCAGGAAGGTCAGCAGCAAAATGCCCTCAAGTTGATGACTGGCCTTTGGACAGGATGTCCCACCTTCTTCCCGGTGGACTCAGTGCGTTAACCTCATGGGACCTGCACTGTCCATGTCTTACCAAAAACAGTCATAAATACTGTCATATATATACAGATCTTGTAATAACGACATAAAATATAATAAAGAACAGAAAAAAAGTTGAGTTTCCTCTGCTTCTGGTCTCTGATGAAAGTGGCCCTTGTTTGGCTTGCTGTGATGTTGCCGCGGCAACACGCCGCGTGCTTCCCCTCTACCTGCCAGCCCTGAGGGAAGGAGTTCCTTTTGCCACGTTTTAATTATTATTTTTTTGTATTTTTTGGCGTTGTATTTCAAGATTTTTTTTTCCCTCCTTCCTCGTTTCCACCTTTTTCCCTTTGTGCTGACCGTCGTTACCCAATACAGTGTCCTTTTTTGTTTTTTTACTAAAAATAAAGAGACATATGCAAACATTCGTAAATAAACACAGAGGTGGACTTGCGCGGCACATCAGCAGTACAACTTGACTAAACGGCTAATATGGGTGTTCCGGGACAGCAGAAACTCACAGGACGTGTCAGGCCCTCTGGTTCGGGACATGTCGTGGTTTTCTATCCAAAGGTCAGAGGTATGAGCTGACTATGAAAGAACTCTTTCCGTTTGCTATAGCCAAAACCCAACTGCCAGTTGTAGGTCACCTTGGACCGTAATGTTCCCCATGAAGGATGAAGAATGCTCTACAGAAATATACACTAATTGTACCTAAAGACCTTACCGATTGCACAAGTAGAATTTTTGTAGCAAAATGATTGCTTCTCCACAACCCCAGAAGTCTCTGTTGAAATCTCGCATACATACATAAATTTAAATATTAAAAAAATGAACTTTTTCAATAACATACAATACATATTTTACATCTTCATTATCAGATCCTCAGGTAAAACCCATCGGACAGACGGCATAGTGAAATATAAAAGAGACCCGGAATCAGTAATATGTACTTTGCTTGTTATCTAAAAAAAATTATACATTTCATTATAGAAATTACTGTCATGCAAGAATAAAAAAGAATCATAATAATGCAGCACTAAATGAAATTTAGAATGATTACAGTACACAACTGTCTTCAATAATATGAATGTATATTTACACACACATATGTTGTAATAGTCTGATAGTATTACCAGCTGAAAATGTCCTATATATGAATGGAAGACCATTGTACAATATACTAGCCAGATCAGTCTATCATAATTTTATATGCGAATGAATAACAAATTAATCTAGCAATAAGATTATAAGCCTTATAACACCTCGGAAATAATTTAATTGTTCTCAGAAAAACTGAAACGCACAAAGCGACTGATACTATGCAATCACGATTATTTTTAAGTCGCAGGAGTGAGTTGTATTCCTGAACAGCTGCTGGTTTTCGTGGCTGTGAGTCTTATGCCTTTGCTCGGCTCATTTTATTTCTCGTCAATCTTTGGAGTTTCAGCAAATGAGCTCGCGCTAGCAGTTGGCACGGAGGCGCCGATCCGCGTGTAAATTCGGACGCGAACCTACGGTGCAATTCCCTTAATGTGAGACACAAGGAGCATATTTAGAGATTCAAAAAGAGGCCCTTGGCTCCAGGAGACACCGTCAAAGGAGTTCCGTAAACCGTATGTAGCGATCAGTTCCAAAAACTGAGAATCAGTAATATCAAAGACTATATTTTACACAACAACGTGAATATAAATTTTAGTAGACTTACAGACTACAGCCTCTTCATGGGAAGGGCAGATAAACGCTCAACAAACGAAACGAAAGCACATGTATTATCTGTCGACCTGCAGATAGAATGGCTTTGTAAAGTACGCCCAGAGCTTCACTCGAGAGTACAGAGTGGCTCCGATATTTACGCGCCGCTGTGAAATCACTCTCCGGTCGTTCTCACGCTCAGAAGGCAGCGTGCGGTGCCCCGCCGCTCCAGCCCTGAGGGACACCCGGGCGGGTTAGCTTCTCTCGAGACGCCGTGTGATCCCGGTAGACTGTAAACTCTGCTGGGGGGGGGGCGTGGTGCTCGCGGGAGCCGTAGCAGCAAGAGAGAAAGCGGGCACGTGGCACCGAACCCCGACCCTCTGAAAATGCTCGCCCGGATTCTGTTACGTGAGTCTGTCTCAACTGTACCAGGGGGCTGCGAACAAGCGGTAGGGACACACATGCTTACGGAGACACACCGCCAGCAAGGCCCTTGCGTGGCTTTGTCCAGTTACACTAACAGACAAAACGTATTAGCTACTCTATGTAGTGTAAGCTGCTTTGGATAAGACGTATTTGCTTAGTGATTGCTGGGTAACAGCACCTGCTGATTACACATTAATTACAGCCCTGATTGAACCTTAACCATCCTCACACCGTATAACAGACCAGCGGAGACCTGTGGTCAGCATGGACTGGGAGAACCACTGCTTGACTGCAGTTGAGTAACTAACAGAAGCTATTTGTAAAGCTTTGCATTGTGGGATATCTATGCAATTTGTAAAGCTTTGCATTGTGGGAAATCAGTGTCAATTTTGAAACAACTCAATAACCCAGTATAAGCCACATCACAACAGATTACTACATGCTCTACACTACAGGTTTAAACAAGTTTTATGTGTGTGTGGGGGGTCATTTTCTTTAGGCTAAATTTATAACAATTGCATTACAGACACCAGAAATATGCCATTTGCGCCAAGTAATCATCAGTACACATTTCATAAAAAATAAAGACAAACTGAACAGAGATTTGGGCATTACATCGTAAGAAAGGTCACTGGAGGACACTTTTCGAAACAAAAAACCTGTCTCGTACAGGCGCGGGAGGGGGGCGCGGCGCCATGACCCAGAAGCTTTTAGTTCAAAATAGTTTTCCACTGAGGAGGAGGCGGCGTTTAACGTTTTTATGTTTTGTTGCCGGGATACGGTTACTCCCTTTTAGTAGGGGGAGAAGCGGCTGTAGCCTCCTTTGAATAGGCTAGCCTGCAACATCAAAGATGAAAAAACCCCAGTCAGTGTGAAGGCTAATACCGGGTTAGCGGCTCCAGAAGCCGCCGTGACCCTTTTTCTTCTTCTACACAAAAATTCTCCTCCCAGCTACAGGTGGTGCGATGGCGGTCACGTGACGGCGCGTCGCCATGGCGCCTTGGGGGTCTGGGGGGTGTGTCGCTGTCTTAGCGAATAAAGATTTTTATTATAGCAGTCATTATAACTTCATCGCTATGAAGTTTTTCCCCTCCTCTCTCGTTCTGTTGATGTTTTTTTTTATTCCACAAATCTAACAGATTTCGACGAACTCCGGCAATTATTTTTCGCTCAGCCCGGACTGAAGGTGTCACAGCTAGCCTAAAAGTACCTGCCACCAAAGTACAAAAAAGGGTTCTTAAGGCTCCCGCCGGTTCACTCCAGCGGTTTGGGTTGCCTCCAAAGGCTAAATACTAAATCTTCAAAGACTGAATTCCCCCCAAATTTTGAGACGCCTCCAGGTTCTGTAAAACTTTCATGAACGTGGGACGCATTAGCACTTTCAGTACGCCGAGAATCTTAACTAGAAAGAGAATTTTACACAACCTCCGAGGAACTAATTATTGAGCAGTTTTTTTAAATGCAAAATGCACCCCAGTTTCCAGCAGAAGCAATAATCATGCGTAATTCAATAATTAAAATCGAACCACCTCTCTGTAGGGATTTTGTCACCTCTACGTTTATTTATAGTGCTTTGCGCTGCTGGTGAGGATACACGAGCTGGTGTGTATCAGTAAAGAAGATGGACAAAATACGGCAAGTCCCAGAAGAGGACCTGCATTTGCAGCCTTGAGTACCTATTGGCGTTTACATCAACTTTATGTGTTTGTTTACTATCTTCAAATTGCGTAAATATCTAGCTTCTTGCACGAATTAGATGACAGCTGCTCAGCTCTCTTCCCTGTGAGCAACAGCATGATTTTATTTTGCGCAAACAGACCTCCTCAGTCGACAGTAATTATACATTTTCACTACTGAAATGTGTTGGCATGTACAGCACAAGTGGTAAGACATACCCTTTTATGTACTGTGTGTAGCATGAGTTATTGGGCATGTCGTAGAAGATCTCTTTCAGTTGTAAATGTGTAATATTTTCAGCATTCATAGCGAAACTGGCTGTTACCATAGCGCCCACCAAGCCTCAACATTATGACGTAATGATGTACTTGGTCCGCAGAATTTTACCCGTTCTTAGTCTCCCAGTCACCACCACCTTTGGTTTTCGAAAAAATGTAGGACGGAATTTAATGCGTTCAGTTGAAGGAAGGGAAGAAAGGAAGACAGTGCTACCCCAAAAGAAACACTTTCTGGCGTTTTTAATATTCACAGCCAGGGGGACAGCCGGTTCACTTTGGAGCTAATTTTTTATATCAAACTATGGAGTTTTGTTTCGCAGCGTCTGTCAGCTTCTGTCGTTCATTCATTATTCCATTGTGCAGCACTGTTACCCTAAACTATGGCATGTCAATAAGCGCCACTGTTTGTTTTCTTTGTTAAGTGGTTTAGGAGATCCACGTTGGGAAAGGCGCTATATAAAAATGAATTGAATGTAATTGAAAGGCGGGGAGGAGAATTTTTAATAAAGAAGAAGAAGAAAAAGAATATTGTCAACACAGACTAAATTATATACACGAAGAGAAAAAGGTGTTAATTAATGAAAGCTTTTAGCTAGCAGCTGCTCCGGGAAATTGTGCACTCTTAAAAAGGCCCAGATTTTGGCTTTAGCAGAGACGAGTAGATAGCTGGTTTGCTAAAAAGCGCCCGTCAAACCAGTGTGATGGGAGTTGCTCTTCCCCCTCGTTCCCTCCGTCTCTCGCACCCACGGCACGATGCAGCACGCTCGACTATTCAGCTGGAACATATCCCCCCACCCATAACGGAGAAAAAAAATCCCACCTTTACAGTTTATTTTGGTCATCCATTTTTCATCTTTGATGTTAGCCGCAAAAGCTAGCTAAAAACAAACATTAACTAATTGAGTGCAACGCTGTAAAATGTGCAACATGCTCTGAAGAGAGTATAAAAAATAACCGGGTTAATTCATTTTGTCACCCATACAGACATAAATTTGGGATGATTATCCACAGAGATGGAACATTGGAATTCTTTTGCTGACATGAAACACCATGGAAACCAGATCTTTTTACAATGTGACGACCGCTTATCAGTTGCAGTTGTACACTAAAGAATAGTACGAATGTTCAAAAATGACCCTTATAATTGAATCATTTCGGCATTTCTGCTCGAAGGCCAAGAGGACTGCATAAACATTTAGTAACATTCTTCTCTGACAGACCTCTTTTCCCCCTCTTTTTAAATGGAGGTGCCCTGTGAGTGATTCTCTCGCACGTCTCTGCCAGATGTTATGAGTGTGACTCATGCTTTTCGCTAAATGCTCACCATGGTCCCCACGGCGTAGGCTGCGTGGCTGTAGGTGTCCCCTGCCGCGTAGAGTCTGCCGTAACTGCAGGTGAACAGATGGGGAGAGGCCGTCAGGAGGGAGAGGGGACATCCGGGGGGGCATCGGGAGGAGGAGGGGGGGGGGGTCTTTGTCATTCCTCTTTTTGAAATGACTGCTTTGCCCCCCCCCGCCCACAACTGCAGTCCGCGTTCCACCCCGCCGACTTGCGACACTTCATTGTGCCACAAGTCTAACTGTTTAACCACAGCGCCGCCTGCTGTCTAAAAAAACACTCGGGTAATTAAAGAGAAAAATGCTACAGATACACTTCGATGGTCATCGGAGCATCGCTGACTGGTACTAAGTGAGCCGCTCAAGGTGTCTCTAAAACCTGCTGTCATCTGAGAGCTGAACACGAAATGAGCCCCCTGGCGGCCTCGGGATGCATAGCAAGCTCTCCCCCATGCACCTGCTCCGACCGGGTACTATCATGCCCTAAAAGGGCTTACTTTCCAATTCCAAGTGACTCTGAAAGCACATATCCTTTTTTATATTAATTATAATAGAAGAATTAGGTACAGAATGGATGGTTCAGAACCAGCAGTTAAAATTAAAAAGAAAAACAATTAAAATTTAAAAAACCCATTTCTTCAAGGGACATTTTTCCCTTCTTTTTCTAAGATCCTGCCTGGTTCAGCTCCAGCTCCGGAGCTCACACAAGCACTAATAAACACGATGGTATCGGTCTGGCCTGGGCTCCCGGGGCACCGTGCCATCAGGAGCTGTATACTAAATCTCCTGAAGATTTAACCTGTCAGGGCATTCAGAGGACGGGATTAATCGGCAAGTGTTTCCCCAAACCGCCAGCACCAGAACCACATCGGCCTTGGGGAGGGGAGGGAGGGGTGCACGGGGGGGACAGGGAGGGGTGCGCGGGGGGGGGGGGACAGGGAGGGGTGCGCGGGGGGGGGACAGGGAGGGCACTGCGTGAGGAAGGTTTCAGCTCCACACGCTGACACACCTACAGCCATTCATTGAAGAAGCAGCTGAGAGCAATTTTATTTTAGCCTGGAAACGATCGGAATGTGTTTGCTGCCAAACTGGGTCACGTGTTTCATTTTTGCTCCTGGGGGGGTCACAGGAGCCCAAGTTCAGACTTTTGCCTTCGAGGTGAAGCATGCAAATGGGATGTTGGGACAGTAATTTCAGCAATGCCCTGCGATGTACTGGCATACTGCCTATGCCCCAGTAATGCCCTCCCCCCCTGCCCCGCCCCGACCCGACAAGACCCGGTACCGGATAAGGAAGACAGATGGATGAAATTAAGGTACCTGTAACGTTCCTGTTTTCCCACAGCATGCAATTCTGCTCCTGACCAGTAGAGGTGCTGTTACCCTGGCAGAGTTCTTACCTGTCACTGTAGGTGGCAGCGGTGGTGGGCTGGGCGTATCTGTAGGCTGCGTAACCCCCCTGCAAACAGGACACACGGGTGCTGCACTTCATCACAGGTTTATCACAGGCAGCTTCATGTTGCAGAGGAGTCTGCGTCTCGGCGTGAAAATGCGTGTGGCGTTATCTCAACTGGGGGTTGGCAGAGGAACCGATACAGGGGGTGACAGTATGGGAAAGGCTCACGGGATTTATGACCACGGGGCACCCAAAGTGTTGCTCCTAATCATGGCCGGGCCCCGCAGAAAGGAATAGTGCCCTGATGTGAGAGTGGAGCTCAATCAGCACAGAGACGACATTCTCATGTTAGGCTGAACGTCTCATGAAAAATAATCGCTGTTCTGAGCAGAAATTCTCCACCTTTCTGATTAAAAACAAGTTATCCCTTCAAACTGGCTCCGTGCAGGTCTGAGTACCCAGAGCTGCATTTGCCATGGATGGATGCGTGTAAATAATGGATGTGGTCATTTATTTTTAAATTTTATGGATCGTTGTTCAGCTGGGAACTGCGCTGAGATCAGATGTGCAACAGCTTGTGTGAAATGGAGCAATGCTGGAAGCGGGTAGAGGTGGTGGTGGTGGGGGGGGGGGGGGTTGGGGGGTTTCGTCCTGGGAGAAGGGGCACTCTCCTAATTTACAGCACACTTCCTGTTCCTCTGTAAGCAACTTCCTGTGTGGCCCATGAGTCCCTGGTAGGGATCTGTGCAAAGCAGCCTAGTGAATGTTGCTTTCCATATTGTTTGTTGTGCGTGTGTTGCTTCAGTACCGAAAGTCCTGTGAACTCTCCCTTTTTGTTTAAATTTAATCCTTGGAAAAGGAATAAAGTAAAACCAAATCTCTAGGCCTGCTCTCCAAACTTTGTGTCACATGGTTCTGTCTCCCTCTAAGCCTTCAACAGCCAGATTTCCAAATTCATTGTTATCCGCTGTTTGTTCTAGAGAGCCGGTCGTCTAACAATGACCAGCTTTTTTTGTCTGGTTCTGGCGGGAACTCTGCCAAGTTCATCACCGAGTGGGCTTTGCTCCCGAGAGACCGCACTGAGAAGAAGTGGAAACTGGCACTGGTTTGCCCACCAGTGTTCCCAATTCCCCGAACTGGCAATGCATACAGCACCAGAGGCTTTAGCTAAGCCCTTGCACTGGAGCACGTAAAACGTGGTAACGGCGCGACGCAACAGTCGACGCTCGTCCTTCTGGGTCGAAGAGCTACAGTGGGGGTTTACAGAAGCCCAGGGAAACCTGATGGTGCTGCGGACGCAGTCAGGCGTCTCGCCCGCGAGGAAGCGGGCGGCAGCGGGCAGCAGCGGGCGGCGGCGAAGCGGGCTCTGTCAGCCGATTCAGGAGGACAAAGAGGGCGGCGGAGTCGAACGCTGGCAAGCTGACAGTCCCCTCGGACGCACTCGGGCTGAGGTCATAGATGAACCCATGCCAAGGCTAATAGCAGAGCACCACGCAGGGACGAGACCCGACCAATCCCGGCCGGTGGCAAAGGGCGCCAAAACCCGAGGCACGGGCAGTTTGGTGGGGGAGGCACAGGTGCCAGGCCCCTTTTTTATTAAACGCTAATTAAAAACACACGGCTGCCGAAGTGGCGTTTACTCAGAGGCGATTGGTGCTGATGCCATGAGGCCACACAGGAAGCAACACGTCCCGCATGGGCTTTCGTGACGAACGGGGGCACTTACGTAAATTTCTGCCCCGTAGAAGCCATCTTGGTACACGACTCTGCAAAAAAAGACATGGGGGGGGGGGGCGGTGTTAGCCAGCCAGCCAGCGTTTTGAACATGTTCAGAGAGAGAACAAAGAGAGAGGGCTCAGTCACATCCTGCACGATAAAACGCGACACGATGCTGGCTCTGACAGGCTGCCGGGTGCTGGACGGGTCGTGCTCCAAAGCGCCTCGCTTTAACAAACCCCCACCTCGGCCAATGGCCATGGGCTGCCTGATGACACGCGACCTCACCTTCATTGTGCTCTTGTTTTGGCTTTCAGGGGCCCGACGACCAGCAAGGTTGTGTGTTCGAGTCCCAGGAGGGATCCTAACCCGTGTTTCCCCCGTAACAAATCCCACGCTCTTCAAGGGGAAGGCGGCAGCGCCGTAAGCTACGGAAATCTCACTAGATGAAAGTGTTGCCTGGGCAAATAAATAATGCAGGTCTCCCCCCTGCGCCCCCGCCCCCCCAACCCAGCACGGGTGTCAGAGAAAGCAATCGATGCCCGAGGTGGGAATGGGAGCCATGCTTTCCCCTCTATTTTGTATTCTTTCACTCAGTGTCCAGTTTCCTGCTTCCCTCCTCCCTCCTCCCCCTTGTTCAAGGCCGTGGTACATCAGCTGTGCTCTGTCCTGCTGTTCAGACTCCTTGTATTACCTGCTCTCACCTACCACATCTCCCCGACATCGTCACGGCTCCCTGAGCGCATGGTGAAGTCCGAGCCAGGTTATATAAGCCTAGAGCAGAGCCACTAGCCTCTAACCGCAAAGCCACAGCACTGGCCTCTAACCGCAAAGCCACAGCACTGGCCTCTAACCGCAAAGCCACAGCACTGGCCTCTAACCGCAAAGCCACAGCACTGGCCTCTAACCGCAAAGCCACAGCACTGGCCTCTAACCGCAAAGCCACAGCACTGGCCTCTAACCGCAAAGCCAAAGCCCTGGCCTCTAACCGCAAAGGCACAGCACTGGCCTCTAACCGCAAAGCCACAGCACTGGCCTCTAACCGCAAAGCCACAGCACTGGCCTCTAACCGCAAAGCCACAGCACTGGCCTCTAACCGCAAAGCCACAGCACTGGCCTCTAACCGCAAAGCCAAAGCCCTGGCCTCTAACCGCAAAGGCACAGCACTGGCCTCTAACCGCAAAGCCACAGCACTGGCCTCTAACCGCAAAGCCACAGCACTGGCCTCTAACCGCAAAGCCACAGCACTGGCCTCTAACCGCAAAGCCACAGCACTGGCCTCTAACCGCAAAGCCACAGCACTGGCCTCTAACCGCAAAGCCAAAGCCCTGGCCTCTAACCACAAAGCCACAGCACTGGCCTCTAACCGCAAAGCCACAGTACTCTAACCGCAAAACCACAGCATTGGCCTTCTTGAGGCCTCAGCTTTGATATGTACGGGGGCACAGCTTGAGATTTTGGGCTCCCTAAAAGCATATCATATTGGCCCCCCAACCCAGACCGATCCAATTATGTTCCACATTTTTTAGGACCCTGAGTAACTTAGAATTGCCCTAGCTTTGCCCCCCTTTATGGCACCCCTGGATGTGTGCATTGAACTGCTATTGTGTGACTAGCTCTACCTAACCATTTAACAGATTCCCTACACGGGATCGACTGTCAGCTTCACGGTGTCACATGCTCAGATGAGATGGTGAGGCTTCTTTCATTCACACAGCGTTACTCCTTTCATTCACACAGCGTTACTGCCCATTCACAGGGTCATACCAAGACATGGCCGGACCCCTGGAAAGCTGTACCAAATTCTTCCGTTATCCATGCTCACACACTCATGGATGCCCCCTAATGTCCGAGCCCCTGAAAGTCTTTCTGTTTTTCCTCCCTCATGGGCAGTCCGGGTGCCATACTCACGCGCCATAGGCCGGGATGGGCAGAGGCGGGGCCACGGTGCGGAGCGTGTTGTAGATGCCCCTGCCCCGTCCACGCAGCTGGCTGCCCCTGTAGGTCACTGCAGCCCCGACGGCCGGGTAGGGAAACCCCGTCACTGTGGGAGACAAGCCACCATTAAGGGAGCTGGACAGAGAGACCACTGCCAGAGCGTAGCAGTGTTAGCGGATCAGAAATTAAACAGAGGATCCAAGACAACACCCACTGACTCATCTCAGGGAATTAATGACAATCATGCTTGAGAATCTCCATCCATCCATCCATCCATCCATCCATTTTCGGTAACCACCTGCCCTATTCAGGGTTGTGGGGGGTCTGGAGCCTATCCCAACGGCTATGGGTGCAGGTTAGGGAACAACCCAGAATGGGGCATCGACCCATCACAGGGCACACTCACACACCATTCACTCACACATGCACACCTACGGGCAATTTGGTAACTTCAATTAACCTCAGTATGTTTCTGGACTGTGGGGGGGAACCAAGGTACCTGGAGGAAAGCCCATGAGGACACGGGGAGAACGTGCAAATGCCACGCGCACGGAGCGCTAACCACTGTGCCACCGTGCCGCCCCAGAGAGTCTCTTTGATCATTTTCTTCAATTAAACCCAACTGGCATTCATCTGGCATCACCAGCCTTGTGCTGCACCCCACCCCCCCACCCCCCCCGGGCCCTGACCAGGATAGGCGGACAGAACAATGATTTAACACAATATTACAGAGAACTGTGACAGAAGAAAATATCAGACCGAGATGAACTGTTGACTTTATTTCCCAGATGATACCATTTTGTATTTTTCTTATGCTTCAAAGCCCAAGAGGGTAATGGGGTTCGGAGTGGCTAAGGGCGAGCTCTGCCGATTAAACTGGGAAGACTGGGATATCCAGCAGCACGTGTCAGGAGCTCTGCCGATTAACCTGGGAAGACTGGGATATCCAGCAGCACGTGTCAGGAGTTCTGCCGATTAACCTGGGAAGACTGGGATATCCAGCAGCACGTGTCAGGAAGTGCGTGCGTGTGCGTGTGTGTGTGTGTGGAAGAGAGGGAGAAAGAATGAGCGTGTGTGTGAGTGTGTGTGTGTGTGTGAGTGTGTGGAAGAGAGGGAGAAAGAATGAGCGTGTGTGTGTGAGTGTGTGTGTGTGTGTGTGTGTGTGGAAGAGAGGGAGAAAGAATGAGCGTGTGTGTGTGAGTGTGTGTGTGTGAGTGTGTGGAAGAGAGGGAGAAAGAATGAGCGTGTGTGTGTGAGTGTGTGTGTGTGTGTGTGGAAGAGAGGGAGAAAGAATGAGCGTGTGTGTGTGAGTGTGTGTGTGTGTGTGTGGAAGAGAGGGAGAAAGAATGAGCGTGTGTGTGTGAGTGTGTGTGTGTGTGTGTGTGTGGAAGAGAGGGAGAAAGAATGAGCGTGTGTGTGTGAGTGTGTGTGTGTGAGTGTGGAAGAGAGGGAGAAAGCATGAGCGTGTGTGTCTGTGTGTGAGTGTGTGTGTGTGTGTGTGAGTATGTGGACAGGATGTGATGTCGGGGTGGGAGAGCGGCTCGGCCCGCTGGGGGGGGGGGGGGGTATAAAAATGATAGATGATCGCTGCCCGCCTGAGTGGCTGACAAAGGGGGAGAGGTCTGCCGTAAAGCTGTCTGGCGAATGAACAGATTTTAGTCTAATGAGGGAGAGGAGGAGGCCACAGAGCCCCCCCTCTCCCGTTTCACACAATGTTTCCTTTTCTGCCTGCAGCCCATGCGGCTTCAAAGCTTCACCTCCATGCCCATCCCCCCCACCACCAAGAAAGATGAAACGTCGCTCTCTCACACTGCCTGGGGGGGGTCGCTGAGCTGAAACGAGGCTCCTGAATGGAGTTTCCCCTAAAATAACCCTGTTGGGCTTGTGAGTCAACTGGCCGGAGACAAGAGAGGCAGAGGTCAGTGTGTGTGTGTGTGTGTGTGTGTGTGTGTGCGTATGTGTGTGTGCGTGTATGTGTATGTGTGCGTGTGTGTGCGCGTATGTGTGTGCGTGTGTGTGTGTATGTGTGCATGTGTGTGTGCGTGTGTGTGTGTATGTGTGCGTGTGTGTGTGCGTGTGCACATGGCCCAGTGGCTTCAAGCTTCCCTCACCTGCGTATAACTCTGGTCCATACACCCCTCCAACCACTGGGTTCAGCTTCCAGTCTGCAGGGACACAAGGCACCACTGTACTGGGTCGACAACATACCTGTGCCTTTTTAGAAACCTCTACAGTCATGCAAAACAAGGAGAATGTAACCTGGCATTTACAAGCTGAACAATATTTATTCAAGCATACTAAAGCATAATAATAATAATAATAATAATAATAATAATAATAATAATAACAACAACAACAACAAGGATTACTGTTATTATTATTATTAATATTAATGATCCCATAAGGTACAAGTACTACCAGTGAATCCCTCTGTATATAAAATTATATTGCATCTGTTCCTGCCAAGGTAATGACTGGTGATTCTGCTGTTGACAAATATCCAGCCCAGACCACGCCCCCCACCACGACTCACGCCCCCCACCACGACTCACGCCCCCCACCACGACTCACGCCCCCCACCACGACTCACGCCCCCCACCACGACTCACGCCCCCCACCACGACTCACCGTTGGTATGATGGTGGGCCACCTTTTTGTTCGTCATCACTCTGGCGGTCGCATTGTTTACCTGTCAAGGCGGAAGTTGGACAGAGTCACTGACAGCTCACTCGGTGGATGACGTAACATCCTGCCCGAACAGAGAATGTCCCCTAAGCGGCACTATGAGGAGGCAGAATGCAAAGTACGGTGAATCCAGGCTGAAGGGCTGAATGCCTGTAACCTTCCCCCGTGTCTGACCAAAAACAGCGATGCTCCTGCTGCCTGCTGATCTCCCGCTGCTCTCAGCCAGAGCGGCCCACCTGGAGTGGGGGGGGGTGCTTCTTTAGCGTTAAGGAAGCCTGACAGCCCCCCCACCCCCCTTTGCCTAATAAGGGATTCCGCCGTTGCTCTTCGTGGGACTGTGCATGTTCTTCGAAATATTATAGTAACCTGTTATCCCCTAATCAATTAAAGCTTGAGGCTTTTATGTCTGGATGGACAGCAGAGGTACTTCAGCCTAAGGAAGCAGCTAGTTTGCACTTAGCCGGAAATCAGCCGTAGCCGACTGAAGGCGGCCCACACGGGTAGCATGACGACCTTTACAGGAATGCGCGCGGTCAGCCGCCGTAAAGTGCAAAAGCAGCACATCGAAGCAAGGAACTGAACAAGAGCACAAGGGCGGCGAGCCATACAGCAATAGAACAGGGGAATTTCCATGCATTCTTTTCCCTGGTGCCAGCGAAACAATGATGAGCAGCAAAAATGTGCAATCAGGTCCAACCGGCTGAGTGGGTGGGACCCGCTCTCGTCCAATCAGCTGGGCACGCTACCGGCTCCGGCCCAATCAGCTAGGTGCGTGAATCAACACTCTCACAGACAGGTGAGGCCCGTTGCCAGGTGTGCAGATGGTGTGTGGGAGTGAAGAGGGGCAGTGTGGGATGGATGGAAGGAGAGATGGAGGGATGATGGAAGGGGGCTTTAGAGAGGCAAGCCCCATGGGGCATGGATGGGCAGGGCAAGAGGAGGGGACAAGGAGGGAAAGGAAAAGCATATAACAGGAACGAGGTAGATGAAAAGGAGGAAGGGATGAGGGAAGGAATGAGGAAAAAAGGAATAAGAAAGCACCTCTATTTTGCGTCCTTCTACAATAGTACCATTTAGTTTCTCCCGCGCGCGGTCAGCATCCGCGCTCGTTTGAAACGTTACAAAGCCGAAGCCCTGTACGGAAGTGGGCCAGGAAGATGGGGGGGGGGGGCAGGGGCAAGAGGAGAGGGAGAGAAAAACACGGTAAGGTGAGACATAGGAAGAACTGTAGCATTATAAGAGACGAGGGTATTAGTCAGCAGGAGCAGAGAGACGGGACAGCCTCACACACACCGGGCACCCATAACCAGGCCTGTCTCACCCATGGCAGAAACGCTGCAAGATGACACAGAGAGACAGGCAGACAATCAGACAGACAGACAGACAGGCAGGCAGATATACAGAAACAGACAGACAGACAGGCAGATATACAGAAACAGACAGACAGAAACAGACAGACAGGCAGGCAGGCAGACAATCAGAGAGTCAGACAGACATACATACGGACAGACAGCAGGTTATACTGCGAGATCCGACTCTGAGCAAAGGACTGCCAGCTCTAGTCTATCTGCGACACAAACTATATGCACTGATAATAAATCCTAAAATGGTCAGAGAGAAAACTGAAGGACGACACACAGACACACACACACGTTTGTATCCATATCTTTGTGGGGACTATCCATTCATTTCTATGCAAAAAAACAATGACAACCTTAACCCCTACCCAGCCACAACCTTAACCATAAGTAACCGAACAAAATACAAGACTTTTGGCATTTTTAGTTTTTTGATTGCAGTCACAGATTGTTATTTAAGTGAGTTACCCCTTGTGGGGATGGAAAAAATGGTCTCCACAATGTAATATACATAACCCCCACACCAAACATACACACACACAAACCCATCGGTCATACCATCTGAAACATGCACACATACAGAGCAGCACAGTGAAACCCTCACACAGGAATTCTTATCGGGAAAGGCTCAGGGGTGAAGCTGCTTCTCTCTCTCCCGCCTTCTTATACTTGAAGTTTGTGGTGCTCTTGAATGTCAGCTGCACCATACACATGATGGCAGTGCATGGAGTCATCCTGACACACGCTCTCCCTCTCGCTGTCCGGCACCGAGGCCGTCTCAGAGCCAGCGGGGCGCCCCGGCTCGCGATCGGCCTGCGGGCTCAAACGCTCGGACCACGTTAGCGGACAGACGGAACCCTGATCTCGGTATGTCCTCGTACAGGAAAATAAGCATCCCAGTGACAAATCACTTCCGCAGCCATCCTGCAAACGTCATAAATAAATTCTACTTAAATATCCGCCATATGTAACCAATTAGCTGAATTTCAAAATTTATTATCTATTTAAAAATTCATTTTCCTGCATGCGATTCGCGTGCACCAATTAAGGTTTTCTCGTTTCCCTTAAGCGTAGAAACGCTGGCTGAAAATCAGAATGGGACGTGGTTTTCTGCTCCAGATCCAACTGAAATACCCTTTAAATACCATTTAAACCTGGGAGGCTGCGTCTCTCATTTATCTGCACCTGTTATTCACTAGTTTGGCTGCTGACTGGGAAATTTACTTAAAACATTTAAATATATATATATATATTTTATTTTATTTTGATATTTATAAAATTTTACTTGCCCTCCGATATTTAATTATAGGTTTTTACCTTTGGGGAAAAAGCTTAGAAGTTTAAGTGATTAAGGCACCTAGATTTTGGGAAGCCAGCGTAATGATTTCATGATTTAAGGCAAAGTGACGACAGTATATTTGTAGCATCTGCTGTTGGCTGACAAAGGCAGTTAAATCAGCCCAGCTTAACATGCCCTTACCGTCTGTAAGACAGGGAGTGTCACATTTCCTCTGCCCTGCCACTGGTGACACTCAGGAGTCAGATCAGTCCATATTTATCTCACAGCCTATGTAATAATGTATGATATCCCATTGTTTGGTTCTGGTGTACATGATGCGGTGATCGCCTTGGGGGGTGTGAGACCCATAAATAGGTGAGTCTACACCCACTGTCCCATCTCCCCTGTCTGCAGCAAGGTTGAAAGAACCTGACTTTCATAAAAAGATTTTTAAAAAATACATTTAAAATGAAATGGAGGCCAAATTTAATCCTCCTGACATTTGGGCCAGGCGCGTTTGTGATCCTCATAGTATTTTTATAGAGCACCCTCAATTTCCGCAGACATGGACACCCCAAGCGATGTAGATGCTTGCGGTGGCTCCATTAAGCAGTCAGGGGGGTGGCCGACTGAGGGGCATCATGGGTCGTGGATCTTCACACACATGCGTGTTTCTGTTCTCCATCTCAGGATGAGTGGAGAGATTTGTGTGTGAGCGGCATTGGAAATCTTAAGTTGTACTGCACTGAAAGGCACTTGATGTGATTCGTCATAAAAATACGCAATACTGCACCTTACAGTTTAAACTTTTTGAAATTGATACCTGAGAAGCTCAGGAGCGAGAAAGATTAAACTCAAACCCGAGGAAAGTGTTTGTTTGGACAGCAAACTGACACACCGTGTGGTGTGGATGAACTTCTATGAACGTATGAATGGTCTAGTCAAACACTTCTCATTGCTTTCACTCTTCAAACACCAGAAGATGTTGCTTTGTGCCTTTTTGGGGGGGGGGGTGATGTTAGGGCACAAAGGTCAAGTTAGGCCTTAGCTGAAGGCCAAGATGCATGAGACCTCAATTATCCGGCTGGGGACCGAGGGAGACCAGACCTGACGGGAAGTAAACAGGCGAGCCCGACTGTTCCAGCTGACTTACCTTGGAACCCCGCTCATTAAAAATTATTTCCACGTCTAAAATCTTCCCAAATTGCTGCAGAGTGGGAGATAAAAAAAACAAAAGGAGATCAGCGAGGAGATAATTAGAGCATGTCATGATGGCACAATGGTACAGGAGAGTGGTTTCCAGCGAGCCGAGACCCAAATGCCTGCTGTAAGTAACATAAATGATTTTCTTCTACGGTGGCAGGTCCAGAACGTGCTCCTCGCTGCCACACATCATCCGACAGCGCCGACGCCTTCCGTGGGGAGGTGGTAACGACTCACTACCCGGTTAATCCCTATAAGCACAGTGGTTGGAGGGATGACATGGAGGGGGCTGGCTCTTACAGAGAACCTCCCGGAAATGGTTAGTAATTCTATTTTAAACATGATGGGGATGGGGGAAGGCAGATCCCATGCCGACGCGGAGCGCAAGGTGCTTGATTGCCGGCTGCGCCCGCCCCCCCTCTGGGTTCCCGGTGCTGGCAAGCTCGGTTCTGAGGCCCGGCCGTGTCTCCAATCAGAGCTGCCATCTGGGATGCGGGACACTGGGCCGCTGCTGGCTCTGCCGGGGACCTTTCCCTAACAGCAACGGACTCGGGCCGGTTTGCAGGCCCTCTCAGCTTGACGCAGGGCCAGGTACACCTACCCCTAAAACTCCATCCTCCTCCAACCCCCTCTCAGACCCTTCTGACACGCCTTCTCCAACGCTAACAGACCATAAGCATGCCTCCTTGCTTTCCTGTCCCCCCCCCGCTGTAATTAAACGGCTTGCGGCAAATGGGTCCATGCCGTCATGGTGCATTGTGGGAAGGCTCCGAAACGTGCCGGTCAGCTGGCCGCCTCCCAAGGAGGGAGGAGCATCGCGGCCACCTCTCCCCACCTCCTGGCGCGAAGGGAGACCCCGAGGCACGGAAGTGGTTAACAGGCCGAATCCAATTTGCCGCCTTTGCTTCTGGATCATTAGCGAGAAGGGGACCACAAAAAAAGCTCCTCTAACAAGCGGGGATAAGAGTGAGTTTTAATTGCTGTCTACAATAGCCGTGTTACTTCATTAAAGCTAATTACACCACCAAACGGTGTGCATCGGCACCCTCTCAGCGCAGCAGGCAGAGTGCTTCTCCAGACTTCTCTGAACGGGATGGGAGATGGCTAATTAAGGTTAGGGGGAGCAAGTTTCATCTGCTTCCCCAGTCTGCTGGAGCTCAAGGACAACAGCTTGTGGGTATGAGGCGAAGGGGCAGGGCGGGCGGCCGGGTCCCTTGCTATCACTGCGGGGAGCAGCGGTCCTGGGGGGGGGACATCTCCCACCTGACAGGAGGCGTGTGGTGAGCACCCCCTTTCAGGCACACAGAGAGCTCCACACATCTGATGGAACAAAGGGCAAGAGAATCGGCAGCAAGGTTATCAGCACCTGACCTGGGAGTCATCTTAATGTCTCTGCTGGTAACGGACACCGATGCGGACCCAACTGAGCAATGTAAGTGTAGCCATTACAGTTCATTTTTATATACCGCCTTTCCGAGGGGCTTGAGAAGAGGGCGTGGCGATCCATTATGACATCATCATATCTGAGGAGGAGATACTATGAGAACACCCCCAAATGTCAGTGTCACAGACCGCGTGTACCTGCGTGCAGTCCCCTAGAACGGCGTAACGCTCACCCCAAACATCTGGCGCAGGTCCGGGTCACGGAACCGGAAGGGGATGTTGGACACGTGCAGCCGCTTGGGCTGCTGTTTCTCTGGGGAGGTGGCCAAGCGTGTCACGCCGTCTGTCTGTCCGGAGGGAAACGCAGCAGCTTGCTGTCAGTTCCTACTGTCACAACATCCTGCCTGGCAGCTTGGGGGGGGGGGGACAGTTGGACATCAGGGCTGGGCTGCCTGATTCTGACTCCACCTCATACAATCCAGGACAGCACATTTCGGGCAAGACGATGTGGAAGCGTGGCAAAAAACATTTGTGGCGATTCCATCGTGGAAAAATCTAAGGTGCCAATTCTGGAGAAGCCCTCCAATCAGATAATATCGCTCATCACGCACCGAAAACAATAGCTGCAGCTTCCCTCCAGGATGGAGGGGGCTCGTGTACGAGAGGCGGGGAGCGGCGTCCGTTTCTGCGCGGTGAGGGCAGCGGCGCCGGCCGCCCTGCGGAGACGTTACGCAACGAGCGCGGCCGGCCGCCTCTCCCGGCGTCGCCAAACACGTGGGCCCTGCGGAGGCAGACCTACAACACCGACCGGAATGAATCATGGATTACAATAACTGCAGCAGGATTAAGGAGGGATGCGGAGGCCCACGGTGCTCGGCGAGATCAATGGGCGAGAGGCGCCGGAACATTCCGGATGACAAGATAAGGGGGAGAATGAAAAAGTGAAAACCAGAAAAAAAGTTCTGAGATTGGTGGGGGGGGAGGGGGGGTTACTTCAGTCAGATAATAATCCAGCCAGTAACAGTCAAACTGAACCAAGGCTTCTGCTTAGAATTCTATAAAATACCAAACAGGAACAGCACGTCAATAAGCGTCTAGGAGATGCTGCAAAAAATAAATAAATAAACAAATGCGATCGCTGATCAAAGAGAGAGAGAGTTCAGGCAGCCTTGACCAAGGTCAGCTTCTCCTTCAAAGACGAGACTCTCCTCACTTTCTCCAGCCAGCACTGCCTGTGCGGATCTGGTCCGGTTTGGACGTTCTGCCCACGCCAGAACCCTCTGACCTGTTTGCACGCTCCCATCATCATACCAGAGCAAACGGATCAGCGGGTACCTGCACACGTGGTGGCCATTTCTCACCAGATTACCCTTACAGGTATTAAACATAATAATAATGATGCTTTATTGATCCCTCCATCCAGCACTCAGTTACACATGTAGGTGAGAGCGAGCTTGGCAGCGATGGGCAGTCACCTGCAGGTCGAGGGTCACGGGCCCACGGACATGTGACTGCTCTGTTGAGGCTGGGCTCAAACCAGCAACCTTCTGATCACAGGCACAGAGGCTTAGCATGCTGAGTTACATGCTGCCCCCTGAGCCCATCCCTAACCCCAGGCGACCGAAATCAGACACGAAACAAACGATAAAACAAATGATAAACGGCCCTTTCAGAGTAGCAGATAGAGAGCCAATCATAATAAACGGGGCAACAAGGGAGAGAAACTAATGTCTGTCCGCATCTCACTTATGGAAAAATACTTTACATGTGGGTGCCTCTGCTGGGAGACTAAAACGATTAAATACATCAACGGAGATACACAGCAAACAAACATCAACAAGGACAATAACCGTGAGGGCCTGAATGGACTCTCCCACACCTCCCAGTTAGCCAGTCACTCCCAGTCACCACTGCTCACTGGGGGAGCGCAGGGTTCACGGCAGCAAACGTGAGATGGTCCATCCCCCCCCCCTGCAGTCACTCAGTTACAGTTCTGATTAACTGCATCGGTGAAAAGCCCAACAACGTTTTATAACCGGATAAACGTGGCAGATTATAAAATTGGGAAGATATTCGGGAAGCTAAATGGTACTGACCGTTGCCGTGGTTGCACTGCAGTCTGCGACTGTGACAGACGGCTCGCTGAGGGTGGGCGTGGCCGTGGGCGTGGCCGTGTAGAGGCCGCACTGACCCCCATAGGTTGCCGTAGGGTGTGGGGGCGTCACCACAGCGTACTCTGCAGGGATCCCACTCTGCGGGGGTTGGGGGTACTGGCCGGGGGCGTATGACTGAGCCATTGCCTCTGGGGGGGGCGTGGCCTCTTGGTTACCCTGGAAACAAGAGAAAATTAAATCAGCATATCCCATCCATCCAGAGGCATAAAAATGATAAAAAATGCACGGCTTTCTCAGCAGAGCACAGACGAAACGAAAGGCACTGTAGGTAAATGGCACGGACTCAATTTTGTGACACTAGACATTTTCTGCTTAAAAAATGGATCACCCAGGTCCACACGGCTTTTCGCTGAGCAGAAGAAGGGGACTACAATTTACAGGATTAAAATACACAAGTGGCCGTCCCGCCCCCACGCACCAGTACCTCTCAGGGATAACCGCACGAATCACAGCCGCAAGATCGCTAACACAAAAATTACTCTGTTCTTCTCAAACTCGCTATTAATTGTTTGCAGCTGAGAGACGAGATTAAACACATGGGAAATTCTGTTTGAGGTTTTCTGTTTTGCATAATCTCCCAGCATGGAGGGGGAGATTTCGCATCTCTGTGGCAAATGCATGGAACATCAGCGATTCAGCCTCTGCTGACCTCAAAGCGCACGTCTCGCGGCTGAGCAGCCAGGTCACGGAACAGGCCGCGTCTCCACTTTCGGGCACGTCTGTGTCGGTCTGGAAACAGGCGATGGAAGCGAGCGTCTTCCAACCCTGTGCCAGGCTGCTTTAGGCCAGATCAAAGGCTCTCTTGATAAGTATCAACGAATGTACTTTTCATTTTGCCCGATGTGTCTCGGCGGAAGCAGGCCCAGGAAGATTCCCTGTGTCAGAGAACACGGAACGGAAGCAGGCCCAGGAAGATTCCCTGTGTCAGAGAACACGGAACGGAAGCAGGCCCAGGAAGATTCCCTGTGTCAGAGAACACGGAACGGAAGATCGTCTGGCCGATAGACGCCTGACGGCACCCCTGGTCTGGAGCTGTGGCTGTGTTCAGGATGCCCCCCCATCCAGACACACAGCTGCCGGCCGGTCCCATGCTGTGGCGGACAGCACCGTGGGGTGTCTTGTTTAAAGCACTGACGGGGACATTTTGGCAGTCCTGCGGTGCCGAACTGATGCGCTGGTGCATAGACATGGGCGAGCCGCGTGCAGCAGATGCTATTCGGGTTTCCATAATCCACCGGGTTTGTCGCGTAGGTGCGTGAGCGGGCTGACACCTCAGCTAGTGCCCATACGAAAAGACTCGGGTTCGAATCAGCAAAGCTTTATTTGTTCCTAATGTCAGTCCTCACAGATTCAGAGATGGGACCATTACGTCACACAGTGTGTGTGTGTGTGTGTGTGTGGTGGTGGGGGGGGGGGTCTCTGACTGGCTGTACAGCAGCTGGGGGGGGGGGGGGGGAACAGCTGCTTCTCGATGTGCAAATCTGGCATCGTGATTGATTTCACCTGACAGTGATTTGATGAGCCGTTTCTAAACCATATAATGAGACATTAAGACTGCAAACTCCCTCCATAAACAAAAAAAAAAAAAATCAACACAAGACGGAGACCATATTGCTCCAACGATGTAGGGAAAGAAGAGAGAGCTGAGGTGGGGGTGGAGTACGAGAGTCTGGCACTCTCATCTCTATCAACCGGTGACAGTCCCCCTTAGACCTGTGACCTCACACCCCGACCCAGGCAGTAATGAGGAACATCTATTTCCGTCACCCCCGACTCGCACATCGGCCTCCTTACAGGAGACAGCGGAGGCTCCGCCGCACCATCACATCTCCGTCGCCTTTCCGCTCCATCCTCCGCTGCTTTTGCCATCCTTCTTCTCCCCACGGGGATGCTTCAGGACAGTTTTCTTTTCCTTCTGTAATTAAATGGCATCACCCAGTGCGCAACTTTGAATAAACGCCACGGCGTGAGCTCGTAGGGCCCACGAGTGTCTGGGAGCCATAAGTAAGCTTTAAGGAGCTGTGATCCCTTCACCTAGACCTTGATTTCCAGGGAACAGGCTAATTGCCGATCCTCAGGGATTTGGGACTGAAAGGCGTATTTCCACTGCACCAGGTACCGTACTTTTGGTACTTTGAGAAAGTAAGAAAACTACGGTACTTGAAGGTGCTGGTTTTTCATCGTAAAAACCGGTACTGGCGCCGAATGACATCACAGCGGGAGGCGAGGTATTTTGTACTGAATTTGAAAAATAACGATAGTATCTTATACGGCTGGACAATGGGCAATACTAATAGCAACAGTGCATGTTATGAACATAGACCAATGCTAGTCAGATATATTAAAATAAGGTTTTTTCTTACTTTCATTTCTGTACGGACTAAAAATCTATGCTCTGTCTAAAAATCATTTTAAAGTTTACCTGTGCTGCTTCTGCATGAGCGCTGCATGTGTTCTCTGAAACAATCATAATCATTTTCATCCTTGCTGTTTAAATCACTCCTAGACGGGTTTGTGAGAAATTTATGAACTCGTGTTTTGTGTTATAAATACCCCAATATTTATCAGAACAAAATCACATCGCTATTTTTACAACAAAATCACTAGGATCCCAGTATATTAAACACATGCTATATATATATATATATATATATATATCTCGAGGCTAAAGCCCTGAGTGATCGGACCTAAAAACGCCCATGTTCAGTGTATGAAGGAGCACTAGTTCACCCTTGGAGTGACCTCGGCCTCGTCCACACCTTCCTCACCGACACCGAGAGTGAGGGCCCCAGTCACTGTTTATTCAGCACGACCTCTGAGATGAGAAGGACCCCAGGTGTGGCTCCGGAGCAGCCGAACGCACCCGACACCCGGCTGGAAGTTTCCGGGACGACCTGGAGAAGCGGCACGGTGTGCCTGCTGTCCGCACGCGTTACAGCCGCGTCGGCAGGACTGCGCCCCGCATCTTACATCTACGTTACGGCCAGAAAAACGGGGCCCATGGGCTTTCGGGCTCCGCGTTCATAAATAAAGAATGAGGCTCCATTTCAGCAGAAACTGAAAACCACCTTTAATAATGCATGAGAGTTCGCGACCACAAACCCCCGTTTTTAAGGGGGGGGGGGGGCAGCAGTCCCATCTGAACCACAACAAATGAAGAGAAAGCAGCCGGGAAGGAGAGCAGGAGCCGCAGCCCAACCAGAGGGGAGCACGGCACGGAGCCATTTTTTTTTTAAATGATAATGATACATTTTGATACATGATGAATTTTCACAGTGATGGTGGCAACAAAAAGTTCTTTTTGGGGGGGGGGGGGTCACAAATGTGCAGCAGCTGAGTGGCACTTCAGAAGGATGACTGACAGCGATTACTAGCCATTTGCTATGGGAAGAGGGTCTGTCTTACTGGCGGGGGAGCAGAAGGGGGCGCCGTGAGGTGGCGCAGGTTAAACACAGTGTACTGGACACGTGAATGGCAGATGATGGACTCGGGCTCCAGGCTGCGGACTCGGGCTCCAGGCTCCGGACTCGCCCCCCCCCCGGACATAAGGCCTCATGTCGGGCAGCTTCTTCACTCCTCAAGTCTCCTTATCGCAGTGTTTGTTCCTGGAGCCCAGTGACATTTAATCTTGCGCCAATGCGCATTCGCTGGAGTGTTTGATCTACTCCGCTGTTCTGTTTGCACAGTGTAGTGCGTGGGCCTCACCAGCGCCACCTCTCTGAAGCTGGGGGCTCTGCGGCCCGTGTCACTTTCATTGCTGTTTACGCCTGCAGCCGAATGTGACCCCTCTGTTCTTCAGAGCGGACGGCTTTTCGGGACGTGGGCAGCACTGGCCAGCGTGGCACTGTATGTTAAACCCGTAATGACGTTCGATTTTATATATGAGAACAAAACAAAACTGGGGGGGGGGGCGGATCTCCCCCAGGAAAAGTAGTGAGCAGGAGGCATCAGTGGGACAAGCAGATGGGGGGGGAGGGGGGACGTCACAGCTGGAGTGCAGTGGCGTGGACGGAGGCGGGGCGACCGAGTGGAGAGCGGAGCTGGGCGCCACTCGCATGGTGCCACTAGGAGGCCAGAAGTGCGGCATGGAGAGCGAGGGCCGCCGGACCGTGCTCAGAAAGCACCGAACGCCCCCCAGTCCAGAGCGAGCCAGGCTTATCAGATTACTGCCACCGGAAAGCCCACTCCCCTCTCCACTTACCCCCCCCGCCACCCCTCCATATCTCCTCCAAGCTAGCTGGCAGCGGAGGAGACGTAACTGGTGCAAAATGGTTCCTCTGCACGACGCGCTGCAGTGCTGCAGATGCGTGTGTGGGGGTGGTGGCTGGGGGGGGGGGGGCTCAGGGCCACCTGCATCTAAATGATATCCCCACCCAGATATAAACATCCCCCCTCCCCCTGAAATGCTTCAAGCCCATGTGATGGTACTGCTAGGTAGATACTCTGCCAGTCGGTGATTTACATAGTCAACCACGGTTTACTGGTTTCTGTGGCACGTATCCCCCAAAGCGATTCAGGCTAATTACCTGGCTGAAAGGTTCAACAGCACGAACCTGTGCCGCGTGTGCACCTGCAGAGCCCCCCAGTGTTAACAGCGGGCTGCCCGAGTGATGACGTTTCTTTCAGCTTGGTCGATGCTTGCTATAACATCAAAAGTATTTGCCGTAATTTGTGGTTAAGCTCAATAAATAAACGCAGGATAAGGGCTTTCAAAAGCTTAGCAAGGCTTCCTTCAGGAAGCTGTTCTTCCTAAAGGAGGAATTTCCCACAGCTTCCGTAGGGTTTCCGCCTTGGTCACATGGTAATTAGGCCAATAAGAGAACTCATCCGCGGCACATGCTGGACGATTCCTGCACACCTTCTGTTTTCCCGGACTACTTTCAGAAGGAGATCACAATTAAGGACACATTGGATCAAATGGAATGACAGTGGGTGCACTAAATGGGGGGGGGGGGGCTGTCCAAAGACACTCCAGGTCCCTCCCAGCCCCAGATGTGGAAATTGGTCCGTGACGACGCACAAACGAGCCCGAAAATGAAAACAAACGAGGAGCATATGCGGTATAAATTAAAAAGGCGTGAATTATGAGATGGCCCGTGGAGAGTGCGGCTTTTGTTCTGGGGGAGGAGGACGAGAAGGTAGAGGAGGCACGCGGAATGCCACACCTCTGACCGGATTCCCCCCCAGCGGCAAAATAACCCAGACGGAAAGCTCCGGTTACCACGGCAGCATCTCTCCCGGCCGGACGGGGAGGGGGGCGGGCGGAGAGACAAACGGCACCTCTCTGCTGCCATAGTGTGCGGATGCCCGACAATTGGATTCAAGTCTGGTTAATTAGCACGTCCCGGAAAAAGGCGTCAGAGTGCAATGGAGCCATTATGGAAGTTCAGCGGGCAGCGGGCAGAGGAGTCGGCCCGGGAGACGGAGCCGGCCATGCTCCTCGATAATAACGGCGGAGTGCTTTATCGATAGCAGCAGCCGCTTGATTAAATAATGCATTCGGCTGCAGACCCGCGCGGCCCTGACAATATGCCGCGTCGTCGGACCGGGCATCCTGTCTTCAGCTCCCTGCTCACCTCAGCTTCAACTTTTTTTTTGTAACACTACTTTCCTCTTGCAACAAAAGTACTGTTTCAGGATCAAATACATTCATTCATTCATTACATTTATCAATTAATGTTGCGGCCCTACTAAGACCCAGTAGGACAAATTGTACCTTATTTGTATGCAATTTTGCAGGTCCTGTCTGAGCCATAATAACAATAATCATTTTTGCATTTTATAAAATTTACTGTACAAGTACATTTTACATGCAGCCCCTCACATCTTCAAGGAAGCGCCATCTAGTGGTGAGGGGGTCTTAATGCTTGCCAGCGCAAATCATTTTCACTCCCCCATACAAAGAACCCATTTGTCAGGCAAATGCTTTTATCCGAATGGAGTTACACTGCTCAGTTTTACACAGATGGGTATCTTACGGAAGCTAGCCAGGCTCAAGTGTTCTGGTAGGAAGTCCAGTTCCTTAAATGTTATGCCAACGGCGGGCCCATATGCCACAGAGATGTGTGCAAACACGCTGTGATTTTTAAGGTGAGCCAAACTGGGTCTAACGGGGCTTCACCGGTTTTGCCAGAGTTACGCGCTGGATCTGTTTGGGGGAGGTCGGCCATCTCGGGTTGGGGTTAGGGTTAGGGTCTTGGTTCCTCATCTGTACGGCAAACATCCTCCCAACACTCCGGCGCCATCGTAGCAGAAGCTCTGCGGTGCCAAGGCGTCGACACCGCCCTCTGCCAAACAAAAAACACACACCTACACCGTAAAAGCCGGCGGTGCCGAGGATGATCAAAGGGACGCTCCACAGATCATTCTGGATGCAAATGCACCCGGACAGAGCCGCTTTTTGTTTTTTTTTTTTGTTTTTTTTTTGTGTGACAGTTTAAGGACTTATCGGTAAACAGAACACATAATGAGGCACTCAAGACAAGAGCGAATCCTTCAGGGTGACTTATTGCTCAGTGTGATGAAACACGGCGAAGGTAAGACTCAGAGCAGAACAAAAACGAGACTGGGGGGGGGGAATCCCAGTGAGCTTTCTCAACAAAAACAGGGCCGTTGGATATTCCCCGTTACCTTTCTTTTTCCCCCAGCAGACTGCAGACTTGCGTCCTTTGAAACCGGCCGATTCGAGAGTGAATCCTAACAAGGTGTGCTTAGTGCCGAGTGCAGAGCGTGGCTCTCACTTTTCCCAAATTCAGTAGCTAATTTTATTTAGATGTAATGACAAAAGAGGGGTCTGCTATGTAACTGGAAGCTGCTTAGCACACTGCTAGGTCTGGTAATTATGAAAAAAGAAAGTGTCCCACGGAAAGCCAGCCCCGCCCTCCGGACGATGCCTGGCGTGTCACTTTCATTATAAAACGATGCCCTATTTTGGGCCTGCTTAAAAACAATATATATCATGGAGAATAAAACGGAGCACATGACAAATGCCTTTCCCAGTATTCCCAGTGCGGGCTGCTGTGTGTTAAAGCTGAGAGCACGGACAGTTTTCCGGTTCTCGAAGCAACAGGTTGCCGTGTGGCGGGAGCGACGGGACCCTCGCCCGCGGCGCAGTTGCCCGCTAATGGCGTTGCACGCTAAAGGCGCTGCACGCTCGCTCGCACGCGCACGCACACGCCCATCCTCCGCCTGCACGCTGGCAGCGACTGCGGAAAGAAAATGTCATTTCCATAAATCGCACGTTTGTGACATTTACTGCAGCTTCACCGTGCTTCAGTGCACTTACAGCCCGTTAAGCCAGGAGGACGAAAGCGTGACAGGAAAACTTTGAAATGCATTTTAAATAAGTTTCTTTTCTTAATTTACTGCTGTACTGGATATGTCCATTCTGCAAATAACACTGGGAAATATCTACACTTATACATTTACACCAGTGTAAATATTAGCAGCTCACTTTTCAATTCCTCTATAGATAATGGCCTGGTAGTTGCTCTTCAAAGGTACTACGAGCACACGCACACGCACACACACACACACACACACGGTACCTCCTGTGTGTCCACAAAAAAAAAAACCACACAGCTGTGACCATTAAGTAAAACCTGACAGGCTTAAGCGGCTTTTTTACGGCGGCCAGTCTATAAAATAGCTGCGCACAGATGCTGACGGACAGAGAGTAGGAGAAGGAACAAGGGAAGGGACTTGGCCCAGGTGGAGATGATCTGACGTGGACAGACTGAAGGCTGACAACGCCAACTCAGCAACTCCAACCAGCAATTATGACCAGTAACACACAGACAGACAGACAGACGGAGGAGCGTCCATCCAGTGCTGGGTACCCGAGGCTCGACCCATCACTTCATCGCCTCCAGCATCATTAGGTAAATTGGCGATGTAACGGCTAGTCAGCTTCCTTGCTCAGGGACGGCGCCTCACTGGCCGCTGCAGAGATACAGACCACATCAGCGCTGGGGAGCAAGGAGCCGTTTTGGGAAGCTGTGACTAATCCATGGTCCAGACCCCGGAAAAGCCTCTCCGCTCTCTCTCTGCTCGTCTCTCAAACGGCCGACCTCGGGGGCGAGGATTCGGGGCCCGCAGGGACTTTGTCATGTGTGTCATCTTGCTGCAACTAAGGTCCACGTCCATGCAGGCCTCACAGAGTCCCATGTAAGAGTCTGCACTGAATGCTTGTGTCCATGCAGGGGATTGCTGGGTTTCGTGAGGAGAGGAACGACAACCAAAGCAGCACAGCGCATACACACACACACACACACACACACACACACACACACACACACACACACACACACACACACACACAGTTTATATCCCAACCCCCAAAGAACTGAACTAAAATTGATTGCGTAAAGTTTGCCCTCATGCACTCGCAAGAAATGCAGGAATGCGAGCAGGGAACCCGCCCAACCTGACAGGACCGAGCCGTCTTGAGCGGGTCCAGAGGTCCCTGCCCAGCGGGCGGCACGCGAGAGAGCCCAGCGCCAAGGAGTGGCTCGTGTCCCCACGCCAGTCCGAACCACATTAATTAGCCAAAGTGACAACACTGACAGTCCACGTTAATTAAACAGGGAAAATATGAGAGCGGGGGGGTGTGTGGGGGGGAGGCATTTCTACAGCAAACCCGGGTGCAGAAAATGACAGGTGCGGGGCAGTTATTAGAAAGGGAAAAGATAAAAAAACCTCACTGGTGCGAAGAGCAGCACCAGGAACCGTAGGATCACACGAGAAGGAGCCGCATCAGCCAGCGGCGAGGAAGAAAAGTGGGGGGAGGACAAAAAAAAACGGGAGTCCACCTCCACAGCCCCCGCGGCCCCCGTCCCACAGCCCCCGCGGCCCCCGTCCCACAGCCCCCGCAGCCAACCACGAAAAGTAAGGGATGGAGAATGGAACGGACGAGAGGGTGGAGAGAGGGAGGGAGAGAAGGAGGAGGAGGGAGAGGAGCGGCAGAGGAGGGAGAGCACGGGGAACGGTCCTACCAACGCACCCACGGGGGAACTCCGGAATGGAGGCGGACTGGGAGGTGGGGGAATGGGGAGGCAGCAGGCTTACCTCGGGAATGTAGAGAAGCGGCGGAGGCCCCTGGAGGGGGGGGAGCAGCAGAGGGCCCACATTGGCCATGGAGCACAGCATGGGGCGGCGGGATCTCCCCCGTCTCTCTCTCTCTCTCTCTTTCCTTTCTCTTTGCCCTGGTCTCCTCTCTGTCTGTGGCGGGTGGCTGCTTGTGGCTCTCGCCTCTTCGGCAGTGTTTGCAGCGCGGCGGGGTGGGGGGGGGCGGGGGGAGGAGGAGGAGGAGCAGGAGGAGGAGGAGGAACACACAGACAGACACACTGAACACGTGCGGCCGACTGCTCAGCCAGCGCTACACTGTTTACCTCCGCGCCGCGGCGAGCTGTGGAGAAGGGGAGGGCCCGAGCAGGGAGGGGGCGGAGTGCGCGGCGTGCGTGTGTGTGTGTGTGTGCGCGCGCGCGTGTGTCTGTGTGCGCCTACAGAGCCTCTCCAGTACTCACACACAAAGCAGTCAGCTGAATGAAAAGGGAGGGGTGGCACTGTGACGTTAGGGCGGCCAATCAGAGCGCGGGGCTCGGTGGGAGGGCGTGACCAGGCCCCACCCCTCCTGGTGGACACACACAAAAGTACTGTAAGCAGTCTTTCATTGTTAATTAATTTAAGCATGTAATCTCATGCTCGAACTGTATTATTTTAAGATGCTAACACATTTTTCTGCACTAAACTATGATTATGAATAGAATTCATTCTAAATATGAGTAGGAATCTCTGTTATCCAAAATAAGCCTGATAGTTTTTTTAAAATGGAAACATGGACAGACACTGAATACTGGTAATAAAAATCTATTTAATTAAACAGATTGATGGATCAAATATAGATCTATATAATTCTAAAGCAAATTGGCATTGCTGTGTGAACACTGGCAGTGAACGGCATTACAGCGCTGATCAGCAGGAGTGACTGCATCCACACCGGCCGCATCATGGGGACTGGCCTCACTCGCTTACCACATTTACCGCCATTAATATTAATTATGAGTTTAACCACCCTCGCGTCGTTAACAGACCTGAATTAATGCCTGACTATTTTCAGAGGTGGAAACAGAAGCATCTGCTGAGCATAATGAGATGACAGAGACTGCAGATGACGGGAAATGCGATGAGTAAACCCCTATCGAACAGTGACATGTGAGGACTAAACCCTCACCATACAGTGACAGAAGGCCTAAACCCTTACCGTACAGTAAAGTGAAAGGACTAAACCCTCACTGTACAGTAACATGAAAAGGGCCAAACCCTCACTGTACAGTAACATGGAAGGACTAAACCCTTACCGTACAGTAAAGTGAAAGGACTAAACCCTCACTGTACAGTAACATGAAAAGGGCCAAACCCTCACTGTACAGTAACATGGAAGGACTAAACCCTTACCGTACAGTAACATGGAAGGACTAAACCCTCACTGTACAGTAACATGGAAGGACTAAACCCTCACTGTACAGTAACATGAAAGGACTAAACCCTCACTGTACAGTGACAGAAGGCCTAAACCCTTACCGTACAGTAAAGTGAAAGGACTAAACCCTCACTGTACAGTAACATGAAAAGGGCCAAACCCTCACTGTACAGTAACATGGAAGGACTAAACCCTTACTGTACAGTAACATGGAAGGACTAAACCCTCACTGTACAGTACCGTGAAAGAACTAAACCCTCACTATACAGTAACATGAAAGGGCCAAACCCTCACTGTACAGTAACATGGAAGGACTAAACCCTCACTGTACAGTAACATGGAAGGACTAAACCCTCACTGTACAGTACCGTGAAAGGACTAAACCCTTACTGTACAGTAACATGAAAAGGGCCAAACCCTCACTGTACAGTAACATGAAAGGACTAAACCCTTACTATACAGTAACATGAAAGGGCCAAACCCTCACTGTACAGTAACATGGAAGGACTAAACCCTCACTGTACAGTAACATGGAAGGACTAAACCCTCACTGTACAGTAACATGGAAGGACTAAACCCTCACCGTATAGTGACACTTGAGGACTTGCCCTTACCCTACTGTGATGTGAAGTTTAAACCCTAACCTTACACCACATAGCACCTAAGCCCATATGAAGTCAGACACAGCCCTCCAGCGACATGGCCATGAAAAGCACCATGGTGACAGCACCTACAATCACCACTGGGCCTGACATCGCCGCCATGGTTACGCCCCCAGGCAGCGAGTGGCTTTTGGAAGCTGCTTATGGAGCCTTTGGGCATGAAACTCTGCTATGCCTGTAACCAAAGGCCGTGCTTTCGGCTCAGGGCTGATTCCTTTTCTCTGTCTTCCTCCATAGTCAGTAAAAATAGTAAGAAATGGTAAATGAAAAGGAAAAAATTTTGCCATCTCCCCTTGAAGGCTTGGCAGCTTGCTGCATTACTATTGAAGACGCTTTTGTGTGCCACATGTCTCTGTGCCTAATTAAAGTCTCGGCCTCCCCCCTCCCCCCCGTGACCCCCGCCTCACGCTCTCAACCCAGATCTCAATGGCTAACAACAAAGTGTCAGACCCGCATGGTCACCGGAACCAGCACGGCGAGCCTCACGTAATCGATCCAAACCCAGTGAGTCGGGTGTGGTCCCATAGACTGGCACGCCACAGGATCAGGGCGCCACTCGTGGTCAGCAGTGATGTGGATCAGGGGGTGCTGCCTTTGTGGGGGGGGGGGCACAGACACGCGGGAAAGGGGAAAGAAAAATTTTTAATTCACCATCTGTGTGGGAAACCAATAATCAGGAGCCTGAAAGGGACACCCAGGCAGACTCAGGGGGGGCAGCACTGTATGGGGGGAGGTCCCTGAATATGAAAAATAATCATTTATATGCGCTGGGAACATCATAGTGTCACAGACCCCCCCCCCCATATGTCTTCAGATTTATAGTGGCCACTCAAGCTGGGGGAAGACCAGCCCCCACCCCTCCACTGGCTCTTGGGGGTTGGAATTGGATGCCATGAGACAAATAGTAATAAATACTCAGGTGGGCGGGGCAGGGGGCCTGTAGGGACGTTATGGGGGCGGAGCCTGGGACCTGCAGGGATGTTACGGGGGCGGAGCCTGGGGCCTGCAGGGACGTTATGGGGGCGGTGCCTGGGGCCTGCAGGCACATTATGGGGGCGGTGCCTGGGGCCTGCAAGCACGTTATGGGGGCGGAGCCTGGGGCCTGCAGGGACGTTATGGGGGCGGAGCCTGGGGCCTGCAGGCACGTTATGGGGGCGGTGCCTGGGGCCTGCAGGGACGTTATGGGGGCGGTGCCTGGGGCCTGCAGGCACGTTATGGGGGCGGAGCCTGGGGCCTGCAGGGACGTTATGGGGGCGGAGCCTGGGGCCTGCAGGGACGTTATGGGGGCGGAGCCTGGGGCCTGCAGGCACGTTATGGGGGCGGTGCCTGGGGCCTGCAGGCACGTTATGGGGGCGGAGCCTGGGGCCTGCAGGCACGTTATGGGGGCGGTGCCTGGGGTCTGCAGGGACGTTATGGGGGCGGAGCCTGGGGCCTGCAGGGATGTTATGGGGGCGGAGCCTGGCCCACGTGCCGGAATGTCGCACTTTTCCAGCAGGCCGCAAACTTCGGGGCATCCTGCCTGCAGGCTTTCCGTCCCATGGAACCGGGAAGCAGGCAAGAAGAAGCTAACGGAGGGGGTCATCATTCAGTGTCACCCCCCCCACTAGGTTACTTTGATAATACCATTAACACAGGTGATATTAATCCCCCATAATCCCTCAGCCTGCTCATGGCACCCACCACGGATGGATGTGAGGCCACCTGGAGTATTTAATGTCCTCGAACAACCGAGCGATAAATTTTGAGTTCCGATTCTATTATTAAACTGAACAGAAGGAGCAGCTTATTCGTCCAAATTGCGAGAAGCCAGAGGATTGCGCTTTAAATCTCCGAGCCGCGTGTTAAACGCGGCCGCTCGCGTGAGGACTTGCCCCCCCCCCCCGTCGGGCTTTCCCAGCATCCTCTGCTCCCGTCCATTACTCTTTTCCATCCATTAATGACGCTGCTCTGTTCAGTAACCCGTGTCCATCACGCCGAGGGAGAGAAACACTCCCCCTCCCACAGTACGGTATTCCACTCAATCACACCCTCTTTCAAAAATGAAAAAGACAAAAAAACAGTCTACATTAAATTTAAACTGAATACAAAGTCCACTACCATTTGCACCCTGAACAGTGGAGGTGACACTGAAGAAGACATGGCATGAGAGAGGTGACCTCTTCACCGCCGAAGTGAAGCCATCTGTCAGCGCTGAGGATGGAGGCTTTGGAAATGGGCAGCGCTGGAATTACACCGGCTCCCAGCAGTGTACACGAGCCCCGGCCCCATTACCGTCACCGGGCTCGGCTCTCCGTGCCGCCGGAAAGTCCCCGCCGGCCGCCAAACCCCCGCAGGCAGGAATGGAACTCTAACACGTACGAGCTGAGCGACCAGCCCAACTGCTGAAGCCGCTGTTGCCGTCGGCTCAAACACCAAAAGTTTTATGATCACAGCTATTTGATTAGAAACAAAGGCGCGATATTAGCAGAGAAGCGTTAAGAATGTGCATGAGATGATAGATATATCTGATACAATGATATAGATGATAGATTTGATACATAGATTAGACATGACAGACAGACAGAGACAGACAAATGATAGATAGATAGATAGATGATAGATAGATAGATAGATGATAGATAGATAGATAGATAGATAGATAGATAGATAGATATGCATAGTGCCTAACCCTTAACACTTAAAAGTCATGAACCGCCTGCTGCCAATGGCACTGTGAGAACCAGATTATGGTGGCTAAACGGTGAGCTGCAAGCTGCGAAAGCGCTGTGGCTGCGCCGGCTCAGAGAACATGCCGGAAGCGAGCGAATCCCCATAATGGCTTTGGTCTGCCGCTCTGGCCGTGTGAACAGAGCGCTAATGACGGGCCAGGACCTCTTCTGGGCACCCGACTCCCTGCACTGATCCTCTCCGTCCTCCTCATCGTCCTCCTCATCCTGCTCCTGACTCAGCGCTTAGACACCCACACGCTCCGTCAAACAACAGAAATGACCAAAATGTGAATATCATTAATATTCATTTTGTCCTGCATAGTTTCTACGTTATCAATACAGCACCAGGACTGGGGGCTTCGCAAGCAGGCTGACAAGATGGAGGAGAGCGAGCGGAACGAGAAAGGCAGCCCTTTACAGTTGTGGAGCCGTAGGAGACCCAGCTATGAGTGCAGAAGCCGTGCCACTGTCACCCACAAATCACAGGGAGCGGACATTGAATCCGCAGCAGGCTAACTCATGATGTTAATCGTTATGTCATGATGTGGCGATGACATCACACCCCCAATGGCCACATGCACACGGGCGGCGTGGGGGGTGTGTCAGCACTCTTGCGCCCATGTCCGTCTCCCTGGGCCTGGACCTCCTCTCTCTCCTCCTGATGTCCATCGCTGACGTCAGCCCAGCTCAGCGAGTGCTCATCGGAGACGGAACTCAGCCTACGCGTCACCAGAGCAGCACCAGCGGAAGGGCCCAAGGGAGGGGGCGGCTGCATGCCTGGGGAGGGAACTGGAGGGCTCTGACTGACTGCGCCCCCCCAGCTCCCAGAATAACTTCATCCATCAGGACATGGAGTCCGGTGTCGAGCCTCTATCAGCTCCTCATCTACCCTTTACATCGTGTTCCAGACTCTCCGGAACGTACAGAGATGCTCCTTGCTTTACGGTGGGTCCACTTATGGTATTTACACTTTATGATGGTGCGATACTGACGCACATTCACCAGTCATCAAACTTTGAATTTTGATCTGTTCCCAGGCCCAGTGATATGCCATTTGATACTTCCTACCGAAGTCGCGCGACCGCGGCACCCCTACGGCCAGCGCTTCCAGTCACTGTAGCCACCACGAGCGAATTGTTTCCTTTCTGTGTTTAACCAAATAAGCTTGTATCCATTAACAGTCATTTTCAGTAGTTTTTGTTTAGTTATTCAGTGACTGTAGCTATTTACTTATTTTTTAATCATGTCAATCATTTCATTGACTTACGATATTTTCTATTTACGATGGATTTATCGCAACGCAAGTCCATCGTAAGTCGACGCCGCCCGTAAAACACTCATCATAGCAAGGAGTAAGTATTTAACAGCCTGGTCCTCGGGACCCGCAGCCGTTCCACGTTTTTGCTCATACTGGGACCTGGGAGGGAGCAAAAACATGGACTGTCCGGGGTTCCCCGAGGACCAGGCTGGAAAACACTGGCTTACACTGGCAGCCCTTCCCCTATGTCAGTGTTTCCCAAACCAATCCTCGGGGAACCCCGGCCAGTCCACGTTTTTGCTCCCTCCCAGGTTCCAGCCAATCAGGAACACCGAATACCTGGTACAGGTGCGCTGGGAGCTGAGAGGAAGCAAAAACGTGGACGTGGGGTCCCCCGAGGACTGGGTTGGGAAACACTGCTCTGTGTAGCCCTGACTACCTGGTATAGGCAGCAGACTCATCCCAAACCAGCTGGATAAACGTTTGGTGCAAGAACAACCTGATTGGCTGCCACCGGTCCAATCAAATCACTTAGATGTGCAGGAACATCTTCGGGCTAAATGGCGACTGTGGCGAAAGGCCGTTTTCTTAAATTGGCGTGATTTCATTAGAAAGAAACTCATGTATGTAGAAAAACCTCCACATGGCCTCGACACCCCAGCACGACTGAATATAATCGCAGGGCCACAAATAAGGATAATAATGTCTCATTTCTCGGCCATTATAATTAGTTACCCATTTGAAAGTAACTCTATCGAAAGTACTGGCCACGTCTCTGAACTCGTGGGTTAGAGGTTAGCAAAATCCTAACCTTAACGTTCAAAAAGTCATCTTCAAACATCCGGCTGCAGAAGAGTAGCTTGTGAAGACTCAGATTGTTCACATCTCTCAAATGACACCTCATTAATATTAATTCAGAGCTTGGCTGAGGGGTGCAATCAGTTACAGACCTGGTCAGACCCGAGTACTTAATTAAAGCTTAATTGTGAAATTGAAATTTTAATTAGCATGTCTGCACATAGAACTAAACGGTCTGCATTATTTTGCCCCTGGCTGAGAACTATGGATTCACTCCATAATAATCTCAGCTGTTGCTACAAACGTGACCTATGCCCCTCATTTTGGTGCTGGGAAGGGAAAAAAAACAAAAAAAACAGAGTAACGAGGTGTGAATAGCAGCCGGTGATGAAGCTCCTTGTCTCCCCCTTTGCAGCAGATCACGTTACACATTGACAGCTCTGCAGATTCGAAAGTCTTTAAATGAATAAAAAGCAAAAAAAGGAAAAAGGGCAAAAAAATGCAGTGTGTGTGCGTGTGTGTGTATGTTTACCCTACATGTGTGTGCGTGTGTGTGTATGTTTACCCTACATGTGTGCGTGTGTGTGTGTGCGTGTGTGTGCGTGCATGCGTGTGTGTGTATGTTTACCCTACATGTGTGTGTGTGTGTGTGTGTGTGCGTGTGCGTGCGTGCGTGCGTGCGTGCGATAGCACAGCGCTTATGCACAAAACTTAGAAACAAACAACAGCTGTCGATACTCCAAGCTCCAGCTGCTAAAGCCCTAGAGCGAGCTGATGCTCCGCCCCAGCGCTCTGGGGAATATCTCGAGTCCCCCCCCCCACCTTATGAGGCCCCCCCATGGACCACTCAGTGACGTGAAGGGCCTGCAGGAACCCCTCCCCAACTGGCTCTCCACGAAAGGAATCAGGGATGCCCATCACTGCCTGGGCTCCCCATCTTCAAGTCCCTCGTCGAGCAAGTGGCCCCACCGGGACTGCGGATCTGCGGGGGGGGGGGGGCATCACTGGCAGGTGAGGTCACACAGGGCGGAATAAACCATGGGACCAGCCGGGGGCACGGCCTGGATGGCGAACGGGGATGCCGTGGAGGTTCGAGGGAAACAGGCCCTTTCTCCGAGTTTGAGGAGCAGTGGTGCAACAGGGGAAAGCAGCGGAATAAATAATTCAAGACCCAAGTGCGTGGGGGGGGTCTGAAGAACCGCAGGATGTCACGCCTGTCCCCCCCCCCCACATCACGGAGTGCTGTGGACTCTCCTTCTCGCCTTTTATTCCTCCCTAAAGTCTACGAGTCAAAGACAGCTTCATTTCAAAGAGAGATGCCTTTTCTTAAGAGCAAATGAAGGCGTTTCTCTGAACCCCCATCTGTCTCTGTCCACGGCCCCCCCACCCCCCGCACAACGTACACGCACTTCCTTTCTTATCCTCAAAGTCCTTGCTTTGAACCCTCCCCCCCCCATGCTTAATCATACAAATCAGGGATGCAAAATATGAGCAGAGGATACTGAAGGGAGACTGACATTGTCAGCAAAGGTTATCAGCGCGCCGTCACCCGGCCTCCCTCCACACCCACCATCTTTTACTCGTCTTTAACATAACATTTACACTAAAAAATAAATTCAACACTTCTCGCCTCGGTCCTCAGGGACCCCCCAGCAGCCCACGTTTTTGCCCCCTCCCAGCACACCTGTACCAGGTATTCCGTGCATCCTGATTGGCCGGGAGCTGGGAGGGAGCAAAAACGTGGACTGTCTGCAGATCCCCGACAGGGCTGAGAAACACCGGACTAATGCCTCTGTGACCCCAGTGGTTTCGGGGGGGGGCTCACTTTCCCATTTCCGTGCCCCTCCCCCCGGACACTAAGGTCTCTGCTCCCTGTCAGCTTATGTTCAGCCCACCTGTAAAAGCTGCCGGCCTCTTTGGCTCATTCAGGCTCATGGCAGAAGGATCAGACCCCCTCAGCCAAGGGGGGGCCATAGCAGGTGGGGGTGGGAGACATGTGGGACCGAGGTGGGGGGGGGGGTTTGTGCTGATAGCCCTCTGTCCACCCTGGCTGATTATTTCACCTTGTTCAGACAGAAAACAGCCTGACGTGAGCTTGTTCAAATCAAAGCTCAGTGAGAATGGCCGACACAGAGAAGCACAGGCAAACATAAGTGGCCTGGGGGCGGGACTCAGTTGGGGTGGGGACAGCTTAAGCATGCTGCTCGGGAAAATAAAAATCTAATTGAGGTGGTCGCAAAATAGAGCAACATTTAATTAGCACATGATACAAGAGGACTGCATGTTTATCTAACGCTGAGCTGTAATAACACAAAAGCATGGGCTTAATTAGATAACTCTGCTGGCTCCGTCCTCGCTCTTCGGCGATTGGTCGATTGCCACGGGGTAACTAACCCCCCAGGCATGATCTGATAGGTCCTGTGGGCAGCTCGTCAGCACACGGCACGAGGACGCGATCCATAAATATTCAGATGAGCGTGAGGCAATATGTGCATTTTTTAAAGCTATTTTTAAAGGCACGACAACCTGGGGAAGGCGCCCCCCTGCAGGGCAGCCCGAAACAGGGGACAAAGTGGCCCAGCGCTCCCTTCCCGCCTGCGCTTCCTGTTCGTGCTGCGGGCAGCTGAGCCCGTTCCACGCTTTGGCACCGGTATCTGATACAGAGACCAGGCTTCCATCTCGCCCACAGACGGCCCTTTATTGCTCTTATGCAGTCAGATGATCCAAACCCGGAGCCCCAGCATCTTGCGAAGCCGTCGCAGTTCTGCTGCCGGGCAGCTTACATCTCTGGCGAAGCATTTCCTCAGGGGTACAAGGGAAAGCCCCCCCCCCCCCCTGCCCCGGACCGGGCCTCAGTCCTCCGCATGGGGACTCTGCTGCTCAGAACAACAGCAGGCACCCGTTCAACGGCGGGAGGATGGTCCCTGCGTCGCCGCAGAGATGCATGGCCGCGGTACAGCAGAAACGGAGCCTCACAGCTCAGCTGCAGTTTGGGCGCCATGCACGCTTGTCCTTAAAGGACCCAGGGAGGAAGCCGGCACAGGAGACAGCCTGTGTCCGGGAGCCAGCGTGCTCCCCTGCTGTGCTCGGGTCTGTGCCTGTGCACGGAACATGACAGAACTCCGGCTGCAACTGCCACATTATTAGACTAGGACACCTCACGCCGCCAGAGATGACACACACAGCGGCATGTGCCCAGTGCTGCAGCAAAGCCCCACATCTTAAAGATTTATCTTCGGGTTTTTGCTAATAACACAGTAGAACTTGTGCTCTGACGCTAATGAGTGACAGGCTGGGGTTCCCTCAGTCTCCCTCCTGTCTGTCGGTCCGCTGCAGAACAGACGCGGGCCAGCGACGCCCATCCATCACATGCACAATCTGCCATCTCATGTAAACACCAGAAATATTTGGAGAAAATTTACTGAGAGCTATAAAACGATGACAGTGATATCATTCATGCGCATGCGTGTGTGTGTGTGTGCGTGTGTGTGTGCGTGTGTGCGTGTGCGTGTGCGCATGTATACTCACATGTGGGCACGGTGAACAGATTAATGCTGTTCGCAGAGATGCAGGCCACACAACTCAACTTGATTTTCGCCACCGAGTCTCTCTTTGAGAACCCAAACAGTGTTTACTGTATCAACCAAATTCACATTGTTTTCCTATGCACATCCAGCCAATGAAACTTTTATTTTAATTAAATAAAACACTTTTAGAAGACAGACAGTGATTGAAAGGCTAACACTTCCCAGATACAATGGAGGTGTTCAGAATCGCCACGGAAACCGGGAAGACAGTGACTGTTTGGAGACTCAGAGTCACGCCGTCCCTTTGGAGGGAGTCAGCGCGAACAAACTGGTAAAAGGTTGTGGGGGTGTGGACGGTGCCCCCCCCCAGTAGCTGGGCAGAAGGTGGCAGACTCCAGCCTGCCTCCCACACATGGTGCCCCAGGCCCATGTCTCTCACCTCCCTGCCCATAGTGGGCTCCCGTTTCCCAGTCACCTTTCTGGGAGCATACTGGGCTGGATGTTGACCCCCCTCCCCCCCCTTGCCATCTGCAGGCCCGCTTCCCATCAGCTTCATACTTAACGGTGCAATCATGACACCGACCTGCCTGATACGTGACCCGCTGACCCTCTGGTGTCCGGGCGAGTCACTGAAGTTCTCCCGCCAGCCTCTTCCCGCTTATTCCGGCTGCCCCCCCGCACACTCGCTGGGTCCGGGCCGCGCCGCCCTCCCCACTCCGCCGCGGACAGTCACGCAGCAAAGCAGCCAGAGGGGTTTTTACACTCTTAGTGAGAGGAGCAGAATCAGAGAGGCGTCGATGGTAACACAGTCACCAAAGACTGACTCGGGGGGGGGCTGATGGGAGGGGGCCATCATCAATCAGCGGTGTAAACAGCTTTTTTAATACAAGAAGGTAAACAGCAATGTGGCATTACTGATGGTCATGCGGGAGACAAACCCATCTGCCACTGGTGTAGGCAGCGAGGGCACACACACACACACACACACACACACACACAGACACGCACACACACACACACACACACACACAGACACACACACACAGATACACACATACAGAGACACATACAGACACACACATAGATACACACATACAGAGACACACCGAGACACAGATACAGACACACACACACAGATACAGACACACACATAGATACACACAGACACATAGATACACACAGAGACACACAGAGACACAGATACAGACACACACACATAGATACACACATACAGAGACACATACAGACACACACACACACATAGATACACACATACAGAGACACATACAGACACACACACACACATAGATACACACATACAGAGAGACACACAGACAGAGAGACACACACACACACAGACACACACACACACATAGATACACACACACACACATAGATACACACACACACACACACACATAGATACACACATACAGACACACACACAGACACACACACACACAGACACAGACTAAAAAACAGAAACGGACGATGAATTTGTCACATTGAGGCACTAATAATCAGATCATAATCAGGAGTTGTACTGTTTCACTGGCACAGCCCCAGTGAAGGGCGACACCCTCGCTTCACCTCAACACTGAAGGAGCTAATCGGCCACCAAGCTGCCAGAGCCCAGCCCAGAAGAGGCGGCGTCATCCCAGCCTCTGCCTCTGCCTCTGCCTCTGCCTCTGCCGAGCTGCTGCTGTACCTGTGACTGAGGTGCCTGACCTGATTAACTCCAGTAAAATATCAAGTCAAAAAGTGATTTGCAGTAACAGAACTGAGGGAACGTCAGCTGCAGGTACATTGGATGCTTGGGACAGAATTCCTTATAGACCAGAACGCATCCACACGTGCCGGAGATCCCGAGATGGAAAGCTGACACATTAGCGTCTCTGCACGATGAGGGGATTAGCGAGGTGACAGCAGCCCGGGCTGAGCTGAAGAGCTGCACCTCCCTGGGATTACAGCTTTGTGTTTGGCTGAGGAGCGTTTGTGAGAGACGAGAGCGGAGAACAAAATGTGAGGAGAAGACAGAACATATCCCAGAGTAACCCCCACCCTACAGGACCCACAGTAACCTCCCGCCCAGAGTAACCCCCACCCTACAGAGCCCACAGTAACCTCCCGCCCAGAGTAACCCCCACCCTACAGAGCCCACAGTAACCTCCCGCCCAGAGTAACCCCCACCCTATAGAGCCCACAGTAACCTCCCGCCCAGAGTAACCCCCACCCTACAGAGCCCACAGTAATCTCCCACCCAGAGTAACCCCCACCCTACAGGGCCCACAGTAATCTCCCACCCAGAGTAACCCCCACCCTACAGGGCCCACAGTAATCTCCCACCCAGAGTAACCTCCCGCCTAGAGTAACCCCCACCCTACAGAGCCCACAGTACTCTTCCACCCACAGTAACTTAGAGTAACTGTCCTCCCACTGGACTCTCTATGACACAGAGCTCACAGTTACATTCCATAGAACCCACTTTCTACAGAAAAACATACACTGAGCTTAAGAGTCAAGTGTCAGGTCACACCCCAGGAGGACACCAGGGATGCCCCAGAAGCAAAACAGTGCACCACGCAAACAGACACGCAAACAGACACACAAACAATATTTTTTTAGACTTTAGTCTGTTTACGAGGTGAATCCAGTGTGTCTGACATGGACAAGCACGGCTGCTGTATATTACTGATACTCTTAGTGGAGCCTTCATTTTGTAAGGGTCTACTTCACAAACGGCAACTTGGATCTGCTTCAGCGAGAGTCTGCTAAAGGCCCTTGGACAGACATCAAGCACGCAAGGCCCGCCTTCATTTGCCTAGGGGAAAACCCACGGCGTGCGGACGAAGCCGAACAGGGAGACACAGCTGTCAGCTGACGGACTCTCAATGCACAAGAGCATTAGCACTGCAGTCACCAAGACTGACCCTAAGAGCGGCCGGACCAGGTAACTCTTCCCAAATTTCCTTAAATTGTTCCATTTTGTGAAGTTCTGTAATGCTTGTTTGATGACTGACAGGAGAGTCACAGGTCCTTGCCTACTCATTAGGAGTTGTGCTGTGATGAGAGCTTGGGGATTTGCTTCTGAGGAAGCTTCACAGATGAATCATGAGCAGACGTGGCTTAATTAGGCTCGGTCATTAGTGCTATTTGCCTTGTTGAAGATCACATCACAGCTCTTTTTGATCTTACAATGTCGAAGGATGTTGGACCTACGTGCACCGGGGGGGTGGTTACAGAGACGGACCCTGATCAGCTGAGAGGTCAGGACTCTGTGTGCATGTGTGTGTGTATGTGTGTGTGTGCATATACATATACACTGCATTGTAGGGACCAAACTTTTTACCTTGTGGGGACATTTCTCTGGTTCCCAAAAGGCAAAAATCTGTGAGTGCGATCAAAAAAAACCAGAAGTGTTGTACTTTGTTTTGTTATTTATGGTTAACGTTGTCAGAGCTGGATTATGGTTTTGACCATAGAAATGAATGGAGAGTCCCCACAAACATATGAATATAAATGTGTGTGTCAGAGAAAGAGAGAGAGAGAGAAACAAACAGACTGAGCTCGCTTCACCTCCAGGGGGCCAAACTGGGACCCCTCCCACTGTGAGGTTTGAACCAGCAGCACTTGCTGAAATTCTAAAATGCACAAAACTTGGAGAACGAGAAGCACAGCAGCCGGCACGCCCCCCCCGACACGGCCCCCCCAGACACGGCCTGCTGGGTCTGAACCGATCGCTACGGGGGGGCAGTGCCAGTCCCTGCCGCCCGATTTGCAGGTCAGCGCTCACGTTTTGTTCAGGGGGAACTTAACAGCTAAACCAACCAAGGCTTAACACGGGGAGCTTTTCCTGCGGAAGAAAACAAACGATCTAACAGTAATGAGAATGAATTAAAAGCGAGATGCATGGGATTCTCCGTGAGTGCTTTTGGCGAAATTCCCAAATCACTAATGAGGCCATGCAACCCAAAGCTCTGGGTAGCAGAGGGATCCGGGGGAGGGACTGATCTCATTCAATATTTAATTTGCGATTTTCAAGTGATTCCCCCCCATTAATCTTTCATGAGATTAAACATTGCAAACGGTAACTAATCAACACCTCATAAGATAACGACGCAAGATGTGTAATTGAGTCAAGTTCGTGTCTCCCGGGCACATACATGTGTGCGTGCGCGCGTGCGCACACACACACACACACACACACGCACACACACACACACGCACACACACGCACGCACACACACAGGGGCACCATAATTAGGATACCGAAATTATAACCAGACAAAAAGGGCACAGACTAAGATTACATAACGTTTCCATTTCCATAACCAAGCAACCAGGGCTACTCTGAGCCGCAGGAGCCCCCGGTGAAGGTGACTGCGGGGTGTGGCAGTAATTTGTACCTCTCACCTTGGATGAGCGGCTCTGTGTGCGAGAGAGTGTACAGGCTGATCTCATTCCTCGCCAAAATCAGCCGCAGAGTAAACTAGCACAGCGGAACAGAGCTCAGAGCCTCCCTGGGCTACTGCCTTACCAGCACTCACCCGCTGCTCGTTCATCATCGCTAAAAGTCCGCCTCAGAGCTGCTCTTTTCTGAAGCGACTTGTATAATTTACATCCCGGTGTTTGTGGATCCAACAGCAGGCCGTGTCCAATGGCCCCGTCTCCCCTACCTCTAACGAACTGGCAAACGCAGACGCCGTGCTCTCGACCGGCCGGGAAACCCGAAGAGTCTCTCTACAAAGCAACAGTGAGTCAGAGGGAGATAAAGGGAGATCCAGCCGGCCTTCCTGAGATGGAGCTGTCATCGGCGCGATGGCTGAGGCCAGAGGAGCTGCATACATCTGCTGTGGGGCATGAACCCAAAGGAGCTCTTTACAAAAAAATTACCATGGGCAGGATTTCGACAGACAGAATGAGATAAATGCATGTGAAACTTCACAGGGATCAAACTGAAAATCTAGGAAGAAGCTGCATTACTGCACTAAGGTTCAAAAGGTTTGCAGCGTGTGGCAGCAGCGAGAACATGGTGCTGATGCGTCTCCCCACAGCCGCGTCTCCACATTGCAGGCAGCTAGAAAACTTACATTCTTCATCAGTTCTTCCCCAGCTGGGGACACATCAATGCTAAGGTGGTACCGTAGTGTAATTTATGGATTTATGGGTCGTGAACCTGCAACCTACCGGTCGCATGCCCAAGCACCTGTCAGAACAGCCATGCTAGACACTTGGCCCATAGCTGCAGTGTGCGAGCCTCTGATCACAGGGCTGAGAATCTGGCTGACAACAGGCGCTCTCTCCGTTAGATGTGGACAGCTAAGCTTCAGCACCGTTTATTTGCAGGGGGAACAAAGGGCAGTTTCTAGATGCCAAGCCTGGGAGAGAGCTGGCTGTGCTGGTCAGTAATGTACAGCTTCTCCAGTGATAAACCTGCTACAGTGGCTGAACAGAAAGCCCACATGTAGGCATGAAAAAATGTGGATATTTAAGTCAACAACAGCTTCAAATCCTTATCCCTGCTCGAAACACTGGTACAGTACAGCTGAGGGCCGATGTTTTTCCAGGACCCCTATACAGGAGCCTTGTGAAGACACTAAGTGTACATGCAGAGACATGCATATCATGTGACCGGCACGCTTAAGTTGATGATGTCACTTCCTGTCCTGCTTTTTCCCCACAATGCTTCGAGACTTCATAACACAAAGAGAACCTTTAAAGATACTACAAAAGGCGGCTCCTGCTCTGCCTAGGTCACCAGCAGGCCCAGAAAGCTCTGCCTTCCACCTGATACAAGCTATCAGACAGACCAGGGACTATTAAAATCAAATGAACCAAGTAGCAGAATTTCTGACTGTGGAGGTGTAATTAAGAGACCTGAGGCACTACCACATATCAACCCCCCCCCCCCCCCACACACACACACACACACATGCCCCGATACAAAATGCAAAACATGCCCTTAGTTGGTTGGGGGGGGGGGGGGATGCCTTCAAGAGTGCACCCACGCACAAAAATTCGATTTGCATTGATTGCTTTTCAAGCAAATTAGATTTTAATCGGATGGAAAAGGCGAAGGCAGCATCGAAACAACCAGCAGAGTGACCAGGACCCGCTAATTTCTCCGAGCCCACGGGCAGCCCCCCCCCCATGCACACAAACTGGAGGAGAAATCATTCATCCGGCATGAAGAATACCCAGCTGTCAAGCCCCGTATCCGTTTTTTTTTTCTTTCGCCCCCTCCAACGCTGCCGGTTTTTAAGCTTGTCCTATCGCTGCAGCTTCTCAACCTCAGCCCACAGCCTCCGACAGAGTACCCAGCATGCACTGGGCTCGGGGGGCCGCGCAACTCGGCCTCTCTGGGACCTGTTTGGGTGGTCAGCTGCCGTTTCTGTCACCGGGGGGGGGGAGGGGGGGCAGTTCTCTGAGCAGGACAAAGGGAGCGACTTTAGAACCTGCAGTGTACCGTCAAAGGCATCCAGCGGAGGATCGACCCCCGTTGTTGTTGAGGTTCCACGTTCGCACTTGGTTAAGGCGGTAAGACCATGTCAGTTCCACCTTCCCTCTCTGCCATGGCGTCTGGAGCGTCTCATAGAGTCCTGGCTCCGATACGGGGAGAGAGGAGGCTGGAGGCTTGCTTGCTGATGGGAAGCCATCCAAGAGAGTTGGCGCGCGGCCCTTTTCCCTGCTTTGATTCTGCTGTAGCAGCACCTCCTTCCCCAGGAGGGGGATTCACTCCCACACAGATGCACCTCATTTGCTGGGCCAATGAGCAGAAACTGCACCAGAATCCCAGGACGGGGCCCAGTCACCCAAAACAATACCATACCATCCCACAAGGTGGCAGCAACCAGTTAAACTGCCCCCCCCCCAAAAAAACAAACAAAAAAATACAACAATCAGCTGTTCCAGAGCCATTACAGTATCATAAAAAATAAACAAAAATATATCACCAAATAACTGAAAGTAAATGACTCGCGGTCCCCAGCTTTATTTATTGTTCATTAGTTAGAAGCCAAATTAAGAGACGTTCAGCTTGCAGCGCTATAGCATGCGGAAGCAGAGACATATACCTGGGCAATGTAAAGCCAGTAGTGGGAATATTAATAATAGTACTAATTTTAGGAGGAACTCTCTTTTTTTACACCACCTTCTGCCCAACAGCAGGCACTACAACTTAACGATTCGGTACACTAGCACAACACAGACACACATCACCGTGGTGCCGGAGGGTTTGCGAGACTCTACACTGCAGCTCCGTGTCATAAACACATAAATTAATTTACCTAATCGAGCCCATTAGAAATTCAAATGGGTTGACACATTTTCTAATTTGTTTCCCCTTACGGCAATGAACACAGATAGGTCAGCTGGGGTCAAAAAAAACCGCCATTTGCATTTATTTGATGAATAATGACTTTGCAGGGAGCGGCGGTCTGCAGTAATGCAGCCGCAATTTTCAGATGACAGCCGCAGACTTCCTGCGGTCTCTCGCTGGTTTTCGGCTCCGGGGACAGAGACCATGCAGACAGGGGAAGGGAACGGGGCGAAGAGCTTCTCCGTGTCGGACAGGCAAGGCTCAATGGTGAGTTTGTGTCTCCACCTACTGGCCACGGAGGGGAGCTGAATCAAGAACGACAACACTTGTCATTTACCTCATTTCACCCTCCGCAATGAGACACCTGCCTGATTAAACATGCGAAGGGCACGGAGATGAGATAGTATTTCATTCATCCCCAGGGGAAAATTAGGAATCGCTTACTCAGACTAATGTCAGTGACAGCGCTAGTACTCGAGTGAGGGTAAAATTATTTTTTAAATTACGACGGTACACAGCTTAGGGTAGCGTTACTGCAGTGGTCACTTCAGCCCTCAAAAACATCCATCCATTTTCTGTAAGTGTAGAGCTGTGCTGAACATGGGGCTGATGATGGAAGGTACAGCGGACAGAAGCTGCACTGGCTGGGTCCATTGCATGGCACGAGGGCGTGCGCGCACACACACACACACACACACACACACACACACACACACACCACACAACCACACACACACACACAACCACACCACACAACCACAGACACACACACAACCACACACACACACACACCACACAACCACAGACACACACACACCACACAACCACACACCACACAACCACACACACCACACAACCCCACACACACACAACCCCACACACACACACACACACACACAACCACACACACACACACGACCACACACACAACACAACACAACCACACACACACACACCACACAAACACAACCACACACACACACACACACACCACACAAACACACAACCACACACACACACAACCACACACACACACACACACACAACACAACCACACAAACACACACACACCACACAACCACACACACACACACACCACACAACCACACACACACACACACACACACACACACACGCGCGTGATTTAGAAACACGAAAACTGGAGAAAACACACACAAATTTCACACGGATTTAGTAAACATCTTTTTGCGTTTTTTCCTGTACTGTACACACGGCACCTTCACTCCCCTTCAGTTTACACGCACAAACTGGTGAGACCCCTCCCTTATCTAAACCCAGCACAGCTCACTGTGCAGCGCGGAGTCACAAGACTCTCCACCTTCTGAAACCCCCTCCCGCCCCACAGGAAACAACAGATACCAGCACTGTTCATGCCACGCTGAAAGCAGAGTGGACACATTCCCCGATGGAATCCTCACAGAAGTCTGCCTCTCGCACCAAACTCAAACGGGTGTCCCACATGGGTGAATAAAGGGGGTCTTTTTGAGGCCAGTGTGAGGTGCTGAGGTGCATATGAATCAGGAGAGGACTTCTCAAGCGCCATCAACGATCATGGGAGCAAAATGAACAGCCCAGGTGATGGACGGAGAGCTGAGAGAACAGAAAACAGGAGAGCACCTTCACCACTCATCACCGCAGTAACAGGAGGGCCAACATCAGCACCAATCACCCTGTTCACTGCTTTGATGGCCTGTGTCGATGATGTACGCCCGCCAGGACCCGGAGAGACACAGCCCTCAGATTTACCGCCACTTCAACGCCGGTAACCTGCAGCCACAGTTAATTATTCTGACAAGCCGTTAAGGGCCCCGGTGATTAAACAGTACAGCTGTTAGGTGAGGATCCACCCATGCTCCTCAGAGCAAGATTGCGCCTGAGTGGGACACCTGGACCAGAACCAAATCAAGCCTGGATGTGTCTTCTCTGTTCTGAAGTAAAATCCACATCCTGTGACGCAGAGCTAGACAGAGGAGCACTGACACAATGACGTAACATAAACGGCGTGCAACACACCACAAGTCATAACAATGACGTAACACAAACAGCGTGCAACACACCACAAGTCATAACAATGACGTAACACAAACGGCGTGCAACACACCACAAGTCATAACAATGACGTAACACAAACGGCGTGCAACACACCACAAGTCATAACAATGACGTAACACAAATGGCGTGCAACACACCACAAGTCATAACAATGACGTAACACAAACGGCGTGCAACACACCACAAGTCATAACAATGACGTAACATAAACGGCGTGCAACACACCACAAGTCATAACAATGACGTAACACAAACGGCGTGCAACACACCACAAGTCATAACAATGACGTAACACAAACGGCGTGCAACACACCACAAGTCATAACAATGACGTAACACAAACGGCGTGCAACACACCACAAGTCATAACAATGACGTAACACAAACGGCGTGCAACACACCACAAGTCATAACAATGACGTAACATAAACGGCGTGCAACACACCACAAGTCATAACAATGACGTAACACAAACGGCGTGCAACACACCACAAGTCATAACAATGACGTAACATAAACGGCGTGCAACACACTACAAGTCATAACAATGACGTAACATAAACGGCGTGCAACACACCACAAGTCATAACAATGACGTAACATAAACGGCGTGCAACACACCACAAGTCATAACAATGACGTAACATAAACGGCGTGCAACACACCACAAGTCATAACAATGACGTAACATAAACGGCGTGCAACACACCACAAGTCATAACAATGACGTAACATAAACGGCGTGCAACACACCACAAGTCATAACAATGACGTAACACAAACGGCGTGCAACACACCACAAGTCATAACAATGACGTAACACAAACGGCGTGCAACACACCACAAGTCATAACAATGACGTAACATAAACGGCGTGCAACACACCACAAGTCATAACAATGACGTAACACAAACGGCGTGCAACACACCACAAGTCATAACAATGACGTAACATAAACGGCGTGCAACACACCACAAGTCATAACAATGACGTAACACAAACGGCGTGCAACACACCACAAGTCATAACAATGACGTAACACAAACGGCGTGCAACACACCACAAGTCATAACAATGACGCAACATAAACGGCGTGCAACACACCACAAGTCATAACAATGACGTAACACAAACGGCGTGCAACACACCACAAGTCATAACAATGACGTAACACAAACGGCGTGCAACACACCACAAGTCATAACAATGACGTAACACAAACGGCGTGCAACACACCACAAGTCATAACAATGACGTAACACAAACGGCGTGCAACACACCACAAGTCATAACAATGACGTAACACAAACGGCGTGCAACACACCACAAGTCATAACAATGACGTAACACAAACGGCGTGCAACACACCACAAGTCATAACAATGACGTAACACAAACGGCGTGCAACACACCACAAGTCATAACAATGACGTAACACAAACGGCGTGCAACACACCACAAGTCATAACAATGACGTAACACAAACGGCGTGCAACACACCACAAGTCATAACAATGACGTAACATAAACGGCGTGCAACACACCACAAGTCATAACAATGACGTAACACAAACGGCGTGCAACACACCACAAGTCATAACAATGACGTAACACAAACGGCGTGCAACACACCACAAGTCATAACAATGACGTAACACAAACGGCGTGCAACACACCACAAGTCATAACAATGACGTAACACAAACGGCGTGCAACACACCACAAGTCTTAAGCTCTGGCGCAAAAACGAAAAAAGTGGCGGTAAGATTTGCTTTGCCTTTTACAAAAGTTGATCTAGGGAATGGCCCTATCCCAAATTTCTTTATATAAAATCAAAGTGAGATCAAGACTTACAATCAAATAGGTCTGTTATCCAAAACACTGTGGGTAGTGAGATGGTCAGACGTGCCTTAAATTCACAGGTCTATAAAACACACATCCCAACCATCCATCCATCCATCCATCCATCCCATCCATCCATCTCATCCATCCGATCCTCACCCATCATGTTGTAAAACAGGGTCTGACTGCTTCCCCAGAATGTCTCCTTCCTGCTCCATATTTACTGTGGTCTGCTTCCCCCCTTGGCGCCCCTTTCCTTAGAGGAAACAGCGCTGCGTGAGAATAACAAATTAACAAGCTTAACTCTCCTGCCAGCTAATTACCTGCATAAGAAATTATGGGGTGGCCCGAGATGTTGGAATTTGGAAGAAAACAGTGACAAAAACTGCAGGAGGCTCACATTAAGGCTCTGTAAAGATGTACCACACAAAATAAATCATCCTTGAAAATCATCCACCCATCTTCCCATACGGCACGGGGTCGCGGTGAGCTTGGGGCCCGTCCCATACGGCACGGGGTCGCGGTGAGCTTGGGGCCCATCCCATACGGCACGGGGTCGCGGTGAGCTTGGGGCCCGTCCAATACGGCACGGGGTCGCGGTGAGCTTGGGGCCCGTCTCATACGGCACGGGGTCGCGGTGAGCTTGGGGCCTGTCCCATATGGCTTGGGGCCTGTCCCATACGGCACGGGGTCGCGGTGAGCTTGGGGCCTGTCCCATACGGCACGGGGTCGCGGTGAGCTTGGGGCCTGTCCCATACGGCACGGGGTCGCGGTGAGCTTGGGGCCTGTCCCATACGGCACGGGTTCGTGGTGAGCTTGGGGCCTGTCCCATACGGCAAAGGATCTGGCTCGTCCCCGGGACACGATGCCCGTCCATCACAGGGGATACAGACAATCACACACTATAGGCAATTAAAATACACTGATTCAGATAATGCATGTTTTTGGATTAACCCTCAGTCTCTAAATAATACATAATGCATTCATAGAGCATTCATAAGCAGCATGTAAGTATACCTTAACATCCTAACATACCTTAACATCTTAACATCCATTAACATCCTAACGTACCTTAACATCTTAACATACATTAACAGCTTTAATATATATTAATGACACACATTATATAATAATACAATTATGAATGTAATGCTTTAAGACATATTAAGGTATACTTACATGCTGCTTATGAATGTTCTATGAATGTATAATTAAGGTGCAGTTAATGTAAGGCGATACCGAATTAAATTATACAATTAGCCTTTTAGTCAAGAAAGTAAAACTCTTAGAAAAATGAAAAACTGTAGATGGAATGAATGTGGGGGAAAAAACACACTAATTTCCCAGAATCCCCTCCTCAGTGCCGTGTACAGAGCATGTCCGCTTTGCCTGTGACACTCGTTTCTCTGTTTCCTCTGGGTATTGCAGTTTCCTCCCAAAGACATGCAATTAGGCCAGTATTTCCCAATCCGATCCGTGGGGAACACACAGACAGTCCACGTTTTTGTTCCTTCCCAGCTCCCGGTAGGGAGCAAAAACATGGACTGTCAGGTAGGGAGCTGGGAGGCAGCAAAAACATGGACTGTCTGGCAGGGAGCTGGGAGGCAGCAAAAACATGGACCGACTATGGGTCCCTGAGGACTGGATCGGGAAACACTGAATTAGGCTAATTGGTGTCTCAAAATTGGCCAGTTTAACTGTCTGTGTATGCGTGTGTGTGGGTCCTGTGACGGACTACCATTATGTCTGGGGTTGTCCCTAGCCTTTGATTAGCTCCAGGCCCCTCCTGTCACCCTGACCAGGGTAAGTGGTTAGAAGGATGGAAATTTCCCAGAAGCTCCCAAATGCCTTGAGGGAAAGTCCTCTCCAAGTGAAAAAGTCTGTCTGAAGTGTGTTACTCTGCCCATCTCTACGACACAATAGAATTAAGGTCTCAGACTCAAGTTTTCATTGTGCCGTTTCTATTTAATTTGCCTCTCCATGCAGCATTTTAATAGGGGGTGCCAAGAATTCTGTTCAGGCTAATCATTAAATAAATATTAAAGCTTTTAGTGAATTTTGACATTTTCTAATGGTTTCAAATGGTGAGTGCAGAGTGGACCAACTTAATCATGAAAAATGTTAACAAAAAGAAAACTGATATTTGGAAGAGACATTCTTCCCCCCCCCCCCCACAAGTTCAGAGAGAAAAGTGCTCCCATTTAGCCACAAGGGGGCTCCACCATTTAAGGAAATAGGCATCGGCAGCCCCTGCGTGATCCCCACCGGAAGCCCCCTTGAAAATTTTATCCAAAGAAACATACAAAACTTACCTATTTAACCCAGTTTAAAAGCCATGTTTTAATAAAAAATTAAGCACGCATAAGTGGAATATAGATTTTAAAAGTTTATTAAAAAGGAGTAACTTTCATTGGTCAGAAAACAGGCAGTGTATCTGATCATAGGATGTGTTAAGAAAAAGGAGCACTGTGCCTTTAAGGCCCTTGTGTTCACCACATGCAAACACTGGGCATTGTTGCACTGCTTTGAGAAATGGCATCTGAGGGGTGGTTAGATTACCTGCTTGTATGAAAGTACCTTCTTAGTGATAATACTGATGGCTAAGACGTCTAAACCCAGTCCGGGGGGACCCCCAGACTGCCGGGAGCTGGGAGGGAACAAAAACGTGGACAGTCTGGGGGTCTTTGCGGACCGGGGGGGGGGGGGCACTGCTCTCAGGCAGTGTTACAGTGGGCCTGCCACGTGGACAGTCTGGGGGTCTTCGCGGACCGGGGGGGGGGGGCACTGCTCTCAGGCAGTGTTACAGTGGGCCTGCCACGTGGACAGTCTGGGGGTCTTCGCGGACCGGGGGGGGGGGCACTGCTCTCAGGCAGTGTTACAGTGGGCCTGCCACGTGGACAGTCTGGGGGTCTTTGCGGACCGGGGGGGGGAGCACTGCTCTCAGGCAGTGTTACAGTGGGCCTGCCACGTGGACAGTCTGGGGGTCTTTGCAGACCGGGGGTGGGGGCACTGCTCTCAGGCAGTGTTACAGTGGGCCTGCCACGTGGACAGTCTGGGGGTCTTCGCGGACCGGGGGGGGGGGGCACTGCTCTCAGGCAGTGTTACAGTGGGCCTGCCACGTGGACAGTCTGGGGGTCTTCGCGGACCGGGGGGGGGGCACTGCTCTCAGGCAGTGTCACAGTGGGCCTGCCACGTGGAGAGGCTTTCATTGCAGCTGATTGCCACCGTAACCCGCCTGCAGTCAGGAAACTTCACCACTCATCTGTTTTTATATCAGTGCCACATTCAGACAAATTACAGGGTTAGGATGGGGGGGGGACAATATTGGGTCCAAAGGCCCAAAGACATTCAGACTAAATCTAAATTAAGCTAAATAGCTGATGGCCGATAAGATGATACATCAACAATCCTCAGTCCTTATGAGGCGCAGAGGAGACTGTACAAGCCCGTGCAGGACAGAGACAGTCTTAGGGAGTGACTTGGACTAGCGGGGGGGGGGGGGGGGGGGGGGGCGCACACCATCCTCCAAACACCCCACGGCAAGGCGAGTATCTCTGGCCCGAATATCAGGATGGGGCAATGGCAGAGATCAACAAAAAGGCTGTAGGAGCCAACTTAAATACCCACCCCCATCTGGGGGCAAGTGGAGAGTAAATGGGGGCAGAGAGATTAGGACTCTGGGGCCACCTATGGCTGGTCATTTATAAAGCATAAATAAGCTTATTTCAAAGCAGAGATTGGGGAGCCGGATGAGGAGGTCGGCTGCCGGAGATCAGGCTCATATGACCACTGGGCGTCACCGGCAGAGAAACACTTTTCCATCCTAGTAAGAGCTTAACTAGCAACAGGTGTCTTCATATTCTTGGATTGAAGTCAATGGAAAAGGGCGGTCAGTCTGTCTACCTGTCTGTCTGTGTATCACATATTAATGTCTCCCAGCTGGAGGGGGGGGCTACAGCCATAGCAGTGCACAGAAACACACTGCCAAAGAAGAGGCACAAAAATCACAAATTAAGCGGGCACTCAAGCACTTACATCAGCGGCACAGCACAGCTGGAAAACATGATCCTTCAAGAGCTGCAATTCAAAAGGCATTTCCCCGCTGAATCGACCCCATGCGGCGAGCGTGGAGGACCCCTATGGCGTCGCCATGGCGATCCTGTGCGCCTTTGGCGAGCCTCCCGCTGCCGCTGAGTGCTCCGGTGATGGTGCGGCTGTAAGGCCTCAGGCTGGCGTGGGGCCGACGGTGCCAATCCGCCCTCCTGAGCGTGGCACCTTGCATGACCTGTGCCAATCCGCCCTCCTGAGCGTGGCACCTTGCATGACCTGTGCCGCTCCGCCCTCCTGAGCGTGGCACCTTGCATGACCTGTGCCAATCCGCCCTGCTGAGCGTGGCACCTTGCATGACCTGTGCCGCTCCGCCCTGCTGAGCGTGGCACCTTGCATGACCTGTGCCGCTCCGCCCTGCTGAGCGTGGCACCTTGCATGACCTGTGCCAATCCGCCCTCCTGAGCGTGGCACCTTGCATGACCTGTGCCGCTCCGCCCTCCTGAGCGTGGCACCTTGCATGACCTGTGCCAATCCGCCCTCCTGAGCGTGGCACCTTGCATGACCTGTGCCGCTCCGCCCTCCTGAGCGTGGCACCTTGCATGACCTGTGCCAATCCGCCCTCCTGAGCGTGGCACCTTGCATGACCTGTGCCAATCCGCCCTGCTGAGCGTGGCACCTTGCATGACCTGTGCCAATCCGCCCTGCTGAGCGTGGCACCTTGCATGACCTGTGCCAATCCGCCCTGCTGAGCGTGGCACCTTGCATGACCGGTGCCAATCCGCCCTCCTGAGCGTGGCACCTTGCATGACCTGTGCCGCTCCGCCCTGCTGAGCGTGGCACCTTGCATGACCTGTGCCAATCCGCCCTCCTGAGCGTGGCACCTTGCATGACCTGTGCCAATCCGCCCTCCTGAGCGTGGCACCTTGCATGACCTGTGCCAATCCGCCCTGCTGAGCGTGGCACCTTGCATGACCTGTGCCAATCCGCCCTCCTGAGCGTGGGACCTTGCATGACCTGTGCCGATCCGCCCTCCTGAGCGTGGCACCTTGCATGACCTGTGCCAATCCGCCCTGCTGAGCGTGGCACCTTGCATGACCTGTGCCAATCCGCCCTGCTGAGCGTGGCACCTTGCATGACCTGTGCCAATCCGCCCTCCTGAGCGTGGCACCTTGCATGACCTGTGCCAATCCGCCCTCCTGAGCGTGGCACCTTGCATGACCTGTGCCGCTCCGCCCTGCTGAGCGTGGCACCTTGCATGACCGGTGCCAATCCGCCCTGCTGAGCGTGGCACCTTGCATGACCTGTGCCGCTCCGCCCTCCTGAGCGTGGCACCTTGCATGACCTGTGCCAATCCGCCCTCCTGAGCGTGGCACCTTGCATGACCTGTGCCAATCCGCCCTGCTGAGCGTGGCACCTTGCATGACCGGTGCCAATCCGCCCTCCTGAGCGTGGCACCTTGCATGACCTGTGCCAATCCGCCCTGCTGAGCGTGGCACCTTGCATGACCGGTGCCAATCCGCCCTCCTGAGCGTGGCACCTTGCATGACCTGTGCCGCTCCGCCCTGCTGAGCGTGGCACCTTGCATGACCGGTGCCAATCCGCCCTCCTGAGCGTGGCACCTTGCATGACCTGTGCCGCTCCGCCCTGCTGAGCGTGGCACCTTGCATGACCTGTGCCAATCCGCCCTCCTGAGCGTGGCACCTTGCATGACCTGTGCCAATCCGCCCTGCTGAGCGTGGCACCTTGCATGACCGGTGCCAATCCGCCCTCCTGAGCGTGGCACCTTGCATGACCTGTGCCGCTCCGCCCTGCTGAGCGTGGCACCTTGCATGACCTGTGCCAATCCGCCCTGCTGAGCGTGGCACCTTGCATGACCTGTGCCAATCCGCCCTGCTGAGCGTGGCACCTTGCATGACCGGTGCCAATCCGCCCTGCTGAGCGTGGCACCTTGCATGACCGGTGCCAATCCGCCCTCCTGAGCGTGGCACCTTGCATGACCTGTGCCGCTCCGCCCTGCTGAGCGTGGCACCTTGCATGACCTGTGCCAATCCGCCCTGCTGAGCGTGGCACCTTGCATGACCTGTGCCAATCCGCCCTGCTGAGCGTGGCACCTTGCATGACCTGTGCCAATCCGCCCTGCTGAGCGTGGCACCTTGCATGACCTGTGCCAATCCGCCCTGCTGAGCGTGGCACCTTGCATGACCTGTGCCAATCCGCCCTGCTGAGCGTGGCACCTTGCATGACCGGTGCCAATCCGCCCTGCTGAGCGTGGCACCTTGCATGACCGGTGCCGCTCCGCCCTGCTGAGCGTGGCACCTTGCATGACCGGTGCCGCTCCGCCCTGCTGAGCGTGGCACCTTGCATGACCGGTGCCCCAACACCCCCCACCAAGGTGCATGTTAAATACTGTTGGCTCTTTTCCTGTGTACAACAGCAGGCACGTCCTGTACCAAACTTTCCGCCCTTTTATCAGTAACCACCCCATCTCAACATTGCTCTGCGGTCAAAGACCTTAGTGTCCCATAATGAACCAGGAAGTGACAGAGTTTAGGAGAAACGTGCACAGCTCGGAGGGGTTGGGGTGGGGGGGGGGGATAGTGTGCATTGGTTAATGCACCTGGTTAAGCCCCCCTCCCCCACCGAGCACCTGGTTAAGCCCCCCTCCCCCACCTGTGTGGGTTCACGGCCGTTTCACTGGACCCGGGCATTAATGGTCGCGACCTCAGACAATCTGGGGCCAGGAGGGCGTCATGCCCTGCCGTGTTGCCCAGCCATGCAGAGAGGCACCAAGGTGCCAAGGCGCCCGTAGCTCCGCCGCTCACAGCTGTCAGGAGCTGCACCACCCGCTCGTTAGGGGCTCCCAGCAGAAGGCGGTGAGCGGGGGGGGGGCATCTGTTCGGGCGGCTGAGACAGGAGCTCCACGGCGCGGCCAGACCCCAGCCGAGCGCCTGATGGAGAACGCCATGTACCTGCCCCCCCCCCCGCACCCCGCGAGAGTACACACCTGAGAGAGCCCCTCCCATCCAGGGCAGCTGTGGGACAGGCTGTCATGCTGACAGAGTCCGCCTGGATCCCCTAAGCTCGCAAGCAATGTCCCCAATTGCAGCTTCCCCCCTCCCCCAAGGCTTAGCGAGTCCTTCCTGTCTCCGGTGAGGCACTGAGGGTCCGTACGCTTGCGAGAGATGGAGCAGAGACCTTACAGTCACAGCTGTCAGTCCACTGCTCGCGACGGGAACATCTGTACAGCGGCGGCACCAGTCAGCAGCTACACGCCGGTCCGGTCCAATCAGGCTCAGTGCCCCCCCCTTCCGAAGAGATGCCTCACCCGAGCCCCACCAGCCCACAGCCCCCGTCGCCGAGGCATCGCAAAACGCCGCTCACACCACACACACGGGATTGTCATGATTTGATTTTTTGACCGAGGTTTTTAACCTTGTGTTTTCTGCTTTTAAGCGAGTTGACACCCTATCAAACTGGAAACCGTTTAGCATGTGTCATCTCTGCGAACCCCACAGATTAGTGCTGCAGTCGTAGGCGTGGACCGGATGGCATCCCTGAACCGTGGCGTGCGATTGCAGTGGAGCACGGCTCTCCAGTCACCACATAAACGTGTCCCGCGGCAGCAGTTAATTAGGGATGGACCCAGCTGCACCAGCGGTGGATCCCCACGCTAATCCCCCGTCCCGCCGCTGCCACGCTGTCACTCCCAGAAGGCCGTGCTGTCAGCGCTCAGCGTCCTGTGGCTGTCAGAGTTAGCCAGCTTCTCCTCCACCTCGCAGTCGGCTCTCCGCCCATCACGCCATCCCCATCCTACAGCTCCTCGTATACGAGGCTCCGGCATCGCCGAGAGGTCACATCCTGCATCCAACCCTTACATCCCCTATCCAGTGCAGGGTTGTGGCATTATCCTGGAGCTTAACCAGGAAGACGAGGCACAAGGCAGGGGAATGCCACACTAACGTCCTTTTCAGTCCTTCAGGATGTCATCGCACACGCCTAACAGGCTAAATCTCACCCAACAGCAGACTGACAGTTCACGTGTTTGATAAGCCAAATGTTAATAATTAACAGGACATCTTTTATGTAGGGAAACACAGTGGGGCTTCTCTGTTCCACTACGGCAGACACAACAAAAGCACAAATAAAAACCACTTCTACCCTTTCAGTGCATTACACTGTATCACGTTACATTGTGGCCGCTGTTACAGTATTGGGTCATAGGGGACCACCTTCACCGTCATCATCACCATAATCACGTCATCATCACCATAATCACCGTCATCATCACCATAATCACCATAATCATCACCATAATCACGTCATCATCACCATAATCACGTCATCATCACCATAATCACCATAATCATCACCATAATCACGTCATCATCACCATAATCACCATAATCATCACCATAATCACGTCATCATCACCATAATCACCGTCATCATCACCATAATCACGTCATCATCACCATAATCACCGTCATCATCACCATAATCACGTCATCATCACCATAATCACCGTCATCATCACCATAATCACGTCATCATCACCATAATCACCGTCATCATCACCATAATCACCGTCATCATCACCATAATCACGTCATCATCACCATAATCACCATAATCATCACCATAATCACGTCATCATCACCATAATCACCATAATCATCACCATAATCACGTCATCATCACCATAATCACCATAATCATCACCATAATCACGTCATCATCACCATAATCACGTCATCATCACCATAATCACCGTCATCATCAGTACTACTATCAGCACAGCAGACAAAACATAGTTTTCCAGAAAAAACACTAAAGGAAAAGCAATTCGGGGAGCCGAGCTACTGCCGTCCGCATTGGTCAACTGTGCCGAACTTCGGCTACATCAGGCTCTAAGTGGAGCAAGCACGCCATGCCCCCCCCCCCACTCCCCACTACTACCACCCCCACCCCCCTGCTGAGGAACCTGCTCCAAACAGCTGCTCGCATCATAGCCCATTCCCAGCGACGCGGGTTCATTCCCTTTCTTCCCGTCTTCGCTCGGCCCCCACCCCGGCATATGGCTGTTACACAAAAGCCACGGACGCAGAAGAGGCGGCGCCCCCCCTCCCCTCCCCCAGCGGAGCAAATGGGTGAATTAGCATGAAAATGAGAGTACTCACAGAGAAGAGCGGGTCCCTCCGATCGATCGGCCGGCACGCGAGACAGACGGGGAGTGCAGCTCCTACTTCACAATCTGGCACGGGGGGATGGGGGGGGGGGGGAGGACTGGTGCCTGCACTACTATGGGAAAGAAAGCAGTGAACTATTTCCTGAAGGGAAGAGAAACAACGAGGTGAAGAGAAGGGGCGACGGGGAGGGCTCTCGCAGGGAGATGCCGAGACACATACAGACACGGGCGCTCCACTGTGCGCCTGCCTCTCCCCCAGCTGCGCATCTCCCCCAGCTGCGCATCTCCCCCAGCTGCATGTGCCGTTTCCCGCATGGCAGCAGGGAATCAGCAATCGATAGTATAAAACACCAGTGCGATATCAATGTCTGATGCTGGGACGTCTGGTGACCCTCTCAGGAGCCGTGGCTCTAGGGACGACCACTCCAACCCGTGACACCAGCAGAGCGGCGCCCAGTTTCCAAAAATACCAAAGTCATTTACAGATTCATACTTCGCGTCTCCTTCATATTTTACAAATGTAATTTGTTACGAACAGAAGTCTATTTCGCCTCTTACCATTTAGTTCTAATGTTCTGGCCAAAACGTTCTCCTGACCTGTGAAACGCGACACCCTCAAGCGGGAATTTCCTCCGCAAGAATTTCCAGACATATTAAGTCACACTGACAAGTAAACAAGTGAACTGGATTTGAATCCAATTACAGAATTACATGTCGCGAGGTATCCGGATTAGCTTGGGGCATTTGTTATTAATTATCCCCACACTAGGGAAGATAAAAAGAAACCTTCTGGAACGCAGAATGATAGACCAGAGAATTTTTCTTTTATGGAAACACTGTTTTGAAACAACCATGGAAGACAAATTAATACAAACATATTCTCCCACTGGTGCCTCACGAGTAGCAGTCCTATCACGCCTCCAGGAGGGTGGGGGGGCTCAAATCAAATGCCCCCCCCCCCATGTCAGGCAGTCCAAAGACATGCAGTTAGACTAACTGGTCTCTCGGAATTGCCTGAAGTGTACGACTGGCCCCCAGAGACCATGGCCAGGATAAACAGTTAGACGATGTATGGATGTATAGATACTCTGCAAAGGCATTACACAATAGTTACCATGGAAACCGTATACCCAACCACATTATGGAGAAAGCTCAAGTCCTTGGTCGCAATGGCTTGACCTTTGACCTTAAGCTCCACCCCAAACTAGCGCTGTGAAAAACATGAATGCCATTCAAACGGGATATGAAGCAGCACCCCATATGAAAGACCCAGCTGCTCCTGCCTCAGCTCTTCAAACTGAAGGTCTATAGGGAGCAGAGTAGTCGGTTCAAAGCAGCTTCTCTCACTCAAACCTAAGAGCAACCTAAAAATGACAGGAGGCTGACTTACATGTTTCCCTAATGTCTAGCAAACAACCGAATAACGTGCGCTTCCACAGCAGTGCACTGTCGCACGCTTGTTTTAGGTTCGTGAGCCTACATCCTTCAGCTGGTTCCTGTGAATCCCAACCAGGCAGACGGAAAGTGTCTAACACCACAGAAGAGCCTGAAACAGACTTCGGCTGATGCATGCGCTCCTGGGGGTGACCCTGTAAAACTCTTTTTTTATTCTTCTTCTTCTACTAAGTCAAGGCAAATCCTACACTCTAATTTTTGCAGGTAGGAGAGACCCAGTATTAAGGGCTCTACAGGGAGATCGATCACAGAATTTCTTAGTGGTGTGTTGGATGTTTTAATAGCATCTGACATTAAAGACAGATGGGCTTTTGCTGTACAGCTATCCCTTGAACAAATTGTAAAACCATCTTTTTATACATTTTTCTAAACTAAAGAAGGTTTTTTTTCCCCCAACATTGTACCTTCAACTTTGACAGAAAGAGCAAGTGTAGGTTACATTATCATCATGGTCCATTAGTTTGGGTGACAGCAATTTTGTTCATAATTCAGATGCCCAGGTGGTTTGGATAGCTGGCTCAAAATGATAAGGGAAAAGGGCGAGTACACACAGATAATGATGTTCAAAATTCTGGCTTTAAATTTGCAAAATTCAACACTGTGTTCTTAATCTTTTTAGTCTGGAACAGAAATAAACCAGTTTTTAATGCTATGGGGTCAGAGATCAAAAGATAGCCGGCTATAATTGCCGATCTCTTCAGAGAGATGAATTTGGTGGAACTTCCACCCAGATGTGATGCGTTTCTTAGCAACTGAACATCATCGGTTGCTAACAGCTACCACAGGGACCTCCTCAGAATGACAAGTTATTTCAGCAGTTGAAGTGTCTCCGTTTCTCCCCCTTCTTCCGCCATTGTTATACAATGTTACATGGCCATTAAGAACGTTAAGTAATTACCGGTTGGGAGAGTAATAAGGGCCGCGTGTGTGTGCGTGTGCGTGTTTTGATGGGAGATGGCAGAAGCGGAGCTGGGACTGAAACAGAATACCACCTACGTTAGCTATAGAAGGAAAAATAACAAGCCAGCTCTCGCTCTCCGCTTCGTCCTCCCAGAACATAGTTTGTCAGCTATCGAGAAGTGCGGGGGGGGGGGCGGGGTGATGCTGCTGCTGTGCCACTGTTTTAACATGTGCTTACGGAGCATTACATGCTTCCCGGACGCTCTGTCATTAGCGATCTCAAAGATGCCCACATGGCCATTGAGGGATACATAGTTTACAGAGTCCAAGTTCACAAACACATGGTGGAGGGGGGTCGTAATTAATACAAGCCGAACTGGGTGAGTCACAGGCGCCATCAGGGAGGCAGAGCAAGCGACGCTCCGCGCCGCACTGACAGCTGGGCCCGGAATAATCCCGCATTTTTTCGCAGGGAACTCGAAATTACATTATGTCACACTGCATTTCTCACAAGCACCCCAAAAAGGATTAAGGCCCGCAAACGATTTGGGGAATGATGAGCTGCCACAGGACGGGCGGAAGGTTAGCTGGCGTCTACCCAATAGTGTCGCTCACTCCCGGCACGGAAAACACGGAGGACAAGCAGGATTGCTAACCCAGACAAGCGCTTCGGAACGGATGGACGATTTGTGGCGATACGACAGCAGAATATCGAGCCACAAAGCGATGAGACAAATGCTTCCATCCCTGGTGATGAGGAAAAGGAGACGGGAGCTGGAAGGTGGCAGGACTGTCGCCCATGCCGGAGCTTAAATGGTTATCTGAGAGCTAGCATGTGTTTGCAGGTGTCTCTGAGAGCTAGCGTGTGTTTGCAGGTGTCTCTGAGAGCTAACATGTGTTTGCAGGTGTTTGCAGATGTCTCTGAGAGCTAGCGTGTGTTTGCAGGTGTCTCTGAGAGCTAGCGTGTGTTTGCAGGTGTCTCTCAGAGCTAGCGTGTGTTTGCAGGTGTCTCTCAGAGCTAGCGTGTGTTTGCAGGTGTCCCTGAGAGCTAGCGTGTGTTTGCAGGTGTCTCTGAGAGCTAGCGTGTGTTTGCAGGTGTCTCTGAGAGCTAGCGTGTGTTTGCAGGTGTCTCTGAGAGCTAGCGTGTGTTTGCAGGTGTCTCTGAGAGCTAGCGTGTGTTTGCAGGTGTCTCTGAGAGCTAGCGTGTGTTTGCAGGTGTCTCTGAGAGCTAGCGTGTGTTTGCAGGTGTCTCTGAGAGCTAGCGTGTGTTTGCACGCGTCTCATTGAGTGGCGACAGTCCAGTCCAGTCTCTAAGTCATCTGTTCCGGCTAATTGTTAAGGTATATGGTTTCAAGAGGACACTGATCCATTGCAGTGTCTGTTCCTCATCCCAGAAAAGACACTGGGTTCTCTTATCCCTTGATGGACCACTAACGACTCCTCTGGCAGTGTTATGCTTCCCTGGCAGGCAGTGATATGCAGTGACACGCCCCTGTGCCTTTGCCTGTCACCACCTCATACCCCCGCTGGTGGGTCTAATCTATAAGCTCCTCTCTTCTGCGGTCATCACTCTGCTCTTTGACAAACGCTGAAGGAGAAGACGAAAGCCCGGACTCTCTCTCTCTCTCTCTCTCTCTCTCTGCTTATTTCAGGTTCTTAAATTATTCAAGTTGTGTCGCAGAATTAACAGGATGCTGTCAAGTTGAGTGAAAATGTGTAAATGGAGTCGATCAAATAAAGACAGAACATGATGGAAACCAAAAAGCAGAGCAGTATGAAGGAGACAGGGTCAGGGTGAGCCTGGGGCCCAGCGAAGGAAGCACAGGGCACGAGGCACCTGAGGTGGGATTCCAGTACATCAATTTGGGCTATCGCCCAGGGCAGAGTCTCCTGAAGGGATGCCAACTTAGCGACCCGCTGGTGCCAAACCCACTGTTACAGATTCTGGGCGCCGGTGGTGAAGTCTCAAAATCCACCATCCTGGTTCTTGACTTACATTTTCTAAATGTGAATTCGTGTCTGTGAGAGTGTCTGAGTAAATCACTCTTCTTGGCTTAACATGTTTATTAGTTAAGCTGCATCATCCATTAACACAGATTTTATTATTAGCATCCATGAAACCCAATTAGCAACATTTATTTAGAAGATACATGCGCCGGCTTAACTCATGTCAGCTCTTAATTAACATGCCCAAATTATTCTTAGGCATGAGAACTAAAGAAGCGCATTGCCTAGGAAAAAGCCTCACAGCAATGACAGCGATGGGAGACAGGTGTGGGTGGAACGCGGAGCTCATTCGCTTTGTATTTTTGGCCTGTCATTTTGCCCCGTGGAAAGTGGGAAACATTAATTCATGGAGAGCATATGTGCCTATCGGTACGGTTTGCAACATCCGCCCGTGAAAGACAGACAGACAGAGAGGGAGAGAAACTGAGCGAAAAAGACAAGGGCCGTCTGGAATCCTTGGGCTGAGTAATGATTCGCTTCAGATATCCTCCTTCAAAGTCTTACATCTACAACAAAGACACCTTCAACTGCTTTGTAAAATCCTTTGCTTAAAACGTTTGACCATTTACTGTCAGAATGGCTTATGCATTGCCGTATGAAAAAACAACTTTAATCAAGGTTAAAGGAAAGCTCTACCGCCACCACACCCTATTCTGCTTGTCAACTGTTAACCTCCCCTTTAAGGGAGAGCAGGCTGCCTACTGAAAGACACTGTCCCGAAACAGGACAGAGGAGGAAATTACTTCAAGAGCTTCTGCAGTTATCTTTAAATTAGCACCCAATTTATATTTGGCATGCAACGTAAAGTGACAATCCTGCTTGGAAGAAAAAACTAAAAATCGGGGGTGACTAACACACACAAGCGGCACACAAAGGGTTTGCTCACAACCATCAGCCCTTTACCCTCATCTAATCAAAAATGAATCGAGCAATACTTCTGACCCACTGGGTTAGCAAGATGAGGAAGAGGGAACTGACTGCCATTTCCAGAGTCTTCATTACACTCTTACACATCACCCCCTGCTACAGCTGCACATCTATGGCAGCCGGTGGCTATAAAAAACTGAGGAGGAAAGAAGATAATTCCATCTTACAAAGGTAAGTCATTCCAAAGAAAAGAGAAAATGTTTTCTTAAATGACAATAAACATCTATACTAATGAGTTATTTCAAAGTATCCATCCATCCATCTATCTTCTACACTCATGTGTCATATAAATTCATCCCACAACCCTCACATTTTCATTCAAAAAATGAAGTGATGAATTTAATCTGAAAACTAAATGATTACTACTACTACTACTCCTACTCCTACTCCTACTACTACTACTACTACTACTAATAATAATAATAAGGCTGCTTAAATACTCTGGTGAATGGGCAGGTTGTTACCCATCCCGTGACTCACGTCTGGGCCCAGTTAAGCTATGGGTGCAGACGCTCCAATAAACTCTCCTACTGGGAGGACCTTGCACCCGTGACCCACTTGCCTGGAATAAAATGGGAGATAAGATCAGGGAAGCCAAGAAACTCTTCTGTTCAGTCACTGCAGTTTCCATAACAACTACCTACAGATGGTGCCCAGTGCATCATTAAAACATCCGATTTCAGTATCCACACCAGTGATGTCGAGTGTTGAACAACAAAGGGGTACATCCCCTCCCCCAGAGAGATTAATCTCCATTCTGGATACATCCTACCTCCTCACCCCCCGACAGATGCCTGCATATGCAGCATTCACAAAGGTCTACTAAAAACATCTGAAATTTTACTGATATTAAAACATTTCCTTGCACGTAATTCTTGTATCCTGATTTTAGATGTTTGCTGCTACATTTCCTTTCCATTTTCTTTGAAGAATGTCAGCCATAAGTCTTAAGTGTGCCCTATTCTCACAGTTCATTCCTGTATCATACCTTGCTGAAAGAAAGCTCAAATCCAACATTCAATAAGTGTATCCTGGACTTGTAGTAGAAGCTGTAATTGCTAAACCTTGCAGAGGAGCATGGACTGTTATGAGACTCTCTTTCTGCCTGGTAATTCTTCATATCACCGAGAGCCTTGGGCCAATCTGATGCTCATAAAATGGCAACGGGTGCTTATAGATGTGCTTCATTTCCAGGGAGAAAAAAAAACATCCAGTTACAGATCATATGATTGATCCCATTTATCATAAGACAATTATATAAATCAACTCAAAGCCAAATACATCTCTGGCCTTGCTGCTTTTCTGTCTTAGGGTTCATGACATTGGTAATCTTCCTTGCGATTTGTCTAGATAACTTATCTTACCTGCCGTAGATCTCATGGATACTGGTGCTTACCCCCCCCCCCCCCATGAGATAACAAGATTTCAATGAACTTGGGCCAAGGATAATAGAACAGGAGAAGCAAGCACATCTAGAGTACAAAGTCATGATTTGCTGAGCCCTGCAGGTCGAATATAGCCTACAGCTTGTGATAAGACGCATATAAGAACTGCTCAGAATCTCAGGTGTGTCAGGAGTACTAACACTTCATGTGTTGAGGAACTCGGTGCCTTCTGTAGGTTAAGCCAGTCTACCAGGTGAAGCAATTACTGGGAGTCAGAAATTTAACCCACTTCTTTCTGCGTTCTCTAGCACAGCGTGCCAGGTGTGTTCTCCAGAGTAGAACCACTCCAGCCATGCTATGGACCTTCGCCATCTGCCTCCAGCTGGGGGCGCTCTCCTGGGCAGCACCGCTTGCAAGGTCCGGCCCCGGGGCCCGGAACAAACTCTTACTGATCTCGTTTGATGGCTTTCGCTGGGACTACGACCGCGACGTGGACACGCCTCACCTGGACGTCATGGCAACCGAGGGAGTCAAGGCCACTTATGTGACCCCACCGTTCCTGACCATCACCAGCCCCTCGCACTTCACCTTGCTCACAGGTAACCCCCCCCCCCCCGTCAGCACACCGGACAGCAAGGGCCAATACTGAACAGGACTAGTCAACGGGAAATTTCTGCAGAATAGCGTGAACAGATAGAGCAGATTCAAAGTCCGATTTATCTACGTAACAGGCACTTACAACTTTAAAATCTTTTTAAAAATCTAAACCATATTCTTCTGTACCATGTACAGCATATCCCTGTAGAGATGTATATTTTTATGTTTATCACATGTACATAACCATTTCCAGCACTTTTGCACTAATTTGCACTTTCGGATTTGACGCCAAATTGTATTTCATTGTCCAATGACAATTAAACTTAAATCTCATGAAATCTAATAGAATTCACTAAATTACCTTTTGAGTATTATTGTGTGTCTAGCCTGTCTAAGGGCTATCAACCTGTCTAAGGGCTATCAACCTGTCTAGCAGATCTCCTGCCTTGTGCCCTATTCTACCACAGAATGGCTCCCAGGTTTCCTTGACCCTATGCTGGCATGTGGAAGATTGATAAATGGAGTTAATTATTGAAATTATCAAAGGTGTCACTCATATCTATTAGTAGCAGCGATGTACCATTACTGCTGCAGGACTGTATTTCTGCATCACTTTTCAGGCTAGTATCAGCATGGTAGTTAAGATTTATTGCACTGGATTCTTAGATGCCCAAGGTGTTATATTTTGTCTAAGATTACTCTTTAGAACTGAAATGAAAAGGCAAATTGGTAACACTTTCTATGAAGCCCATATTCATAGAGTCTAATAACTGTTCTTATAATCCATTATAACATTCATAAAGCACTATAATCACGGCTATAAGTATTTATAAAAAGGCATAACACATTACGGCCATGTTTCTCATGCATTATGAATTCTTTATGAGGCTCTCATCTATAGTACAATATTGATACCTTTATAATGCAGCACACAACATCCTTAATTCTTATACTGACCATTATAATGCATTATGAAGGCATCTATAATGTGTGATAGATGAGACCTTCAAAGAACATTCATAATGCATGATACACATGCCTATAACGTGTTCTGCGTTTTCATGAATAGTTATAGCCGGGTTTATAATACTCTATGAATGCATTATAATACACTGTGAAGGTATGTGTAATGCAGTATAATGATTATATAATTTCCCTGACCACATAAAAGCTTCATACCTGCGGTTCACAGGGCAGTACATTGAGAACCATGGAGTCATCCACAACATGTGGTTCAACACCAGCACCCAGCAGAGGAAGCCCTACTACCCGACACAGTTTGTGGATGAGTGGTGGGACAATGGCAGCCTACCCATCTGGATCACAGCCCAAAGACAGGTGAAGTACATAAACTGGGCAGTAGGGGCGCTGTGATCAGACTTAATACAATGCTAGGAGGTTCGAGTCCTGTGCCATTACAATGTAGGTATTTATGTTACAAAAGTAAAAAAAAAAAAAAATCTGGACCCTCTGGAATTATCAGAATACCAATGTCACCTAAAATGACAGGATTTTCATTCAATGTTCTTGCTAATGTTAGACTCATAAACACAGACATTGTCAAATTAAGGTTTTTTGATAATTCTACAATTTGCTCATGCAGAAATCTGTACAGGGCACTGACTTCCAAACATAGTCCTGAAATTCTACCTGACTGGGGACTGATGGAACCCATTAGAAGTACTCTCATAACCAATTCCAGACTTATGAGCTTCAATAACTTATGAAGAATTACTATAAATTGTAAGTAACAAAAAGTGCATGGCTGATTAATTTGGCACATCTGACTCAAATTTTCATCTTCTTTTCAATAGGTCATTATCCTTGAAATTTACGTTCTTTATATAATGACCTTGATTGTTTAACCCAATTGATCAATAAAGATAAAATATCCTGTTTATAAAATAAGATTATAATTATAACTTCACGATCGGATAAAATTTTATGAGCCATTCCTGTAAAAATCAAGATAATGTTCTGTGAACCATTTGCGATTCTCGCTGTATCTAAACTGACTTGCTTTAGTGCAACTTTTTGGCAAAATCACGGGCATAATAAAATAATCTAAATGAATATGAAAACCTTTATCGAGATAAGAAAGACAAGCAGACTGGGGCGAGACTGTGATCCCAAATTATCCGCTAAATCCACGACTGACCTCTGTCTCAGTGATCTCAAAGTTTATTATGTCCATGGCTGTAAGAATAATGAACTGACATGATTTACTTAAACTTGAAACAGACCCACTTGTCCTAGAGCAGTGCTTCCTGACCTCGTCCTCTGGGACCCACAGTCGGTCCATAACGTCACTGTGGGTCCCCGAGCACTGGATTGGGAAACACCGTCATAGAACCAGTCGTTTTACTGCTCTGTTCATCAACCTGAGGTTCTCCTATCTTACCAGGGTCTTAAGGCAGGATCGCTTCACTTCCCTGGTACGGCATCAAGCTACCAAGGTCAGAAGGCACTGGTGGGAGAGGTGGAACCCGCTTTATATAACTACTCCAACGAAACGGCCTGGCGGGAGAATGTGGACACAGTGATGGGCTCCTGGTTCGGCAAACTTGACCTGGACTTTGTTTCCTTGTACTTCGGGGAGCCTGACGGCACAGGACACAAGTATGGGCCGGACTCACCGGAACGCAGGGCCATGGTCAGCCAGGTGGACCGCACAGTAGGCTACCTGCGCAGCTCCGCCCAGTCGCACGGGCTCGCCGAGCGACTCAACATCATCATCACAGCCGATCACGGCATGAGCACCATTGTGAGGGGCAGCCAGGTCAATCAGATCCTCCTTTCCAAGATCCCCGGCTTCTCCTTCCGTGACTTGGACTTTCAGCTGCTGGATTATGGGCCGGTTGGCATGTTGCTACCCAAGGAAGGCCTACTGGACAAGGTGCATGCTGCCCTGAAGGGGGCGCACCCACACCTGCATGTGTACAGAAAAGAGGAGCTACCAGCTCACATGCACTATTCAAGGCACCCACGCATTCTGCCCCTGGTGCTAATCGCTGACCCTGGATATGTCGTCAACGGGGTGAGTGACGTCTCCAGAAGAGCAACATCGCTGTTGCCCGTTAGTTGTAGATAATAAAGCACTTCTAAAAAGCTCTGAATGTGTGTAGAATGCACTGAGATTTTGCTGGAAATGCTCCCTCCGTTTTAACTTCACTGCACATCCTACACTGGCGTTTTAACTTCACTGCACATCCTACACTGGCGTTTTAACTTCACTGCACATCCTACACTGGCGTTTTAGAAATGCTCCCTCTGTTAGACACAAACTTTTAAAATCATTCACGCAGATTGCTGGAAGTTTAAAGCTCCAAATTTTTAAGTCTACATCGCCCTCTACTGGCCATTTGAACTGCAGACCAGCAATACCACTGAATTCAGTTGAATTTTACCCTATCTAGGCACTGCTCTCGCAGTAATACAAATATAATAGGAAAATTGTAGGCTCCCATTCATCGGGGTCTGTGAAAAAAAACAACTTCTGTAATGTAATATTAAAGTTATTTTAATCCACCAGCATGATGTATAATAACATCATTGCAGAATTCATTATTTAGATCCCTGTGACCACAACGTTGATCAACATTGACTTTAGACTAAATTATCATTGATTCATCTTCCTACATTAAGTCAGATTTAATCATTTTATGTATTATTTTAAACCAAATGTATTTTCTTGCACAATTAATATTAACAATATACAACACTGAATGATACTTTATTCACCATTAATGAAGTGTTTCTGTTATTGACTGATGCTCATATCTCAAAAGGCAGGAGAGCACATCCTACACTGGCGTTTTAACTTCACTGCACATCCTACACTGGCGTTTTAACTTCACTGCACATCCTACACTGGCGTTTTAACTTCACTGCACATCCTACACTGGCGTTTTAACTTCACTGCACATCCTACCCTGGCGTTTTAACTTCACTGCACATCCTACACTGGCGTTTTAACTTCACTGCTCTGCATCCTCCAGATATTTCCTGTGCAGTCCAACAAAGGGGAGCACGGCTTCGACAACCAGGCCATGGACATGAAGCCATTCTTCCGGGCCGTGGGGCCCGACTTCCAGCAGAACCTAACAGTGGAGCCCTTTGAGACGATCCACATCTACGCCCTAATGTGCCACCTGCTAGGCATCACCCCAGAGAAGAACGACGGTCACCTGGATGCCACCCGCCACATGCTAGCGTCTGGTCAGCAAACTGAACCATCTGGAGGTCAGAATGGATCAGCAGCATCTATGTATTACTGCTGTGTTTTCACACCCCCCCCCCCCCCATGTTCATATTAACATCACTTTAACATTGTCAGGTATAAACCAGAGTCTAAAAATGTCCCATGAACATCATAAATTTAAATTGGGCAGATCTTGGACAGCTACCCGTTATTTTTTTTCCCAGTGTTTTACAGATCCTTCCATGTCTTACAGGGTCTGAGAACTCCATCTTATTTAATGCACTAATCGGTCTGGGAGTCGTTGCTGGCATTCTGGTTATCGTGTTTGTGGTCGTCGTATCGTATACCAGGTACCGTCGACGAAAGCCAAGGGAGAGGTATGTCATTTCCATTCACCCTTGATTTGTAAGTCCACCACGTCTGTGCAGAACCATTTGCCGTGACCACACAACTATGGAGCGCGGTTCACCACCACAAAGGGGACGCGGCAGTTCACCACCACAAAGGGGACGCGGCAGGGCCAAGTTGATTGGATAATTTACATGTCATTGCTCCTCCCACATGCTGACAATTCATGACAATGACTTTCCGTGGGAAGATTCACAGTTTTCAGCAAATGTTCATTAAAGTAAAATACTGTCACTATGACTGTCAAGATGGGAAATGAACTGGCAGTTCACTTTACCAACTATTTTTTTCAGTTACAATTTTCCATCTAAATACTTTCCCTTGGTGGCAGCATGGTGCTGCAGTGGGTAACACTGTTGCCTCACACCTCTGGGACCAGGGTTTGAGTCTCTGCCATTGCTCCATGGGTGAAGTGTGCATGCAGTCTTCCTGCTAGTGTAGCGGAAGCTAAAACCCAGGTTCCTTTAAAATCAGAGCTAGATAAGATTTTAACAACTCTGAGCTATTAGTTAAGTTCTCCCCAAACAAGCTTGATGGGCCAAAAGGCCTCCTCTCAATTGTAAATTTCTTATGTTCTCCTTGCATCATTTTGGGGTTTCCCCCCCCCACAGTCCAAAAACTGAGCTTAATCGGCGTTACCAAATTCCCATAGGTGTACATGTGTGAATGAATGGCACGTGTGAGTGTGCCCTGCGATGAGTTGGCACCACACCCTGGGTTGTTTTCTGCCTTGCACCTGTAACCTCTGGCACAGGCTCTGGGCCCCCTATGGCCATGAACAGATACAGAAAATGGATGGATGGATATTTTCTGAGCCTATCACTATGAACAGCCAAGAATATCTGTGTCAATGGGAGCATTCAATTGGCTGGTTATACTTTAAACATTTTACACACACACTGAATGTGCATTTACACTTGGAACACAAAACGAGTCATACCTGTACCTTCCCAGAAAATGAAATCATTTTTCAGTATCTGGATTTTTATTATTGTTATTTCGATATAGCAATGGCTGATCACTCCTCCAATAATGACATCACTTCCTGTATTGCAGCTCTGAGGAAGCCAATGAAAATGATGTCCAAATCAAGCAAAGTACCATGTGAGGAAGGCTTGCCTAAAGACAAGACGAGACAACATTAAATTACACTTTGGAGTAGAATAACATCTGTCTGCCCAGGATTAAAGACTGGGTCTAGTTCCTCCCCCACAGCGAATAATAAAAGAATCTTCCCCTGGCATACAGCCTGCTCGACGCAGTTGTGTATTCACTAACAAGCAGAAGACAAAACACCCAGTAAGATGTGTTTCATGATTGCTGAAGCATCAGTTAGCAGGTGCAACTGCCCAAAGCAAATCAAGTCAATGAATGAAGGAACAAAGGATGATCCTTAATGAGGGATTATTGTCAGTTGTGTAGCTTTGTTTCTTTTATGCACATATGAAGGCCCAACATACAATAAACTATAACAATGCCATCTAATGGTAGAGAAATAAATATTATTTTAAGTAAATCTGGAATGTTGTTTTTTTCTTTAACAGACTGTCCAAAGCTGGAGATAGCTAAGGATACATGAAGAGTAAACAAACTGACAAGATCAACGAGTTAAAAAGCAAAGAGCAACAAATCACATAGGGAATTAAGTGCATGTATTCATTATGTAGGACCAGACCGCATCTAAACCTTAAACCTCGGGATAAATAAAGATCTTTAAACCGCATTTAATAGTTTAAGAATGCAAAATTACCTCTGAAAAACAAGATCATCACAGAACTCTTTTGAATATCTTACTGAATCTAACTTAAATTTCCCCCTTCCACAACATATGACCATATTACATTATAATTTGTAGACATCCCATTGAAAGTCTATCCCAGGTAGGCGGTATAATCAACATACCTTTATCATTTCTGCTAAGTTTAACGGCTGAATAGGTCCAAACTACATTTTTAATAAACTTGGCGCGAAAGCGTCAGGAGCGATTACTATAAATTATAATATTACCAAGTAGTGAGAAACCCCCACTTGGACTATGTTGATGAATGAATGCATCTTTGTATCGGTATTCACAAAAAAACCAAAACATTACGCTTCGCTTTATACGCATGCGAGATATAATTATGCAAAAGTTATTAAGTTGCATTTCATGAAATACAAGTGAGTGAAATACAATCTGCTCGGAAATGTTCCATTGCCAAGTCATTCTGGAGCACGTACACCTCATAATTCGGTCTGGCTACATGCCCCCATATATGTATAAACACATACATACACACACACACACACACACACACACACACACACACAACAAATTATAACTACACACACAAATACATAAAATGGGAATTGTTCTCGTTATAGTTTGTAATTGCTACCTACTCCTTACTTGCTATTAACTGACATTTTCCTTGAGTAGGACAGATAACCAATTACAGTCCTGTCCAATAATCATATAACATTTTTCAAAATAAGTTAACATTGTTTAACGTAAGTAATAAATAACAGCGAAAGTATAGCTTATATAATTCTGCGAGCCACATTAGCCTATATAAAATCAAGACTAACTTGAGTTCAGCACGTTCAGTCTAGAAAAGCTAACAATCGCATGCAAACAGATGAAAAAGAAATTAGCAAGTGACATTTTATAATATAAAATTTAGGTTTTAACGCGCTAACATGCAGCATTGCCGACTCTAAACCACGGCTCAAAAGGCAACGGCAAAAGCTACGGAGTGGTTATGCGATAACTACGGACGGCATTCGCCAAGGGACAAACTTCATGCTTTGTTTTCTTTCCGCCCCCTTTTCATAAAAGAGGGTTTGAATTGTAGCTATCGACCGCAGTCATGGAGGAGTTGAGCGCCGTGGGGGAACAGGTTTTTGATGCCGAATGCATCCTCAACAAACGCCTGAGAAAGGTTGGAAATAATGTAATAGCACATCGCGGATCCTCGAACACAGTTCCGACTGCCTGTGTGACATTTTCACGGTTGTTTTTTTGCAGGGAAAGTTGGAGTATCTGGTGAAGTGGAGAGGATGGTCATCCAAGTAAGTGGAAGCGCAGCTGCAGCTGCTGGATCAGCCTCAAACAATGAAAAACAACAACAACGCACCGCTTGTTGCTCTCGCGTTGCAAGAAGCCCGAACACTAACTTGGCAATTTGTTGCCCAACTTACTTGTTAGTCTGCTTTTGCATGTTTAGGCAACTGCAAAAAAAACAGCAGTGTGGTGTGATTTTTGACGGAATATTAGTTTTTGTAAGACTTGCCAAGTTTTGTGGATGATTATTAGCTACCTAGCCGTTGAAAGCTTGCAAAAAATGTGGTTAGAAATGCCAACCCTGTCTTGTAAAGATACAAGCCCTTTCTCGGGAAAATGTAAATCTGACGTATACTCTCTTTTGTAGTTGGATATAGATGTGCATCAATATATTGGCCATGTTTGAAATCGCTAGATTGGTAGCGCGCTATTTTTAAGTATCGTGCCCCAACATCTTCAGTATTTTCAGGTGTCGCCGTTTTACAGTTATAAAAAGAATGTACGGTTATAATGTTTTTTCTAATTACGAAAAGTGAACTATATTTGAATGTTTAATTTGAAGAAAAAATGTAATTGTCTCTTCCCATCATTTTGCGTGGGCTTAAGTAAACGCACTTCGTGCACTAGCTGTAGGTCCACACGCTCTGTACTCCGCTTCTTTCGGTTTTTGTGTAAATTTGGTCGTATCGTTTCTCTGTCCCGAGACGGACATGCTGCCTTCAGACCCCCCGCTGCTGCACCCAACGTGGACCGTTTCAAAACCCCCTCGGCGGGCTGCGCCTGCCTGCTCTTCTTCGTAGCTGCTTAATTAAATTAAGTTTCATAACTTAATTCTCTCACGCTTCACGGCTGCGGTCGTTACGTTAATCGGGCACATGGTTGTGTGAATCATATCGACGCCCTCCATCTGTCATGCACGTTTTGCCAGGGGAACCGATCACCATTGTTAGGATATCAATGGAAAAGTTGTCAGCCCAGGGGAGTTTTAAACAACGTGTCGACGCTAGTATTAATGAACTTTCAGGCTGAGAAGTTTTTGAGTCGAGGGTGGGCACTCTTATCCGCAAAGGGCCGGTGTGTATGGAGGTTTTTGGGGTGACCTTTAGGTCAGCTGTTCAAACCCAGGTGTGAGGACTCTTCAGCCTATTAGTCCTCTAATTAGTAGTCTAATTAGGGAGTTGCAGCGAAATACAGCGACCGTTTCTGGATAAGTTAGACCACCCATGTTTTAAATAACTTTATGTTGCACATGGGTTTTAGACAAACGTATGGGATGTTTAGTTATCGGGACGTCTCAAGGCACACACCGGTAACGTTTAATAGCTTAAGTAATGAACGGAAAGACAACACAGGTTTACAGAAGGTTACAGGTTAAACAAATTGCATGTATGAGTATGATCATCATATTCGGCTTAAGATTAGATTCATAGGGTATTTCCCCTCAATTTTTCAAAAGTCCCGTTCACCATAATGCGAGGGTAGGTGAAAGGTTTCAAGTCCCACGGGCGTATTCAAATAGACTCATCTTTGCCTCATCAGCCCACTTTGTATATCAAAGTTGGCCCATTTTTTATAGAAAATGTTTTAACTTTGTCAGTGATACCATGCGGTCTCTACGCATTTAACCTACGTCTCCCGGTGAAATAGCTCAAACTGAATTCAAACAGACATTAAAAATCGGTGGGTTTAGCGCTGCAAATTTATCGTGTTTCTCTGTTCCAGGCACAACAGCTGGGAGCCCCAGGAGAACATTCTGGACCCGAGGCTGCTGGCAGCATTCCACAAGAGGTGAGTCTGAGACCCTCCTGTGGAGGGGGGAGGGGAAGGAGGGTCACCATACCAGCAGAAATGCAGGGTGCAACACTTCTCCTGGGGAGATGCATAATAGCAATGCACTGACCAAGAGCAGATAATTGGCATTGATCTTTGGGAAAAGTGAGTCATAGCAGGGGCTGTGAAACGTCCACGGTTTGTTGGCATCCGCAAAGCGTTTAAAACAAGTTAAACGCAGAAGGTTCAAAGTGTAAGAGAAGATGTATAGAATCCACATAATTTAGACGGTGGAGGAAATACTGGATGCTGTTAGGAAAATATGAAATTATTCACAAAACTGGCAAACTGGGGGACACAACCAAGTATCGTAAAAGATGGAGGTAAGGAGGTAAAAGATGGAGGTAAGGAGGTAAAAGTTGGACGACCGCAGCAAATATCCAGATATTTCAATGTGCTGTCTGGTGTCAAATCAGCTTGAATTCCACTTTCTAGACAGAGCAATGACACCCACTGTTTCTCATTTGCTTTAGTCTGTTCTAACATCACTAGACAAAAGTTTGTTCTTTTTGTTGAAGCAGTCTTCTGTGATTCCAGAGAACAAGAGAAGGAGATTTTGTTCCGCAAGCGAGGCAAACGGCCAAGGGGGAGACCCCGTAAAATCATGGTAGGAATGCAAATGTCATTTATGCCAAATGCTTTCATGTCATACATCGGCAGTTACTCTAATCATTCCTGTTTATCTGTTTAGGAAGCTGTTCCAGCGGCGACAAAATCAAGTAGCTCTTCATCCTCCTCATCCTCCAGCTCATCTTCCTCGTCGTCGTCGTCATCCTCGTCATCGTCCTCGTCGTCGTCTGACGACGACGACAACGATGGCGAGGAGGCGAAGGTGAAGGCTGGGCAGCGGGGCCGCGAGCTGCACCCCGTGCCCCAGAAGAAGGCCCAGATCGTGGTGGCCAAGCAGGAACCCGTGAAGAAGAAGCGTGGGAGAAAGGCATTGCCACCAGAGCTGAAGGCACTTCGACAGAGCAAGGGAGCCCGGAAGCTTCTGAGGCCAGCTGCCAGGGAGAGGGAGCTACTGTCACAGACCCAGGAATCCAAGACGCCGATCAAGAAACCCCTGCAGCCTGCTAGTTTTACCTACACAGGCATGAGCAGGGTGGGTGGAGCAAGAGAGCCATCCGGGGCCCAGAGCAGAGGCTCATTCTCACAGGCGGTACGGAATCCTTTGGGGGCCGTGGGCCCAACCCGTCCCACAGCCACCTCCCCTGTGAGCCGCGTCCCTCAGAACAAGGCCACACCAGATTTCAAGCTGTCCGTCTCGGACGTGGGCAGTGGCTCAGACCTGGACCTGAGGATCACAACCTCCAAGTCGCCCGGGGTGGCGGCTCTCAACCTGCATAATGCCAAGGTCTCCTGTGGTGGCGGCGGGGGGCAGGGAACGGCCTCCTCTGCTGCTGGAACCCCCAATGGGCAGAGGAAACAAGAGACTCCAGCCCAGACCCTCTCGCCTCGCACTGCTGCTCAGCCCCTGTCAAAGGGCCCTGGACTTCAGGCTCTCAGCTTGCAGGGCCTGAACCTGCAGAGTGTTAGCAGGCAGACACAGGGCTGTGTCTCTACGGGCAATGGTACTGCCAACCCAGCCCGGAAGGGCCCGTCCCAGAACCCGGGAACGGGGGGTGGGGGCCAGCAAACCAGAAGGGGCTTGGGTGGGGGGCAGGGTAGGGTTACAGAGGCCGGAGAGCTGGGGCTGGGGACAGACAGACAGGCCAAGAAATCGAGGAGACCCGAGGCCAAGCCTTCTACAGAGTCCCCGGCTGCCAGGGGCAGGGGGCGGAGGCCGTCCTCGAAAGACGGCGGGAAGCCGGGGAAAGTGCTGAGCGAGATGAGCACAGGGGAAGAGGAGTCCAGCTCGGACTCCGAGCACGACTCTCCCCTGCCCAGCCCTGCACAGAACCTGAGCGTCTCCGTGCAGCCCGGCCAGGACTGGAAGCCCACGCGAAGCCTAATCGAACACGTGTTCGTCACCGACGTCACGGCTAACCTGGTCACGGTGACCGTCAAGGAGTCTCCGACAAGCGTGGGCTTCTTCAGCCTGCGCCAGTATTGAGAAGGGAAGCCGCTGGACTGGGGTCAAGGGAGGCCAGGAGTGGCTCACCCCCCCCCGGCAGGTTCTGCCTTTTTTATTTACGTCACAGCAGAACATTCGATATGAAGATCAATCAGAAGGAAGTTCTCAAGGCAGATTACATGCCAGGTGGTGGCTGCTGACGGACGGCGGTCGAATCTTCAGAATCCGTGGCAAAGTGGCAGATTAAGAAGGAAAATGGGGAATGTATTGGAAACACCTGCTATGGACGAATCGCTTAAACTGAAGGTTCCTGCCAGCCTTGTCCAATGACGAACAATATTTCACTTTCGTTATACGGCTGTGACTCCAATCACTTCATCTCATTTTTTATATAAAGTTTTTAGTCTTGCTTAAATGGTGCCAAGAAATCAAAATTTTGCAATTTAGCTACCTCTATTTAAAATCTGGCCTTTAATATTCAAAAATAAGCATACAGACTTATGCGCTCATCCTAAACATTTCCGTAGGATATGTTGGAATTTTCCATGTTTTTCTGTTTTTTTTTTTTCCGTTAAAGCTTTTTTTATTATGCATATTCCACAGAGTAACACGAGACTGGAAGTACAGGAGAGATTGAACTGAACTTTTTTTTTTTTTTTTGCAGTGAAATGTGATTGTTGTATACATTTGTGAAAGATTCCAAACGCTGCAGGCAGTGCAGCTTTTCTGCCATCTTACAGAGCTGCTGCAGAGTTGGGGGCATGTTATCTGAGCCTCTGCTACGAGGCCAGCCTGGACAGCACTGGCTGCAGAGTCCTGCTTCACTCACTGGGCCTACAGCCCCAGATTGCAGGCCTCCAGGTCGCGCCGAGGTCAGGCAACACCAACAAATAACTGCCCCTGCGCGCTTTTCCCTGCACCTGAGCAGAGCCTTAAAACAAAGAAACCAAAAAAAAAACAAAACAAAAATAATTGCTGTGGAATGCATTTACCAGTGTATACTAGACTGCCAAATGCCAGCCTTCTCACACTTTATTAGCCTGCAAGGGCCCAGGAGATAAACAGTGGCCCTCCACTGCCCTATCTGAAGTAACAGAAAAGTGTTACTGTTAAGGAAACGTGCAACAACTAAACAGGGAGACCTGAAAGTTCATGTCATTGTTCCAGACAGTTTAGTCCCTCTAAATACTTACAGTATTACCGCTAGGTCTGCCATAAGCTATGAGACAAAAAAAGAGAATATTATACATTCCTGCTTGTATTAGCCCTTGTGCATGAGGTGATCTGCTCTGTGTGAACACGGATCAGTCCACTCTGTTAGATTATGAGATAGGCACAGGCAATAGGGGGAAATACTGGTAGTTTCAGTGTGTGATAGTATATCATTGAGGATGTCTCTGAAATACTTAAGGCCAAAACCGTAAAGACTTTTCAGATTAAAACAATCCCCTTTCAAACATGAAGTGGCAGTTAATGACACGGCCTATTTTTGGGGAAGTGGCTATTTTGAATGGCAGAAGTTGGGAGTGCAAACCAGCCCTTTGCTTAAAAACAAGAAAGAAAAAAAACGAATGGGAATGTATGTTGCTTTAGGCAATCCTGCTTGAATAATTGGGCTATTGTATAGGTGAAACTAACAGCCACTTTTGACTCCCTATTGAATCTGAAAGTTATCACCAGAAGATAAGGTGATACAAGTCCATTTATTACCTGCAGCAGATCAGCATGAAAAAGAGGAATATGATGCTTTATGGACTTGGAACAACCTGGATCACCGACTGCGATTCTTTTGGGTGCGGGAGCTAATTTGGGAACCGTCGCTGGACATTTTTATTTTTTAAGTGTATATCTACTGCAATGAAGCAGATGTCTAGGGACTTTTTTAGCCCGTTGTCCCAGTTCTAATCTCTACCTACCAACAGTCCAGGGCGAAAAGCATGTTTACGATGCAGAATGCACCAGATTCACTAGCTATCGATCGTGGCTGGGACAAGTGGTTACGGAGAGTGATTTCATGCACTGCTATTTGGCTGGAATTGAAGGGCTAGGATAACGGATAACACACCATTTCCCTAGAGTGAGGTATTGAGCTCACCAGTGAAATATACAGGGCTGGTGTGATACTTGTGACCTGCATTATCTGTCCCCTGTCAGAGACTTTGCAGTAAATGTGCCGTCATTGTTAGACATGTTACTGTAGGACTCAGATTAACCCTTTAGACCGAAGGCTATATTCTCTGTAAACTATTTATTTAAAAACACAATAGGAAGGCGGTCAGACCTTTTCATTGTGCCACCTGTCATTTTATTAACCTTAAATAAATAGTAATTTAGTATTTTTCTTGACTGTTACGGGGAAATAATGGCGCTGTTGCTGTATTTAGTCATTTGCATTTCATGCAAACGTTTAAGTAATGCAATTTAGGATTTGAGATTTATTACAATTCCCATATAAAACCCATGTTAGACAACCGGAGAGCATATCTATCCTTTTAAATTATGTACTTTATGCCCCTCAAACCTTGCATTTTTGACTTTGACTTCCACCCCACAACATTAATCCAGAAACTGCATGATTTTTATTAATCAGCAGAGAGCCTGGGAACACACATATGCACGACTGTATGAAGGACTGCTTCTTTACTAAGCCTCATCTTTACTAAGCCTCATCTTTACTAAGCCTCATCTTTACTTTGTTCAAACTGGAGAAAAGAGAAATCAATGCTGAAATGCAGCATCGGACATAGGATCCCCACCCGCACACCCACCATTTTTATAGATTTCACCACATAAATCTGCACATCGATCCCTAGGCAGGGACACACAGATACTTTCATGTTAAGAAAAAGAGCAGCAGTCAAGGCTGCAGCGACATGCTCATACGCACAACTCTTTGAAGTTTGTGGAACGATAAACTGATCCCGCATAAGCCTCACTCCTACACTTCTGTTGTATTCTGAAAGTTTGCATCGCTCCATCTGGACTAAGTTTAGTCTGCTACCTTCCTGGCTAGTTTCCCCAACTCAGGCCTTTCTAATCTCAACAGGACTTTCCTGGCTACATAAATGTTCTTTTCATACATTCACCCATAAAAGTCCCCCACTGCTGCATTACCAAAGTAACGCCAAACAGCGATGAGGGTTGTGTTGGAAGTGTTGTTTGGACTAGCTTCATGTCACCGCCGTTGAGATGTTACTGAATAGTCTGGATTCTAAAAATACCAATAAAACATTTTAGAAAATATATATTTCTTTGCATTGTTACTGTTCTCCAGACTTGTGACCAGATTATAGAAGTATAATCCCCATTCTGCTGTCACACAGAGTGAGGACAATAGGCCCCTGTCCTACTGGCAGTACAGCACCCTAATCTGCTGCCCCATAATCAGCTTAGCCCAGCGTCCATCACGGCCCTGGACAGCACTCGTCCATCAGTACCGCTCCGCTCTTACTGCCTTCGCCTGGATTTCCGTGCGTTTGTTTCCGAGCGCTCCCCTGCCAACACACACTACAGCCTTTGCAAATTCACCCATGGCTCCCTAGGGGGCAACATTGCATGTTTTATTTTTAGTTTTCCAGCTTGGCAGGGAGTTGAAACCACAGACATGTAGTACAAAATAGTTGCATTTGACCAGTTCTGCTAAACCTGCTGTCTTTGTGCAACTTATGTCCCAGGTGTACAAAGTGTGAATCAGAGGTATGAATTCAAAACGTGCTGCATCTACTTGAGCTGCTCTTTTAAGAAGTACTTTTTGCAACAATTTTGCTCATAACTACTAACGTCCCAAAAAACAGAAAGGGACTCGGACACTTCTAAGGGTAAACTGCTGTGAAACCTTCCATGCTTGCCCTTCAAACTTCATTCTACTAAGCAGTCAGACCCGTACAAAGAAAATGCTTTGCTGCTAATGTCAAAAATGGCAACTTGAGAGGTCATACAATATTCAGATCAATAAAGCAATTTTATATTTGTGCACATGTATTATGCATGTAAATATGTATGTGTGTTAGACATTTGATAGGTATAAACAGCAACTTAAGTCCTTAATATAAACACAGTCCCCCCCCCCCAATATTTTATTTGGCTTATTCATACCCCAATAAATTGATTTGTGTTTAAAATGATCAAATTTGTTATATATATATATATATATATATATATATATATATATATATATATATATATATATATATACACATACACACACACACACACACACACACACACACACACACACATATTAACACCGAATTACAGAATGCACTGACAGTTACACTCAACACACACACACAATTCTACGCTAACATCGGTGCTGGTAGGTGTGCTTCGCGGCAAAGTTGGACTTGACTTGTGCGGCCCCGAAGTTGTCTTAGAAACAACATTCTTTGCGGAATGTCTCCCCATACTGATACCGAAACGCCGCCATTTCCCAGCGGTTACCTTGACAGGAATGTCCTCGCGCCTCCTGTCCTCGCGCGCCGCAAGCTCCGCTGCTTTTCATCCTGCCCCGGCTCTTCTGAATGAATCTTTATTGTCATTATAGAAAATACGATGAAACTGGATGCAGTCCCTTTAGTTTCAAATTTGGCACAAATAAATAAATAAATAATAAAAGTTTTTAAATACATAAATAAAATTCAGCACTATAACACAATGAAACTACACTAAATTTGTATTGTACATAGACTTAAAGTGCAGCACAACACTACCTTCATTCATTCAGCACCGAATTTTTTTTTCATCTTGCCTCGGCTCTTAATTAGTTAATTGAGGCCTGCTTGTCAGCAGTGCCGTTTTTCACTTCTGCACGTTGATCTTCAGCTAATTGATTAAGTCTGACATATCTGGTTACGGAATTACTTGGCGCGGGGTAAGATGGGGGTGGCTCAGAGCGTGACGCTACGTCTTCGCGCCTCCAGGCTTTTGGCTCGAGGCCCGGCCCTGGTTTTGCGCATGCGCCTGTCCGTAGATTTAGCATTTTCCCTCGAGTTCCCTTGTGTTTGTTTTCACAGGCTGAAGATGGATGCACGTAAATTGCTTAGTGAGTTGTACTGCGATCGACCGGCATCATTGATCTTAGACGGGAATTGGGTGGTCCATGAATTGGTTCCGGTGACGGCCAATTCGGGTACCGGTCTATAAGAAACAGTAAGAAAAGACGCAACAGAACCATTAGGGTTTCCGTGAAGCTTTGCGTGGATGTCAACGGCGTAAGGGATGGTTATGAAACATTCTGTAGTGTGCATTTGCTTCGTAAAAGAACAAGCACCATAATATTGGATATGTCACACGGTGTGCTTTTGACTATACTGTGTTTTTAGAACGAGTTGGGAATTGCCAATGTTAATCCGAATGTAATATTTCGAAATATGCAACAGGTCCAAGACGGATAACTCCGACTGCAACTCAGTTTGTATGATCATGTTTTAAACAGAACTAACTGCATCTCGAACCTATATGTCAGACAGGGAAAGTTATGACAGAGGTTATTAGTTTAGTGGTTTTATTTTACCGATGTACAAAACAGCTACAATATTAGGAATAAATAGCCACATTTAACATTTATACAGTCGTTATAATGTTTCTGCATATTTACAATTGTCACAACAATAAAATAAGGTATCATCCGTTACTTATAACTACTCAAACGTTCTAATCATTTTTCCTGATACCTATAAAAATATGATATAATTATATAACTAATAACAATAATAATAACAATAGCAACAAGCAGCCCACAGTCTCATATCATAAATTTCAGTAAAGATTAAATAGTTTTGTAGTAAAGGTGTTATTACGTTTGCGTTTGGTGTGGTTTCTGCAAACACTGCAATCCATTTTACCATAACCTGACAAAGTGACATAATACAAAATCATATATTACGTGTATAAACTTAACTATGCGACACATGTAACACCGCTGAGCTGTATTCTGCATTCAATCAACTCGCACATGCGCATTTGCATTCCAATACAACTGGATACTTCATAGGTATCCACGTGCACGTCAACCCCACGTTCTTTTGCAGGCACCTCCACCTCAGTATCGTGAAATGGGTACTTTTGTCCGGTTTGCAAACCATTCCCTCCGGTACAGAACAGGACCTTTCGCGGGGGCAGCTGCCCACTTTCACGTAACGTGGCCAAAATCGGCGTCCGAGGTCGTTCCAAGCGTACACCACCGGACAGGACGCGTAACTCCAGAGCCAAAGCTGCAGCTTTCGTTGCAGTTTTCTACTGCTTTGCTTCTTGCCGTGCAAAACGTCAAACTCCAGAGACTTTATTAAAGCGGGCATAGATCCGTTGGGCAGATGCACTTCTTCCAGACTGTCCACTTGGCCATTAGATGCGTGTTTGTCTTCCGGCGGAGTTGTGGACATGAACAGTGAATCGAAGTGGCTTCCCAGTAAATTTCGCAGTTCGGTTTCATTAAGGTCTTTCTCCTTAGGATCAAGCATGGGATCTGGATGTTCTATGAGTACCACAGGTGGTAAGATGTCACTTGGAATAGGACGGAAGATATCGAAGTGCTGACACGTGGTCTCCTTTATGCCAAAACCCAATGATAACGCCAGTACGTATACAGCCACACAAAAATCCAGATCCATGTTTACTAGTCCGAATAGAAATTCGTTCAAAATGGTTACAGTTTCAAAATAATGGTACTCATTGATTAAAAACAGCACGAAACGGAGATTGCGGTTCCTAACGCAAAAAAATCCTCAAATGTACATACAGATCTTAATAATCAGGCTACATAAAACTCTCGAATAATTAAGTTGAGTTAATGTGCGTTTTTTGTTAGAAAAGTTATATGTTGTACTTACTGACCGCTTTATATAACAAAATTCCACCAGAGATACACCATCCTCCACAGTTACCAGAACGTAGTACGGAATTCCTCAAAACTCCCAGGTGTCTAGCCAGAATACCGTGTTTACTTCTCTAATTTAATATCCGGGGGGGTTGGTAAATCCACGCGCCGTGCATTCGTTCGTTAGCGCAGCACCACACTTTTAAAGAGTTACAGTCCAGTGATGCACCGACTGGATCCTGATGGAGTCCACAATGTCAGTCTGCCAGACAAGAGATGCTTTACCATCTTCATGCTTTGGGGGCGGGGGTCGGCACATTACAGGGTGGACTCACAAGGTGTGAGTCGACTGGGTTTTTATCGACCCCTGCAGGCGGATGCATTTTTGCAGAGTTGATATCCAATGCATTATAGTCTGTCAATCTTTTTTTTTTTTTTTTAAATGTAAGTGCAACTATATGTAATAATAGTTGCATTTTTTTCATTTAATGTAACTCACTAAAATATACGTATATAACGACATAAAACACACCAAAATTTAACGTGTAAATCTAGTCCTTCAGCATAATATTTACACATTCACTTGTGCTCTTTTCCAATTTCCCCAAGTGAAACACTCTCTCTGACACACACAGACAGAATTCCAACTCACCATGAAAATCTACTGTAAACAGTAATTATGTGTGCAATCAGTATTGAGAGGAACATCACTGCAGTGTCTGCTTCTTAGGTCATGCTATTAATGAGACATCTTCTCAAAACTTGTCCACACAAACACACGCAGAGGTTTCTGCTGGCTCCAGATTCCCACTACTGGCCTTTGTCTCTGGGTGACGTCCAGCTGGATCTCAGCATAGTGCCACACGGCAGGAACGTTCTCCATAAACACAGCTTTAATTAACGGTCCTACAGGGACGGTATATGGAGATGGTATCACACCTTCATAACTCACGAACTGCTCAAAGCTGAGAGAGTCACCCTTGAAATGCATCACTGTAGCTCGATAACCTGGCCAGTAAAGGCCTTTATCCAGCTGGTTATTACCTGGGTCTGCCTCTCAAAGATATACTGGTGGCTTTGGCAAGATTCAACCCCTTGAACGACAGACTCCATTTCTCACACGACACCCTCGTCACATCGCTGACGGTTCCCTCGAATGTCCTTGAAGCACCAGCAAATTATCTGCTGGATGTTTAAAATCCTCTTTAAAAGTAAATGTGATTCTGAGCCCAGGTCTGCTGGCTGTTGGCCCAGTTACCAAACATGGTAGACCAAACAAAAGCCTGCCCCCCCCCCACACCCCATTTTGCAAACCTCCTTATGAAAACGATGGCTATACATCTCGCCCTACTTTAGGGCCCCCAGGTTCTTCATTTAACATTTGCTCTGGATCATTAGGCAGTTTTAAATGTTAGTTAAATGTTAGTAAATGTTAGCTACCATTTCTGTGTTCACCTGTCCTCCTTTGCGTTCCCCTCCCTAAATTCACACACAGTTCAGAAGACGGCACGGCCAGTTCTCCTTGGAAATATCACTTTTTCATAATGACTAGGAAGGGTCCCATATATAAGCTGTTCAGATAGATGCCTGTTTCAGTTTACAGGTAAGAATTACTGTCGGGCCCTTCAGCAGTGACATGGTCGCTCTGACAAAACATACCCCACTGTTTTATCGCAGGACATAAGTCTGTTTTTTTTAATAGGCACCTCCATTAAAGCAGGCGGCTGCCAAAAGTACTGTTTTATCCCCTCCAAAGGTAAATTATTTACTATCAACGGAGTCAATTTCCTTTTTTTTTCCACGGAGCAGCTGGCACTGTAGAAGGCGTCTCGTACTCAGACAACACGCAACATCGCTTCTTCGAAAATGGTCACGTCACCCGTCGCCCTGCAGTCTGTCCCTCCCCTGCGCATGTTAAATGCCATGAAATAGTCCAGATGCCTGGTTTGGCTGGGGTTGACGATGGAGGCGAAGGCAGGGGACTGCCGTGTGAACATTACTGCGCTGTGGAGGACTGTTTGCCCCAAGCTGTGTATGGATCTTCGGGCGTGTACGTTTTTCCTTTTGTAGGTTAATTTCCAGACGCTCCCCCAAAGAGATCTCCTTCCTCTAAGGCAGTTTTTTCCGGCCATCCGGTCTTCAGGCATCCACAGACGGCCCACGTTTTTGCTCTCTCCCAGCTGCCTGCCAGACAGTGCACATTTTTGCACCCGCTCAGTTCCTAGGGAGGGAGCAAAAACATGGAATGTTTGTGGCTCCTTGAGGACTGGATTGAGAAACACTGCAATATGGGACCTGAATGAGTCCAGGGACCATGTCATGTTGCACAGACAAAAAACTCCGGTGTTAATCACATACAATCCAAACAAGATTTTTCTTGGCTCTAATCCTGTCCCAGTGCTTTTAGCAGAGCTGAGGGACAATCTTTCTACACAGTCATCACATCCACAGAGTGCTTGGTGATGATGATCTGCTCAGCATCTATAACCATATATTGACACCCATAAAAAGACTCAGGATTTCAAGGACCCTCAAAAAGTCTCACAGATCATGTTTTTCTTCTTAACACACCACTTAAATCACTGGGGCTATTTACTCATTTATTTATAAACGTATCTTGGCTAAATTTTTGGCCAATCAACTGCAAAAGCAGCAAACAGTCTTTCCAGTGACCATGTCTCTGTGATCATTTTAATATTTTAGGCAAACTCATACACCATTACAAATGTCTGGTAAACGTCTGCACAAACCACTCTCCGCCTTTGACACTTGACCTGGTTCCAAGCGCACGCGTCCTCACACGCACACTCACGCACACACAGGGCAGCTCCGCCGTCTGCAGGCTCTCCTGGAACACATCGTTCCAAAGGCAACAGACATCGGAGAAACGCTCCGAGGTCTTGTCAAAAGAAATCGTATTTTGACGGAGCCTGGATACACAGGCGTGGGCTCACAGAGTTACTTTCACAAGCAGTGTGGAATATAGTGGAATATTTTCTGGGGAGGGGGGCGTCTCCCCATGAGCTAGCCAGAGCGAGTCTCTCGTCTCATTTAATAACGAAGCCATTTACAGTCAACTGGCCTGACTTTTTCACCAGCACACACTCAATTTTTATCAGCAGTTTTTATCGGTCTAGTCACAACGTAGAGTCTTGACGAAAATCATTTTCACGACTTAATTCCGCCAGACGGCCGTAAAGCACCTGAGACGGCAGCGGATGATGATGTTCGTACGGCGGGCGATTAATGGACGGGCCGTTTTGATTGATGTGCTGGCTGCAGAGCGGTTGTCTCCACAACATAAATCAGTGACGAGAAGCCTGGCCACAGATAGGCGCTCATTCTCCTCTGTGTCGTAACTCAGTCCCGGGGACAACGGCGCCTTTTCAGCGCGCAGATAGTGACCTCATCGCCGGCCGCTGTCACTATGCAGCCACGTCTCCTCAGCCGCCCCTGCTTGGGGCTGCCGAGATGGTTTGGACGGCCACTTAGAGGCTGGGGAGGAGGGGTGCTTGAGTCATTGAGTTTGGCGGCAGAAACACAGCGCCCTGTGTGCGGCGTGGGCCCCCGCCGCTGGGGGCCCCCGCCACTGGGGAGCAGACTCTCGCTCCCGCACACACACATCGTAAATCGAAACGGCGTGTAGCGCGCGGCGGGCCGTCTGAAATGACGCGAGTCGGCCGTGCTGTGTACCACTGGTGCCCTGAATGTTTCAAGCATCCCGCCCACCATGAATACTCCACTAATGAACAAACTGTCCCACCCCCCGTTCTGAGCACAGGGTTGACAGACCGTAGTAGTACGGCTGCTCCTAATATAACCAATTATCTGTTTTGGGGGTGACGAAGTCTTATATAGACCTGTGTCTTGTCTTGCATTGTATTGTCTTGTATTGACCTGTTGTTGGGCCTATTGACCCACAATGCACCTGTCCCCTCCTCTGCAAATAAAACCTTGAAACACATCAACAAAACCTACGAGAACATGGCATCTCTTCCTGGATGGTGAGCCTTGTGTCTCCTATGACAAGATCTAGGATGTCGAATTGGATGAAAAGTTAAAGAATCCATGAATCCATTTTCTAAGAAACCAAAGTGCCGATCTGAGCGATCCTCCCCTTCGCTCCCTTTCCTTCAGCTCCTCTTGGTGGACTCCCAGAAATCCATGGGGTCTGTCCCCGTGGGTCCCTACTCATGCTCCTCTCACTGGAGCGTGTCCAAGGAAGGGCCCCTCAAGGGAAAGACTCTTTGGGCAGCTTATAGAAAAGCGATAACGGAAACTGGGCTTGCGGGTGGAAGCTCCGAGAGCATTGAGCAGAAGCATCAGGTATCATCCTGCATACTCCCCATGCCTGCATACAGAGGACACGCCCGGAGGTGCACGGTGCGAAAGAGACCCACCGATGAAGAATGTACCGCTCCCAAGGAGAAAACAGGAAGACTGCTGACTCAAAGGAATGATCCTGCCATGTGTTCGATTTCTGCTTGTGGGTAGCAGACAGACTGCACTTAAGAATTCAGGTAGGTTCAGGGGGGGTATGGTGATTCTGAATAAATCGCCATACTATTGGCCTTCGATGCACCATACGGCACAGCGGCATGACCTCTACCTAATGACAGGGAAGCCATCCAACCTCTACCTCTACTGCACCTTAAAAGCAAAGAATTCCCACCAAAGCAGCATTCTGTTTCACATATTTGTGCTTCAGGATAACTTGGAAAGAAATGTACGAAATGACTGGTAGAGACCTGGTACCACAGCACAGAACCCAGTACAGCATCCAAAGCAGAGCTGCTGTCGACGCCTCAGTCACACGTCATGGCAACCGTCCACCGCAGACCACAATGTCATTTGGCAAGATTCAGCCCCTTGAACGACAGACTCCATTTTTCAGTAGAAAGGCCGTCAGAGCCGGGGTGGGGGGTCATTTTCAAAGTGATTAACGGGTGCAGGGTGACATATCCCAGAAACCCGTTTATACTCATAAACGCATGAAAATGTAATGCTTGTGTCAACCAGATATACAGCCTCTGATGGACGGCGAGAGCACGCTGCAGTCAACACCATCAACCAACAAGAAACGACAGCATCCCTCTGCAAAGAACATGGTCCCTGCAGTAAGGACTACACGGGACAGGCAATCACACAAGACTCCAAACACGAATAAACAGGAGGGCTATATGTATTAGGGCTTTTTCCATGTCAGCTATTGATTTAGCTCTCAAAACACAGAAGGCTGCTTTTAAACAATCATCACCATGTCATAAGACTGAAGGGGCTGTGGTTAACATATGTTACAAGATGTACAGTGTAATACTAGCGTGTTTATATGTAATGAAAACATGGGTTAAAATACCCTCCTCCCACACACACACACACCTAGCATGATAATTTGCAGAGCGTGGTACCCATCTCTGGTTCCATTTCTCGCGCGCTCTACGAAAGCATATACGCAGAGAGAGTCACGGGTTTAAGGTAAACGTTTCTCCTTAAAACCGACACCGCTTTTCACAGGTCGGATGAGATGATCGAGTCTCCCTGCCACCCTACCTCCTAAGGAGTGAGGGTATGTGCCCACACGCTACCCGTACGCGTCTGACACGCGGGGATTTACTGCCGCAGCTACTGTCAGCACCGCGTTTGGAAATCAGCCTTTCAGTGGGCCGGTATTTCTTGCAAACGAGCCGTTTATGGGTGCAGACGGGCGTGCTTCTGAAAACAGAAAGCGCCAAAAGCGCACTGTGCTGAGAACAGTGCACACCCAGCCAAAGGGATCGCTTAGCATAGACGTCGTAGTTATAAATATACCGGTGCTTCCACAAGAGAAATACTGGGTAGAATCGCCACGTTTTCCTTAAAAGGGACCACTTAACAGAATAATGAACAGCCCTTAGGATGCACAGTTATCATAATCACACCTGGACCTGATAGCGTACATCAATGGTTCTCAATTCAATTCCACTACTACATACACACTCAATTTTGGTTTTACTTGTCAACTAATCATAAAGTCCTCAATCATATGGCACAGGCATGCAGGTGGTGGACTAGAACACAAATAGCTAGGATGCCAGTGAGCAAGCTGTATTATCAGGCCGAGGTCCTTCCTGTAAGGGAAGCGTGCAGCAATCTACCATCCTGTATCGCTAACGCTCTGGCAGGCCTGTTGCACGTCTTCCAGCGACATCAATGCCTTGGAAAAATGTCTCGACACAAGAGCTATTTTATCGCACACATAAATGCTTACAGGACAGTAAAAGGCTCGGATAAACTCCCATAAAACAGACCAGGCATGGTTAATGCAGATTTCCCCGATGTTGTGCTTTGTCCGCTGCTCTTGGATTGAGGCCCGATGACGGGTAAGATCCACATCAGTCAAAGGTTCAGCACCACCTGATTCGTTCATTAGGGATGCTCTAAGGTAAATTAATGCTGAGGTGAAGATGCCTCCAGATATACAGACACATTCGAATATTTACAGTGTGTTTTTCAGGGACAGGCCCGGAGGATAACAGAGAAACGACAGCTTTTAATCAATAGGGAAGCAAATTGCTAATGACCTTGCGGTAAAGAGCGCCGTCTAAAACACAGAAATTGTGCTGCAGCTCCCTCTACTGGGCATAGAATGGCCATACCACATTGGGCACCAAATCGCAGAACAACCACAGAAATGCGAGAATTTGTTTTTGAAAGCCTTTATAGTAGACCCTTCCACTGGTATTCGAAAACAGTGACAAGAAAACCGTTCATTTAACAGAGAAAGTACATATTTGTAAAACCATCAGTGCAGTTTTGGGACTTTGGAATGTTACTTTAGGACCACAGAAGTGAATTAATCTGGAGTCACATGACTGTTGGTATGCAAAGCGGAGTTTAAAAGCTGGGATCCAGCGCATTCTTATTTGCTGAACTTTATAAAGCCTTAAAATACTAGAAATCTCTGATCCTCACATATGTACTGCTGGAGTTAATTAACGCTAAATTAATTAAACATAAGTTAATCAATTATACTAGTAACTGGACTGAAAGCATGTTTAGGATAGATGCAAGGGAGTTATATTATTATACACCTTGGGTTCGATTCCCAAACCTGTCCTGTGTATGTAGTGTGAGTTCTGGATACTTCAGTCTCTACACACTGTCCAAAATCATGCCGTTAGGTGAACTGGTGTCTCAGAATTGCCCATGGTGTGTCTGCCCTGTAAGCGCCTGGCTTCCTGGATATGGTATCCCCAGCAATGTCTCCAATGTTGTCTGGGATGGGCTCCAGCCCCACCCCCTGCCCCCACCACCCTGTACTGGACAAATGGTTGGAAGATGTATGGATGTTAATGAATCTGGCCAATTTAATCCTGCGGGCCAAACAGAGATGCCACTGAGAAATGACTTGCCGCCCTTTTCCTATGCCAGTGCTGGACAGTCGTTAGCTACAGACGGTTTTAATCACAAACTGGCCGCCGAAGCTGAATTCAGCCAGCCTGGCGATCGCCGCTCCGCTCAAAAGGGTGTCGTTGTCCACCTTGTGTCCCAAAAGGCGCGCAGAGTCTGCAGCTTTCTGTCCTGTCCTAGCATTAAAGTCACCGGCAGCGGTGGAAACGACGTCAAGAAGTTTTATTTAGGCGCGAGTCGCTTGCTGACTGGCTGTTTATCAGTATGTTCCACCCCAACGGTGACTTTTATTAATTAACTGCGCACCGGGACGCAAGAAAATCCTGCAGACGCTGCAGCTCCAGCAGGTGCTGCGACATCTGCTCCGAGGTCTCAGAAGGTACAGAGGCAGACCCTTCTTAAAAAACACAGACGCCATAAAGTTAAATAAAGCCCACATATCAAAACCCCAACTCAGAAACTCAACACCAATACACCTGAATATTTTACAGCTCAGATCTTATAAGAAAAATGCATATTCTGGAAGCAGCATATTTTATTTCATAAAAAGGAAAAAGAAAATAACGTAAACGTTTAATAATTTATAGTCATACATATCTCTGTTCTATTTCAGTGCAAAACATTAATTAATGATTTTATCCACAACCAATTTCAAAAAAGGGTGAGTACATCTCCTGAAATACACAAGTTACAGACAGAATGGCCCAAAACATACCCGCCTACTGCCATTTTCTTGTAAATAAACTAATTAAAAAGCAACCAGGCACACACACAGACACGAGAGTAAACAGGGCGAGTAAAATGAGAGGTTGTGCTGTTGACGCCTCCTAGCAGCCAAACTTAGTCGGGTGTGAATTTCCCCCGTGGATGAACACCAGCCACAGGGCACGGAAACCTGAAGGAGGGAGGGGTTATAAACGCAGAGAGAGGCAGTGGTGGCTGGGCGCCGAGGGAGTTCGATGTAACGGAAAACGTAAGAATGCAGCTCCGAACTGTCGTGATGTTGGGCCAGCCTTTGCTCTCGTAATGTTGCACAAGAACAGAGTCAGTGATTGCACCCCCTTCCCCCTGCACAGTCCACAAAACACCAACAGACATGAAGCCTCGTCATAGACACCACTGTCACCCAACTGCTCATCACATGCCAGTCAAACCAGTAAACCCAGAGGAACTGATGTAATCAATGGGGTCGTGGAAGAATGTCAACCCCCACAGTGATTCTGCCAGCACTCATGTCCTGTTCTTCCTGCAGTATTCGGGGTAGTTCTCGCAGGCCTTCTGCATGTCCGTCAGGAAGGCAGGAACGCCAGTCTGCGGGAGGCGGGGGAAAACGGTCCATTATGGATACGGAACTGCAGCAGAGTGAATCCCTTAAGGCTGGACTGTGTTTTTTTGGTCGGGACTCACCTTAGCAGCCCAGTTGATAAGCCAGGTTGGGATCATGCCGCCAGGATTATCGAAGTATGTCATGAAGACTGAAACCAAATTCGACCAAGAAGCGTCAGCATATGATGCTCTATACCATCCAGCCGACATTCCCATGGATGTTGCCCCACCCTCCTTCTTCATCACTAAAGACCTTTGCAGAAGAGCTTTTCATGTCTTTTGAGGGGCCTGCTCTAGACACAGGGTCTGCAATGTGGCGTGTGGCCCCACAGGTTATTGCTCTATAACCGACAGGCTGCCAGTAGTGATGACCAAATGAAGCATCATGAACCATTTGCTGTATTTTCTGACACCACTAGGTGGTGCTCTCTGTTCATAAAAGGGCTCAAAGCATGCCCCAAAGCAATCCAAGAGCACCATCTAGTGGGGTCAAAAGATACAGCAAATGGTTCAAGAAGCTTGATTGGGGGATCTGTCACTCTTCCCTTAATATCATTGATGACTAAGAAATGTAAATGTAACCAAGGCAGGTCGGTTGAGAATTTCAGGTAAATCCTGCTAACAACCCTGTTCAGTGCTCCAGGCTACATGCATTCCCTAGTAAGTCAGTGTGGCGGCGGAGGGTGGCGGTACCTCGTGTCCCATCAGCCCCGTCACTCTCCATGGCGATGCTCTGATTGTAGTCGCTCACCCTGAGGACGCCATTTTTCTCGGGGTATTGTGCAACCATCACAGACTTTGCCAGCACCACCCAGACCCTCCTGCCTCTGCCCATGTGCAGGTCACGCCGTGCCCGGACATATACATACTGCATGGGCAGTCAAGGACATAGGCACCCTTTCCGTGGGGGGGTATGGGGAGTGCAGTGTGACTCGTACAGACCCATTCGGCCTGGCAGCCAAACTCAAGTCCCCCACTTAACACAGTGCTAGTCGTTTCTGAGTCGTTCCTGCTGTCGTTTCTGAGTCGTTCCTGCTGTCGTTCCTGCTGTCGTTTCTGACTCGTTCCTGCTGTCGTTTCTGAGTCGTTCCTGCTGTCGCTTCTGAGTCGTTCCTGCTGTCGCTTCTGACTCGCACCTGATGTCGTTTCTGAGTCGTTCCTGCTGTCATTTCTGAGTCGTTCCTGCTGTCGTTTCTGAGTCGTTCCTGCTGTCGTTTCTGAGTCGTTCCTGCTGTCGTTTCTGACTCGTTCCTGCTGTCGTTTCTGAGCTTGTGGTGAGTGAAAAGGATACATCCCTGTTTGACAAGGGAAATGGGTATTTAACCTCCCAGTAAATGGCAACTATCCCATTGCATTCTTTCTCGTAGAGCTCTGAAAACAAAGACACAATGAAGAGAACACTGTTAGTCAACTGCTGCTCATTCTCCCAGCCCCATTCTGCAGGCAGACAGGGCACTGATGTTCTTTTCTGGGACCAATGAGATTTCAGTTTCAAAACTACATGTGATCTGGGTTTCCATGAACACCCGAGTCCTCCAGACTGTTAAGGAACACATTGTGTAGCTTTAGGCACCATAAAGTAGTAGAACATTAGCAGAGACAGGTAGCTAATTAACTTTTCAGTCATGTTAACCATTAGGGGTTAAACAGTCATGGGTAGTGAGCAGTGAACATAGCCTAAGGTTTGTAAAGTGTAAGATACACTACAGCAGGGGCGTAGATTTAGGGTGGACGGAGGGGATGTGTCCCCACCAATATCCTCCGACCATTGAAATGTCCCCACCAATAATTTAATCCACTTAAAAAAAAAACAAAAAAACAATCGTGCTGTCAACATTAACCTAGACACGCAGAAAGGGATAAATCACGTTCTCTCCTTGAGTCCTCCCGCCCCCAAAACATTTTGATTGGCTGTGCATTTCCCTGCTATCACGTGAGAGGCTGTGGCTGCGTTCAGATACAAGCAGCGCCAAATGCAGTGGATTTTTTCCCCGTGCAAGAAGGTGTGTTGGGTGACACATGTGAGGATGGCGGCAGCAAAAAAAAAGAAGCTGGACATAAGGAGCTTTTTTTCAAAGAAAAGTGTAAGTCACTTCAAGTTCGCTAGTGAATCCATCAAAGTCCATCAAAATAACGAACGTTAATGCTAGTGGGGTTTTGACATTACATTATTCCTTAATTTAACTTAATGAATTGCATTTCGAGTGGATTAATATCAATCGAAGCATTGCTAGTATTAATGTAAAGTGATTTTGCATTTTGCAGCATATTAAAAAAACATGCATTCCGTGGACGGAGTTGGGGTGGCGGGGTTGGTGGGTGGGGCAGGGGATGGGGGGCGGGGGGCGGAGTCCTAGGTCACCACCAATGTCCAGAACAAATCTACGCCCTTGCACTACAGCACTGTTACAGAAGAGCAGTTATACCAACCGTATATACTATCACTAACAAACACAAACATGACCTGGGGGTATTTCACAAAGTAGGATTTCTTGCTTAGCCGGATAACTTGTTGGATTTCAGGTAGTCTGAGATAAATCTGCGGCCACTTAACTGTAGATCAGACCATAAATCTGACAAGTTATTCGGCTAAGCAAGAAATCCTGCTCGTGAAATACCCGCCTGTGGCTGGCAGCGGTTACCTGGTTTATTAAAAGAAACAGGTGGTCTGTTGATAATGATGAAATGAAGAAAAACCAGTTAGTACCGCACAATAGGCAAGTCGTTGTGCTAATAGACTGGTCGTGCCTGTAGATTCCGATTCTAAAGTGAACGTTTCTCACACGTTGAAGTCAAGTTAAATCACGCGCACTTCAGTTGCACAGCCATATGAAGGCGCCCAAGTCGATGGAAACCATCGCCGTGCTATTTGTGTAGCAGGAAAAAAACACACTGCACGAATACCAACGACCGCATTGTTCACAAACACGAACTCTTTCGAAACTGATTAAGCTGAATAACAAACAATCCAGTTTCCTAAACGTAATAATAAATAGCAACAACGTAGATGATTATATAATATGCAACAATTAAGCAGTTTAGTAAGTAGGCTTATTTCTATTTAAAATGAATCGTGTTGTGTTATTTGTATAATATAAATATTCAGGATGTATGCTTATGAAATATTCCATCTATGGAAGGAGTGTTTCAAAATAGTTAACGATAGTTAGTCCACGCTATGTAAGTCGTGCTCACCTTTGACATAACTATCCCATTTCTTCCTGTACTCTAAATCCATGTAGACATCAGCGCACAGCTGTGGCGGACACCCATTAAGCACACCGAAGACTTTGTACTTGTAAAGGCCGGTGTCCTAAAACATAAAACGGAGTAAAAGCACAGGACCACCGGTGCCGAACCGGTGACACTGGATCGGCCGGCTAACAAGTTACATCACATGTACATTAAAACAGGGCGTTCTGCATTTAATTCATAGATACTTCAAACATAGTCTAAATGTAGTATTTATAGTAAGGAATTGAATAAGCGGTATTTCCACCCTTCGCTTGGGACCAAACCGGCAAACGAACGAGACATCTAGCCACATTTCATATCAGGATGCAGATATTATCATTCAAAGATTCCTATCCACTGGACAAATAAACATATCATTTCGACCATTTTTTAAATAACTGTTGTGAAATATATATGTGTTACCGCAGTAGCCCGCAGCTGGGCAGTCCCCCAAATCTGAGAATGGGAAATCAGTGCCTGACAACTCCACGGTAAACAGTAAAGGTTTCATACCTCGTCGGACAGCCGGTACACTTTGATACCCATGGTCTCGGTGAAAAGCTCCCATCCCCTGTTCAGCTGAGGGTCGTCCAGTTCCCTCCAAGCCTCCTGAAACTGCTCCTCACTAAACTGCAGCGACATGATTCTTACTCCTTCCGTGAATGAAACTGCCTGCTGGTGGCGTCGGTGACTGTCATGCTGCGCAATGTTTCACGGCGGAGCGAGTACGGCTAGTTATTTAAATTCCGCAGCCCCGTTTAAATATTTTATTTCCCCTCAGCTGGATTGTAAAACGCAGTCCATTTCATATACTGACACACACCTGAAAAAAATCCAAGCAATCGACTGGGCGTTACGTGGAGCTTTTATAAGGACACAACTTCGTGGGCTGTATATTTTCCATTCATCCATCCATCCATCCATCCATTCATCCAACAAAACAAACTTTTCCAGTATGAAGCCTATCATCACATGTGTAGCATAGGGCACACAGTTTCTTGAAAAATTATGGGAAAATTTACAAGAAAGCGATTTTTTAAAATACCCAAAAGTGTCATGATTACTTTCAGGCGCATTGCTTCTTTAAGGCATGAAACTTAGGAGTAACTTTAGAAAAAAATCGACAATAAATTCGTAGATTTATCATTAAGTGTAGTGATGAGTATTATTATTTTTTACTTATTTGGTTGATTGTTGTTAATGATGATTAACTGACAAATCTCGATAAGAGCGGATAAGAAGACAATATCTTACAATAAATATGCAATATATCCAAACTTACATAATAACGATAAAATAATCCTGGTGTAAGACTTTCGGTTTGTTGATTGTGTATCCAGTTGTTTAGATTTGAGAATCCACAAAAAGTATATATTTGGATTATGTTTCTGTTCGAATTGCTTACAATCTACCTGTATTGTTGTTGTCAAGTGCTCTAGAGCGTCAATATTAGGGAAAAGTGATAGTACTGATAGAATAATAATTGTAAATAATCTCTCTATATTTCACATTATTAATAATAAAGTATGATTTTTAAATGCATCCTGAGGCGATATCGGTGGAAAACATACCTAACAGCCCCTATAGCAGGCAAAGGGAATTCTAAGATGTAACGTGAATTTCAAATATATTATTATTATTATTATTATTATTATTATTATAGGACGACAGCAACGACCTGCGCAGTGTTAGGGCATAAATGGTTTAAAAATAGCAACATTCTTTCGTGGGATTGTTGAACTGCATTAATTAAACATACGATCGCTGCCCACGACGCGAACGGTCCAGCTGAGGAAGCACATTCACCTATAGGTCCCTATAAAGATGAGAGACCGTCCACAAGGCGCTCGGCAAACAAACACAGCTGTATAGCGCAGACCGGATGACGTGTTTATCTTCAGCACATTAGTCTAATTGTCTAATTTTAGATAGGCCTAATAGCTTTTTGTCGTCTGTTACGGGGAATTGAAATTCAGCGAAGAGGAACGGTGCGCTGGCATGCAGAAACAAGACCGAAGGACTCCTGATTTCACACAGAAACATCTTTGAACGCAAATAACTGGCGCGGAGACAAGCAACGTGCCCTCAAGTAAGTTACTTCTTGCATCAAAATTCCAGTGCGTTTAAGTGTCTGTTTGCCTGTTGAAATGACACTTCACGCCGGGCAACAAACATTTTGTTATTATAATGAACCTGTATCCGCGTTAATATTAATGCGGTATTTGCAGGATCACATGTCCTGTCTATCTTCATTGGACTTGCGTTAAAATAGCTGACCCCAGACTGTCATAAAATATTGAATCGCTGAATATAAAACAAAAGTCTTTGGAGTATACGTTTTCTTGTTCTCATCGCAATCGTTAACTAGCCTATAAACAAATAAAACAAAGTAATGTATGCCTAAAACAATGCATCATTACACGCTCATATAAATAAAACTATACGTTATTAACAGAGTTTCCTTCAATGAAATTTGATCGCATTTAACTGCAAATGTCTCAGCAAAGCAGAGGTCATTTTCCGAGTATAAATGGATAGTCTCCTGAGCTGGGTACACTGGTCTTTTGTACTATCTGGGATGTTGTAACGGGTTTTTATCCGCGAGTAGACACGTCACCTGTTGCTGAGGTAATGTATCGCCTTAATGAGTTTCCACGTATTGGCACATAGAGTAACTCATTTTGGACATGGTTGCGTCTGCAGCAGCGTTTCTTCTAGTTATTAGTGCGACCGCCGTCTCTGCTGTATGTCCAACATAAAGAAGTAGCGTTTGTGCTATTGGAATTACGTCACCATAAAGCGTTTTAATTTGCTCTTTAAATAAATACTACAAAACAAAAATAATGTTGCGCTTATACATGCGATACAGGACATCCCGGGGATGATGATCGGTCAATTAAGACAATGCACAAACCTTTCAGAGACCATCCATCCATCATAATCTTTTATAATCGCTTAGGCTATCTTATATCTTTAGTTTAATTTATATATCAACCCTGTATTGATAAAACAGGTTTTCTTATGTAAAGTAGAAATATGGTGTCTTTGCAGATTCAGTCGCACTGACGAAACTGGCAGCCGGCCATTAGCTCGCGCTCACCCAGAACGTCAACTGCCAGAAGGTCAAGCAACACCTTCCTGCTGATGCCACAGCCCAGAGGCATCATGGATATCCCAGGGGTTCCTGAGGTACCAGGGGCCGGCGCTTTGATGACCAAGTTCCAGTTGGTCTCATGCACTCTTTATCAGTATGTGCAAGGTATGGCCTAATTCAGTGGGCAGCGGTGGCTTAATGGTTAGGGAAGCGCACTTGTGATTGAAAGATTGCTGGATTGAATCACTGACCAGCAAGGCACCACTGAAGTACCCTGAGCAAGGTACCGCCCCCAAGCTCTGCTCCCCGGGTGCTTAATTAGCTGCCCTGTGTTATGACAGATATGGGTTAAATGCAGAGGATGCATTTCGTTGTTGTGCACAGATCACCGAATTCTAACTCAGTGTAAAATCCATTGGGGAAAAAAAAGTTTCTGCTCTAGCCAGTGTGGGGCGCCCACTGCACTTCTGAGTGGCCCGACCCACTATGCTGCAGTGTCTCGTGCGGGCAGGTGAGGGTTAGGGTTAGGTTAGGGTTAGGGTTAGGGTTAGGGTGCTTGGTTATGGTACAAAGATGGCCAAGCTAGCAGAAGATATAACCACCCTTAGGTGCAGTTTGAGGTGCCGTCTGATATGAGGACATTGAACTAATAAACTTCTGGGGAATTAATATAGGAGATAAACAAATTCGTACAGGACTTTGTACTGATTTCCAGCTATTATGTCATTACATTACACTTGTAACTCCAGACTGATTCCAGATTTTTTTAACTGCCTAATGTTAAATCACTTGCATTTCCCCAAATGTTTAGATCACTGAACACTAAACCCTCCAAATGCCAGGGTGCTGTCTATTAATTAATAAAATGTTTTATTCCACTAATAGTTTAACATAAAAGAATAGCTGAAAGAGAGGTGATAAACTTTCTTTTCAGTGGGTCTCCGCTGGCCAAGTCTAAAGTTGAAAACTCACCTCCTGTAGCTTTTAGAAACAAGGCATTTGAAACTGTTAACAAAGCCATGTAGCGACTGTAAGATGTCAGAAGAATATGATGTGTTACACTGTATTATCCACTTAAAGCAAAAGTTACATTTTATATCTAAATCGATGATGAGCATTTTAGTTTGATTAATTTGGTCTATTTGTATGGGTGGGAAAAACACATATACAGACTTGTTAATAGACTGATGCTTAAGTTATGCATGTCGAAAAGCAGCTCCTGTAAGTGTGAGAGATCATTGGATCCCTGTGTGCAAAAGAGACTCTAAGCTATTCTTCCAGGGAGTGCAAGGTGAGAGAACTCAACCAGTCATTAATTTGATCAAAGAAATAGTAAATTCATTGACAATAAACAAAACAAAACCAAACATGCTTTATTTGCCATTTGCACAAGTACAGGTTCATTGGAATGCTTCTCTTCGCCCGCCCAATCTTGTTCTCCACAGCTCAGTACACATTGATAGGACAAGCACAAGCCACATTTTTAAATATAACCTCTACAATATAATTTACTAAATAATTTTTAAAAATATGTTCAAGCTGTCTTTTTTCATCTGACCAATAGGGGGTGCAACCCCCTGCATCCCCGTGTAAAATCACCTATGTCTGCGTGCTGCCTGCAGCTCTCATCGCTGTCCGCATGAAGTGAAACCACTACTGGAAACACAATGCACCTTTTGTGTGTACATGACTGACGTCATAACCAAAGGGTAACGCAACCCTACAGCCAGGAGTCAAGCCTGGCTTCAGAGAGGCAGCGTCTTTGGACAATGTGTCTTTAGGACTGCGATCAGAGGTCATGCCAAGCTTGTGCCACTTTCTGCCCAACTTATCCCAGCGCCCCAGATAAGTGTCCGATCTGTGAATTAACAATGACAGCTGTGGCTGATACCATCACGGTGGCTATTTACGATTTTACCTGTCCTCTCAGGTGACGCCATGGCTGTTGGGGATAACATCATGGAATGTGGCCCCTCCCATTATCCTACGCCAACTTAAGTCATGGCCGTAGCTGTTACTGCACGCCACGCTTAGTATTTTAACAAACTGCAAATAAAGTAATTTTTTAAATGCAGAAGGCCTTTTTCTCAGATGTATTATATGTTTCTACAACATTTTTCTTTTTAATCTTAAAGCTACCTAGACCTATCCATCCCGTTACCACTAATCCCAGTTATGTTCTGCCAGTAACACTGACAAATAAATGGTACTTTCAAAATCTTTCCAGCAGGTGGCAGTGCTAACCCACCACACACAGGTCGCGTAGCTTGTATTTCGTTAAACAACCCGTTTTTGACGATTTCTAAATGGTATTTCCCACCCTACTATTTTAACAGTGGTTTAACAATTACACTTAAACAGTTTTGATTACAAATGTTTGACTAATTAATCAACCACAATCTTCTAGACCAAGAGTCTGGAAGAGCATAAGAGAAACGGGATAACTAAGCAACCTGTTGCATTCTGTATCTTATTTACCATACAAATTGGCAACAGCATCGACTAACAGCTTTAGAGGCGCCTTAGAGGTGTGTTCAGCTTACAAACAGGGGTTTGTTGTTCTCTTGTTCTCGTTGGTCGTGGCCTCGGTCAGAGTCCTAAGGCTTGCTGTGCTGGTCCGTGAGAGGACCTCAGACCTTAGAGACACGGAGTCCTGATTTCCTCAGTGCGCCCATTTCATTCTGTGTGCCCCAAAAATAATTATCACAAGATGCTAAAAAAGATTAGCCTATTACCCTGTCCCCTATGATTACAGATCGCGTGCCCACCCAACAGTTAGTGAAAAACCTTGGTTGACGCTCCCCCCGCCCCCCCACGGTACTGAGGGCAGCCACATCCCAAACTTGGCTTTATACAAACGGTTGGCTCATCTCAACATTTGGCCACGCAGATGTACGGCGAGTCTTTCCCTCGCATTCCGTACTGACGACAAAGATTAGGGGACCAGTTGGCACCGACTCGCGAGCAGGAGACATGCCGTGTTTGGTGCAGCGGACGGACACCCGAGCTCATGAAGAAAGGAAACGGACAAACCGTCAGCATCCACGCCGCCCGGTGCAGGCCGCCTGCGGCTGCAGTCGGGATACATGCTCAAAAATGCAATTTATTATTCAGGGCACTGCCATCATTATACAATCGTCATTTTTCTTACTGAGTAATTTCTTGGCTGGTTTTATGCCAAGCGAGTCCTAATTTTAGAATTGCAGACACAGATACTTGGATAAGAACTGAGCAGCATAATTTTGTGAAGGTGGACGTTCCTCACTCGCTGATACCGTAATGACAGTCCCAGCCTCTTACAGTATCAAAGATGGGCCTGCAAAGCACTGTTACCAGTATAAAGCAGGGGTGGCCAATCTTATCTGCACAGGGCCGGTGTGTATGCGGGTTTTCCGGATAACCAGTAGATCAGCTGCTCAAACCCAGGTGTGAGGACTCTTCAGCCTATCAGTCCTCTAATTAGGGAGTTGCAGTGAAAACCTGCATATCCAACAGCCCTTTCCGGATAAGATTGGTCACCCCTGGTATAAAATGTTGAATATGTGCTGTGGAACTGTGCTCATAGACGTTCCAAAAATCCTGATCAAGAGATATAGATCATTGGGTGAAAACGTGTGAGATGTTGAATCAGGCTGCGCAGCAAATGCCCCCCCCAGCTGTTTGCAAAATTAAAACAGTGGCTTAAGTTATTAACATGGGCCTCAGACCATTGGCTGCTGGTAGGGGGGGGGGGGGGGGAGCAGGAGGAGTGCCATGGATTAAAGTATTTCAGCCCCAAAGCCAGTCGTCCGTCTGATCTGTTGCAGAGGGCTGCAGTCTGTACCCCATGCGAGGCACCCGGGGTCGGGTGTGGCACATGAGGGCGGGACAACCATGGGTATAACGGAGTTCTACCTGGAGATCGACCCGGTAACGCTGAACCTCATCATCCTCATCGCCAGCTACGTCATCCTGCTGGTAGTCTTCCTCATCTCCTGCATTCTGTACGACTGCCGCGGCAAGGACCCCACCAAGGAATACGCCCCCGAGCCGGCGGCCTCCGCCCCGCAGTCACCCCTCCCTCTGGTGGTCACGCAGGGATCCCCAGCCTCCGCTCACTCGACCCTCACCCCCACGGCCGCCGCCGGCCTACAGGAGAAGAGGAGCACGCTGGTCTGAGCGACCCTCCCACAGCCGGCTTGAACTTTGACCCTGCAGTTTTTCATAAAATCATTTACTTCTCTGTTGGCTGCTGGGCGAGTATCGCCTGGCGCTCTCACGATGTTCCCGACGGACCTGCGGAAGACCAGGCTGGGAAAGTAAGTCACTGACGGCCCACGTGTGCGTGGAAAATTTCCCGTAGGTCAGATTTGTTTTCCTGCTGGTAGTTTCAGGGGAAGCCAGAAATTTTATCCAATCACAGCAGAAAAAATCCAAATATTCTGCCTCCCTCTGTAAATTAAAGCCAAGCAAGAAATGATTAATTATCATATATTCCGCTCAGCTGCTCTAATGTTTCGGTCGCCTTAGCTATGTTGTTTATTTGTTGAGTCAACTTGGGATGAACTGCACGTGCTGTTATTTTGTTGTATCAGTACTCGTTTGTTGAATGAGCGATGCGATTTTCCATGTCGTCCATTAGTGAGAAATTAAGCTTCCTTTACATAACTGTATGCTATAAACAGGGGCTTTGTTTGTGGCGCCACTTGAAATCAAAAATCCGCCTGACACTGACTTAATGTCATAACAAACAGCAGGAAACACGTTCCTGGAATTACCTCACAGCAAGGAAATTACCTTTAAAAAATTTAGCAGACTAATTTGCATGGATCTGGCTTGTGGGGCCCCTTGTATACATTCTGACCCAATTTGATGGATGTACCATAGAGGGATTGACCCTGATTTTTCAGCCCAGCAGGAGAGACAGAGAACAGAGAGTCTCCCAAGCATCAGGCATGACAACAGATGTCAAAACACAAGCCGGGAGCGCATCAGACGTTACGTGGCAAATATAGCTGAACTTTGGCCAGATGATGAAATTTGACCCGTCATTAATAGGGAAAAGAACGTTGAGTAAACTAGTGAGCTGAAAGCAATGCAACCTGATTCCCGTAGGAAGCCAGTAAATTAAGGTCAAACAGCAGAGCATTTGATGCTCAGAATAAATACCTGCCACATGATTCAGCCGCATCTGTCATCGGCATCTCAATGAGCACAATGTTAAGCTGCACGCAAAGGCATCCCTGCGTTTGTTGGTTTTTGATTCCGACGAAACCTTAGATCTCATTTTACTGAGGTATTTAGAGCTTGAGCCACTTGAGTCGAATCACAACACAATGTGTCATTCAAAGAATCACTATAAAATTTCTGAAAAACCTGTCGCACACATTTGTGTCAAGAAAATACATTCACTTTGTTTGATCAACAAATATATTTAATGATTTATTCAGTTCAATCGCTTAAGTCTAACTGATCGATAACAAGAAATATGTAAAATTAATGAGCCCTGATTATTACTTACAGCAAAAAAACAAATATAGAGACATACAGAAATACAAGAGATAATTTAGAATTAAAATCAGCCTCAAGCCAACATAAAAAAACATGGCAGCTCACATCTTATTTCCACACATATAATCCGTACTTCACACAGAATAGTGCATCAATATACTGGTTCATCCTGGGGAATATCTGTTGATTTCAGGCTAGGAATGTTGTAGTGCCACTTCCAGTAAATGACGCCATTCCCACAAGAGCAAGTACTAATTCCCTCCATACCTATAGAGACAGCAGGCAGCGTTTAGTCTGAAATCTCATAAACATGGCTGCCTGAGCCCCTTCTGCTTTACTAGTGAAGCATGGCTCTCGTATTCAGGCTGAGGGCCTACTAAAGAGCATTCGACACAGCATTAGCTACCACACAAGGAAGAACCGTGATTTTCGCAGAACTAATTGCCTCACACTAATACTGCAAATCTGTAAGAATCTGTAGTGATGAAGTGCTGCTTCACTGCGTTACAGCAGCATGATGCCTCTGTTAGAAGGACAAAGGTTTGCCCAGTGCTCCGTGTAAATCGCCCCCCAGCATACGGTGACCAAGTTCACAGAGCTAATCAGCAATTCTGCCCAGGCATTTTTTTTAGGTGGATAATCTTGCATTTTTTTTTATTTTTACTCATAACCCACTCTAGCTTTGTCCTTCAGTCCTATGCATGCAAGCATGTGCAGTTACCGGTCAGACTTCGTGTCACTGTTGCCCTGCCATGCAGCAGGCCGTGACCAGCGTCACGCCGTCCCTGTGACGCGATTAGTCCCCATACATCTGCTTTATCCCATCTGCCCCCCCCCCCGACACGTTGCTGTACGCTCTCTAACCAACCACCTCAGCCTGTGCCCTGACTCAGTCCAGCAGAGGGCATTGTAGCTTATATTTAACCAGTTTTGCATCAACTTCTAGGACAGAACCTGCCTCTGCCCCTCTTTAGGTTCACGTCCTGGATTGTTTCTTCCGAAAATATCCGGCTGTATAACTGGGGAAAGTGCAAGTGGTGCAAGATGCCTTGATCATGATCACGCAGCGAGAGTTGTGCTTGACAGAAGCTGCAGGAATTTCAAAAGCATTTTGATGTGAGAAAAAGAAGCCGCTCTCAGACATTGAGCCAAGACGGCCCCCTATCCATTTACCTCCCAGCCATTTATCTGGCATAGAGGGTTGGGGTTGCTGAGGTCCTCATCCCAGGCTCCCCTTCAGTCTAATACCTCATCCCTGCACCAACAGCTGCATGTTTATTTTAGTCACAGCACCGACAACTGAGCAGATACTGACAATGGCATTACGTAAAACGTATATTCTGATTGGACAGCTCCTTCCTACATTCTGATTGTTTGGGCACATCAGCCTGGATTTTATCACATAGCTGCGGTATGACCTTGTACATAAGGACAGATGGTTCAGGATGCATACAAGCGGAAGCGAAGGTGTTCTGGGGCGGCCTTGATAAGAGGCTAGAGGGTTCCACCCTGACACACAGCTGAGCAAAAACAGAACTTGAGAGGCTGGACTGGGCTGGGAGTTTGTTTCTCACACATGCAAACAGCAGAGCGGTTACAGCTCTGGCCCCTTGGAGACTTCGATAGGAAGACCCACCTTAGCTTGTCATGCAGGAGGATGCGAGGAGAATGCTGCAGGCAGACAGGACTTTGGACCAAGATTAGGTGACTGGTAGCAGGGAAGAGAAGCAGGACTGACAGGCATCAGTTGTCAATAGCTGGATAGCAGACTCCACATTCTTTGCAACAGCCTGAAGCTTTTAAATTCGGGAACCGGGAAGCGTTTGCAGGGCAGGAATGGTGGGAATCTGTCCAGAGCAAACAGTATGGGTGTAGATGGGTGCTGAGCCATAGCAACAAATGCACAGTATCAGTTGCTAGCGGGAATGAGGAAAGTGTGCAGAGAAAGCGATGAAGCCTTCAGGAGGAAGCTGCTCAAGTGTCAACGTATGACGAAAAGGGGAAAGACCTTCTGAGAAAAGTCCCACAGAAAGAACCAGGAAACAATGACAGGGGGAAGCTCAAGAGTTTCTTAATCTTACTAATAAATGGTCATGTGGTTTATTGGGGAACATGTGCTGGTCTTCAGAAAACCTAGCAAAGCATAGCTGTGGACAGAACCTTCTGGTATTTGAGCTGTAAAATAGGGCTTTTGAACTTTTCTGCTAATTCTTTTGTTTTTATTGTTCTGCCTGTCCTTTACAATACGGAAAGTCATGCAAACAGATTGTATGCAATACATAACATAGCCAGTTTCACAAAGTCAGTGGTCAATTCATCCAACTTGCAGGGTCACTATCTTACTGTAAATAATTATAATCCAGCTTTTAATAAAAAAATGGTCTCATTGATGCTGCAGGTGCCTTCCAGCAAATCACACATGCATGCCTGATCAAATCCCTCCACCCGCTTTGTTGGTCGGTCGCCTTTACGAAACCTAGCAAACCTTTCATTGGAACCTAGCAAAATTAACAGTCCAATTTGGCACGTAATCAACACGGCATGCAGAAGTCCGGCCCGGGCGCCTGACGTCACATCGGCATTTCTGAGTACGATGAGTCAGATACTCGCCGGCTATTATTGGCTTTTTGCCGTGACGTACGGCATTCCACGCTCTGCTATTGGCTGACGTCTTCGTCTTTCAAAAAAACTGGCCACAATGCGTGAAAAAAATGCGGCTATAGCGAAGTGGGAACTGAGCGGGTATGGAAGCGGGGCTTGGGTCGGGTTTCCTTACACACCTCTGCCTCGTCAGGACGGCCGTCTGATCTGCCTCTACCATTCGAGACAGAATGGTTTTACGAACAAGACTGAAAAATGAACTTTAGCTAGTTAATTTAATTGGAAGCGGAATGAAAGAAGGTTTTAAGCCGAGGATTGGCTGCTGGTTGCGATAGGCCTTATTTGTAAAGTGTTACTTCATTTTCTTACCATTTTGAATACGAAACCTACCTTTCAAATTTGCAACCATTCTGCCAACATGAAGCGAGTAAACAGTTTCCAGAGGTAAGTTAGACTATTCAAAGCATTATTATTATGGGAAAGCTTTGAAGTTTGTCCGCCGTTTTTGTGTCTATTAATGCAAATCCGTTTATATGTCCGTTTATATACCGTCTTCACGATTATTAAATGCAATTGGCACCAGGCCACGTGTACTTTCGATTTTATAAATTAGCCTTGTTATCGCTCCATTTAGCGTTTTAAGTTGTTTTCTGATACTGATTCGGTGTTGGCCAAATCAATCATTTTATTTAGCACCTTTAGTTATTTTATTTCACTGTCGTGGAACCCATATTGTCAGTATGACCGAGAATATTAAGATTTTTAATTTGCTTGTTTCTTGATCTTATGCCATTATGAGTGGCGAGATTACAGGTTGTATAAACAACCGTGTCTAAATGTTTGAATAACTGTTGCAAAGCACCCTTCTGTAATCTAAGATAAGTCGTGCGATCACTTTACTGTATTCCTGTGCCACTGCCAAGTGGCGGTATTGAATTTCCCAACACTAAATGTATTTCATACTTCTGACACGATCGTTTTGTCTTCCATTTACAAACCTACCACACGACGCCAATCCAGTTTAATTTCGTCTAAAACTAAATCGTCGTGTATAAACTGGCTCAAAAAGTGGTTAAACTGGATTGGACCCGCATCCAGCGTCCTAATGCGCAAACGGCCTTGTGTGGGCAAAGTTGGTTTGGTTTCCTGGTTGAAATTTATAAACCTCTGGCTGGTGCGTCCAGCTATTTCTCAGCTGGCCTAATTTATGTGCCATCAATATTTTATTCACTCTTTAAATTTTGCTTTGATCAGATTTAAACAGTTGCGTAGAAACATATCACGATATTATACACTGAACCAGGTTCAAATATGCAGATCAAGTGAGAAGATCATGTTACTGTCTCCTATCACAGAAAGTCACTTAGGGGACCGGATCAGTGTCGCTATTGTAAAATAAGGTGGCTACTTTAATTTTTAAAAAGTCGCCCATGTAAAATAACATCTTAATGCGATACGTTATTTAAAGTTAAGACAGCTGGATTGAATAAAGCTGTGAGCCTAAGCAAAAGGCTGGTTATGGTGTACTATGCTGTGTGGGTGTAAATTGTATAACTACAGTATTTACTGGTAATTTAACAGTCCTCTTGAATACTGCCCTTTGCTCATTGTCTGTAGTGCAATAAAAGGATGGGATCTTTAGAGCGAAGCTTTATGTTCCATTACACCTGGATGACACAATCCCTGCACATTAACCACTGGTCCAACAGCGGTTTCAATCCTGAATCTGTAGGTTTCTGATCACAAATCCAGTATCTTAACCATCCACCCCAGTAGTAAGTTTGATTCCTGCACATCCCAGACTTCAGTTAGGTCTGTCACATGTTTATGATGGCTAACGGCGTGTGTGTGTGGGGAATGGGGGGCTCCTGTGGGCCTCTTGGTGATGGGTGCTGACCCATTTGACCCTCCCTGACCCTTGTTCCGATCCGCTTGTGTTTCAGGTTCATGAACGGCCGGGCCGCGGCCAACTGCCGCTACCAGCCCACTTGCTATGAGCATGCGGCCAACTGCTACACTCACGCGGTGAGTTGGCTGGCGGCCTCCTCATGCTCAAAAGCCCACAAATTATTAAACGATTCGTCTCGCTGGCGCCACCTAGGTGTCTCTGTGCTTATCTCTATAACAGGGGCGGGGAACCTGATCCTTGGAGGGCTGGTGCGGGTTTTTAGGATGACCTCTCAATCAGCCAATGACAGTGGGTCTCCAGGTTTGGCTTTGAGAACCACTGTTTTATTATTGATAAATGACGGAGAGGCCATCCCAAAAACCCGCACCCACACCGGCCCTCCATGGATCAGCTTCCCCACCCCTGCTCTATAACATTGTTTCTTAAAATTATTCAGCTGATCAGCCTTCAGTCACTGAAAGGCTTGTTTAGAGAAAGCGGAACCATGGTCATAAATGACCTGCAGTTACTAACCAAGGCCGTCTCCTGTTGCTCTCTACCACAGCTGCTCATCGTGCCGGCCTTCGTGGGCTTGGCACTGCTGCACCGGCTGTCCGACGACCGCTGGGAGAGGATGACGGCTTGGGTTTATGGGATGGGTCTGTGTGCTCTCTTCCTGGTCTCTACCGTCTTCCACATAGTCTCCTGGAAGAAGAGCCACATGAGGTGAGGGTACAGCTGCTCCTGCTCTGGGTTTCCGCGGGACCTCTGCTGCCGCTGGACCTACGGCTGGTCCTGCGATGCTTTTCACGCATTTTCTGATGCCCGTTGGCAATAAGGCCGTGTGGGTCAGCTGGTGATTATATCGCTGCTGTGCCCTTAACCACAGCTACTGCAGCTGACCCTATAATCGGACCCCAAAACTTTCCTTTAGACAAAAACTTAGTGCTTATTAAATAAATGTAAAAACATGTCTGTTAGTTTTGGTTTTTTTTCCTTCAATTTTCATTTGAAATTAATATAATTGAGTTTCATTTTAGGTTTTAGTCCTTTTCATTTCTAGGGACAGACAATGTAGAGCTATTTTATGTATGTGAGAATCCTATATACGCAGTGTATATTATGTACTGATGTCCTTAAAATGGGGAAAATGGGTATTGTTAATGGTTTATGAGTAACATTGTAAGAGACCAGTTTTTTTTTTTTTTTTTTTTTTTTTTTTAAACTACCTAAATAGTATTAAAAACGGAAACTGAAAGTATTCTGCGTTTTGTTTATATTTGTTTCTGAGGTTAATAGTTTTTGTTTAGTTGTAGTGTTGTTTTCAGATCTTATTTTGCTTACGAACACGTTTTTCGTTTAGCTAACGACAATAACCCTGATGCACACTCCAGTAGACCTTACTCCCGAGTACACTCCCTGCGGTAACCTGCGTGTAATTTATTCCTGACTCCAGGGCAGTTCGTTAGCGCGTTGTGCTTCTTCAGATCCGCCTTTTGTAAGCCACCCTCTTCCAGCCGCGAGCCCAGAACATGCTGTGCTGCTCTTGCAGGTCGATGGAGCACTGTTTTCATATCTGTGACAGGGTGGTCATCTACTTCTTCATCGCTGCCTCCTACACGCCATGGTAAGTCACGTCGTTCATCGAATACAGACCTGACAGGCACCTGTAGAACACCTGACACATTTTTACGTGTGTGTGTGTGTGTGTGTGTGTGTGGCCAGGCTGAACCTCAGAGAGCTGGGCCCTTTGGCCTCTCACATGCGCTGGTTTGTGTGGCTCATGGCAGTGGGAGGAACTGTCTATGTGTTCAACTACCACGAGAAGTAAGTATGCAAAATGCTTCCATTTTTTTTCCCATGTCAGTGCCACGACTTACAGGAAGACAAACAGGGAGGCATTACTGCATGACTGCAGGCATCACTAACGATAAATTTATCACTTCCACTCCATATCACAAATCAACCAAACAGTTCATTTATAGCTCCAGAATAGATACCACAGCAGCTCTGTAAACTTTGGGTTTTAACAGGAGACGTCGACATGAACAGATTGTCGAGCTCGACGCTGATACTGTACAAACCCTCTGACGCTGTAGTCCCACGCAATTGACGAATATCGACCTGATCCTTTAAAGGGTCTGTCAGTTATGACCGGAGCGCAAGTCATTGAGTATTTTCCATCCGGCGCTGTGCCAGGGGCGTGTCCCGGCACACATGAAAACTGGCACGTGCGTAGACGCAGTGCGAGATTGAAGATGTGTGTCCCCCAATTCGGAGATGCATCCCGGGGCGCCCATTTGGTTTGAGGCGCGAGGAGCAAATCTGTCTGTCTTCTGCCTGACATAACGCTCTGGTTTCCTCTGGAACGTGAGTGAGGAGCATTCTGCAACCAGTAAGAAACCCCAAACCGGATCTGGTTTTGGCGTGTTTACACAAACCCCAAACCGGATCTGGTTTCGGCGTGTTTACACAAACCCCAAACCGGATCTGGTTTCGGCGTGTTTTATAGTGGTCGTATTAGGACTAAGTACTAACAGTATTTTTACGCAACAGACACACAATGCCTCCGGTACCCCAGGGATTATATAGAATGAGCCCCTTATGTGTAGGAAGTGACCTATGTGCGTTTCCTGTAGCTAGGATTGGACTGTCACGACTGTTTGCTATGCATGTACACACTCTGGAATTATTTGTATCACTGTTGTGTTTTTGAGAATTTGAGAATGAGTATTGAAAGTGTGTTGTTCTTTGTAGGTATAAAGTTGTTGAGCTGGCCTTCTATCTAACAATGGGTTTTTCCCCTGCATTGGTTGTGACGTCAATGGTACTGTATGCATTTTTATTATATATTTTTTTTTCCCCCTCCCCATAGATTACCGACCCCCATCCCCGCCCCTCATTGATCTCAGGGGGAGGGTGGGGGGCATAGGGGACTCTAGTCCCCAACTGTTGTGTTTGTGAGTCTGAGTTGCCTGGCAACCTGTCATCCAAAACGGCTCTTCAGCCGAGCAGCTGAGGGTATATGGAAGTCCAGCTGACTTCCTGGACTGGAGCCATCGTGCCCTTAGCGCAGTGTCCCGTCCCCCTCGCCGAGCTGCGGCTCACTCACAATCCCAAACACTCCAGCTCTTCTGGTTCTTAAGATCCATACTGTCCCAGTTATTCGACCTTCTTTCTGCATCACTGTCCTGCTTTGACTGGGTCACATTTTGACATCAAGTCCCTTGAATTATCCAAAGTCTAAACTTTTATATGGTACATGGGCAATATGCAGAGGTTAAGCAGAAATTCTTCTCTGGGATTTAGTCCCCGATGGGTCCCAGGTCTGCAGATGGCCAGTGAGGCGGCAGGACACGTCAGTGTTAAAACTGTGGCTCGGCTTAGGGAACTGAGGGCCATGTCCATTCGATCTTGACCATCTGTTGATGAACTGTAGTCCTGGTAACTGTGCCCATGCTCCACTCACTCATGCCGCTCTCCCATGCTGACCAACGTTTGTCCCCGTCTACCGTTGAAGGACGATAATGCAAAGTACCCTTAGATCGCCTCCGACTTCCTTGCTGCATGACCCGGTGTATGCTTGATTGCTCATCTTGATCATCTCAGACCTCCTGTAAAGCTTTAATTTCTTCTGGTGGTATAGGGTGTCTTGTGACTTTATTGTGGGGGTGGGGTGGGGTGGGGTGGGGGGGGTCCAGTGTGCATGAACTCTGGGCTGCATCCTCACTGCATCTCCAGCAACTTGTTTACATGTGCCACCAGGGGGCAGTAACGAGCACAGGGTGTATAGTTGCCGGCAGGCACTGAGCATTCTCCCTTTGCTGCTCCCTCTCTGTAGAATAACACGGACGGGCTTCAGGAGCTGGCCTGGGGGGGCTTCATCTACTGCCTGGGGGTGGTGTTCTTCAAGAGTGACGGAGTCATCCCCTTCGCCCATGCCATCTGGCACATATTTGTGGCGCTCGCCGCGGCAGTGCACTACTACGCCATCTGGAAGTACCTGTACCGGAGCCCCGCCCCCGACGTCAGCAGGGAGCTCTGAGCCAGCAGCCTCGTGTTTACATGCCGCAGTGTTTTTCTAACCAGATGGGGGCACTCTCGAGTCTCCCAGCCCACTATCTCTGTATAGAATATGTCCTAAACCACCATAACTTTTGATAAGTGTTTTAACTCTTTGTACCGGAAAAAGCTGGGCGTTCACATTCCGCACGTTTCTACCACTGGTTTTGCTAGCTGCCCGTGATATTTAAGGGATTTTAAAGCGACAGAGACCTCCTTCCATACGGGTCCTGAATCCAGGGTCCACACTTTGTAGTTCCTGTACCTCAGGCACGGCATAGGTTTATCTAACCCTGTTGCTTGCTGAGGTCAGATAAGGAACGTTTCTCCTTTTCTAACTCAACGAGTCGTGTCTTTGATATCCAGAATGTCAACGTTTTGTAGTTCTATACAACTTGCGTTTTGTATCTCGCACACGGATACTTCACACGCGCGGTTATCGGAGGTGTTCCAGTAGTCCGGAGGGGTGTGACGACGGCATTAGTGGGCAAACCAGTTTTGTGGCGACAAACCAAAACCGCAACGACTGCATCCAAAGAAACACTGTGGGGAGTTTCACTCACAGACCATTGAATTTTTTATTTTTTTTGCCTAGATCACCCCCCCCACACACACACACACACGAAATTCATTCTGATTCAGTGATATTGTTTTTCTTGGAGGTGAGTATTAGATGTGACTTTGGATGCACTTTTACAGTTTTGCACAACACGGATCATGACCCACTGCAGGAGAGGGACTGCATCTGTCTTACTGTCTTACCCCGTACTGTACGATGTCAGATGTCACAGCTCCCAAAGGTCGTGATCTGGGGCCAGGGTGGTCCATTCCGACACTGAGCAGTAGCTTATATTAATTAAATCCTCTTTATGGGAGAAAGGTATGTTCAAGGACATGGCCGATGACTGGAAATGAATTTCTTTGGGGGGAGGAGGATTATCGCGTTGCTGGTGTTGTAAGAGGATTATGTCTCGATATAAGTGTTATGAATTCAGTCCCGGATCCAGCTCTGAGGGTTAGGCTTTAAAAAGCACACCTTCAGATCATAGCTTAAAAAAAAAATACAGATTTTCAGAATTCTTTCAAAATCAGACAACAGTGTGGTATGTTCAGTGTTAATTTTGATGAGCCTATGGATAATGTATTAATGTTACTAAGTAATTTACCGTGGCAGGTGGACAAACTGTCACAAAGGACCAGACACAGAAAAGTGAAGAATCTTCATCTGTATTGTTTTCCTCATTGTATTGTGGATTTTTGTATGAATTCTCCTTAGTCTTTGTAATACTGAGGATTAACTTCTCCATGATTGATCCCTTGAGTGTAATTCTGTGTTTTTCTTTGAATATTTGTTTATTCAAAAACGGCACCTGTGTCGGCCCCAAAGTGCTGGGCTTTTTGGAATTTTACTTTTCAATATTAGTGTGTATTGGTGCTGTACATAACTATTTTTCTTCAGATTTCTAATGTATAAAAATAACGCCTTTGACTTTTGTCTAAATCGGAGGTATAAGTGCTCCCATGAAACATTTCCATTTTTTCCCATGTTCTGAAGTTTTTTTAAAAAAAAAAAAACCTTGTCTTGTACTAAAGATTCATAAAATGATGTGAATGACTATTCCCTCCTTGTGTCTGTCAGCTTGTGGGGAAAAGGGAAAAAAATCATCGTGGGACAATGTGATTTGGCACAGTCACTCCAGGTCATTTCTGGGAATTTGTCAAATTCAAGAAACGGTTCTGTCAGATTCCCTGTCCCTGAAGCAGCCGGGCAAGTTCAGGCCACCCCCGTGATGCTGAGTGGCCCAAAAATAATGTGCTCCATGTTCTCTTTTAGTGAACTAGATCTGAACATAACTTCTTGGCACAAGTCCTGTTACAGATGGCTAGTCTAGTGACTAACTAGGTAATCTTGTAAGGAACCGTTTACATGGGCATGAGGTCCCTGCACAGTCAGCGACTGCATTCCTGACTGGTAGTCATTACTGTTACACTTTTTGCTTTGTTCTTTATACAAGACTCTTCTAAGGATGCATACACTACCATTCAGGAGTTTGGGGTCACTTAGAAATTTCCTTGCTTTTGAATAAAACGTTTTTTTGTCTATTAAAATTACATCAGATTAATCTGAAATACTGTGCAGACACTGTTCATGTTACAAATAACCTTTGTAGCTGGAAATGGCTGTTTTAATGGAATATCTACATAGGTGTACAGAGGCCCATTATGAGCAATAATTAGTCCTGTGTTCCAGTGGAATGTTGTGTTTGCTAATACAAGTTTATCATTTTAAAAGGTTAATCGATCATTAGACAACTACTACTAGTACTACCCCCTTCACAGAGCAGAGGAGGGGGAGGATACATATATTAGAGTGTGTAGTTTGAGAAACAGGCCTCAACTGGCAGCTTCATTAAATAGTACCTCAAAAGACCAGCCTCAACATCGCCAGTGAAGAGGCAGCTCTGGGATGCTGGCCTTCTAGGCAGAACTGCAAAGGAAAAGCCGCCTCAGAATGGCCAGTAAAACGACTCTAGATGGGCAAATTAACACAGACACTGGACAGAGGAAGACTGGGAATTAAGTGCCATGGATAGACGAATATAAGTTTGTGATCCAAACACCTCAAAGAACAGCGTTTGTGAGACAAACGAAAAGACGCTGGAGGAGTGCTTGACATCTCTCAAGCATGGTGGGGGCAATGTGATGCTCTGGGGCTGCTTTGGTGATGTAAAATGGGAGATTTGTACAGGGTGAAAGGGATCTTGAGGAAGGAAGGCTCCATTCTACAACGCCATGCCACACCCTTGTGGATGGAGATTAATATGAGCCAGTTTCATCATACAACAGGAAAAAGATCCAAACAGCTCTAAACTATGCAGGGACTATTTAGGGAAGAAGCAGTAAGCTGGTATTATGTGTATGATGGAGTGGGCAGCATGGTCACCACTCTACTGGGTGGTTATGGGAGCAGCTGGACCCAATGGTACGTACGACGTGCCCATCAAGAAATCCAACTTGTGGGAGATGAACAGGGTGAAATCTCATCAGATTACCTCAACAAACAGTCATCGAGATTGCCCAAGGTCTACAGGGCTGTAATTGCTGCAAATGGAAGATTCTTTGACGAAGTTTGAAGAATATAGTTATTTTAATTTCAAAAATGATTATTTCTAACTTTATCAATGACTATTTTCTATTCAATTAGCTATATTTCCTATTCAAACTCAGTTTATGTATGTTTTCATGGAAAATTTTCTAAGTGACCGCAAACTTTTGAATGGTAGAGTATGTGCAATTTCAGTTTTAGGTTACATTTAATTACCAATCCTAACCCAACTTACAATTCCGAGTAGGATCAGCCAGTCCTTGGAGCAATTGGGAAGGGGGTTAATGGCTTTGTTCAGGGGCCAAACACTGAAATCACGTTGCCATCCACACAATTTGAACCCTTGAACCGGTGACCTTCTGACCACAGGCACAGCAGTACAGCCCAGTGGGCCATACAGCACACCCAGGGAAATCGCGCCCTGCCCTTTGGGGGCAGTAAGCATTTTTAATATACATAATTACATATAAAGCAGATTAATTTGAAGGAAAATGTTTTGAATATGTCAAATTATAGGGAATTGCTCATGGCTGGGTAAATCACAAAGTCGATCTATAATCGGTTTGTTCAGACAATCTGTGAATTGCATCCATTCATTTTATAGTCAGGCCCAGAAACGATCCCTTGGGGAAAAGGATGCTGTCAGACTGCAGGGATCTGCTCACATTATAGCGAAAATGCTATTTTATATGACATTTCCAGAGAGGTCCCTGCAGATGTGAGACAGCATGTCACAGAGAGGTATGATGGTAGCATCTGTATGTGTGTGAGCGTGCGTGTTTGGTGGGGGCCGGGGGGGGGGGAGGGGATTACCAGGAGCCGTAATCTCTTTCCTTGTACTGACAAATGACTTTACGTAAGCAGGTCAATTTAATAGAATCTGAAGTCCTACCATGAAAGGTCTGGGTAAATGGTGGGGGGGGGGGGGGTGTAGGAGGGAAGATAGTCTGTGCAGGGTTGGTGCATCATGGGGGGGAGCATCCACAGACCATGCCAGCTCAGAAGAGCCATTCTGCCCCCCCCCCCCCCAAACACCACCCACCAAGGGTCAACCATCTTTGTGTTTGTTTATTTAAAACAAATAAAAAACATCTTTAATATTTTACATTACAGGTTCATTTCATATCAGATTATAAAACACTATTACCCCCCTAACCCCACTGCCTAGAGTTGCCACCCGTTTGTGGAAAATCGCGCCCCCAGCTGTCAGATTTGTTCTGCGCTGGCACTCAGACAAGCAGGCGTGCCAGTACACATTTTGGGCCCCGTGAAAGCATATCAAACTGGAGCCCCAATCAAGACCAATCACCCTCTATAGCGCCCCCTGCAGGCAACCACACGATGAGTCACATAAACCAGCATAAAAGGAGCTACTTTTGCTACTATCTGACCTGGGTCTACAGGAAGTACATGACATCGCTGTCCCCTTTTATGATGGGGTGACAGGCTAGACGCACAAGGCTGGGACACCAGTCCAACTATGAACAGGACAGAGACACTTATGACATCACGACATCCCCATGATCGAACGGTAGACAGGAAAAGAAAAAGCCGCGATGCTGGAATTGTTTGTTGCTCTCATATTGGCGTCATTACTCACTTAGCACACCAGATGTCGCTGCAACTACGCTCTTATTACACCTAATTGTTCCAGTCGACGATTCAATGGAAAGTCCAACTTTTCTCACGCTAAGTCGGAAACCCCACCGCGCGTTTGTGTAGTGTGATAAATTATTACAATAGCTGCGCTCTTACCTTGTAGGAAGTTGTCTGAAATCCCGGCAACACTTACCGCCCCGCAGTATCAGAGGTTGCCGGCGGCGGATGAAATCCACTTAAGCAGGGAGCCTTTTCCTCGCGCGGTTATGACCCATTATGTGCACCGTTCGAGAAAATAGTTCATGTAATGCCGATTCATGGGATGCCATTACGGCGCCCCAAAATACGACTTCATTTTGCTCATCACACCGAACCTGGAGCACAGGTTGAATACCACGTTGCTTTGCATTACTGCTTCAACTTGATACTCCGAATTATACGCATTTAAAATGACAAATCGTGTCAACGTTACTGCTGGAAAGAAACAATATTCAACGAACGTGCTTGGAAAAAAAAGAGAAATCCGGGTAGGCCGATGGTACGTATGCAACGTTTCAAATCGTTTTTGTAAACCTTAACCTTTTCTAAACATCTCATCACGTGACAGCTGCAAGTGCTGCTGATGGGTCACGTGAGAAATTACAAGTAGCAGGTAAAAGTGCTTAAGTTTGGAGAAGAAAACTGGAAATATCTATATCCTGATAACTGTGGTTGGTATATGTTTGCAGTAATTTTACACAAGCGAACATAAATAGATCATTCTTTACAGTAAAAATGCAGTACACCGGGACATTGTTAATTCATTTTATACTTTTAGGCGTATCTTAATTTATTATCTTAAAATACATTGCAGGTATTTGGAAAAGAACACAGTACAAAAACGTATAGAATACTTCTTATAAACATTTAATCTCTTATAATCTATATATGTGTATATTTAATATATCACATAATATATTTTGGTCTGTATTAAACAGTAATAAATTGACTGGGTTAACCACAGCACTGGACAAGGTCACCATCACTGCTTTTAAACATCTTTTACATTCCTATTACAGCCATCTTGGAGGAAGGCAAACAGCTACAAAAATGACATTTTATACATACTAGAGGTGTATATAACTTTACGAAGAAAGAATTAAGCCGATTACGCTCCTTAACCATGCTTAGAATAAAACAAAAAATGTTACTGGTCTACAAATCAAAATTAGTGATTTGTAAGATGTGTTTTGCTTTAAAACAAATAAGAACATGTATTTAATAATAGTAATAACAACTGTCAATATAATATATTTTAAACAGGCGTCACCTTTAAAGCATAAGAAGAAAAGAGACTGAATAAGTAGCAACGCTACACCCAATCAGATTGTAAAGCACGCAGTACGATAGGTTTCGTGTGGAAGGAGGGACCCCTTCCGAGGTTCTGTGGACCCAGATGAGGAGGAAAGTGACCCGTGTCGGAATCGCCGAAGGGCGACCGCGCTTTAAAAACCGGCCTGCGGGCGGCGCCAGAAACGCGGAGGCGGAAAGGCGAGTCCGCAGCGCCGCTTTGCATATGCCCGATTATTGCTTCGCCTTCGGACGGGCCCCAGACGACGCTCGCCTTCCGCCAGACAGAAACCCCTACATGCTGAGGTAAGGAACAGTTAAAGCGCTGATCTCTGAGTCGGAAACAAAGACTGAGGAGACGGGAGAGGACGCTGTGGAGCCGGAGGGACGCCGCCGCTCGCTGTGAAGGCAGCAAGACGGAGCGCCCGAAATGCCACTAAAATAAAATGCAATAATATACCCATCTAAAAACGGAAACCACGTACGAAAAGTATACACTGTAGGTAACCGGGGTGAATGAAGTGTTCAGAAAGAGAGGTAATGTACATTTACCTTAACTAATAAATTCTGAGTCAGACCCGGCCCTGCAGAACAGATTGGGGAATAAAGTAGAATGTAGGATTATCAATTCTAAAGCAGCAAAAAAATAAAATAAAAACATTAAGATATTCGGAGTGGGGCTCATGGAACCAGGTAAAGCTGTGACGTGTGTCAAAGCTGGGGGCGAAGAATCCCAGTGTGGGGCAGTAAAATAAACTAGAGATTCGTCTAAATACCCGGACAGGTTAAAGAACGATTCTGAGGTGATCAGATGGGTAAAAAGCCAAGGGGGCGGGCTTATCAGAGGTGTCAGGTTACAGACAGATACAGTCCTTGGTGGGATTGGTTGTTGGGGGGGGCTCTGCCCTCACAGCGGCCCGTGGCGGGCTTCGTACTTGGAAAGGATGTTCCTGCAGCGGCCCAGCTCCTTGCGAAGGTCGGCCACCTCCAGCCGCAATGCTGAGTTCTCCTTCTCCAGAAAGCCCGCGCGGATGGCGATCTGGTTCTCCTTTAGCCTCCGTGCGTCCCGCGAGCGCTTGGCCGCCACGTTGTTCTTCCTGCGACGTGCCCAGTACTTGTCATCCTGACGGAAAGATGGGGGTGGGGATGTACCAAGTGTGGTGGGTTCATCTACCTCCATATAGGAGAAGCAAACATCTTAACAGATTATTTATGGCTTCCACGCCACTGGGAAGCCGCGGGGAGATTTCCGGTCTCGCCCGTATAGCAGCCCGGGTGACAGGGCCCAGCATGAGACCTGCCGGCTGTCAGATGGGCCAGGCAGGGTCCAGACCCCCTGCTACTGAGTCAGCACGGATGGGGTTTGGGTCGAATCCCCATCGCCGTTATTAACGAGCCCATTCTCAGATTGCATGGTTTAGCTGCATAAATGACTACTACAAATAAACTCAGGATGAGAAAATCTGCCAGAATGAACATGCTCCCCATCATCTGGTTATCGGGGATAAAAGGTGGAGTCTGATGTGATGTAAATTTTGAGGATAGAAATATATGAAATGTAGTTTATTTAATTAGTATTTTGTATGTTGACTAACCTGTAAGTTAAAGTGTGGGAGGTTTTGAGACCTACTGTGTGAAAATTACATTTTTAGCGCTAAAAATCCATGTAAAAATTCTGTCACAGTCCCACGCAGGGCGTCCCATGACTCATACCCGACATTCCCTGAGACAGAATTCCGATCACCATGAATCCTGAACTAGCCTGAGCAGAAATATCCCGGGATGCAGCCACCCTAAAACCCGACCCTTGCCTGTGCCCCAGTCCTGCACTCAGCGGGAAACTCACTGGGCTGGAGCTCACCTTCAGGTCTTCGGGGATGAAGACCTTCTTGGCTTTCTTAATCATGGGCTGTGGCTTCAGCTCCTCCACGGAGAATTTGCGTTTGCGCGGGTCGAATATCTCCTGGCCGGGCACGCTGGACAGAGCCAAGTCCGCAGGGTCCGGCTCGTACCCTACGGGAACCTGGATGGTTTCTGGGTCGATGGGGCTGGGGGTGTTACGCGCAGAGGGCAGTGCTGTTGACGAGACGAGAGACCTCTTACACTTATTGGAATTACAGTTTGACAATGCACTTTATTGGATATACAGTTTTTTCCAATCCGGTCCTTGGGGACCCGCAGACAGTCCACGTTTTTGCTCCTACCGGGCAGTGAATGGTTCCCAAATTGGAAATTATACTGTGTGTATGCACATGTGTGTGTGTGTATGTGTGTGCGTGTGTATGTGTGTATGTGCATGTGTGTGTGTGTGTGTGCGTGTGTGTGTATGTGTGTATGTGCGTGTGTGTATGTGTATGTGCGTGTGTGTGTATGTGCGTGTATGTGTGTGTGTGTAGCTTCTTAATGTCATTTAAAATTAAATATGACCAGTTTCACAATAAGAAACGTAGCAAAAAGCATGACACCAACTGCCATAACAGATGGATTTAAGGTACTATTGTCTGTTAAGGCCTCTTTTAGATAAGCACGTTACACTTTTGAAGACTTTTTAAAGACCCGCGGAATACCGGAAGAACGTAATCACAAACCATAATACGGCATTCTTTTCCAATGTCCTTCCACCTCTGATCTCATGATCATCCGCATCTCCATACAAGCAGATGTACACAGAGCTAATCGCATTCAGTAGCATTCAGTAGCAACGTGAGCGAGATGTCAACACCTGCTGTGTCCCCCTGCAGATATCAAACGATTCTGGATGGGTAACAAAGGCCAGAGAGAAACTCCATAAAAAGCATGAATATCACAGGCCAGGGCTGGATTTCAGCACCTCCCAGCACCTCCCAGCCTTAAGGCCACACCTGGCACTGCGCACCGTGTGGCCGTGTGACCTTTGGACGGCGAGGAATCGCGTCCCATTTAGGATTCTTAAAAGATTGCCGTGTCCCAGCAAGCATGTGGTTCGGGACCCAGTTCTCACACCGCGGCTGTAAAGACAGAACCTACAAGGCCGCAGTAACCAGGCAGAACAGCCTCCATTCACTCCGGTGCTTTTCCACCAGCGGAAACGGATGCAGCGGCGACAGGCCCAGACGCCTGACCTCCAAGGTCTACCAGCGCGTCGAGGGAAAGGCGAAATTTTTCCCTGGAGCGGCTACAACACTGCAGTCTTGCTTTACTTATCCTTTAAGCCTTTGGGGTTAAATCACGGACCGCAGTAATCGATACTGTATTTAGCCAAAAAAAAGTCTGTTGCTAGACAATTCAGCATACAGTGCAGTCGGTCACTTGGGGGAAACGATCACTGTGAAATCCACAGCTCATCATAAGGTACATACCAGCTAAACTGGCAATCCCCCTCCCAATTAAGCCATGTATGTGAGAGTATTATTAGGGCAACACTGCCTGAAATGTTTGTCCAACAGAGCTGGCAGGTCAGGCAGAAGCCGTGGTGTTTGGATGGTACCGAAGCTTTACGTTCCCCCGGTGACACATTATTCGCCACCCATTCAGGTTCCCACCTGACCTCAAGGTGAACCCTAATAGCTACAGGAAATCCTAAAATGGGCAAAGACGTGCCAAGAACAGCCAGGGACTCATGGATCTGCGCGATGCACCAAGCCCCCGCCTTTGAGCGGCCGGAGTGGACGGCAGCTGGGAACAGGAAAACGTGCTCCATTGTTTGCCGTACCCTTCCTCCGGAGAATACGCGTAATCTCGACCAGGAACCGCTCGGATGTCTCTCGGCATCTGGAACGATGCGAGCGATGGGAATTCGCAGCGGCTGCCGTTCGTTGCGGATTTTGTTTCCAGATAAAACGGAATCTGCCAGCGGATGATGCAGCGCAGACCTCTCTCTGTTTCAACGAACTGTGGCTGAGAACCTTTCTGTTATTAATAAATGAAATACTCATGTTCTGCAGAACATGCACCGCGAGGCTGCTTAGCAGGTGCTGGTCACAGACGGTGCCCACACACACACACACACACACACACACACACACACACACACACACACACACACACAGGCAAGCCTGTGAATCTCACTGAGGGGCCAGACGCCAGAGGAGAGCGGTTCCCTTTCAAGGGTGGCCCCCGATGCTAGCCCCTTCTGGAACACGCGGAGGAATTCGGGACTGGCAGCCAGCCACGGACTGAGGCCCCAGGGTCCCCTGATCCGCCCCTGTTGCTGGAGCAAGCTGTTCAGGGCGGGTCTAGGCCGAGGTCGGGACATGGGGCCTCACCGGATGGCTGATGCTAGCTGTATTCCCCGAGGGCAGCCAAGATGGGCGGAGCCAATCGGACATGGAGATTGAATGTGAACATTTTTGGATTCCCCCCCCCCGTTGGATGCATAAACTCAGCTTTACTGCAAGATAGCACAGGGACTCTGTATACGGGGGGAGGGAGCAATTTCTTGTAAACGACCCCACCTCCCTACATTCCTTTCAGAAGGACGGACCACAGAGGCCCAGAACACTCTCTGAGCGTGACCCGAGATGAAGCTGCATCTCACTGCTCATGCACAACACCAGAACACTCTCTGAGCGTGACCCGAGATGAAGCTGCATCTCACTGCTCATGCACAACACCAGAACACTCTCTGAGCGTGACCCGAGATGAAGCTGCATCTCACTGCTCATGCACAACACCAGAACACTCTCTGAGCGTGACCCGAGATGAAGCTGCATCTCACTGCTCATGCACCACACCAGAACACTCTCTGAGCGTGACCCGAGATGAAGCTGCATCTCACTGCTCATGCACCACACCAGAACACTCTCTGAGCGTGACCCGAGATAAAGCTGCATCTCATTGCTCATGCACCACACCATGTCACTGCATCATCAGTTAGGTTGCATCTTTAATTTTACCTACAGGTGACAGTCTACACTATTTGTAGGGAATCTCCATTCTATTCAACTAAACTTCCACTCCACTTCCATGAATAATGGGCAAGCGTGATCATTCTCCTGTATGGAAGACCCCAGGTTCTACACCGTGGAACTGGAAAGCCGTCAGAATTTCGACAGCGGTTACGACATCAGTGCAGTTACCAGGTTAATCTCCGAGGCATCGTTAGCGTATGCAAATGAAGGTTTCTTCATTCCTTATAGGCTCCTGCATGACAAAACACAGCAAATCGCTCACATGCCAAACATTTTTAACCTATTTTTAAAATTTATTTCATTCATCTCATTTCCCAGTGTGGTGGTTTCCTGACTACTGTTATTAAAAAATAAAAGCTTGCACATTTCCAAAAAATCTCCCTAGCATGTATATCGCTACAGTGGTTTCCTCATAGGTGGGGCCACAGTGGTTTCCATGGTGACATCCGTGTTGTGGGTCTGGTTTCTGTCCTGGTTCTGTGTGCATGTGTGCCAGGCTTTCATGTTCTTCCTGTGTTCATTGAGGTTTCCTTCCGAAGTCCAAAAGCATGCAGAATTATTAGTGCCTCTAAAATGAACTTGACCTTGCGTCCCATGTGCTGGATTGGCAGACTGGCATCCTGTCCAGGGTGTACCCTGTCTCAGGCCCTGCACCGCCTACGATAGGCTTATGGCTGACTATGATCCTTCCCTGAGTTAGCAGTATTGTAATATAGTGGAATATACTCAGTGAACTGTCTGCAACATTTCAGAAAAAGGCCCGTCTTTGCTGGATGGGGATCTTGCACTCGATACACATCAGTTCTTGGGCGTGCCTAAGATATGCTCAGTAATGGTGACCTCACTGAACACTGTCACACAGAAAAAGTACCACAGCGGTATCTCCAACATTCACATTGTGATTCACATTGTGAATATTACAGCAATAAGTAATGAGCAGCAAACTGGACATGCTAAATGTGACTAACCAGAATTAAACTACCACAAAAATTTATTAGAGACATAGGCCTAACCATTTTCTTACAGCAAGCAACTTGTGAAATGCAAGAGGTAATCACTATAATGCAAAGATCATGACATTACGTCTACTGTAATCTACCATCGCTCAATCGCTTTGGCATGAAATTTAATTAAATTACACCTAACTTAACTTTCCAAGAGCAGTACAGAAATCCATTAACGCTTGTTTCCGGTAATTATTGTCTTTAGCCGCTACTAGTTTGTATGTCTATATAACTTCTTTCTCAGACCCTGCATTCTCTGTAAAAGACATAAACTGCTAGCAGCACCAGCAACGCTAGGAGCGCTAGAGCAGCGCGCTGAGTAAACGTGACAGAAGCACAGCCCCGGCAATGTGAGCACTGGAGGGAACACGGTGTACCCTGGCGGAGATCGCCGCCCGCGATAAGCTCGGCTAGCAGTGCGCGCCTCACAAGGCTCCGGCATGTGTCTGTCACGTGGTCTCGCAAGCTGCAGGAAGCCCAGCCCTGCCAGCACGCGAGGGTGCGTGTGCACGGGAAGAGCGCGAGCACTGTGACAGCAGCGACCCCAACACGCATATGCACACACGCGCGCACGCGAACGCTACTGAATTATGAGTTTAATTACCGCATCACATGCAAAGCGCTTACACAAATCTTTCCGACTTCAAAACAACAGAATGTTTCCCTATTATTTCACTTCAATAAGACTGAAAAATTTAATGCCTTTAAATCACGGAACATCCATCCATTTCTATAAAGAAAATATAATTTGACGTAAAGGCCTTCACAGATGTAACATAGGTCTATATGTTACAAACTACACAGCCAATAGCATTTAATAAAGCGAACAACCTGTAAATAACCTACGCGTTAATTTCAAATAAACGATTACAAAATGTCAAATACACGATTCGTTCAAGTGTCATGTGCAGTAACTCTTTAAATCGCATAATGTATTCATCAGTAGTCAAACGTGTTTAAACATAATAAATGGAGTAAATGGTGTAAATGGAATCTTACCTTTTTTAAATTAAAATGCAAGCATATGCTGTTCACAATTTAACTAGATGTTAATTTGTGTTTTTTACTAGAGCTAAATATTTGAGTAAATCGTTCCAGTATTTATCTCAAGCTACCTCAGATGGCGCCTCACACACCTTCAGCTTTTGGTCTAGTCCCTCCTTCTGAGCTGTCGTTTAAAGTGAGGATTTCTCCAAAATTTGATTTTATATGTTGTTCTTCAAGCCCACCCTGAACAGAAATCTACAAGGAACAACGTGCATTTTATTATCATATTTAATTTGCTGGTGTGCCCTTTATAACCGGCAACTTCGCGTTTTCATACCATTTCCTGTGAGCATTTCACTGTAATCTAGATTAAAAGGATGAATACAGAGCAGACCAAAGAGCCAGTGGCCACACTGGTGTGGGTTCCTCCACCACAAAATCTGCCAAGACAACGTCTTTGGCGTCTCTTGGTGTGACACATGCGCCATCATCTCACACACTATTTATTTGTATTAATTCAGACATCCAAGTGAAAGCACAGAAGGCAGTAAGCTAACGGCTTTTCTGAATGCTCAAAAAAAAATGTTTAAGTTGGCATTTCTAGCACCTCCAGTGTGTTCCACAAGAATACCATGGTGCCCTGAAGTGGATCTTGTAACAGATCCAGGGAAAGGCTTCTCCACACGACGTACATCTATACTTAAATCTCAGCATTCTGTACTTTGTGTGACTTCCTCCAATATCACCTCTTCCCAGGCCTTTTTTATGTCTGTGTATGAGTCCTTTATGTTTACAGAACATCGCGTACAGCACCTGCTGAATAATAAGCAGTGCCACCCAGCTTCCAGGGAGGGCTCTGCTTACCTGGCCGGGGGGGGCTCTCCAAGCAGGTCTGAGGGATCATGGCTGTGTGGACGGAGGTGGTAGCGCGGTTGCTGAGGTCCACCACCGGGGGCGCCGCTGGTGCCGGGGGTGTCGGCTGGTGCTGATTCTGCTCGTGCTGGGCATTGGTGTTGGATGGGATGCCATTCTCAGACAGGAACTCCTCCAGGTCCATGTACTCCAGCTGGAAGCTGTCGCCATCGTAGGGTAACGTCTTGTCCCAAAGTGTCGGCCCCAGGAAGGCGGACTGAGGTGCGTTGGGGCCCCCTCCATCTTCATCCAGCTTCTTCTCCTTATCCTTCCCGAAGCCTGGAACCCAAAGGCCGCTCGGGTTTAGCACAGAGCAGCTACGGCTCGCCATCTCAGCTTAGTATCCTCCAGTGCTCACAGACTGCTGTTTGTTTCAGGCCTGCCTTTGATAAAGAACCCCACGGCTCCTTAGAACATCCCACCCTGAGCCTCAGAAAAGCAAACTACAGTGTAAACACCACATGAAGGCACTGAGACAATGGTGTCTCTGGAACACATTGAGGGAAAGAGCGTATGATCACAGTGGAGCCCATGAACCTGGAAAAAAATGGCTTATTGTGGAGGCTGAGACTTTTTCACATTTCTCTTTCTGCTGTTTCAAGACATGTTTGTTAATATAGAGATATTTTACACCTTATATTTCCATTCAGATTCAACAGTGCCGAGAAATATCTTTAATTATACAATTAGGTAGCCACAGACTGTGCATTCAGCTGGCCTTCACTGATCTGGCTAAATTTACTGTTCCGTTTCTTAACCAGCTAATACCGTGTGTGATGTGTGTGATACATTTGTTTATGTACCAGGACTATGCATAGTAAATATCTTAAGCCATTACAATGATTACTTTTGCAATCGTATTTTAATGATGACAATCGAATACACAATGTAGGCAAATGATTGTATAGTTCAAATACTACAACACGTACTATGTTAAACGTGTAATCCTAACTTGCTGGTTAAATGCGTCTGTTTTCTTTCACGGCAACTTTAGTTGGCCTGCCTATTTATGCTCAGCTCCTTTAAGTGTAGCACTTCCATCTCTCGCCTTCAGAAACCGGTCACGCCAAAGCCTGGCTAATCTGACGGCACTTCAAATGCATCTACGATTTGCAAAATAGAATGATAATCATAATAACATTATTTTACCAGTTGTGGTAATGAGTTTAAAAAACACAGGTCCACGTTGTAAACAAACACCTGATTCAAAAGCACTAATGCAAAGTTCGCGCTTAACTGACCGATATTTACATTAACTGACCATTAATATAAATCTGTAACCGTGTCTTGCTTGGCCAGCTAGGTATATTAATGCATTAATTACAAAGATCACAGAAAGTCTCCGAAGTACTTGCGAATTTATTTTGTAAATGGTGACAGGAAAGGACATTCGTATACATTTTTAAAGTATAACATGAAACATTAAAGTCGTAGTGCAATTGCGGGTTTAAATGCGCGCAGGTGTTGGGAATGCAAAGTTGTCGGTTAGCTTGAAATCTAAATGCGTCCATAATCTTAACTCAGTGTCAAAACTGATTGACAATACACTATATATATTAACTTGCTAAGCAGGTAGTTAAGAAAAATGAATTCGCACACTATCATAGATTTAAATACTTATCTGCTACTATTTATGCAGACTACAGAAGTGTTGGCTGTAGAGCAGCCTCAATTTTTTTGTTACAAATAAACATAAAATATACTGGAGTAAAAAAATGTCCCACTTCAGTTGCAATGGCTAATATAATCCGAAATTTCAGGCAAGCTTGCTGAAACGCAACGGATGTGATCCAGCCCGGAATGACAGACCTAGCAACAAACTGTCATTACACTGTTAGCGAGGCAGTCTGATTCTGACAAATAATACAATCGTCAAAAGCACGCCGGGTTTTCTTACCTTCTTCGTGGTGAAAGGGCAGTTTCATCGGATTCTCAAGTAGCGATTTCAGAACACCGTGTGTCGGAGGTAGGAAAGTTGGGTTTAAAGGTCTTGCCATTTTCTCCATATCTGCAAATGGAAAAGCAATGTATTATACGTCCAAAATAGACTCAAAAACCAATATATGCACGTGCAATTAAAGTCCTCGAATGAGTTCGACTGGACTTGGAGATCTGTGCCACGATAGGGGTTATCCGCAGACGGGAACGGCAGCGTTACCCTGGTTCTCGACGCTCGGGCAGACTGCGACTCCGCGCTCCCAGACGGCAGCTCTGCCAGCCAGCGAGCTGCCGCGCGGGTTCGCAGTTCCATGTGCGCACACTGACATCTGTGACGTCACGTCGCTTCATGAATACTGAAAGAGCGCCGGGCTGCGAGAACGCGCCGCCGAGGGCCAAGCCGGGGGGGGGAGTTGGGGGGGGAGCGATCGCGAATTCGTTGGCTTGGCGTCACCTCCTCGCAAGGTATTAAGCGGTTGTTCCGTGAATGTTAATCGTTTCCATTAATTACCGCGCCTGGCAAGTCTGTGATATTAGGCATTCGGAGAATTCATGTGTCTACGCTTTTGGCACGCGGTAATTAAATTCACGAAGCTCCACGCTGGAAAACAAAACTGCAGCCTTTTAGAAAAGTTCTTCTCTAAGATTTCGTATTATTATGCTGACCGGGGAAAGGTCTGAGACATATAAAGGCACCAAATAACCTTCAGTGTAAATATTATACTCCAAGCGTTATCTGCCTTGGTCTGTCTGAATTATTTTTTTAAAATTCACCCCTAATATGTGACTTTTTCCCCTTGATCTTTCCCCGCTTACACGACCGCTTAATAAAACAGAATCTCGCCGTCCGCTAAACAGGAGACCGCGCGCACGGAACGCTCTCCTCCCGGTCCGTCGTGCGCAGGGGCCCCTGGAACGGCTGGTCACGTGTGGAGGCCGAGCTGACCTACTTTCTTAAGCTGCTAAACCTCGCCTCAGCGGCTCTGCGCCATCCGCGGCCGTGTCACATTGAACCTCATGTGTTTAAGCTGGACAGAAGGGGCAAGCCCTTAATCAGTTTAAAAATTATCCAGCATGTCGTCGTCAAAACAATGCTAGACAGAAGTAATAAGATGTCTGATAGTTTGAAGTAATCTAGTCTGGTGTATTTTCTGAAGTGTAGGGTAATGTGTGTTTTTATAGGTACTGCTAACCATAGGTATATACCTATGGAAAAAGGACTTTGCTCAAGGGTCCAACAGTGATATTAGTTTACCAACCCCAGGATTTCAACCCACAACCTTCCAAAACCTGGCACAGTGTTCTAACCCATTGAACCAAACACCATCCAGAAATTTTGTACCTTGATGTCAGGGAATCAAACCTCCATCTCCCACACGATAACCAATAATATTAACTGGATGAATAATAATTATTAGAATACTTAATAGTACCCTCAGTACTTCAAAAAAACAGGTGCCAGATCTAACCTTGTTATTCAGTATTGGCAGATCATAAGAGGTGCTGGTACACAGGCGATGTTCCCAATACTCTGTAGAAAGATAAACGAGGTACTGGTACTGTGTACTGGTGAGTACTGGCCTGCATTAAGCACTGCACTACTTGGAATACAAGTTGCAGACAGTGCACTTCGCTACCAACTCACTTGCAAAAGGTTGTTGAAATTAATATATTTCAAAATCTTTAACTACAATAATTTAGTGGATACGCACCCCACAACTTTGACCAAGAAAAGCCAGTGTTTCCCAGTCCGGTCCTCAGGGAGTCACAGTTGATCCATGTTTTTGCTCCCTCCGAGCTCCCTGCCAGGAGAGAGGAAAAACATGGACTGGCTGTGGGTCCCTGAGGACCGGACTGGGAAACAGTGGGATAAGCATTTTTAAGCTGGATGGTTATACAGGCAGGAGACATGGACAGTTCAAGCACTCAGTGCCGGAGCTGAAACCCAACCCATTAAGTTGAGGTGTAAGAACACAGCACTACCGACTGAGCTGTTCATATTTATTTGTCATTTCATTGCAATGCCTAATCTATGGACTATAGAGTTATAAAAAATGTAAAAAAAAATAAACATACTTAAGTTTTCTCTGCATTTTCTACCATACACTTTTTCTAATTTTTTTGTGTAAATAAAGAAATTTACTGCCCTAATTCTGACTAGTAAATCAAGCATTTCCCCACCTCAAACTGTGAAACCAATATATCTCTTTGCCACATATGTGTACATTTCAAAACACATTTAAAGTGATTTAATAAATGCACCATTCAGTTCTGTTACATGCACTGCATCCGTTTAACTTCCCCTCTGCTGGGTCACTGGATGATTCTGCAAATTGCAAGTAACTGTAAACTGCAAATTTTTCCAGCACAGAACAATGCAAAATATGTCAATTCCCAAAGTAGTTTCCAAAATAAAAACTGCTCTGACAGTCACAGTGAGTAATATTTTCTAGTGTTTAAGAAGGACGTGCATAGGCGGATGTAATAGCTCTCCACTAATCTCATATTTGGAGATCGATCCTTTTTTTTCCCGACAAGCGCGTTTTTGAATAAAGGGCACCCATCCGTTCTCATCTGATATTCTGTGCATCATACCGCAATCTTTGGTTCTTTTGGAACTAGAACATTTCCTCAAGGACCCAGAGGCCACGAGATACTTGGCGTTCCTCTACAGACCAACGTTCTACCAGCGATGAATAACGCGGCACCTCTAACCTTTGCAGATACACACAGGAACGGGAGTATTTTTAACGGCGTACAGGCCGTTTGCAGTCAAATCCATTTTTTCTAAAGATCTGAAGAAGAATAGCATTTGTGTGCACAATGGAGGAGGTATATCAGAACAGAATGTGGTTTCTAGGTCTCACTGGGCACACCTTGCCCTTGCTTTGCCTATACGGCACGTAACCGTGTTTATTCTCTTATCAAAGGTTTTCATAGGATGATTTTCCATATATTACACTCCACACCCATTCATACAGCCTGGTGTTTGTCATCCTCCTCCAAGGATAAGCATTAAGGCGACCTATCAAAGGGCTTGGAATTGTAAACCATTGATCGCAAGTCCAGTTTAACCAGTATCTTACCTGGCGCGAACCAGAAACATTTTGTTAATCTTCTTACCAGTCTTCTTTGTGGGACCAAAGTCAGACAGTCAGTAGTGGCCTCCGTACTGTTGTTGCGGTTGTCATGTGACTTTAAAGAGACTGTAAGTTAGTCTAATGCCTGTTACAAAGATGGCAAAGGACTGGTTGGGTATCCGGTATAACCTGGAACACAACTAATAATATTCCATACGACAGCACTGCAGAGAGAGTGAGTTAGGATGGATGGATAGACAGACAGACAGGACAGACAATCTTTATAACAAAATTTAATGAAAACAACAAACTTTTGCTTGGTACTTTCTCCAAGGCATCATAATATACAAAATATACTGTAAGTAAAAAGAATAAACATACCATATAAAAGAAGACAACTTAAATACTAAAATGCTGAACAAGAAGGACACCAGGGTAAATATTTGAAATATGTTATTCGAATGACATCATTTCAGTTTTCTGAAGGGTTACAAAATAAGTGTAAACATCAGTAACACTTAACTTGTTCACATATATAGTCGTCCTTTTTAAGGCTGCTTTTCGATCGAACACATAAGACCAACAAGCGATGTTTTGCCCTCAGGTGCACGGCGGCCGTGATTACAGCCCTCCGCTTTTTGTGTTCCATCAGACTCCCTTCGGAAGCGACGCTCTGCGGAGTGTCTCGTCTGAGAGGCCGCTTCCCGGAGTGCCGTGCCGCACGGAGGCAGGCGGCTCGCCGACGTGTGAAGAGCTCCCATAGCCCGCAGCTGCTCTCGGCACCGCGGCGTGTAGGATCACATGATTCCCCCGAAACCCGGCGCCACGGGGGTTCTGGCTCCGTGAGCCTCTGCAGCCGAGCCCGTCGGACCCTTTCTGGCAGCCGCTTACAGGGAATAGATTATTTTCGTCCCGTTTGTTTGTGGTGCTGTGAGATTTTCTTTCGTCTAGAGAGCATTTGGTGAAAATCACAAGATCTAGCGCAGCACAGGGAACAGCTCTGTGCAGCGATGTATCAGTACGTCCCCCTAATAGAGATGCCTTCCCCCTTTGGTGAGGAAGTGTCAATCAGACTGCAAATATAAATAGCAACTGTAATTAGCAACCAATTGAGCTAATTAAGCCAGTGGAATGGATTGGAGCGGTCCAAACAAATAGACATTTGATACTTCCTTTGTGGTAGAATGGGTTCCACAAAAAGAACTGCTGTGACAATGTAAAGTTATAAAAAAAATCAATTTCTCTCTCTCGCACAAACACACACACAGACACACAAACATCCATGAGAATGTACATTTGCCAAATCCACTTGGACACAAGGTGTATAGGGTCATGTGATCTGAGATTCCAGGAAGTTACTATTATTAACCACACCAGCTGGAAGAGAGTTGGTGTCAGTCAAGGCTGAATGCAGCTAACCTTGGAAGACAGTAGGGGGACGGCACATTTGGACAGTACTGACCTCTGTGGAATAACAATCCAACTGTACGCTTCTGAACTGTACGATCGTACCAAAACAAGGAGGTGCCCGGGCATCTGAGGTCGTGCTTAATGACATTGCAGGTCTTGGAATTTGGAAAGAGTTCGTTCTTGCAGAGTCACACAAGTCACAAAAACACGGCGCCTCGATGTGTGGTCATGCTAGTTAATGTAGTACTATACTACGGTAGTACGGTCCACGATGCGCAAAATCATAGTGACATCAGTCATGCATCTCACCACAGCGGGGGGGGGGGGGGGGGGGGGAGTAAAACTGCCCCCAGCATCGAATGTCATAGATCTCTAAATAACAAGAATCCCAATCTGAGACAAAGAGTCAATTTGTTTTAGAAAGATGTCACCATCAAGTATTCCTGCGTTTTTTTATAAACAAAATCACAAATAATCTCCATTGAGAAAACTGCCCCATGTGTAAACAGATTGGAAGCATAGAAATAAATAGTATTATGGCTAGTGGGTGTTAAAAGGGGCGACTCATGCATACATTCAGCGCTCTGCTTCACCACCTTGACACTGGTGTCCAAGCTGAGGCTCAGGGGGCTGCCTTAGGTTGGATGTCTTGCCACTTGTCCCTTGACACCGCTTGGCGGTATCAAAATAAACATCATCAGAGTCATGGCGCTATTTTTAGGACAGTCTATGATTAAAGACACTGAACTGAGCCCAGAGCAGCACGCAACCCATAAGTGATTAAAGATCAATGCAATAGTGCCAAAGAGATTAAAATTTTAACAGGACAAGGTGGAAACGATTACAGACCAGCAGGCAATCCGACAACTGATTAATGATAAGTTTTACTGCATACTTTCCAATACTTTAATTACATCACGAAAGCTGAAGGTACAGCAGCAGGATACTGAACCTTGATCCAAAAATGTGTGCTGAAAATAGTCTGCTTATGTATCCATAAAAATATCAGCCTATTAACCGCTACAGATAAACTGATAAAATAGTGATTGAACAAAGATAACCAAGCACATAACACGCAGTTCTGATGAATAGTGTTCTGGAAAACTGAGCTGATTACTGCCCCCACCCCCCACCAGGTGTGTGAAGGGCCACGTACCACATGCGCACACACACACACACACACACACACTCCAAGGCAATCTTCTGAGCGCCAAACAGAGCTGTCGGACGTGCGCTTCTTAACTGCCAGGCAGGCGAGGTCATCTGAGTTTTAAAACAGGGACTTCACATAAGCAACAGGTCTTCTTTTTTCCAAAGCACAAAATCAGATCCAGACATTCTTCATTTATTCATCTCCAGTGTTCTGTCATGTAATACGTGGGCTAAAAGCAACTAAACATTAAAGAATATATAGGGTTTTTAATTATACAATATGGTACAGTAAGTCTGAATAACATAAAGGAGAAAACGAATAATTTACTTTCAGGAAATTAAATGCACCGGCGTAAATAATTCAAACGCCTGACAGCTGTTTTCTGGCTTCCAAATTGCCCCCGTTTAACCTTTTATGAACTATTACAGATAGGTCTACGCAATGAAGTGTTTTATAGGACGGCCAGAATAACATAAAATGAAAAGGGTGCAAGTCTGATGGTATAACAAGCGTCCTGTAGCGAGATACTGCAGCCAATAGCGCAGGCGCGAGCCGTAGCCGGTGACCAGACGCCTTCACGTTCTGCCGGCCGTAACCAGGCAACGCCAAAACTCGGCCGGTGGCGATTCACATCAAACTAGGGGAGCGCGTCCCCCCCGAGCGCCCGTTCGGAAGTCTTGCGTGACGTGAGGTCGAGGCGACTTCCAGGCGTGACGTAAGGGCAATGATGAGAGTCGTTGTGCTCCTTTCAGTCCCGCTGCCTTATGAACCAATTTGCGCCATCTCTTAGTGATGGACGGGTGCAAAGAAAATGGCCCGGTCGATTCCGATTGAGGGAAAAAAAAAAACATTCATTGTTGTTGTTCACCTGACCTATTTCTGTGTTTCGTAACTCCGTGGTACAAGCAAACCTACATTTCAGATGTCACATATTCAACGACTTCAGTTGCAAATCAAATAATAATAAATTGGGATCTTAAATCTTCGTGGCTATAATGACAGAAAGACGTTTTACAGCCAGTTCGCCTTACATGGATTGTGGGAGGAAAGCAAGGCACTGGGAGCCAACCCACGCAAACATACAACCTGCACACACACAGCAATAGCAAGAGCCCTTGGAGGTGTGAGACCACAGCGCTACCCACTGAGCCAGTATACAGTCCCCGTCCACCCAGCAGCCTCCTTATAAATGGGTTAAAATTGTTATCTAAGCCCTTCTGCGAAAAAGCATCTTCTAAATGAGTAGCTGTAACAAAGCCTTGCCCGCACACTGACCTTTGTTAGGTAACGTCTCTATGAACTACTTTTGTCACCCCTCCCCCCTAAAAAAAAAAAGACAAACGTTTTATGAGTTTGTCTGTTTTAAATTCTCGAGAGCAAAAAATCAATGTTTGTATTCAACATTGTGCCTACATCCGCCCACGCCGAAATATGTCTTTTGGTTTCCATCTCCGGAGGAGGCTGTGTGTATGTGTGCATCTTCTCGAGTCTGCGAGTGAATGACATCCACTGAAAGCCTCGGTGTGACCGACCGGCCCCCAGCTACGCTCCCGCCGCCGGTGCATTAGCCAGGATTCCATAAAGCGCTTTGGGGGGCAGCGGGTTGTTCTCACCGCCTCGGTCCTGGCGGCCATTAAGACATCTTTCCGAAGCGGGATTGCTGCATCGCCGTCTTATGTGAGGAATCTGCCGAGATGAACCGTACACAGGGATGTGCAGCGCGATATACCTTAATAGCGCGGGGGATTCGCACTGTAGCTGGAAAACGAGGCGAGTGCTAATTAGCCCCCCCCCCGCTAGTCCAGGTACCTGTGATGCTCAGCCCAGTCTTTTCATTTAGGATCTTTTTTGGCTAGAACTTAGAACCTCATTTCCCCTTACCGGAACCATGTGCTATGAAACATCAGAAAAATCATTGGTTCCCAATTTCTCTGTAATTGCGTTGTGTTGATTTTTCCCTTTCTGGTGAAAGGCCATACACACACTCCGTAAAATGCTTGACTGTGCTCCAACTACCATTTCTTCAGTGATGAATGCAGCGTGTTTACCTGGTCTAACTAGGGATAAACTGATGCTGACTAGATTGATGCAGAGTAATCCAGTTATCTAGTCACACGGTTGTCAGGATGTGGTGTTTCATCTGCAGAAAATGAAAAAAGTGGACAAATTCATCGTTTACTAGTCTGCATCAGGTAATTGACAGTTAATTGGCAAAAAGGCTTCTGGTAATTATATAATCCGCTGCTGAAAGCACAGGACACAATCACTGCTTAAATTACCTTTGGAAACTTCGTTTTAGAAAATTTTCAGGTAATTGCAGATTTAGTGAGAATGCAATTCACTCTTTAGCGGAATGGGCAGGCAAAGATTTGATGAAGAGTGTCCATTAAATTATAGAGACTATAGACTGAGAAAAGTCCTTGTGCCCTGGGTACTGGGTACGCTGCACTGTCGCCTCACGCCTCCACGGATGATGTTTGGATGAACTGCACATGCCAAGCGAGTTTCCTCCGGGCGCCTCCTGTAGTCCAGAGACATGCATCTAATCAGCTGATAGCTCGGATTTTGTTTCAACCAACCAACTGAGTACATAGAGCAAATGGCCGGTTTTTGGGATAACCTGTAGGTCAGCTGTTCAAACCCAGGTGTGAGGACTCTTCAGCCAATCAGTCCTTTAATTAATAATCTAATTAGGGAGTTGCAGTGAAAACCCGCACACACAGCGGGCCTTTGCGGATAGGATTGCCCACCCCTGACATAGAGTCACAGAGTACTCAACCAGTTGGCTGAAACAAAATCTTGGTCTGGTCCATTTTCCGGACCGGAAAGTTCCACCTCTCCCTGTAGCGTGTACATCCTCAGGTAGACTTGCATGTAATACAGGAAATCCATCCTGCTGGCTGTATGGCCGTATTTGCTTTTGTGTTATAAACTGTATGGCTGGTACTCAGGACAGAGTTTCAGTACTATATCACTCACACTTCATAACAGCAGACACCCCTTTGTGAACAAGGCTTCCCCCAGGCCCATAAATTCCAGTTGAATCCCTCCCTGGTGCAGTTTACAACCTGGCTTCAGATCAGCATTCCTGTTATTCTTTTAACGACGTCACTTTCGGAAGAGCACAGGATCGATGTCGTTTCACATGGCTGTTGTGATGTATGCATCTAGGTGGGTCTGTTCTCTGGACTCGTGTGGCAACAGTCAAAAAACTGGCAAGCCAGCAAGCTTAACTGTAACATGAAGTAATCCATCCATCCATCCATCCATCCTCTACTCACCCACCCTGGGCAGAGTTGTGGAGGGACCCCCCCCCCCCACCCCAGCAGCATATTCCTGGGGTCAGAGGCACTGTTAAAGGGTCGAGTCAGGATGATTCCAAGGTACAGCAGTAGGATTTATTAATCATTCTACACATTAAAACAACATATGACACTGGTTTTTTTTTTGACAGAATGAGTCTATAAGCCATGTCTAACTGATATAAAAGGTATGATTTGACAGAAATCACTGGGAGTTAAGGAAAGTATTTTAAAATGGGAGAAAAATGTGTTCCATCCCAAAGGTATACATATCCTAACCCAGTGTTCCCCAATCCGGTCCTTGGGGACCCACAGACAGTCCATGTTTTTGTTCCACCCAGCCACTAGTAGGGAGGGAGCAAAAACATGGACCGACAGAGTCCCTACGGACCGGATTGGGAAACACCATCCTAACTGATTATCCTGTCCAGGGACTTGGGGGTCTCTGTTCTCTTCCGTATGTATGTATATCTGTATTTATTTATTCCGTATCACTCATGGAAGGACACATGCAGCATATCTAGAGCAGCTGTCAGGTAACATATTTCACTAGTTTCAATGACAACTTACAGTGATGCAGAAACATACAGTATAATGACGCGTTAGATTTCTCTAGTTAAGTGTATGCCTGGTACAAGCCAAACATTTTACACGGGGCCACTTACATTTATTCCCGGGAAGTTAAAGGAAATTGGAAGCGCTAATGCATTTACGGCGGTCACGGCGGCGAGCGGGGATATGCGCGCTGACTGAGTCTGACCCATTAAGGTAAAATGCCCGTGGACACAGTGCAGCAGCTCCAGGAGAGAAAAGGGCCCATTTGCAGCCGCACCCTTAATCAGTGCCCCCAATAAGCATCATTGTTTTCCGTTAAGAGGGGGCATCCATCCCGTAGAGAGCGGCGGAGACCGGAGAGCTTTTCTGTTGTCAAAAGGCTCAAAAAAAATCTGTTGCCAGTAGCAACAAGTCTACATGTGTCTATTAGCGATGTGGAAATCCTGCCTGCTGAAATCAGTCTCTGGTTTTAAATGTAGATTACGATCAACCAGCTGGACATTAAGGGCTTGTTTTTTTGTTGTTTCTCTTTTAATGTAGCTCCTTGTCGCCATGTGATTCCGTGTCATGAATGACTTGGCTACAGTGTAGGCGATGGGGCTTGACCGGCCATTTGTTCATCCCTGTGTATGTGCCGTGACTCCTGAATTTCAGTGTGAGGGAAGAGTGGGTGGGGGTGTTTTCTGGACATTACTTGGGGGGGGGGGGGGGGGGGAATCCGTGGCATGAAGCGGAAAATTTCACAGATGGCGCGGAGTGCAGCTTTCGCCAGCGAATCCCTACTGGCGCGTTTAAGTTCACTTGAGTGAGGTCTCCTCTGATCTGCATTATGGCTGATGGGGCAGCGAGGGAGGAGCAGTCACTCCAGCTGAAGTACAGATCAATAAAGAACTTTCCAGATTTATTTGACCACACAGATAAACAACGCCTAGTGTGTAATTCAAAATAAAATTAATTATGGTGACCTAATCATAATTCACTTCATTTACTTTTTTATCACATTTATACATGTGATCACAGAACTGATACCAAATCACTATTACCAAGTCAGCCAAAGTCTAATGTAACCCTTCCTGGTGGTAATCTGCAAATTAAACACAAGAAAATGCTTTCACTTTTAAAAGGATGTGTTTTACTACAACCTTGCTGTTTAATAAAAGTAAATTTCTTTTCCTAATGCAAACACGCATACTTACGCTGTACGCTCCGCTAAACTGTTGAACTATTAGAGTTCAGACTCAGAAATATTATGGGAATTATGGCAAACGCCGAGATTTCATGAGTAAGAAGAACCACTACTGAAATACCATATGTTGTAATAACAGCAATAATAATAAATAATAAAATGCCCGTCAATTGCCTTAATAGCCCTGTAGGCTGCTCTTCAGCTCTGTTTTTCCTAAAAATAACTGGCGAAAGCAGACGTCACTGAGATCACATTCAACTCTGCGCTACACATTCATTCCTGTTACTGAATAATAAAAAGCAAACAGTGACCTACTTTCAGTGGGAACAGGCAAGAAAGAAAACCAGGGCTGGCACAGGGAAGATCTGGCAGGTATTGGGAGAAAGGAGGCGGGGGGGACGCAGGGGGGGGGGCGGGAGATACAGGTCTAGGAGCTTCAGTCTTCATTACATTTACGTTAGCGAGACCCCCGGGACGGGGTGACTCGGCGCTTCGGCAAGCCTGACGAGATACGCGTTGCGTTCCGCTCATTTGCAAAGCTGGATGTTGGTCCTGATGTGATTCTGCTTTGGCGAGATTCCCGCCTGCTGCGTGAACTCTGACCCTAGCGTCGCCGATGACAGGTCTCTCTCACACACACAGACACACGATGCTGCTTCTCTCTCTCTCTCTCTCGCTCTCTCTCTCTCTCGCTCTCTCTCGCTCTCTCTCTCTCTCTCATCCACACCATCATCTGATTCCCCCACTCCTGCCTGGCAGCTACTCTGGTGCCTAAACCCTGTGGACTATTATTGCATTATACGGACTATACTAACTGACAGGGTGAAGAGTCATTCATCTGCTATATTATGCATTTACATTCATAATCATACCGGAAAAAAAATATATCAAAGAATGATTAAAGGCAGGACATTGTTGGGTCATTTAAAGGTTTTTTTTCTTTGAAGTGTCTTCTTTTCAAGTCAATTCTTTTCCTTAAAACACAAGGCCCACATGGGCTTTAAACACAGCGACTGCACTTTGATCCTCCTGTGCTTTGGAGAAGAGAATTTAATACCTCATGATTCCTGTCAAGCAAGGCAGGGGAATGAATTTCACCTGTGGGGAAAATAAGGTTTTAGAATAGACTTTAAGTTCAGATAGCCGTGTGTGTATAAAATCACTTTCAGCGCCCGGCATCGACTCGGACCTGCGGCACAGGAGCCCGAACGCCATGATATTTCAATGGGGAGAACTTCGCCGGACCAGAGGAAGCACCATCGGCTAGAAGTTCCAGCCCAGTAAACAATAATAGTAAAATTAAAAATGCATCAGTTTCCTTAAACTAAGTCCTGAATCACAGATCATGATTTTTGTAGAATATATATATATATATTTTTTTTCCTATTCAGGGTAGTGTTTTACAAACCTAGGCACATAGATGAGCCTCACACTTTGTGCCAGGTGCACATCTCTGAGCATTTACAACGGCTCTTGTCCCAGAGGAAGCTTGTTCTATGGTGTAGACAGCCAGAGCTCTAATAGGGTACAGCCTAGTTCCGCCATCGGCTAGGTCCTCCTCCCCAGACAAACAGACATGCTCCCAAGGACAGAGAGCAAAGAGAATGATGGGAGAAGCACTAACCTTTCAGGCTCCAAGCCGCAGCAGGAGAGAAGCAGGACAGCAGAGCATCAGTCACTGAGGCAGACGAGGGATCGCACCCAGAATCGATAATCACCAGTGAACTTTAATAGAAAACTTGCATGAGCTGATTTCAGAGTGCAATTATGGCACCCGAGACCATGGAAAACCATGAAGTGGGCCATCAATGCCGTTTCGCACTCCAAATGGCACCCCTGCAGCCAGCAGACGACCAAAACTCAGGTTCTCGACCGAAGAGAGACCCACGAGAAACACTCGTGAACATGGTGAAAATGATTAAGTAAGTAAACGTCGTAGACGGTGAAACGGATCAGGGGAGTCACTAGAGAAAGGGAGGCTAAGCCTTTACTAGGGGGTGTGATTTTAGTGAAAATGAAGCAGAACACAATATTTATATTAATCAGGTTTAATATTTGGGGGGGGGGGGTTTAGCCCCCTGTAAAAGTCCTAGTGATGCTTTAAAGACAAATATATGTCGATTTTTATTGGTACCTAGTGAATCCCAGACAAGCTAGAAAGAACAGCATTTAATGCCTGGGTGTAAATTATGGCGGGGGAGGTGGGGGCAGGTATACTAATCAAAACCAGGCAATACAAGACCTCAACCGACCAAAGTTGTGGCCTTGTTTTAATGTATCAACCAGTTTTATCAGGCATTATGTCACAGGCTGTAAAGAACTCATATATAAAACTGCCCGATGAAAGACACCGAGACCCTCCCCCCCCTTCGGCAGTACATCAACATCCCATCCCTGCCTTTTCCGCGCTCTTCCAGTCACATCACAGAGTTAACTTTAAAAATGAAATTAGACTTTCCTTTTCAGCGCCTTGCATTAAAACAAACACAAAGGACGCCGCTAGACAAGCAGCAACACGCGCCGCGTCAGCCCCGCTGGATGCGGCTGCTCAATGCCACGCTTTTCAGAGTCGATCTTCCCTTTCTAAAGGCGGACTACACCTTTCAGACACGTCCTTGGTGGCAGGGACGGGGATAAAATGCCTTTTCCTCGCTCCCCACAGGTAGCGCCCCCGTTACTATATTGCTTTTACAGAAGAATAGAGTAGCCTCAAGGCATTTCCAAGCCTGACCTTAATCAAACTGTACTTAACTAACCGTCTCAGACACGCGAGTAAAAGGTTCCTCGCCTAAATTAAACCGTTTGATTCATTGGAACATAAAAATGCAATATCTTTTTAAATAATCAGTTAGGAGACTACGGCAACATGCTGCTGCAGGCGATATTACGAGCGCGCTGCGAGATTGGAGAAAATCCCTCGTAACTCATGACCTTTGCATCCAGTTTAGAGCTGCCCAATGTATGAATGGACTGAGCGCTGCACAGGTAGTGCTAGTGAATTGGCAGCAGCGTCCGATCTGCAGGCATCCACCATGGTATGCGCCAAGATCTCAACGAAGCGGAATGTTTATGCAACTTCGCTGCGAGGTCCGCGGAAGTGGCTGGGGTCATCTAGGAGAAGAGCAACTCCCTCCCTCCCTCCTCCTCCTCCTCCTCCTCCTCCTTCCCCACCCCCCTCGGGAGCACACACACACACACTCACGCTAAGATTAGAGCCAGCCATCCCCGCTAATCTCCAGAGCACGGCCGCCCCGGGGCTGCAGCGCTGCCAAAGGCCTGATAGGAACGCCTACGGAGGAGCCTGCTCCCCCCCCCCCCGAACACACATTAATCAAATGAATACCCGTGCAAGCAAATTCCTCACACTGGCTGTATGTGTCTAGGTATGTTTCATCCTGTTACTCGATGTGCTCTGGTGAGTGCCCACGTGACCCAATCATCCAGCATGAAGACACGGTGGCATTAGGCAGGGTCAGCTAATGCGACAGGGCAGAATTTAAGTGGGGATCACGGAGCTCTGCGGAGCATGCTGCCCCATGTGGCTATAGGCGGAAATGCACTAATGAACCGCCATGACTTGCGCCCACAGTCCGTCTTTTTCTGCACGGACAAAGAAATCCACAGATCTTTATTCCTAAAAATTAGAAAATTATCTTTTTTTTTTAATAATAATAAAAAAGCTTAAAAATAAGCACCACGTCATTGCACCCAAGTTTTCTCCATACCACTGGTTTACTGTGTTCACGCTACTGTCCTGGTCTAATGGAACACCCTCAGCACAATTAGCTACTTGTGGGAACCAGCTATTTTCACATGGCTTTTTTTCCCATTTAGGAAAGATTGCATGCTATCCGTCTGAGTAACTTGGAGTTCCTCCTGTTAATGCCACAATTTTCTCACTGGAAATTATACTATGTGTTACATTGCTGTCATTGCGGCCACACCCAGCATTTTCACTTATAATGTGGCAGTGCAGCACGTACATCCTGACTGGGCATCCACACCTGAGCACACCCTGCCTCCAACTGTCAACTCTGCCTTCTTACACCCGGACCGTAGCGCTGCATTCCTCAGGAGTGTCACAGTAGAGGAAACCGGAAATAGGAAGTCTGGTAAAGCCTAATATAAACATTGTTCATAAACAATAAAGCAATTGTCAGTGATTTCTAGGGAATAGAGGCTATAGATCTGAAGGTGAAAATGCGGTTTTTAAAGGAACAGAGTACGACAATGTACGGTACTACACCAGGTAGGGTACTGAAAAACCTTCGTTTAGAGATGCATCACACTTTTTTGACGTGGTATTTTTGAATATTAGAGTAATGAATAAATGCTGTTCAAATAAAAATTGTTGGGGATTCCAAGTATCAGTAATGTTTTTAAACATCTTTGACATGTGCACAATCAACTTCAGTTTTCAGCAAATAGTTAATACTGCCATCTAGCGATGTCTTTAACCTTTAACAGCTTGAAAGGGATTTTTTTTTCGTACTGTATCCCTCGATTTCAAAATCCAACTTTTACTTAAAGACATTTTCTTCGAGGTTTTCAGCGGATTCAAAACTCACTTCCTTGTGCAGAGCGTATATGTACAGAATACGCTTGATATTAAACCAACATTAGGCTACAATAACATCTGTCCAAACATGCAGTGATTCGTTATGTCATGTCTGTTGACTGTCATGATAAATGATTAATAGTAATCCTTGACGTAGACGTTCTTGCTCACGAACAAGGCTTGTGCAAATTTATGCCTCGGGTATGCCCTGTGAATCAAGTAGTTTAGCAGATGAAACCACCACTGCCGAAATCAGTCCTCGGAACTATTGTGATGCATTTTTTTAAAAAGCATTGTTAATAGCAAATATTGCTTTTTATTTATACTATTTGTTTAAAACATTAACAACGCACCGTGGACAGTGCGTTAAAACACAAAACTAAAAAAAAAAACACACACGTTAATGACTTCATCACTTATCAAAATGAGCAAAAAGCGCTTACGTTCACGAGGCTTTAGTGTTCTGGTTTCTATGGTAACCCACCCACACTATTGGCCGAGGTAAATTGCGCTCATTATTCTAGGCCTTACAGCACCTGCGCATTGGTTATTACAAAGCAACGCTTTCACTTACCTCCACTACTCTTCGCCGATTTGCATTTCAATTACATTTTTTTCCTCCTGACATCAAAATCTTACCATAACCTTCAAGGTGAACTGCAAACAAGAAAAACATAATTTGAAGTTCAGCTGTTACAGTCATATTTCCTATGAATGCATCCACTTTGTAAATGTTTTCAAACAATTTCCAACAGGTGCTGCTGTCTCGCCGTTCAAACCTTTCGTGCAGGTACAATTTAGCATTAGAAGAAGAAAAAACACGTGTATAGCCATGGTACAAAAGGAGTCTTTTCCAACTTTTATTTAACTTCTAACAATAAATAACTGGAACTCTGGGTCCATTGCATGATTAATTTGATCAACATGAAAGTCAAATTATTCCAAACTCACAGTGTTGGACTAATTTGTAATTTACGCCATTTGAGAAATGCTAGGAAAAAAAAATCAAAATTTTTCGTACTGTTCATTTAAAATATTCTTGTATTTCAATATTTACCTAAAGTAGACGTACAAAAAGTGTTGCACAGTTTACCGATTCTATTTGTTCATACTTTTTGTCCAAGAGGAAGACCTTTTAATTAATGCGTTCCACTTAAACTGTAACCAGGTTTATCCACTAGATGGCAGCAAGAGGTCTTCATGAGCGCTTTTTCGGGTGTAGCAGGTGGGTTACACTTCGTAAATGAAATCCCGTGATTGCACGCTAAAATTACTTTTCCAAAAATACTAAACTTAACAGGTAACAAAACATCTGTCTAAAGACAGATGCAGACAACAAAAAGACTGCAAAACCACAGTTACACGCTTCAACCTCAACTGTACAGTATTTCTATTTTTCCAATATAAACACAAGAAACTGAAGCAGAATGGTATAGGGGATTTTCAGTGCAACTAATCACTTAATTGCCTTAAGGGACTCTGGTCCATTGAGGGCCACTAGCTGTTAGCTTTTCTGTAAGTGAGTGAGCCTAGGGCAGGATCTAATCACACTAAGTACTTCTGCTACTGGTTAATCATTAATAGAAAGATCAGCTCTGGCAGCTCTGCAATAATTTCTAGAGCTATTTCTATGCTAGCTAAGGACTTCAGCATACAAACTGCAACACCAGAATACTTGGTGTTCTAAATTCTTATGGTGGGAAAATATGGTTTAATGTAAGGACTTCAACGTAAAACTGAAAGCAAGCAAGCAAAAAAAAAAAAAAAAAAAAAACACTAAGAAAAAGCAAAATGGCCTTACAGCTGACAATAACCAGAGTCCATGCAGATTCTTGGATGTGCAGCTACAATGTTAAGATGGCTCCAGGTTAGCAATGACGGGGTTCTGACGGGGTTCTGATGGGCAGAGTCGCCAGGGCGACGGTCTCCAACTTAGCACTTTAAATCAACTGATTCCTCAGACCCCAATTCCTAGTTAAGCCAATAAAGCCATTTATAACCATTTAACCTAAGACAACAGGAGACACCCAAGAGAAATGTAGCCATTTCCATAAAAAGGCTACTTTATCTTTCTATATTGCTTTTTACGGTGTAATCCTTTGTGCAAATGTTTTTATGTGCTGGACAGAACCATTTCACTGAAAAGGCTGCCTGCTTCACAATGGTCTATGCTCCTGGTTCCCTGGTGAACCTTGAGATGCAGAACAGGGTGGTTCCATGTGTACTGAGCACTTATTGCAGAAAATGAACCCATTTATGCTTCCAGGCTTGATGCGTTTATCATAGTCGCAGCCTCGCTTTTCCAAAAGCCACTTAAGATGCAGCACGATAACTTGGGCTGGCCCATCCCTGCTTGATTAGCCAGAGCCGCAGTGTGTGACATCAATCGATCTTCGAACAAAGGCATGGGCTACGAGCCAAAACAGAACAGGAACCAGCCGTATTTCACAGTAAAGACATAAGATTTCTTTGACATGCTATTGAACCTCCTAGCTTAACATATGAAAGGAATTTGTGCCTTTAAAACTGAGCACCATCAAATGCCGTAACCGCCAGTAGGATCCCTGATTCTCCCCGGTCCTCCTGCAGAACAAAATTAGTGCCTCGTTTGACCCTCCAGATGAGGTTACTTATGACGCAAATAATTCCTTCAGCTCCAGAATGCAGACTGAACCCCAGCTCATTTCACAGCTCCTAGGGAACTCACACGTCACCATTCCTCAAAACTTCACCTCTTTTCATCATTAAACCCAACATGCAACAGATAATGGGGTCTCTCTGAACATACATGCTTGCTGGCAGGACTGCCATATTTTTTTCTTCCAAATATTGGCTAATTAAAATCTCTTGAGGACACCGGTTCTAAAAGACACCTGTAATCCTTTATCCACAACAATAAAAGAAACCATGATGAAGAATGACTCAGGTATAAAAGACCAAGTTCGCACATAAAGGTTTAAATTAATTTATATATAGATTATATATATAAAACGCTTTTACCCACTGAAGCAAACATCACGCATTTCTTTCCTTGCTTCTTTTAGAATGTGAAACGTCTTGAGAAACTTTTCAGTTGCCTGAACAGAATTAAAGTAACCAAATAAATGACTGGCAACGGCATAAACACAGGCGGGGGGGGAGGGGTGGGGGGGGAAGAAGACCTGTATAGAAGAAACTAAGAAAACACAGGCAGGTCGTCACGGAGACGTATGGTTAACAGGTCAGGTAAGCTTCTCCAGTTTGGTACATGCAAAATCTGTGAAACACAGCTAGACATGGATATATTTTAAACATATTATTAGCATGAGAATGAATGTATAATAATAAAATAAGACGTTTGAGTTTGGCAGTACAGACTAAAATCACTCCAGAGTTGGAGAAAAAAAAATGTTAATCGGAAGGAAGAAAAAAAGATAAGGGCTGTGGATCAGGGTAGCTGTGTGAAATGTCAGTATCTCCAGGGTGTCCTGCTTCGTGGTCCCTCCTCCCCCCCCATGACTGAAATGGAAGGAAAAGAAAATGCCGGAAAGGCTGCCTGCTCCAGGTACGATGAACTCACACAATCAAACAGCTGCCTTAAGTCCGCATCAGAGGCTAGCTGCCAAGGTACAGGAAGTGCCTCTACGTGTCACTTCCTTCGAAGAACGCGCTCCTGTTGAACCTATGCTTGCCTCCCCCTTCCCAGCATGCACCAGGCCAGCTGAGAAACCTGTAACCTCAGGCACAGTCTCAACATTTCATTTGGAGCTTTACTACTACTGCAGTTCTCATTTTTATTGTTATTTCTAAGGCTTCTTGATGGCTGTCTTCCCACAGAGCCACCTTGTTTTTCTATTTTTTTTGTCTTTTAAAATTTTTTTAAATCCATCTGGCCTCAGTGTTCAGGGCCAGCGTAACATCTCCTCCTCTTCCTCTTTGGCAGCCTTGGGCAACAGAGGGGGAAGAGGAGGGGCTATTCCTGCCCGCTCTGCTCGACGCTCACCGCCCTGCCCGTGCCCTCTTCTTCCTCGCCCTTCATCCTCTTCTGCGGCGATGCCTCGGTGGGTTCCGTGGCGGGCCGCTTGTTGCGCAGGGAGGTGGAGTTGGAGGCGGAGGTGGCCAGCATGTGGAGGGCGCTGGATACTGTGGGAGGGAAACCATGGAAGTATCTGGTAAGTGACATGGCGGACAGCAGGGCGGCGCTGTAGAGATGCACCGGCTCAGGACTAACCCACTACCACGTCTGCGTATATTCTCAGGGCCGTGACAGGCTGGGGACAGGGCGTGCTTGGATGCAGATGGACTGATCTTGACATTTACTTCTCCGCTAAGAGAGCCACCCAACCTCCTCCACGACGCTCTCACCTGTGCTGCCCTGTCCCTGCGGGGCGAGGGCCACCACGTGAGTGCCATTCTGCCTGATGGGCTTCACTGGCAGCTGGTGCTGCCCCAGAGGTGCCTGCGTCACTATGGTAACCGTCTGCAGGGGCATGGCCTGGGACGTCTGGATGACGTGTCTAGTGGTTCCCACAGAGCCGTGGCTGATGGCTGGAACGGATTCTACCTTCACTGCAAAGTACAGTAGGAATATTAAGTAAATATTAAAAATCAGTACTCAGTACTCCATTCCATATATTTTTCCACAAAGCAACATGAGTATCAGGTCTATCCATCTGTTTGGGATAATTTCCTGACCCAGGTCATGTTACACACTAAACCAGGGGTAGGCAATCTTATCCACAAAGGGTCGGTGTGTGTGCAGGTTTTTGGAATAACCTGTAGGTCAGCTGTTCAAACCCAGGTGTGAGGACTCTTCCGCCAATCAGTCCCCTAATTAGTAATATAATTAGGGAGTTGCAGTGAAAACCCGCATACACACCGGCCCTTTGCGGATAAGATTGGCCACCCCTGCACTAAAGGTTCAACAGCAGCACGCGAGATGTAAATGCAGCACTCTGTGAAAGGTGTTCATTTGGCCAACAGAATGCGAGCGTCACCTTTGACCTCCTTGTGCTCCCCGTTCTGCTGCGGCTCGGCCACCGACACGGCGGGGATCTGCTGCACCACATGGACCGTCTGCATGATGGACGGCTGCGGGCTGGAGCTCGGGACGGGCGAGGCCACGGCGTACGCCAGCGGCTTGAGCGACTGGGACAGCGGCCGCTGCACGGCAATGAGGACGGGCTGGCCGGCCAGAGAGCCTGCGGTGCAGACAGCAAGGCCGCCACGCTCAGAGCTGCAGCTCAGCTTCAGCATACATGCCCTAAAACAGGGATCCCCAGTTCCGGTCTTGGGAGCGGAGGTGGAAAGTTCAGTACGAATCCAGACCAAGGTTTTGTTTCAACCAACCAGTTGTGTATAAAGAGTCACAGATACTCAACTGGCTGGCTGAAAGAAAACCTTGGTCTGGATTTGTACTTTTTGGACCTAAACTTTCTACCTCTGCTTGGGATGCCAGAATCCAACACGGTTTGCACATTTTCATGCTTAAACATCTTAATCATCTAATTGCCAAGTTAAGTAGGTACAAGGAACAAGGAAATTTGCAGATTGTGTTGGATTCTGGCCCTCAACCTGGAAACCCTGCCCTATAATTGTAACATTTTTAATTGCAATTCTTCTTTAAATCTGACAATCTAGTCACGCATTTGCTAAATGTGTACAACAGTGTGGGGGAAACATTACTATGAATACTGATCACTAACTGGATTCATTTGGAAGACGCAGCTACTATATTGGGCCAAAAAAGTTGCAAGGAACAGCGCCCTCACCTGGCGTACTCTGAGCAAAGCGAGCCTCCTGGATCACAGCCATTTTGGACTGGACTACTGCAGTGGAGCCAGGGGTGGGAGTAGGGGTACAGGCTGGGGCAGTTGTGGGTGCATGGGCAGCGGCAGGTTCGGCCGGCACTGGAGACCCCTCCCTGGAAAAACTTTCTGGGGTCTGTACCCCGCTGGAGTGAGCAGACAGCACCCCCGAGTGGCTCGGAGAGGCAGGGGCACTCCTGGGAAGAGGCGCAGGGTCATTACTCAACAGCGACGACCGCAAGCCATACACCCCCATTAAAAGAAATACAAAAATTATATACAATAAATGTAAAGTTTTAAGAGCCTTTAAAGAGCCCTGCCAGTTATTGCCAAGCTGTAGTGTAACACTACATCCACTAGATGTCCCCACAGGGGATTACCTGGAGGACAGGGGACCCAGGGGAGTGCGGAAGCACGGCCCACCGCGAGGCCTGCGCTTCCGGAAGGCCTGATCCACAAGCTTGTCCACGGAGGCAGGGTCTATTTGCCAGAAGGAGCCCTTCCCCGGCTCCTCCTGGGACCTGGGCACTTTAATAAAGTAGCGGTTCAGAGACAGATTGTGTCGTATCGAGTTCTACAACAGAGAAGAAGTGTTAGTGCACAGGGACACACTGGCAGGCCCGCCCTCCTTCACAACACCCCTCATGCTTTTCACACTTGGCAATGGTGTGCAGCAGCACTCAATGTGACTAATAGGCTACTGATGAAAGACAAGCGTGGTTCATGGGGCCTAAGATGTACCAACAGGCCTGGAAAGTTCAAGTGTATCTATATTTACTGCAATTCACAAATACCCGACTGATAAAGGTATGCAGGTCTTATATGTTTGGTTATACTAAAGGAAGATAAACTTTAATAGTCCAAAATGGAAAAATTAGCACGTTTGACCTATAGTTCTACCCACAGTGAGTCACATGTCTCTTTAATCATGCATGTGTATTCTACTGACCCAAAAATCACAGGTATCTGGGGGTATTCCACTAAGCAGGATTTCTCAATTCTGCTGGGTTAACTTAAGCCAGACGTCATGATTGTCCAGTGGGAATGCTCCTTACCTAAACTCTCACTGGACGATCATGACTTCTAGCTTAAGTTAACCCGCCTAACTGAGAAATCCTACTTCGTAGACCCCTCCCCTCCCACTCCAAAAGGGAGGGTGAGGATAATGAGGTCCGATTCACCTGCCAGCCCTTGTCTGCCGTCCTGTAGTAGGGGTAGTTCTTGGTGATGTGGTTGTATATCCCATTCAGGGTTAGCTGCTTGTCTTGAGCCAGTGTGATTGCCTGCACTATGAGCTGTGCATAGGAATATGGGGGCTTGGAGTCATCCTGGGGGCAGAGAAGGTGAGGCTGCTCATTTTTCACCATCTGCCAGCTCTCATTACATCCACTTCTGCAGAGTCCTTTCAGTTACTTCACGCCCCCAGTTCATTCAGCATCGATATTCACATATCGCCGGCTCTGCACTGCTGTGCTTGTTATAATAACTATACTAAGCTAATTAAGCTTTTGTCCAAAGTGATGCACAAGTAAGGAAACCTAGGAAATCAGCCAGCACACAAAAGCTGACGCTAAAGTTCTTGCTCAAGCGTCCAAACAATAGTGTAATTAGTCTGACAGCAACTCGCAACCATCCATCCCGACATGGGCACAAATCCCTAATCCACGGTTCTGCTCTGATCAAGAGATCCGGTAATCATTCCTGCTCCTTCAGCACCCTGTGCTGCCCAAGGTCGGCCCACTCACCTTGGGGCTGCCCTGTTCCAAGGCTTCTTTGTCATACTCGGGCTGTGAGTGGTCTACAGCAAGCTGCACCTCAGGGGCGAGAGCTCGGGCCGAACGGTAGCCAGATGCTCCAGCGCCACGGGGGCTCGAGGGGCAGGAGTTGGCAGCGCTGTGGCCCCATCGAGGATGGGGGGGGAAACAGGTGGTTAAGTTTTGGGAAAAGAAACTTTTACCTGTGCCATTCAAATTCAGCAGGTTTTGGTCTGACAGTCCCATGCTCCATATGATTTACTTCTTAAACAGGAAAAATTTATTTTGATTTCAGTTAAGAACAAAAACCATGTAAACAGTTGAAGATGGCAGCACCAAATCCTGTTTGGACAAAACTTATAACATGGTCATTATGAGCGCAAAGAACAAAAACAAGTAAATATCGCAAAAAATTCAGCCAAGGGAAGCAGCTGGGCAATGATGTCGAATTCACCATCTCAGTAAGTAAGTCCAGTGAGACTGACACGCTGCCTCTACTCTCATCTAGTTAAGCTGCTCAGAAGTCGGCTCTGTGTTTCCCTTCATCACTACTCATAATTTACTTCTCATCTTTGTTGCTTGTTGGCAAGCAGTAGATTATAAGTGCTGCTGATTATCAAACTGGATGTATGCAAGTCTCGTGTAGCACAACTACAGTGTCGCATCTGTGCAGAAACAAGAAAGTTGCTTAGTGTGGCAGAACTAACAGAAACACACCACCTTCCGAACAAACTGAATATGGTCGAATATATACAGATGCGGTCTTTCATTCACGTGTCTTCAGCGGATTGTAGATTATTCGCAAGAACCGATCGAGGTGACAGTCATGACAGTTGATATGTCGTGTGTGGACTGTGTGCATTTCGTGTACATGTATATTCAACATTTTGTGGATTGCCGTGATTCACATGGTGTTTTCTCTTGGTTGTCAGAAGAAATAATGTGTATCGTCTGTCTGCCACTCAAATATGTATATTTACTGCTGCAATGGTCCAAATTAGGCTGGCAGGTATCAATAATTGGATATTTGTCAATGCTGTGACCACCAGACAACGGATACTAGTATATTTGACTTGAACAAAGTCAACCTATTAGTACTCAGCTATCAGCATATTACTGAGACAGAAAAATGATAAATTTCAATTCCTGCAAACCTACATGTACTAGAAGCAACAAAAACACAAAACAAGACAAGAAGAATAGTTGCGAACTATGAAATTTATTATCTAGTGTTTTCTTAAGGTGGGCGACCAGATTCTTTGGATGTGGTCACCCAACAGAGGTCTCCCAGGCCATATGTGGGTGACCACAGAAAGAGCTGCTGGGGTCCCACTGGGAGACCACCTTTGAACTGTAATTGTCCACCCCTGTATGTCTGCTTAGTACAGAAACTATTCCTAAGGTCATGACTAATTAACTCTGAATGCCTCCCCTCTAGCACTGAAGTACAACTCGAGAAAATCATTATATTGTAAGGAAGAAAGTCAGACGTATGGCCATTGAGGCCCCCAGCACCCGCGTGGGCTCGGCCCCCAGCACCAACCTGATAGTGCCCGTGGGCGATGGGAGTGGGCTCATCATGTGAGCGATGCCGTCCGCGGCCGGGGCAGGGATGCTGACAGAGATGCCGTCAGGGATACTGATCGTCAGCGGCTCCACGGGCGACTCCGGCCCGTTCCAGTGCCGCTTCGGACCGCTAGACAGCGCCGTGAACGTGATCTTGATGTTTGTGCTGGGAAACCTAAAGGTGCAACTGGGAGGGAAGAGGAACGCAAACAGGATGTTAGCGTGAGTGCATTGCCCGACTATCTTTTTCCCCATTGTCACGTGGCAGAGTTTAATCACAGCACAGAAAGAGAACATGTGGGGTTCGTCTTAGCAAGCAGAAGTATTCATTCATTCACAGCTGTACATTTACTGACTTTCTGAAAGGCGATTTAAAACCTATTTTACATTCAAAGCGCAATCCCTGGCATTTTAATGCTTGGTAGCTCCCTATGCCAGGGCTCCCCAATTCCGGTCCTGCAGGCTCAGAACCCAACACAGTTTGCAGATTTCCCTGCTCAAACACACCTACTAAACAGGGTAATTAGCTGAATAAGATGTGTTTGAGCAGGGAAATCTGCAAACTGTGTTGGATTCTGACCCTTCGGGACCAGATTTGGGGAACCCTGTCCTATGCCTTCAAAACCCTCAGATTTGAGATGGAAAAAGTGAGAGCCTTGCAGACTTAATGAAATCACCCAAGAATGAAAATGTTCTCACAACGGCCTCAAACCTTCAGGTGTCACAAGTCATACCAGAACTCGCAACAAAGACCACGACAACATAAAAAAACAACAGAAGCAGCTCCCTTGACAACATCATCCTAACGGCTCAGAAAAGGCCCTTGATTACGGTAGGGGAAAACCTAGTTCTAAATTAATACATTTCAGGTGATTGTAGCCTGGTGCTTCCAACCCATCTTCTAAAAGAAATTAGGCTTTTTTTAGCACTAAGAAGCTCACTCTCCTTGCTTCTACAATAGGTACAGCAGAAAATAACATAGCAAAATGTATGTGTTTTTTTTTTTTTAAACCTTTATTTTATTCATGCTCAAACATGCTAATTAGGTCTCTCGACTCACCAGCCAGTTAAAAATATCTCGGGCAGTTGTAACCATAGCACTACAAACACAGTCATTGGAGGAAGCAGCATTACTACAATGGGATTATTAAGTATCTCATTAAGGACAGAGTACTGAGGAAAAGGGCTGCAAAATGTTTTACAATACAGGTCATTTTTATTTGCAGCAAAGCATGTTTAAACTCTCCTACAGCAATCTAAATTTTCCAATGTCCAACACAGTAAATTTTTCACATTTAAAATGTTTCTACAGATAGATTACTAGGTTATATACCTTGGCTCAGGGGCACACAGTGGCTGTGCTCATCCCAAAGGTTACAGCTTGGGATTAGGAGTTCATTCCCATCACCACAAGAACACCCGAGAATCAGCAAATAATAAATCCTGTTACCCTCATCTCTACTGTTGAATCTGAATACATTCTTCAGCTAAAACTGGTTGCATATTGTCGGATACGGCAGCCCTGGATCGCCAACATAAATTGTTCAAAGATATACCAAACAGCACACCTTCCACTGAAGGATGGACACACCCCAAGACAGGAAACGGAATTAGTATGCTTTCAAGATGCTGTTTTACTTTCATTTGTCAAAAGCACATCAAGCAAAATCTCTCATTTTATAGTCAACGGAGTCTGACTTTCCCATCCTGTGGAAAACTTAGTGCAGAATGTCCATCTCTGGCTGCAGAGAATGGATTCACACTGAACATCAGCCATGTCCACCTGGAATCAGCTTTCCTAGAACTACTGTGGTCATGAAAACACCAAGTCAGCATTTCCTCAATTAGACTTCCCACAAAAGTCTCCCGCACACACCGTAGTGGTACAGCTCTGGACAGGCTAGTTAAAAGTAAGGCTGGCAGGTCAAGTTCTACAAAAAAATTCTGCAGAGTTGCCCTTGAACGCAGTACGTAACCTGAATCATTCCGGCAAATACACAGCTGTGAGTGAGTAAGACACTTCAGACTGTGACGGAGCAGGACTAGAACATCTACAAACATCAACGGACAAACAAGATATGAACAGTACCCCTCCTAGAGGCAGAAACCAAATGCAATGCCTTAAAACAATCAAAGCTTAATCCAAATGTTCCTAACCAGACCACAAAAGCAAATACACCAAATTATCACGATTAGAGGGATTACCTTAAGGCACTAGGTTTCATGTTGTATGTTAACAATAAATCCATACAATCACCAATTACCAGATCGCTTATACAGCTGAGAGATGCAATGTAAACAATACAACTAAAATCTTCTTTTGATATCAAAATCTGACAGGAGAATCAGTACATATTTTTACACGTATATACATTGTTAGAAAAGACTATACTGTCTCTAAGCGCATAGATTCATTCATATAAAACAATACAAATGGATGAGTTGCGAGAATTCAACAGCCACAGTCAACTTACAACAAAGTAACTTAGCTTTACCAAATACAGGTAACAGCAAGAATCACATAATTGATCACCGTTTCAGAGGCACGCAAATAGGTAAGTATGATTTCCGGGCAACTTAGAACTGAAGTAACGGTCGCAAAGCAAAGCGGTTAAAGTAACCACAATAACAACAGGCTGGTATCTCGTCACCTCGGTCTCCGCAACCGTGGCGGCCAGACCTCCCCACCCCGGTCTCCTCCCTCAGAGAAAGCGGGCAGGGCTCGGCTGACGGCATGAACCGCAGCGGCCCGGTACAGAGAAAACGCCACACGGCCCACTTACAGTCGCGGCAGCTGCAGGGGAGCGGCCCCTCTCCTTAGGAACACTCCGTCTACGAACACCCCGTTCTTGCCGAGGCACCTCAAGTAGAAGTCTCCGCCCGTCCTGTCGTCGCCTGTCTCGTCGTCGCCCACCGTAAAAATTTCTAGATGCCGGCGCGAAATAAAGCTGGAATGGCCCATGCTCACGTCCACCGAGCCCTGGGACGAGTTCCGCCCGATGGTCACCGAACGTTTTTTCATAAGGTATTCGAATTCCCGGCCCTCGAGCCGGGCAACTGCCGGTTCCGACAACCCGCTCACCACCGCCATAATACACGGTACGGGCTCTAATGTACGAATCTGGAGCAAAGCGGCACTGGAAGGGAAGACCCAAATAGGGGGTTCTGAAGAATTTGGTAACAGGGTGAATCCTGAAACTGGGAACCCAATTTAAACTGAAAAAATGAAAAAGAACGTGCCAGGCAGGTCAGGGACAGCGGCTACAGCCCACCGCCGCGACAGAGAGAAAGGGAAGGAGAAAGGGCCAACCAACCACGCACCAGAATCGAACTACGTTTGATTGACAGTACTGTGCACCAATAGAAAAAGAGAATACAAAATGCAAACCTACACAGTAACAGCCAATGGGAACTCAGGCAACGTACGCACACTCGGTTGCCCTGGGGTCAACGCGCAAATCGATTGTGAGTGATAAAACCTGGCAAGTGGATTGTTAACAGCATGAACGTTATCGCCAAGTAATTATCAAATTCGAATTATTTGACGATAAAATAATGTTTCAAAATGTTCTCAGTGGGAGATATTGCCTAATTAAGTTTTAAGATGGCGCATGTTAATTAGTAATTATCTTCTCCAACCTACTTCTTATTACTAGGATTTCGTGCATGCAGGGTCAGGCCGGGATTTGTGGGTAACGCAAATGTCTGCGGCAGTCAGAGCTCACATCGCAGTACCAAACGTCAAGGCGACTGAGCTGGTCGGAATTTGGAGGTCACTCTCAACTAATGTGGAATAATAGCCATGCCCGTAGTACTGAGTGTATATCTAAAGGGGAAAATAGGAACCTATAACCTAGTGTGTAAGCTGGAATGAATGTCTCATCTCACTTATGTTTTTCTAATAAGGAAAACTTTGGCAAGCAAACACGTGCGTTTTTCGGTGACGTCACCAGTGAGCTCTGACCAATGGCATACGCGAACACTGACTGTTGGTAAACATGCAGAAAAGTGGCGGAAGTTCCGTGTGACGGTCTTTCAGACTCATTTCCTACTAGGCCATGTGTTCGTTGGATTACTCCAGTGTGTTCCACCCATTTGATTGTCTGTGGCAGTTATGTTGTTGTTCTGAATATTGCTGTGCCATAAATATAAATTTGTCCGGTTAAGTATGTATTCAAGGTGATAAAAACGTGCCGGTACGTTTGTTATATTCAATACAGTGATAATCAGTACATAGTACGGTGATTCAAAGTAACATCTTCGTATTTTTCGCACGTTTTTTTCAAGAAATAACGTATCCGCCAGAGGGCTCCCAGGAGCTGCAATTGAAGTAATTCAGGTTCCCATGGCAACATGCCATAAACTGGGATGGGACAACTGCACATTTTTCCGGGACGCATTGTAAAATACTGTATCATGTGTATGCAATGTGAGGAATGGAATTGTTTGGTCGAATATTCATTATTATTAAACATCGAATGCAAAAAAACTAAGCAATTTAATATTATTATTATATTAAATACTTTTGTTTACGTTAGGCTATTTCAGATTGTGCGATTGTGTGAATTTGTATTGTTGAATGCTCTTGAACTATGATGTTATAATTCAGAGGGTTGTTTTACGATTAACATCGATAACGTAACAAAGATTATTTATATCATTATGCCATGTTCATTTAGCTACAATGCAGAAACAGTGCAATATCTAAATCGTTTGGCGGAAAGTCTTTTTCTAAAATAAAATAAATACACGTACTTAGCGGGGGTACAGACGTTTTCTATGTGTTATTATGGGATGTAGACAAAAATTTAACGGCAGCTGGATGATGTTCCTGAATCACATTCTAAATATTGTAAACACAGTCATATAATGCTAATTAAAAAACCTTTGCCTTTGATTACACAAATGCAGCAGGGTAACATTTCGATTAGCAATAAAACAAAATGCCATTTGAAAGTCATTAAGATGTCGTCGGAACTGCGGCTGTTAGGCGACCATTACTGGTTCCCTAATGGCTGCATATTGACCAAGATGAATAGCGTTGGTGTGTCACTGGACGCAGATAATGCTGAAAATTGGTCTTGGTGGTTTTCTGGGCTCAGTCAAAACAAAGTCCACGGTTTAATTTCTGCTTCTGTCAATGTGCCCTATTGAAAAAGTCTATATGCTGTTCAAACCATTCCCTGTTAAGAAGATATACTTATTTAAAACCGGTAAACCGCATACGTTTACTGCGAGTGTAATATCTGATCATCCTAGATCATAAAAAACGTACGGTTGTTAATATAGATTACAATAAAATGACAAGTTTCACAGAAGTCAAATAAACAGCTAACCCCTTTGCGATTTGACCGTTACTACAGTGTCCCCGTAACGTTTAAGATGCGCCAGTCTCCCGGTGACAGATATGTGAACGCAGCAGTGCTTCTTAAATGAAAAGTGAAGGAAATCGATAACACTCATTCGGGAAGTCCTCTGTCATTATTGCATTGGAAAGCTTTTACTGCTCATTAGCAAACGTGCGAGGTCTCCGGTTGTTTGGTAATGTGGCTCAACTGAAACTATAACGATTCCCAGGCGGCACCAAAGCGCTTGGCTGAAGCGTTTAACGCTTTGTGAGCAGAAAGGGGCGCCGCGCCGAAAGCTTGTCTGCCGGACTGAATTCCCTAAAAGTGATTATACCCTAAAGTTTCGGCGTAAAGATAAAAATATGTTCAATAACTGGTAAGGCCGTGAAGAAAAAAAAACTTGTATTAAAATAAAATAAAAATGTAAGGTGAATGTGGAGGTCAGCGGAGGCGATGTATGAATACATACGAAAAGGAAAAAGTTACATTACGCAAGACTTTAATGTTATTAAAATAAACAATAAGTCTATATAATAGTTCCAAGCAGGAAGAAATAAGGGAAATGAGGGATTACATAAAATTTAAGAGGAGGAAATAAAAATATCAGTAATGACTGAATAAGGGGTTTTTAAAAACTTCCTTACAAGTAATATTGACTATGATAAGGAGAACAAGTCATGAATGGCTGAATCACCTTTTTAGGTTAGGACCTAGTTCTATAGCTGCTGTACCACATTGTTCTTTGCGGAGGGCTGCATATACAGGAGGGCGGGGCTTGGTGGTGCTTTTCTGGCTGTCTGATTGGATGCAGGGGTAACACGTGACAATGACAGAAACTGGTTGTCCTACATTCAACCCCAAACCACGCGTGTTCTAATATTGGCAAGTTCATTTTTATTCATATAGGTGAATAACATGGTCAGTGATTAAACAAAAAGAAACCTTACTAACACAAGAACAGAATAAATTAGATGATGATTTCACTTGTGATTAATTCTGTATATATTTTAAACTTAAAGATTGATAAACACCAGTTATGGTGTATACTTTATATGTATAATGTTAAAATGATGTTATATATTTAAGGTTTAAAGATGTTATCGGTGCTAGATGTCATCCAGAAGCAGCAATTCCCTTTTTTGAGGTTAACATTGCTCCATTCCTTCCAGCAGAGATGAAAGACAGGCCTTCAGATGTGGTCACACAGTTTCTTTCTTTTCTGGACCCTCATTCTTTCAGTAGAAGTGACACAGCCTGTTAGGCTGGTTTTACATTCAGACCAAACAAGAATATTCCTTCTACGCGCGAAAATAAAATTAAAGTCGACTATATCAGCTTTTGCTGACAAACAAAATTGGATGCATATACACAACAGACAAACCACCTAAGTCCAAAAAAACACCTTCAAGTGCAGGATGTTCTGCAATGCAGTCCGCTCCCAGGGTATCCCCGATGAGTCCTTGAAGATGTGACGTCTCCAGTATCCCTGGAGCAAAACTGCCTGCTCTGTCCTCCATACCATCTTCAAATGATCCCCCTTCAAAGACACAAACACAGCGGCACAGTTTGTTTTGCTTTTGGCTTCACCGCCAGAAATAGCCGGAGATGATCCGTTTTACAAACCTCTTTGCTGGACAGACGCCATCATCGCTCTGTCTCATTTGCCCCAATCTTGATGGGCAATTTCAAATCCCCCCGTTCGAATTCCTGAAGCGAGCTTCTCCAGACACGAGTTCCTCGGCGCAAGCCGCTGACTCCCGGCACAGCGAACGACATTGCGGTTCCTACTGCGGCAGGAGCAAGTCTTCGTCAGCGACGTAGATGTTCCCCAGGTACCAAAACGCCCAAAAGACCAGGCTAAGGAAGATGATGAGGGGTCCAGTGAATACGAGGAAGTCCCAGAAACTGAGTGGAGCAAAGATGCCGAGGAGGAGGATGACGAGGCCGACCACATCGAACACAATCGCCAGTAAGAGGAAGATCAGGCAGCGACCCATGTAACGTGTGCAGTCCATGTTAGACACGGAGTACAAATGAGGCAGAGCAGCGCGTCACTCATTGTCTTCAAAGGCCTGGTCCAGGTGCATTCTTTACATTTCTAACACACCTTGCCCTTCTGTAATCTTGCAGGACAACTCAGAGAGACGCCGTTGTCAGTGCTGCCGCTTTGGCCTCAGGTCAAGAAAATGTCTACAGCATCAATGCTGTCATGTAAATGCCACTGGAATAAACACAAGCATTAAATCTGGGACTATGTCTGGTTGACCAAAAGCATTGTGGTGTAATATGCATGCCGATATATTTCACTGCACGGAAAACATTCAGGAAATGACAAGAATAATCAACATATGTCTCAGTTCTTTATATTGATAAATGTACTTATATGTATGGTATATATTACTGTTTGCAGGTGGTATGGTGGCCTCACACCTCTGGGACCAGGGTTCGAGTCTCCGCCATGGCTCCGTGTTTGTGGAGTTTGCATGTTCTACCCATGTCATTGTGGGGTTTCCTACAGGGTCTCTGGTTTCCCCCCACAGTCCAAAAACAAGCAAGTTGCCAAATTCTCTGTAGTTGTGAGTGGTGTGTGAGTGGTGTGTGAGTGTGCCCTGTGATGGGTTAGTGCCCCACCCTGGGCTATTACCTGCATTGCACCTGTAGCTTCTGGGATGGGCTATGGACTCCCATGACCCTGTATAGGCCAAGCAGGTATGAAAAATGAATGGGTGCATTACTGCTTGCTTGAAAAGTCATTTTATGGCCCAATACATATATCCATCCATCCATCTTAACACTTCCATCAACCATTTGTGTTGGTCAGGATTTTGGGGGGCGGAGCCTATGCCAGGGGGCACAGGGCACAGAAACCGGTCTGCCAGTCTGCCAGAGGGCATGTACATGTATACGATCAGCAGTTTAGAGACACCAGTTAGCTTAGTTGCATGTTTTTGGACTGTGGGGGTAACCAGAATGGTCGGAGAACATGCAACCTCCACGCATGCCGAGTGGAAGTAAGATTCTCGCCCACTATGTGTACAAAATGCACCTTATTAAACACTTCTGCTGTGCAGCATTTTAGCTAATTTATCTTTCATCTAACTAGTCACATCAGAATCAGAATCAGTTTAATCACCAAATGCACATACTGTAGTACACAGGAATTTGACTGGGTGATACAGCGCAGTAGAAATTGAGAAATTAGTTACATATAGTTTTATAGTAGTTACATAAACTCCTAAAGAGATTATAGTGTGGTTAATTTGACATCTATTCTATCTTTTATATTTTATTTTGTTTATTAATTTTTTTTTGTGATATATTATTTTCATTTTGTTGTATAGTCTTCATCGTGTCCAGTGGTGTCTCTGTCTATCTATGCGGCTGCAGCAGATTCCTTCCGGGATCAATAAAGTTTTTCCTGATTCTGATTTTGCTTCTGATTCAGTTTCACGTGCCTGGAGATGTGAGGCCAGCATACTGCCCCAAATATATGTTTAAATACTCATTAACTAACATGACACATGAACACTCTGATGGGTTAAAGCTGTTTACAAGCATCGCACAGTTCAGACAAGCTCTTCATGTAGATAGTGTACACGGGATGTCACCGGTCCTGCCGCAGGAAATCGCCCTAGTGAGTGGGAGCTATAGACGTTGATTCAGTCTGGAGATGGATCTAACTTTCTCAGATGTCACTCGGTGAGGAACATTGCTGTTTATAAACAATGCAGAAAGAACAATTAGCGGAAGAGCGTTCCTCAAGGCTTGTAAGACTTGTGATCCCTGTTTGATCGGGTCTCCTGGACGCTGGAGCCTGCCGGACCTGTTCCGCATGCCACCCACGTCTCTGCTCCACTCAGAGGTTAAAGATGGGTTGTCTTGGGTAGCTTTGTTTTCTCTTCACGGGCGGGGGGGGTTTTTGGTCCTGCTTTATTATGGGCACCAGGACCAGACCCACTACCAGCACCATGAGCCCCACGGAGACCAACACAGGGCCCATGATGCTGGCCACTTGTTGGGTGCGAACGCCAAAGTAGAGGGCGCTGATCACAGAACCACAAAAAAGCACGGAACCCCCCACAGACATTAACAGGATGGAGTGACGGTAAATCTCACAGGTGCTATGTGACTTCTCTGCCGTCCACACCGACTCACTCTGTGACAGACTGAAGATAGTGGTCTCAGGCTGCGGATTCACTTGGTCACAGGAGGCCTGGCAGACTGGCTCACTCTGAACTTTTACTGGACTGGCTTCCATCTCTAGCTCCCCCTGCTGGTGTGGAGGATAACTCATGAGTTAGTGCTTGCTCATTTTAATGATTCTACTTTTGTCAATTATTTTCCTGCGAAACAATTTAAATAGTAACATAATCTTTGTAAGAATACACATGTATGTATTTGGTTGGACATTACTTGGAGCAAGTTGAAGACAAATAACTTTCTTTATGGTTCATCCCACCATTTACTAGTCTATACCCCATAGACATACACGCAGAGTACTGAGTACTGGAACTTCAGTGGGAGGACAAAACTACCATTACCAGTATATCAGCAGTATTAATTATCTTCCTCCAGTGAATGTGAGGCATGCTCTGGCTGACTGAAAATGCCACCAAAATTTGGTTCCGGCCCACACCCAATAATGCTCTGGTTGCCTTTTCCAAACCCTCACAATGCCACGCCTTTTTTTAATGTGCAAGGATGCAATTAACAAACCTGAGGTGCCAAACTAACAGGAGTGTTTTTAATAATTAGTCAAACAGTACTGGTCTGTTTTTTTTTTCATTTTAGCATCTTCTAAGCCCAATTCCTCTCAACATAATATAGAAATATACAAGGTATATGAATAATTAATGATTAACAGTATTAAAAAGTACTGAAGAAGCACAAATACTCACAGTGAAACCTAACGGAGGGATTTAATGGTACCAACCTGAGCTTCTCCGCGTGTCTGCAGGGGAGTGACTCTGCTATCTTGCCTCTCTTTTTGGAAGCAGGTCTCAGCTCCAGCCATTGGGCGTGCAGGTGGGATCCAGTGATGTGACAACAGCCTGCTCCTTCAGTCTCAGTCTCGCTCTCCTTCACTGGCACTCCGGACCGCATCTGGCCCAGCGTGCTGGGGGGGGCGGAGCCATGCGGGCGTGGATCAGACTCACTGTGGGAGGACAGGGATCCGGCCACCAAATCCACCCCAGGGACACTGTCACTATTGTCCGGAACTCTCTAAACAGGCCTACATTCCCACCGTAGACTAAGCTTTTCCTTGACCAGTCTGCCATTGGTGTGACCCGACAGAAGCTTATATCCCATTCACAGAACCACCTGAGCAGAGATAATGAGGTCAGTCTTGTATGTAAAATTAAATAATGGGGATTTTACTGCGATTGCTTGCTACTTCTTGTTCACACATACTGTACTATAATGTTTAGGCAGATCACTAAATTAAGGGCAGTAAATATTATGACAAAAATGTGCATTTTCCAGTACATGTGTGGGCACTGGGGAAATCTGATTACATCTATCTGATTACATCAAGAAGGTCAGACGGTGTTTCCATGGATACATGCAGCCATAGCTCCCATGTTCTTGTATGGACGCATATTCCATCCCAGGAATGACCAACTTCTGACTTTAAGCAAACACTCCTTAATCCATCTGGCATATTTGTATTCTGCCATTTTCGGTGTCTTACTTTCAATTAATCTTCAACTATCTGAACAATTGAATGAAATTCTACTTATGAAAACAGGAGTGACCAATTTCTGAGGGTTGATTTGCTGCCTTTTTCTGGGTGAACTTTTTTTTAATTAAAAATGAAGAGTTGTAGGCAGATACATACGTCGGATGTGTCAATGAACAGACCGATACCCTTACATGCAAACTAGGTTGTAGAATAAATTAATTTCTTGCCTTATGCACTCGCACTCCTTGACACATCATTCAGTTCAACCTTGGCTCTCTGAACCTCCGTGCCAGATTCCTGCCTGACCGAGCTAAGTGGACTCAAGCCGCCTGCGACCCAAGTGTGTCTTGTCTATTTATGGCCAGTCCCAAATAAATGTCCCTGCAAGCCCTCATGCACGCTGTCAAAACGTCTTAGTGATTATATGGAAAATAAACGTTGCCTTTGCGTGCATTTTTAAATTGCACTGCTTGATTAAAAAAAAGGATATTTTTACAGCTTTCGTGTTAATTTTGATGAAAATTTGGATAATTGGAGGAAATAACGAAGAAACCCAAACTGCTGGAGCTTTGAAGCAGAAATATTACTTACTAAGCCACCATGCCGAATGTTTGACAGTACGAATAACATAATTCTATATTCGAAGAATTTTCGTTTCCTTTACAAGTTGCCATTTTTTAAAAACTGTTTTACGCTAAACAAAATATTCAACCACACGAGGGCGACATATCCCAAAAAATGTTTCCGAAACAACGCATTTACAAACTGCTGCTCATGATCAGTAGACAGTCGGTGTAAGAGTTTGATGACGAAATGGAAAACAGCAGAAGATAAATTATTCATTACAATATTAGTTAAATATGGCATTCTAATTCTAATCTCACTGTAAGTGTTCTCTTTCTAATCACTGCTAATACTCATTTCTCTTGGTCTGCATCTCGTTTGATTTTTCGAAATATTTATGGCTGCGTGGAGTACCATGCCTTCAGCTAACTTGGATAGAGGAGATTAAAGGTCACAGTGTGCTATATATACATATTAAAAAACAAAAAATGTCTGCCTGTTGCCAATGAAAGGCACTGAGATTTAGTCTGTTCCCCTATCAGAAAAATCAATTATTCATCTTGCGGTGCGAACATTTCCCGCCAGATGCCAGCACCGCCTCAGAGGGAAGCGCTCGCCGGGGGATCCCACCATGTGCGGGTGGTCGGTGGTCTGTACTACGAAGCGGGGTTACTGGCTTATCGGATTTAAGGTAGTCTGGGTAAAATGTAAGTGAGCGAATATTTAGTCCATTTAAGCTGTGGTACCTTAAATCCAACAAGTTACCCCGATAAGCCAGTAACCCCGCTTCGTAGTACAGGCCACAAGCCACTGGCCACAGGTCTCCTTTGTGACACGCCCCTAAAAAGGGGTGGAGAAATATCAGATTAGAGACCCAGAGCTGTCTTCTGATAGGCTGAGATCGGCATTAACCATGGCTATTGGGCCTAGTAATGCTTCAAATAATAAACAAACAAACAAACACACAAACAAACACAACAACAGTAACGATGCATTTTCTTTGTTACGTGTATTTTTCACACTGAATAAGCTTCACAATAAAATAAAAACAGCTAAAACTTAGTCACCCAGTAGAAGTAAAACCATAAGATTAAGGAGGTAATAAAACACAGAAACCAATGGGGTAATAAAAACAGAGACTAGATGCAATAGGAAGGAAAATGTGTAAGTAAACACTGGTACAAAAACAAAGAATTATAGTATAAATTAAAATTAAGTTACATAGTTAAAAAATTAACGAACAGGCAATAAGACTGAGAAAGTCAATCTAAATAAATAAGTCTTGGGTTGTACCTTGAAAACTTCAAGACTGTGTGCAGCATTTACATCACTTGGCAGGGAGTCGCACATCATAGGCGATGATGTTACGGTTTGCTGTGCGTTTGTTGACGCAGCACAGACTTATTAGCATGAAAGTAGAAGAGTTTCGGGAACTGTGCCTGTGACGTCAGCACCTCTTCTGCACAACCGAAACGGCGTCCTCAGCTTGTGCCCCATGACAGGGAACTCCCCTCTCAGCCTGTGCCCTCAGACAAAAGGCCACACGCCTGATAATTAACAGATAAAGGCTGGGGTTTCCACGCCACTGCGCAGATGACGTTTCGGAGTTAGGAACCTTATTTGCATAAGGTATCTGCTGCGGGGCTGTGGTGAAATGGACCGTGGAGGGGAGTTTTAATTGAAACTGGAAAGTGTGGGGAAGACGAAGTGCCTAATCCCTTGGGGGGGGCTGGAGCTTTCTGATGGACCTGAAGAAATGGACCAGGGAACCGAGGCCGCAGGTAATCGGCATGACTGTAAAATTGGTCGCGTCACCGTAGACATGCGCTGTCATAGGCGACTCCAGGTATTTCTCCCGTGAGAGAGCTCAGCCATTCAGCCACATAAAGAAATTTGTAAAAAAAAAAAAAGAAGTACATACATACAATAAATTATTATTATACATTGATATGACTAACACAAGCCACATTTTCAAGAATACATTTAAATTTTATCGAGTTTAATGTTTAAATAGTATTTTTGATTTGACCAGTAGGGGGTGCAACTGCACCCCTGCAAGATTGCCTATGCAAGCTGAACACAAGCCCAGCTTATCCCCTTGCACCAAGCTGTATTTGGATCAATGCCCATATTTCACTTTAAACCAAACAGTCAAAGCTCTTTAGTTAAACATCCTAGTCTAATGGTCTCCTATACAGGATGCAAAGTGTTGGCCAGTTACAGCTGGACAAGTGAACAGCTACAAACATAAGTAAGTTAATGGTCCTCCCCAGCCAGGTCGCCACCTCCCAGCAAGGAGAGGCCATGTTTTCTTTCCCAGATGGAAGACGAAGGTAATGGAGTCTTAACAGAACTACAGACAGACAGGGTGTTCCAAGAAATCCTGGGAGTTTTACGTACACAAAAATGTTCTGAGGGCACAAAGAAAAATGATACCCAATCAGATTGTAGAGGAGGTGGGTCCAAGCAACTAGAAGAGGCGGGGCCTAGACATCTAATTGGTTGTTCCAGCCTCCTCTAGTTGCTTAGACCCACCTCCTCTAACACAGGAGTAAGAGTAGAATAACCATTAGAACTGACTGACCAGGGCAGCGTTAGCGCTACCAACAAAACTACTGAAAAAATGAGCCAAGGAAGTGCACCCAACTGAACCAGCCAAACAAGTCTCAGTAATCAGATAAGCTACCTGTAAGCAGCAGTCACAGCTAAAGCGTGGACAGATACCAGAGTCAGAGTGAGCAGCTCTTGTGGCTGTTTATATAGCTTAGTTAACCGCTGATACTTCCTGGGGTCAAAGTTTTGTGTTCCCTCCTGCAACATCCAACATCCATTCCTATCCAAAAGTATATGAATGTCTTGACGTCTTTTCTTGTTAGCGGTGAGTTAGGAAGACAGTGTGTCTGGACTGGGCCAAACCCTGATACATAAATGGATCTTCCAGTGAGACAGAGCCATTCGTCTCTGTGTTATGATGTACGTCTCCGACAGCTGGCCCAGGAACAAGCACATATACAGACAGCCGGACATACAAGATTGCGGCAGCCCCGTCATTTATCCTGAGCAAACCGCAGAGATCGATCTCCATCCCAGCGCTATGCATGAGGTCGTCTGCATGGCCTCCTGTCACCTGACAGAGCCCAGAAATCACGATTCACCCGGAGACACACCTGCAGGGAGAATGAAGCTTTTGGACCATTTCTGCAGGCACATCCATTCAAAATTTCAACTGCGTGGACTGGAGGACCTTCCCATGGTCTCATCACTCTGTAGACACGCTCAGGTGAGATTGCCGCAATCTCTGCTTTCAAAATGAGGCTTTTGGCCCTCAGACCCAGCAGGCGAATCTAGAACCACAAGCTGCACCATAAAAAGCCTTTTCCCATGAAAGAGGACAGTGCTACACCTGGCCTGTAGGGGCGCTGCAGCTCCTGTAACTGCTTGACTAGTATCTGTTTTGCTTGACCTGCTTCCTCTCTTGACCCAAACCTACATATACAAGTAACTAAACTTGCTAGCTGGGCACCTCAAAGTCTGAGCCATTTAGGTGAATGACTCCTGAAATGTATATTATGATAATACTTATATGTAATGTAATGTTTCATTTATTATTGTATATACTGTACCAATGTTTATGGACAATGTAAATAATAAAATACATCAAAAATGTAGAGAATGAATGAAATGTGAGGAACTTCTGGGAGAAAATGGGCACTAAGGCACCAGGAGTGAGAAAAGGGTGATTTGCTGCCTGAAGTGGCAGATGTGTGAACCGTAAGCTAACAGACTTCAGCTGGAACGCAGGAACGCCCCAGGAGCCTATAGCAGGTCCCGTATCTGCAGACAGCTGCGCAGGAACGCCCCAGGAGCCTATAGCAGGTCCCGTATCTGCAGACAGCTGCGCAGGAACGCCCCAGGAGCCTATAGCAGTTCCCGTATCTGCAGACAGCTGCGCAGGAACGCCCCAGGAGCCTATAGCAGGTCCCGTATCTGCAGACAGCTGCGCGGGAACGCCCCAGGAGCCTATAGCAGGTCCCGTATCTGCAGACAGCTGCGCGGGAACGCCCCAGGAGCCTATAGCAGGGCCCGTATCTGCAGACAGCTGCGCGGGAACGCCCCAGGAGCCTATAGCAGGGCCCGTATCTGCAGACAGCTGCGCGGGAACGCCCCAGGAGCCTATAGCAGGTCCCGTATCTGCAGACAGCTGCGCAGGAACGCCCCAGGAGCCTATAGCAGGTCCCGCATCTGCAGACAGCTGCGCAGGAACGCCCCAGGAGCCTATAGCAGGTCCCGTATCTGCAGACAGCTGCGCGGGAACGCCCCAGGAGCCTATAGCAGGTCCCGTATCTGCAGACAGCTGCGCGGGAACGCCCCAGGAGCCTATAGCAGGTCCCGTATCTGCAGACAGCTGCGCGGGAACGCCCCAGGAGCCTATAGCAGGTCCCGTATCTGCAGACAGCTGCGCAGTGTGAGCCACAGAATGAGCAGACGGCGCTGCCTTCACGAAGCATGAGAAAGTGCTAACATTGCCATCAACAGTATCCTGAGTATATATATTAGTATCTGTATATACCCTTATATATATATATATATAGGGCTGTCAAAATTAACAGGTTAACGCGGATTAATCCATCATCATGATTAATCTGATAAAAAATTTTTACGCAATTAACACATCTGCAGCTCTTTATACGTAGGTATTACACCTGTGAATGCCACCTTCGTGACAGTCAGTCAGTCTGCCTGGAGTACGCCTGCGTTCTGGGAACGCACACGACGCCTGCGCTCTGGGAACGCGCACGACGCCTGCGCTCTGGGAACGCGCACGACGCCTGCGCTCTGGGAACGCGCACGACGCCTGCGCTCTGGGAACGCGCACGACGCCTGCGCTCTGGGAACGCGCACGACGCCTGCGCTCTGGGAACGCGCACGACGCCTGCGCTCTGGGAACGCGCACGACGCCTGCGCTCTGGGAACGCGCACGACGCCTGCGCTCTGGGAACGCGCACGACGCCTGCGCTCTGGGAACGCGCACGACGCCTGCGCTCTGGGAACGCGCACGACGCCTGCGCTCTGGGAACGCGCACGACGCCTGCGCTCTGGGAACGCGCACGACGCCTGCGTTCTGGGAACGCACACGACGCCTGCGCTCTGGGAACGCACACGACGCCTGCCAGTGAGAGGCGCCATCGCTGCTTTCCCCTTCCGGGTTGGTCACAGTCTTGCTGGTAGTGCTAGAAAAAAATGTGTACATTGAACAAGGCCTTGGTGGGAATTGGGACCAGTAAAATGTGTCACAAAAAACAAATTGCCCATGAAAGAGACGTTACATTGCACAGACACTCAACTGCTTCACTGGAATATGCAAGTATCACTAATAAACTACTAATTTACTGCAAAATAGCCTGTCAGTCATGGTCAGATTGCCACAGTCCTACTGCTAAACTGTAGGCCGGCTCTGGACCCATCTCACCCCGGCCCCCGACTCTCATCTCCCCCCGCCTGAAGACTGTGGCCCTCAAAAGTAAGACTGATTCATTGAACCCCCCACCCCCTCCAACCACTGCCCCCTTTTTCCACGTCATATGATCTTGGTTGCCATAGCAACACTGCCACTCTACTTCCTGCACCTTTGGACTAACTCTCATCAGCAGCAGAGCCGCTCTTTGGTTTTCCCTTTCGATCGCTCTCCCCATCTCTACATTTCTAAGAGCAAAAAAAAAATAAAATAAAAATGCATGATGGATTGCCCGTTGCATGTCCTTGGCGAACTTTAAATGTGCTGTGATCTTCGTCTCTCAGAGACTATTATGCATCATTAGACCTCGAATATGCACCGCAGAGTCATTACTTTATATTACTACTGTGCCACCTTACAATTAAACTTTAGTCCTGTCCTAAATATTAATTATACAATATTGTGGGAGCTGAAGGGAAAGGGGAGTTCTGTAATTTGCTGTTTCAAGCCAAAGGCTCTGTGTGTAATAATGACTTTTACTTACGGCTCTTTAGATTCTCAAGTACTATTGGAATTCAGTTTAAGTGTCATTCTGACAGCAATTCAGAGTCTGGTTTTCACAAGCTGCTCCTTACTCCCTAATCATTTTTTTTTCTACCTGCCAATACATTGTAGTTTTTCATTATTTTTAAATTTCCTGTTACAGTTTTACAGTCTGGACCCATTAATATAATATAGCTAGGTTGTTTCACTGATGCATTTTGGGTTAAGTACTTGGCTCAGTAGTTTAACAACAGCCTCATGTGCCTTTGGTCCAGTTTTTTGGGTCCAGCCTGTGGCTGCTGTTGCCAGGCAGCCTGCACTGATGGAGAGCAGCAGGGACGAGCTGATAAAAGAGGCAGGGAAAAGGGTTAAGCCTCGCAGATCCGGAAGGCGAGGTGTGCAGGCAGCCACACGCGGGGCAGCCGGGCCCTGCTCAGACGCGATTACCTTTCTGACAGCCCCCGCTTCCTATACTTTACGCTCAGAATAGTTTAATCACAGTGTCACCATTCACACAGCCATCCTGCCCACCACCTGCCTGGTGGAAAACAGCACTGAAAAGTTCACACATATATGCACTTTCAGGTGACCTTTTCATTTTGGAGTTTGTTGTTTTCTGGGTTTTTTTCTGGCCCGCCTGCCTCTCTGCTGTATATTACTTCAGCCCTAATAGCGTGGCAACAGGTCAGAAATCCTAACGACTGTCATACATGCAGGGGTATAGGTTAATCTAAAGAAGGATTTATACTTAATGAAATGTGGATATATGTTCCTGAAGGTTGGTTTCATTGAGAAAAAAAATGTATAGAAAAGAGGTTGTGTTTTAGAGTTTATGTATAGATTTTAACTGAATGGCCTTGTTCGGTTTTCTGAAAACCATTATTCTCTGCTCGCCGCGAATTCGAGTGTAAGCAGGAATTAGCAGAGCAGCAGTAAATGCGGTTGTTAAACTCGACACAGTCCGTGAGTCAAACGTGACAGAACTGATTGTCTCGATCGATGTGACAATCAGAACAAGCCGAGTCTCCGTGAGCCTGACGCCATTCTGCCATTCTGTAGGCTTGAAAGGAGTCTGCTGAAGCAGGGAGTTCCGGAATCTAGCGAAGAATGGCTTCTTTTAATCACTCGGCGGTTCAATGATAACATCTCCGGTCCTGTCCTGTCCTTGTGGCCCAGGCATGGAAGACATTGTTCAGGTAAGTAATTGTAGCAGAGCGCTATACTCAGCGGGAGCTTCTACAGAACTTCTGCGTCCTTCCAGCCGCATTGCAGAAGATCGGAATCATTAGAGTGAAGGGTGACATTTCTATTAATTAAGTTATTAGTGGAGTGGGAATCACTCGGGACAGGATGAAATGCAGAAATGGATTGGGGGTATGGGATGGTTTGGGGGACTTTGAGGGTTCCAGGAATGAGTGAGAACTGGGGCAAAAGCAGCCAAGTCGGGGAAACACAAATTGGCGGAAATAGGTGGAACAAATCACATGACTCCTCCCACTTCAGCTGACCACACCCATCCATCACATGATGCAATTCCTACCATGTTCACATACAGGCTACATGGAGACATTTGCTATTGTTATTCCTACTGTAATGTGTGACTCACGCTCACTGCAAGCAGGAGCGCTTTATAGTCCATGTTACTCAGGAGAGAGGATTCTGGGGCTTCTGTCTGGTGTATAAACTGTTAGAGGTTCATCTGGCCACTGATTTAGATGTGAGAGATTGCGTCGTAATTTTCACTTGCATTTTTGTGATACTTTTTCTGCTCTGTGCAGCTAGGTATTTTACTGCCAGATCCAGCATTAATCACCACGGATTAATCACCTAGCTGTAGATTCCAGAAGCAGGAATCCTTAGCCATAATAATGTAGAGTCACACCCAATGGAAGGAATCCCGGCAGAATTCAGGCTGAGACAATGATCACAAAGGCTGGTTATTCTAACCCAGAATGATGGGCCAGCGCTTGCCGGTCCCCTCATGTAATACTGCGGGACATTGCCCTTGAACCAGCTCACTCAGAAAAGCCACACAGCTATCCCAGCTAACAGGGAACATTCCCAGAACTTTAGCCACCGTTCTGTGAAGGTCTTCGCAAAGTTGGCAGGGAACGTTCTTACTGTAACGTTGACGGAATGTTATTTACTAATTATTTGCTGTGGGAAGTGACAGTGTTCCCTGCTGCTCTGCCCTGTCCTTTGTATGCTTTTAAATAATGGTTCTTCATTGTAGTAGTGGAATAACATTCTAGGAACATCAGTAAAAATGGACGTTTTGAACTTTAAACATTCCTAGAACAAAAAATGGTAACACTTTACATTAAACACTCGTGTATAATGCGTTATCGATACCAATAAAGTATTATATAAACAGCTATAACTATTTATACAAAGGCATAACACATTATAGCCATGTGTATTATGTATTACGAATGCTCTATGAAGCTCTCCTCAATAATGTGCTATAAATATCTTCATAACACATTATAATGTCTTATACTGACCATTATAATGCATTATGAAGGTATCTATAGTGCATTATAGATGAGAGCTTCATATACCATTCATAATGCATAACAAATATGGTTATAATCTCTTTCTGTTTTTGCCTCCCAGTTAATCTGTAAAATTTGTAATTAACAAGGATCACTCTAGTTGCAAAATACTTGCTGTAATTCTGCACAGCAACTACAGTGATTTAGTAGTTAAATTTGAAATTACTGACATAAATCCTTTCAGGCAATAGCAAATAATACACGAGTACAGGGCAATTGCTTTCTGATAGCAGTACGTTTTCTGTTATACACTTAAAAGCGTGGCCAGGAAATCCAGATCAATTATTTGCACAAACGAATATTTACTGCAAGCTAATTATTCTCTGCAGGGGGGACTTGCTGCGTTTGATGTGTTTTGGCATTGGCAAGTGACAGTTCAGGAAAATATGCAGCTTCCTGAGGTTTTATTCCACCGGGAATTTTTAAATGTCGTGCAGCTAGAGAGAGAGAAGCTGGAGTTCAGTTCTACACTCTCCATTTTCACAATGTAAGGCAATTAAACAGAAAGCATAACGACTAAAATAAAAACCAACCCCGACGACAGGAGACCCCAACACCAGCCGTCAGCAATGAAAGGGCAAAACCCAGAATGCCTGGTTCCTGTCGTCTGTTTTCTAGCCAACTGCACCATGAATGAACAGCACAAAGTTTCCTGCACCCATGATAGTGGACAAACTACAAGAGGAATTTAATTAGAGTTTGAGTTAAACAATCAAGCGTTATAATAAATAAAGAAATTTAAAAAGCCACCCTACAATTTGCATTATGCTCACTGGAGCCAAACAGTCAGAATTAATGTGGTAGGAAAAATGAGGGGGGGGGGGCAGGAATGTGCCACTTCATTCATGATTATTAATTTAAATAAGATTGAAGATATTCAGCTACTGGACTGTAACACAGTCGCTCAGACTCTCACTCTGCCGCAATGCTTATTTGTCCGTGATGCGTGAAATGTGGTATTCCTCGGGGTGACAATTAACACGAGCGATGTTAGCGACAAAAAGCCCTGCTTAATTAGCCTTCGTGTGAAGCCCCGCTGGATTTTAAAGGACATTATTTCATGCATCAAACTCCTCTCCTGGTGCCGGGCCACATCTGATTTAAGGATTGGGGAGAAGCAGCCGATTGTTAAGCTGAGGCGCTTGAAAGGGCCGTAAATCCATAAAAAATGAAAGGCTTTTAGAAAGTGCCATTAGTGTAATACCGCGGACTCATCCAAGTAGCTTTATGCTAATCGAACAAGCTTCAAATACCTGAATCCCCATCATTTTGTCCCCCTTCTCCCATTAGTGTCATTTCACGCTCAATGCTTTCGAAAACACTTGAGGGAACAAGGGCAGAGAGAAGGAGGAGAGAGAGAGAGGTTGAATATGTGGAGGAGAGAAATATGCACTCATCTGTTTTTTTTTGTTTTGCTGGACACGAAACAGGTCAGAGGTTACGGGCTGGGGCACGGGGTCTCTGGTGCCCCCCACCCCCAATGCAACTGCCTGCCTCCCCCGCATCTCTACCACGCAGAATGGGGTTAGACCTAAAAATAGACCCGATTGACTCATTTTTTAAAATGTGTGTCAGGTCTGCAAGATGGGCCTGACCTGAGGGACTCGCTCGCATCCAAGGCCATTAATTTCTTTCTGCACCCGCTACTCCTCCCTAATAGGGCCCCAGTAGAAAAGCCGTAGCTGATCAGCACGCGGGGGCGCTGCCAGGGGGGTCTTCGACAGCTCCCGGCCGAACCCTGGCGTTTGAAAACCAAACAGGTGGGTGGACCTCGGACCCCTTACACAGCATTCTCTGAGGCTCTTTAATCTTCTAGCATTCCAGAACTTTCCGAGGTCCACCTCAGCATGGGCTCCTTGGATTCTTAATCGTCCCCTTCGGACCCCAGTTCTTTTCCGGTTCGAGGAAACAGCTGAGAATTAGTCAGGGGTGACAAGGGCGGATTTTTTTCACCATGATGCACGTGGCTTGTTGATGCAGCCCTGCTGTCAAACGGCAGCCTGTCAGGCTGGAGAAAGCGGTGAGGAAGGAAGCCAGGCCACCGTATGAATGGAAGGAATGTTTGCGCGAGATTACATTTCATTTATTTAAAGGATGCTTTTCTCCAAAGCGACATACAATTCAGAAAACAGGCTCAGCCGATCCCAGCAGTAAATGGGGGTTAAGGGCCTCAGTCAAGCCCGATGTTGAAATCGCCCTGAGCTTCCAAGACAAGGAAACAGAGCCTATATACATTCTTTATATATATATATATATATATATATATATGCCCATACAGTTTATATGAAACATAAAAACTTTATATACATGTCCAAGAATGTGTACACTTCATATAATATTTACATAATGAATATTTAAATGCATGTAAATACACTGCATATAGCAGGAACACACAGAAAGCAGGAAATCTTGCAGAATGATGAAGAGGTGCAGAAACCAAGCTAATACATTTTTCATATCTGCTAAATAGTGGAGTATATTTCCTTATTAAAAGTCCATCCTGTAGCACTTCCTGTTAGCGCCCCGCCGTCATGAGTCACATGACGCACGCCCTCACGCTTGCGTGCGTCATGTGACTCATGAAGAGAGCGACGACCGTGATTCGCCGTCCGATGCACGCTGGGCCACAGTCATTTTTTGTACAGGTTTAGTCCCATGTAATGGGGTCCTGAGTGTAGCCCTTGAAGAGTGGCAAACAGGAAGTGATGAAAGATAGAGGAATTCCTCCATGCAATGAGGTGTGACGACGCATCATCGCGTGTGATTTGTCGTTTTTTTCACCGCATGGGCCCGGTTTCTGCATCCTCGCTGGATGCCACTAGAGGGCGACGTTCATTACTTGCGGCATCCACAGAGGGCAGGCTGCTGGTTTAATGACCAGCCTCGTGACCGGGTGCTTATGCTTATGTCATTGACAGGCGGAAATTATCAAAGAGCCCAGATTGAGCCGCGCTTTAAGTACCTTTCAGCAGATAAAGGCATGCCTGGCTGATTTTGCGCAAGCTTGATACACACCTTTAAACACCTTGGTATTTTCAAGACTTGTGTCTTTGTCTTAAGGCTATGGCCTCCCCCTCTGCCCTGTTTCCCGAGGTTTGACACTGGAAGCACTTGATGGGAGTGCTTGTGTGCGCATGGCGCTCAACAGGGACAGGCTGACAGACGGCTTTCTTGCTGCCCCTGCATCGGATGGTCTGTGTGGGCTGTGTAGGGGAGTGGTCACCCTCCCTCCGCAAGGGCACAGAGCAGGTAGACCACGGGCTTCCTTAACGAGGGCCCCCATAATTAGACTGGTAGATTAAAGTAGATCATTGTTGGGATTTAATGAGTTCTCATCAGGCTTAGAGAGAGCCCCGCGCTTATTGCGTTAACCCGTCACGGCTGCCTTTCAGAGCGCCAGGACCTCGTCACGCCTTTGGAAAGAAAAAGATTCCTCTCATTGTTTATGGGCCACGTAGGAAGAGATGGTGCTGCATCGTCCAGCAGTGACCCTCGACGGAGGCCATTAGCCGGACGACTTGGCTGAAGCCAGGCCTGTGGTTCTAACATTCTAACGTGCTAAAGCACTAATACTCTGGGTTACATCCCGCCTAGGGAGGACGTAGGAAAAGCTTGTGACAGGAAAGTCCAGTCCATTCCCTTGAGGAATGGACAATTAGCTGCTGGGCAGGAACCAGGGAGAATAAACCTGACATTAGACCCACGAGACATTAGTGCCACAGCAATAACAGAGTTTTCAAATCATAAAAACTTTTACAGATTCATAAACGTCTTGCCGGTTGTGCCTTATGAAATTATGCAGCAGTTCTGTGGGTTATTACACACACATGGCCGTCGTCTCCTTTTACCAGAGTGACGAGAATCCTGCACTTTGGTTGCCATGGCGCTGATCATGTCATCACAACGGCCGCCTTGATTAACGGACCGGACGTGGTCATTCACGGTTCAGCGTTGTCGCTGCCCGGTTCTTCGGCAGAGTCCAGATTTGCCACGTTTTGGCAGGTGACATCGTTCTGGGAGAATCCCGGCGCGCACTCCTGCTTCAAAGGCGAAAGCTCAAGTCGCAGATGAAAAAGAGACCCTTGGGGGCATTTGCATATTGCATTTTGCCTTCCTTGCAGGAGGATGGGATACAGCAGGTGTTTAAATAACATTAAGGTCTTTGATGTTTCTCCTGCCCTTCACACACTGTACACCGGTTATTGGCCTTGCGTCTTTAAACCTACCATGACGGCTCTTAAATGCCACATTTTTTGAGATGCAAGGCTTCAGTCACACCTTCATGCAAAGCGCCATAATGATGTCATAAAAAGAGAAACAGGAGTTACAGCGAGGAGCGCAGAAAACATGCGTCGCAGGAAACTTAGAGAAGCAGCCATCTGAACTTACTACTAATCATCACACTGAGACTAACTAGCTAAATAGCCAATGGGGGGAGGAGTCTGTATGTGTGTGTACATAGCTCTCTGTCCAATTTTATATATCTGTGTGCTCTTCAGCTGTAAAAGCAGAGCACTCTGTTCACTTTCACGGATCTGTGTGTTCTTCAGCCATGAAAGCAGAGCACTCTGTTCAGTTTTACGGATCTGTGTGTTCTTGAGCCGTGAAACAAGAATAGTCTGTTCAGTTTTTGCACCAGTGATCTGCAGTATTACGCAGCATTTTAGGACAGGAACTCACTGTGGCCATACAAAAGAGTACAGACGCATTTGTACTGATTGATACAGATAATTAAATGGAGATAGAACGGCTAACAATGGCACGGCCCCCTACCAGACGGTGGCCATGCTGTGACCCAGAAATTATTTTGTGTTTGCATGATCTCACTGAATCAGTAAATTAGCCTTAGGCTTATGACTTGTGTTAAGGTGGGCTTGCCACTGTGCTAGCTCACACACAATGTTATACCTTTTTCATGCAGTGGAAATGTACCACTGGAGTCCTAATTCTTGTTGCAGTGTTAGGAGTCCTAACACTGGCTGCAGTAAACATAGGGCAGAACGATTTATCGATTTCAAATCGAAATCGTGATTTGAAACAACGTGATTAGCAATTAGCGGTTTTGGAAATGCATTACACAGCACGTTTCACTCAGGGATCAAAACTGTCCCAAGAACAGTTGTACAAATTGTCGTGTTTCCCGGCCGCCAGTCACGCTCACCAATCAGAGGCGGCCCAAGGCGACTGCGTATTCGCCCACAACAACGTGAGCCCCAAGGAAAACGTTACAGTCATGGTGTGAACAAATACCGATTCGGATGCTGAGCTATTAGTGAAGTAGCTACCTATTTCCTGGCCAGAGATTGTTTACGAAAAGGTCCAAGTAGCCTTAGCTGCAGGATCACTATTGGTTTTTTTTTGGAATTGTTTTACTGTAATCGTTTTATTTTTATTGCTTTGTTTAACTTAACACAGTCATAGTTTTTGTGATAATTGTTTTATGTTTGAAGTAATCAACACAGCATCAGATCTTCTACTTTTGCAATAGCATGTAGACCAGTTCATATTTTGATATCTCATGTGGTGATGCTGCGTCACATGTTTTAAATCTGTTACACAATGAAGCTTGACTTTTAAAAAATTATATTTCAAATCAAATCACAATCGCGATATCTGTCAGAAATATCACGAGATATTTTCCCCAAATCGTACAACCCCACCTAGGCATAAATGAAAATATAATAATATGCCTGATATTTATAAATTTACATTTCAATTTAGCCATTATTAAAATGACAGAGCATTAGACTGAGTTACCATAATAAAAAAACATTCTGTACCTTGAAGGTTGGCACCTGATTTATAAAATGTATATACTACAGAACTTCATTAGAGTATTACACCCTTTTCCCTTTCAGATTCATGCTAGATACATTAGATGCCGACAGTTAAACTTGTCATTACATGTTAATTAGGAATAATTTATGTTGGTGTGCATGTTCTTATTGTTTTTTGTCACTCTCATAAAAGGGTGAGCAATCTTGTTAGTTAACTGAAAGTAAACAAGCCATTAGTGAGGTCGGTCTAACGGGTGCCATTGCCGGGACTGTGAACGTACGTGACCCCAAACATCTGGGGTTTCTTGGAGAAGAAAACACAGCAATGTGTTCGGAAGACGACAAAGGCAAATGGCTCATCTCCTTTAAGGAAAACCACTCAGTTATTCTAGTACATATGATATACCAAGCAAATTCACTGTGTGTAACTGCGTGTAAATCATTTGATAAGCTTGAAGGTGGTTGATGAGGCAGTTAAAACTCCATAAATCTGTATATCTGACACCCGAGACTCTGACAGGCCACCTGTCTGTTGTACTCCCGTCTGACACGCACACACAGACAGAGACACGCACCCCATCTTGGCAGAACCAAAGGCAGTGTAGCTTTTCGACAGGTCAGTTTGTCCCCGTGCCTCATGAACGCCTGCAGCCTCATTTTGCCGGAGGCTCATTTTGCCGGAGGCTCATTTTGCCGGAGGCTCGGGGGCTGAGGCAGGCTTCTTGTGCTAGATCCGTGAACCATAATGGCACCAAACGGTCACCAGGCCATGACTCAGCTCCTCTGCGTTTGTTTGTTTTGATCTCAGTTTTGCATAATCGGGTAGGAGGGTTCGGCTCGGCATAAAGGGTGGGAAATGGCCGTGCTGTGCTCCGACAGCCCGCGAAATCAATTAGCCGCATCGACCAGGCGCTAATTAAATGGCGATCGCCGCCTAAGAATACGATTACGGCACATAAAGGCCCGGATCTCGGGCGCTAGGAGGCGCCAATTGATTTCACAGAGTTTCTGTCAGAGAATATCGGCAATGAATTATTCAGAAATAACATGTTGCGGGGGGGGGGGGAGTGGGATGGGTTTGGCTGACCTTTAACTGCACTTGAGGAGTAGCTGCATGTGAGGATAGAGAGAACCGTGGTCCTAATGAGCCGGCCGTGCTGGCAGAGTGCGGAAACACGGCGGCCCCCCCTGCGCGTCCAGGGTTAGACCCCAGCCCTCCCATCACCCTGTACCACATCAACAGCTGGAGAAGCGGTTGACGGACATTAGCACATCGTTGCAAGAAATGAATGACAGTATTTGCATGTATCCAAATGTATTTCCCACACAGATGCTGGTTACAGCATCTCAGCTAACAAGTTTTGGTGACAATTGGGGAAATAATGTAGTACTACATCCTTAATTAATGCATGAATTAAGCAGCAACTAAGTGTTTGTTAAGCACTGATCTCAAGTTCATACATCATTAATCAATCATGACAGTTCATGTATTTCATGGGGAAACCTATTATAATATTAGGTCATGATTTGTTCTTGAGTAGTAAATAAGTAATTTTTGCTCCCTCAAGTGAATTCTTACCATTATTAACTAATTAACTAATATAGTGCCTGAATGGAATACATGTACGTCATGATTAATTAACGATGAATAAGCATGGTCATACCTCAGTAATAAAGGGGCATCGAGCTGGACGGAGCGTTAGAACGGATGAATGAAACATCAACAAACAGAAGGATTTCTGTTTTAATGTTAACAACATAGCGGCTCATTGGGTTGCACTCTCAACTCAAGAGTCCCACCTCCACCACACATGTATGTAATTTGCATGTTCTTCTCGTGTTGCATAGGTTTCCTCCTGCAGTCCAAAGACTTGCAGCCAGTCTAATTCTAAATTGTCTATAATGCATGATTGTAAGTGTGTTTGTGTCCTACAATGGAAAAACATCCCTTCCCTTGTGTTAGCCAGCCTTGCTCTGTTTGGGAAAAGGTACAGGCTACTATGACCAAGATAAGTAATTAGAAGACAGATGGATGGAAATATTAATATTTGAAATATCCAAATAGAAAAGATTACGAACATTGGCTATGCTATTGATTCTACTGAGTCATTTTCACATATTTTGACATTTTTCAGCAGATCTTGATCCAACGCAACTCAGAAGGCTTGCCGTTGAACCATCACCATTATGTATGTTTGTGACATCATTAGAATGATTGATCAGTGGCACTGTATGATCCCAGCTCACTGAAGCTCTTCGACCCTTGCAGAAAACCCTTCACTGCTGTAGATTGAATTACAGCAAAACTTCGGCCAATCAGCAATGAAACCAGGACAAAATTCATGTCAATCCTCGGTGCGTCTTGCCCACGAGCCAGCCGGAAAGTCATTAAAATTCGAATGGTCCCCTGTTACGGTTTCCGTTAAAATGCTCACACCATCTGTTTTCACAACTGTTTACACAAAACCTGTTGGAAGAGCACTGCACAGCTGAGAAGCTGTGAGACACAGGGGAGCCACAGAGCCAGACGGGACAGAATGAGGCTTAGTGTGAAGAGCATCCCAAGCATCTCCACAACCTGCTTATTTATTCTGTGGCTTAGACAGATGTTGTCATAAAAAGTGACCTACATTCCCCGCACTTTGTGTACAGTTTAATATTGCAGTTCCGATCAATGACCATTTCAGATCAAGAACTCAGAGCCGATACTCCTGTAGTCCAACTTCTTAAGAGGTACAGCCCTGCCACACCCTGTAATCTGATGGAAATTTCCAGGCCTGCCAGATAGATCTTAATCACCTGTCACGAGGGCCCGACAGTCTGACAGAGCACTGGCTTGGAGTTGGGTTGAGCACCAGAAATGACTCATTTCAGTTCCATTATCATGAGCTCCACAGACACAAAGTTGGAATTTACTCATAGTGACTTGGTATAAATTTCAGTGGGGAGGTAATTTTATGCTGCACACTATCATTCTACATTTTAAACTCCACATAATATTGAGGAAAATTAAAATGTATAATATATATGGGAAATGAAATTGGAAATATTGAAAAAAGGAACCAAAGCCAAAAAGCATATATGGACAGCAAAACAAAATTATTTTTATCATTTAAAAGATGGAAAAAATGCCTTAGAGACATATATCGATTCAGAGAACTTTACCCAGATGTGTCACTGAAGCCTTGAAAGAATCTGAACAAGCTGTGAATGCTGAGATGTTTTAACAACAATGCTCTCAGTTTGACAATTCCACACGCCACAACAGTCCCAGGGCATGGTTGGCGAAACCTGCACAATGGTGCAATCATCAGAGAATTCCATATGACGACACTCAGGCAGATTAGGTCTCTGGGCTAAAGATCCTAGCAACGCCCCTGGTTTTACTTATATCAAACTTCTGGGCTTGCAGGCCTGGCCTTGTTTATTTCGTTTTTGTGTGAAAAACACAACAGACAAGCCAACTGCAGAGAGAGACCATTGATTACCTGTACCCCCTGGGCGCTGTGCAGCATAACTAGACGGGTGTACAGAAACGAGGCCCTTTGGGAAGATTGTTTTGAACCGAAGGCTTGGACAGAGTGACTAAATCACAAGCATAGACTCTATTTCTGACTGAAGGTCTCACCATGCTCTTCTTGCAGGGTTGCATCCTCTTCAGCTTGTGTTAATTTTGCACCCATTGGTCCTTTGGGTTCCTTGTCTGTCAGCATTTTTATTCAGCTTGTACCTTGGGCCTGAAAACTGGAAGTAAATGTAACGATATAAGTTTTTGTGTTTCTGGCCGATGCCTCCTGTGAATAGGTACCGTTAGGATTGAAGCCAGCTGACGCAGTTACACTCTAAATTCTTCCCAGCCATTCAAATTGGAAAACTTTGGACTCCTAGCTGGCGCACAGCGTGTTGTAAATGTCTAATTACCTTTCATCATGTAATTTGTCTTTTTTACAGATAACTTGAGACAATTTTACATCATTAAACGAGCCGTCGTGGTTACTCTTCCCTGTGATTTTGAGAAAATGCTACGTTAATTACCTAATTTATACTATTGTGCTTGAGAGTATTTTCTTGAGGTATTTGCTTATTTTCCCTGCATTTTTCTTAGGAGCTGGTTGATACTTTTTTTTAGCTATAAAGACGTTGCCAGAATGAGCAGAATTTCAGGTGACATTCTGTATGACGCACTTCTTTTTATTTCTTTTAGTGTTTTTGCGTCAGTCGGATTCACCTGCTGATTGGTCACAAAGAACCGCTTAGACTGGATGGAACGTGGCCGGTTGGTGGTGCTTTATTGAGTACAAACTTGCGGAGTACCTGTTCATCTGGAGAACCTTTTTTCAATTCACTTCTCAGGCTTGTACCATTTTGGTCACTCCTATTGGAGCACTGTAGGTGTCCCTCTCTGGATTTGACTTGCATGACACTGCACACATTTAATTCTTATTAATAAGTTCAAAAAAATCGATCGAAATTTCTAAAAATTAAACGATCCTTTGATTAACAAACATTCATACACAAACATACCTTGAACTACAATTTAAACTCCTAATGCAGACAAAACAGTAGCTATTCAACAAAGCAAACATGAAAATATAATCACACTTAAATTGAGGACACAATGTAGTAGAGCATGCTTCTTAATGCATTAATTAACTAGTAACTGCTAGTTAACACTCCATCCAGCTCGACTGTAAGTGTTAATGTCCTGATCTCATGCATGTTCATCATTAATCAATCATGACAGTTCATGTAATCCATGCAAGAACTGTATTAGTTAACAATTAACTAATTGATTAATAATTAACTAAATTCCTGCATGAAATATATGAACCATCATGATTGAGTAATGATGAACTAACACTTAGTTACTGGGTAATGAATGCATTAATTAAGTGGTGGTTGAAGTGGCTCCCCATTGCTTCTGTGAAGTGCTTTGGGTGTATGGAAAAATGCTATATAAATGCAACTTTCATTTGTTCACGATACATTGTACATTATTTGTGTCTTCATATAAAGTGTTACTGAATAACACTAGGGAGAAATATTTCACTAAGCTGCATTGACTCAGCTTGGTTGCAAATTACTTCTGTGTTTTTGCAGCGCTTGGTACGTTTATCAGCTGCAGGAGTGCTGCAAATTCTACTTGATAAGCTGCAAACGCCATCATGACTGCAGATGTGATAACACAGCAGCATCTGGTGCCTTGGCTGCTCTGCCGCTCAAAGAGGTTCTTGCGTCGCAATACTGATGTGCCTGTAACAGCACATCAGCTGCAGATGTGTCCAAATCTGAATTTTTAATGGTATTTAAAAAGGTTTTTCTGGTATTTTTTGCTGCTTTTACATCTGGCGAATGGTCCTACTTGCTGCCGTCGGACACCACAAAGCCTCGTCCCAGCCTGCACCCCCCAACACCCAGTGATAATGCCAGGAAGCATCCCATCATGCAATAATAAAAGTCTGGTGCTATCTGGTTTTTTAAATTGCACATTACCCACACTAAGTTATTTACTACTTTTATTTTATTTACTTAATTTTACTATTGATTTATTCTATCAATATTCCGTTTTTTCAGGATTTTATTTGCGTACCGTGTACTTTCAATTCTGTGCACCACGTGCACTTGTGTGCCGCCCTTGCACCTTGCCTTTTACGCTAAATGAATGTTTGCCTTACCGCTGTATGCACAAGAATTTCCCTCTGGGATCAATAAAGAATTCTTAAATTTAAGTGTCTTCCACTGTTCCTCACCATTTGAGACATTTTCTGGAGAATCTTTCACATACTACTCATCAGCTATTCGTCTCGTGGTAATTCGTGACCTGATAACTCGACAAAATTGCTTTATAACTTTGAGCAGGAATACGTGCTGCTTGTTAATTATTCATCTTTGCTCTCTGTATTTGATTTTACTGGGTTCTCACTGCTTGGTAGGCAGAACAAGCTACACTATTTCCTGTGGCTTCTTGGCCAAGGAGGAGGGGTCTTGCAAATCGCCCCAAACAAGACCTTGAGTAATGGCTAAAGCAGGTGACACAAAGACAGAGTGACAGACCTTGCTCGACTCTAACACTTTGTCTGGATTACGACATTAATATTTTATTAGCGAGAAAGTGATGGGATATCACCTCCCAGTAAGGACAAACATAAGAGGCTCCAATGAGTGTGCAGTGTAACTGGGAGAGACCAACACACCAGTATGCAGCTCCCTCACCATGGACTGGGAATTAACAAATGGTCAAGCTAACAGCTGGTACACTCTCGTATCTTAGCAACCAAAGGCATAAAGAAGGAAAAAGAGAAAAAAAAACAAATTTTATTGCATTACACAGCCTTTATAAAGGATGTTTCTAACAGTGTGCTGTTATTTACAAAGTGGCGTAATGCAGAAGGGCTGGTAATAACATTCATCTATAGAATATCCTAATATCCTTTTTGAGTTACAATTTATAATTTTTCTCTTGGCTGAGACAAAACTTTATCTTCTTCAGAGAGACTCTCTGTCTTAGTACTTCTACGGTCTTTGACGAAACGTTCAGCATCACAGCTTGAGAAAAGCAAGAACTGTTTTTGTTTCATATAAAAGTAGCAGCATCTTTTCCAAAGTATGGACATAAAAAAGGTTAATTATCCAGTGTAACTGGTGCTGGTTACTATTCTCAGCTGGTACAAACCTTTGGTCTAGTTTGCACCATCATCCATGGAATTCTATCAAAACGCTTGCTGAGAATTATTATATTATATAATAATAAATTATTATATTTCTCATCTGGAGTTGCACAGCAGCCATTGTGGTCATGGTACGTTGTTCAGATGGAATGTATTCAGAGGTATTATGGCCTTTGGCAGGTTCTGAAGCTGTTAACAAGACATTAGTCCATGTGTCACACACAACCTAAATCAATGTGGCACTTTGGACGCTGTTGGAATAAAGGATAAAATGGAATATAGGAGATATCGAGCAGCAGACTGTGCCCTGAATGATCTGTTTTAAAACCTGTTTTTCTTCCAAGAGTTGAAAAATCACATCAAGGGGAAAAAAATTTAATAATCCACTATGCTGGGAACCAGGCTTTTATTAAAATAGGACTGGGATTAAAAATATGAAGTTCTGGATCTTTATCTTTCCATGCATGTTGGCACTATATGTGTACACATGTACAGTCCACAGCTAACCTACAAAGCACTCGGAGACTCATCCATTCTCAACAAACAGCCAATAGGATGTTTCACTGGGGGAGGGGTGGGGGTTGAGAGAAATGGCTCCAGTCAGGAATAGCTGATTAATTCAAAAATATTTTGCGCTCTGGAAAAGGTGAGAAGACAACACAGGCTGGAGGCATTTGCTCAGGCAGAACTGTGTTCAGGCAGCACTGTGTTCAGGCGGCACTGTGTTCAGGTGGGACTGTGTTCAGGCAGCACTGTGTTCAGGCGGGACTGTGTGCAGGTGAGACTGTGTTCAGGCAGCACTGTGTTCAAGTGGGACTGTGTGCAGGTAAGACTGTGTTCAGGCAGCACAGTGTTCAGGTGGGACTGTGTGCAGGTGAGACTGTGTTCAGGCAGCACTGTGTTCAGGTGGGACCTTGTTCAGGCAGCACTGTGTTCAGGTGGAACTCTGTTCAGGCAGCACTGTGTTCAGGTGGAACTGTGTGCAGGCAGCACTGTGTTCAGGTGGGACTCTGTTCAGGCAGCACTGTGTTCAGGTGGCACTGTGTTCAGGTGGGGTTGTAATGATGTGGACTAATAAGCAGAACTGTTTGGCTGTGCACATGGAGGGATGTGCTGATCTGGCTTCTTCGCCCAGGCTCCTATTTATCCGGCTGCCGGCAGGAGAGAATTGACGGTTTTAATTTCGTGAACGGATGTGTGGCACAAAGAGCATCTCATACACTCACCCTCCCCCTGAGGTTTGGACTGAAAGCATTTTGGTCTTCGGTTCACTTGCACTTACTGCCTGCTGTCCTGTACTGCACTTGCGATCTCGCCTGTCCTTATTCCCACAACAAGCCAGAACCTAGCTTCAGGGCAATTAATCACCACTTAGCAACTAGGTTCAGTAACGTTTTAATTGGTCGATTATTTAGCGTGTAATCGGTGCCTTGGTGTGGAAGAAGCTGCTGCCCGTCTCTTTCCCGTTCCCCCGGTTTTGCTCTGGACCTCAGTCTGGTTTCCGATGCTCCCCATAGTTGCTCCTCTTGAGAGCGGCGTTAATGGAGCTGTCTGTCAGCCCCTCCATGGTCACGGTGGTAGCCTCTATTTGATTGTCTTCATTTTCAGCTCCATTCCCTCCTCTGGATACTGGGTCTCACGTTGACAAATATTTCCAGTCCTCTACTGAACTCCTCATAAGTTGTGCACCAAAGGGGAACGACATTCATCCCAACCTTTCCCCTGGACTGTCACTTCCTTTGTATAAGAAGCGTAATTTTCTTTCTCTGAGCCACACGGCCTGTTTAATAGATTTAGTTGTTTATTGGTGGCCTGTAGGGCTTCTGTAAACTCCCATCGAGATTTTGGCACATCGCCCTGGAGATCTCAGTAAAATCCACCTACGGACAATTAATGGTTTGAGTCTTCGGCACAACACTGTCAAAAGATTGTTTCCGGACAGGAACGTCTGTTTGGCTCTAGGCATGGTGAGAATGATTTTGCTTTAGATGTGGCCCAAAGATCAGTGAACATCTTCTGGATTGACTCAGCTATGATGTTAGTTGGATGGTCTGATTGCGATGGACCCCCCCCCGCCCCCCCCCTGCCCTTTACCTGGTGCATCCTGGGGTTGGCTCAAAGCTCAAAGATGGAATATACTAACAGAAGAAACTGAAGAGGCAGATTTTTAAAAAAATGCAGCACTATCGCATCCACGGGTAGGTCCTAGCGGTGAAGACTTAATTTAAGCAAAGCTGTCACATGCGTTTGTTATTGTGAGCAGGAAGAACTTCCCAGCAGCTTATGAGTGACAACCAGTGGGTCTTCAGGATGTGGGGGGTGCTGGTATCCAATCAGTCAAAGCCGCCTCACTCTCTGAGGCTCCTCCCCCCGTGAGCGCAACACACCATGATCTCAGCTGACGGTTCAAACAGGCGATCCCCTCTGATCCTTCCGACGGGGGCAAAAGAGAGCGAGGAGCCTGTCCCTTTACCGTTCACTTACAGTACTCTCAGACGCCCCACCGCCCCCGACAGAGGCCTGCAAAGAGACGGGAGACTGCCTGGACATCCGCGATAACGACCCCGTGCTTCAGCAGTCGCTGCTCCGCCTTGCTTGGCCGATACCCCCAGTGAACATCCAGCATCAGAGGGACGCCGCTCTGAAGTGCGTACGGCGCGTGGGCGTGTGCGCGGACAGGGAGTCCCTACTGACTGCCCAATGTGTTACAGCTTGTATAGGAGACACAAAGGGCTTGTTTATATTCAGAATTAGAAAGTTGCTTTTGCCTGGGAATGTTCACTGTTTACTATAATTACAGTATTATCACTTTACTGCTGTGGTAAAGGCGCGGGACCAGGTTCACGCACACAAACCCTCCAGGGAAAGTTTGCATCTGGGTCCTGTTACGCAGTCTGGGCCTGGCTTTAAGAGCCAATTATGGGCCTGGAAGAAACTGATACCATCCTCTGTTTGATCACATGCCTACGAGGAAGCTTGTTTCTTTATAGCATCTTGGTATTATGATTTTCTCTCATTGTCCCTCCGTGACAGTGGCTGTAGGGCTGAGGTTCACACCTGCACACTGGCAGCACTGCGTTTCCCAAACACCGGCCAGCACCGACCTCTACGCTCTTCACACTGGCTGCACTGCGTTTCCCAGTCACCGGCCAGCACCGACCTCTACGCTCTTCACACTGGCTGCACTGCGTTTCCCAGTCACCGGCCAGCACTGACCTTTACGTTCTTCACACTGGCTGCACTGCGTTTCCCAGTCACCGGCCAGCACCGACCTCTACGCTCTTCACACTGGCTGCACTGCGTTACCCAAACACCGGCCAGCACCGACCTCTACGCTCTTCACACTGGCTGCACTGCGTTACCCAAACACCGGCCAGCACCGACCTCTACGCTCTTCACACTGGCTGCACTGCGTTACCCAAACACCGGCCAGCAGCGACCTCTATGCTCTTCACACTGGCTGCACTGCGTTTCCCAAACACCGGCCAGCACCGACCTCTACGCTCTTCACACTGGCTGCACTGCGTTACCCAAACACCGGCCAGCAGCGACCTCTATGCTCTTCACACTGGCTGCACTGCGTTTCCCAAACACCGGCCAGCACCGACCTCTACGCTCTTCCCCAGTCCCTGCCAGCTTCCTGCCCCATCTCCTGTGCTCACTGCTTCCGGTCCCAGTCTCAGAGTTCCCGTCATGTGTGTCTGGTCTGGATTTGTACTTTCTGGACCTGAACTTTTCACCTGTGGTCTTCCCTCCTTGCCTGAAACCTTCTTGAACTTTGGAACCCCGTTCATCAGCAGCTCTGAGTTCCACCAGCACCTGTGTTCCCGCAGTTCTGCCTCAGGCAGGCGCTAACCCTAACCCAGCCTGCAGGTGCTTGTTTGCTCACTGTCATACTGTCGTACTTTTGTTCTCTTTTCACTAACAAACTACTCGGGGGTTTTTGGCCAGTCTTGCCGAGTGCTTCTGTCGCACCAGCACCAAAGGATATTGTGATTGTGCACTCCTCTTTTTCGAGAGCCCTTTGCGTTCCGTCCCGCCCGGATGTGAAACGGCTGTTTTGGCCTTCCTGTCCAGGATAAACCTCCAGCGGCGGCCTGACTGCCTTGTGTGAAGGGCGTCCCGTCATTGGTGCATCGCTCAGGGCTTGATTTGGCACCAGCCACTCTCTCACTTTTCTGCTTTGTTTTTTTTTATTTAAATAAAATACATTTCATAAGCACTGCACCTCATCGGGGATTCACCGTCTGAGTGGGCAGCTGCTGCCTGAGGTGGACCGTCGCTGTCAACTCGTCTCTTAAAAGGTCTTTCTGCAAACTGCGGCCGTCCTTAATGAAAACGGAGTCCCGGCAAATTTGATTAGGCTCGGCGAAGCTCGTGCGATGGGGAAAAGCCTTCCTAAACCAACTGAGATAAAAGCCTAATCTCAAATTGCTGACAGTCAGCGAGCGGTGCCAGACAAAGCCCCGGGTAGATCAGAATCAGATCCGGGAGGTTCCGGAATCTCTACGTGCGTAATGGGCGAGGAGTCAGGAGACTCCCGAGGCTTGATGTCCTTTGACGTTGGGGTGTTTCTCTTCAGCAGGCAGCAGGTCCCGGCGCTGCAGTGGTGCCCCAGAATGACAGGAGTTACGGGCTGATTACGCCTCCGAGTCGCGGGGAGCTTACGAGGCAGCGGCAAGCTAACTCCATGGATTAAGCTCCTTTACCCAAACTTCTTCATTTAAATATAGAGCAGCAGGGAGTCATATAGTGAATAAAATTGAACAGCAGTTTTCCAAAATACTGCATCTTCATTCTCTACCCAGGATGTTCTGAGACACATTTTCACACTGGTGTCCGAGGACGTCGAGGTGTGCGAGGACGTCGAGGCTTGTGATTAACTTCCTGTCTGAAACTTGCCCCATCGCTATGCACTGGGAGAAGACCGGGTCGCGTCCTGACAGCTCATTAACAGACAGCATTATTACATCTTTCCCAGTTATCCAAGACTGTTACACAGTCTGGTCAAAGGTAAACCAGCAAATGAGACACATTTACACCAGTGACAAGCAGGTAAATACACAAATTCTGATAAAATGAATCTTTTTAGTGCATCCTGTTCTAATTCACAGGTCAACCTGTGTTCCCCCTCCCCACAAAGCTCACAACCAGCTAGTGTCTCATTAATAGTCCCTAAGCAGTACTTTATACCCTTGTCTTTGTGGTCTGTAAAACCCTAAAATGAATGTGGCCTTTCGCGGCTGTGTTTCTGCTTGAGTTCAGGTGAGGAGAGGAGAGGCAGCGATAAAGATGTGATGGAGAGAAGAGGTAAGATAAAGACATGCAGGAGGGCTTCCTTAAATGCTAAATAAAAAGTCTCCATACATTTTCCACACCCGCCTGCAGGATCACGGAGCCTATCCTGGAAGCAACAGGCACAAGCCAGGGAGCAACCCAGGCCGGGGCTCCAACTGTACACTGCCCCACCCCCCCCTTCCGAGGGCCTGCCTACAATGATGATGAAATTTAAGCAGCCTCCAAATATCTTACCCATCATGCACTGCAGTAGTTAGCAAATTCCACAAATATGCTCTTTTTCGTTAAATACAAGCTTCGACAACATAGTTTGACTACAAAACATTACAAACTATTACATTTCAAATTTGTTTTAAGTATTGAGCCAAATATTTTGTGTTATGACTCCCACCATAATGAGATTGTATACATGAAAATGAGAGTCATAAAAGTAGCATGTTACAGGCTTATTTACTATCAGAGCCTTAATCCTCATAGACGTTTTATATATATATGACATCTGCAGAGGGGAGCCGGCGGGACCCAGGGCCAGTTGCCCCAGCTGCCCTGCCTACCAGTCCACCCCTGCTTCACATGCATAGAGCCGCCGGGGCAGAGGCTCAAACCCCTGACCCGGAGCTGAAAGGCAGCAGTGCTAAGCTGTAGCACCTGTAAATCATCACATCACCTCCATGCCACCTGTAAATCATCACAAATAAACAAAACTCCACAAGCTTATTGCTGTGATACGCACAAGTATGGGGTCATGAGCCGAAGGAGAGTGGGATGGACATTTAAAGCTTACCCCCCACCCCCCCACATGCAGTCGGCAATGTGTCACACATACTCTCGATAGGCAGCTTTCACGTGCGTTCGCCTGGGGAGGGAAAAAAAAAAGGCCTCGACCCCCAAAGCTCTCTCTCTCACCGTCGCTGTGAAGAAGAAAGCACACCCGCTCAATAAATAATTAAATATTGCCCTGCAGAGAGGAGGGCTAGGCTTGGCTTCAGCCCGCCCTGTTGTTCCTTTGTCTTCATTCAAAGTGCAAAATTGACAGGCAATTTAGATGGTCTCTCACAATGATGAACAGTCCCTGTACATTAAAGGAAAACGACGGCGTACCCGTCTTATCTCCCAAACTGATTCGCTTCAGAAAGGCGGATTGCTTAGTAAACAGCAGCCAGACGGCAGCGGCAGGCAGACGCGGAGCAGCTCTGTGGGGCTTCAAGGGTGCATTCGGGTTTATAGACGGCTACTGTAAATAGTTCCTGTGTGGTGGTTTCAGGATGCAATGAGGTTATGTGTGACGTGGAATCAGATTGGGCTGTTTTTGTGCACTTTGGGGTAAAGTCCAGAGGCTGCCTGAGTGTCACAGGGGGTGGATGTCACCAGCGGAGGTGAAGCCAGGAAATCAGACAAATTTATTCACCTGTAGCTAAAGACTCATTTAAAAACAGACTCTGTTTCCTCCCCAGAGTCTTGGTTAGACACCCTTCTCCCATGCCTACTTGTGATTTTAATGCCCTCCTTGTTCCCCTATTTCCCTCTTCCCTGGAACCAAAATGGCCGCTCTTTGTCTTTGTTTCCCCAGTTTGTTAAATCCCAAAACCCCAATGAAGTCCCCGTTCTGTCCTGCTATGGATCAGTTCCCTATCCCTGCCGGGGCTAGTTCTGCTTCAGAGAGCTTCTGTGGAGAGCATATGTTCTATGAAACGGGCTACACTTGTCCAAGCACGTTTGAATCTTGAGATACAACAGCGTTTCCCAAACATTCACTACTTAAGGAACTGAATCGGCACAAAGACGGACACCTGGACACAAAACATCCTCGATGAAAATGTTGTGCTGTGTTAGACTACAGTATTTTATTCTATGATGCAACAGACACGTCACCGTAAAATCTCATGCCATGCAAAATCACGCGATAAAAATAATGGGTTATAGCAGATTATTTACCACCTGAACCCATTAAAGATCAAGCTCTTCTTTGAGCGTTCAAGCTTTTCTTTTATGTTCTGTGCAGTAACTTCTTAAATGCTTTTTTCTCACCTTGTTCATGTTTATTTATAGCGATGTAATTGCTGTTAGTTAGCGTATTAGCGCTCCGAGACATAACCATGCATAAGCCAATGTGATTTTGCCTTTTGGTGACATTATGTCCTTTTGTACAGGTGTTTAGGTTAGAAAGATAGCCCCCTCTATTGTGCATGTGTCGTCTGTACTGCGCCTGTGTCAAATTCTGCATACTTTGCATATTTATCACCTACTTCGAGTTTATTGCTCTCTGTTGTGTATCTTAGGTCTTGTATTTAATCTCAGTCTGCTTATACCCTGGTTGTTAAGTGCCTTTTGTCATGGTGTCCCCTACAGTAGCAAGCTATGCCAGTAAATATCTTGGTCATGTGGCAATGAAGACTTAGAGTTTTGGTCTCACCCTGTCCTGACAAGATCCATTAAGCATGTATAAAAGCTCCGGAACGTTCCAGAGGCAGACGTAGGAGATACAGTGGCTTGCAGGCAGCACTGAGGCTTGATGCTAAGTTCATACGAGTACGGCGTGATTTACGAGTTTAATTACATGGGGACGGCTTCTTAACGCTATAAAACGCGGCCATGTTCTTCAGGCATTGCGCTCCGTGTGTGGGGCACGACCCTATTAACCATAATTGCATGATTACATAATCATAAGTGAAGATCAGCCCCATGTAATTAGGATGATGATTTGGCCTGTGCTGTTTCAGGAGAGTAGGGGTGTATTGTGCTGTTTCTTCACCTCTTTTTGTCATTTTTTTGTGTTTATTGTGGCCTTCAGCCTCCTGCTCTTTGTTCCCGTCCTTTGCAGAGATAGAGCCCCCCCCCCCCCCCGAGACTCTGTATCGGCGCTGAGCAGTGGACCGGACTCTGGCAGGCAAGAGGCAGAAATGGGAAAATCTGTGAATGGACTTTATCTACGCCGGTAGACAGGCACTCCAGGGATGGGGGGGGGGGGGGGATGTCGTCCACACTGACCTCACAGTCCACAGCTGTAAGCAGTGAGACGGCCCCTAGTGTCACCCTCACCCCCATCCTGACTTCCATTTTGTAATGGATTCATCTCCCTTGAAATTGTAAAAAAAAAAAAAAAAATGAATAAATAAAATAAAATCCACACACGTTTAACCCATTCTGTGTCGCAGGGTTTCCGGCAGAAAGTGCACCTTACTAAGGCTCTCGGTGACCTAGTTATAAAATGTTCACCCTACATACGATGTTCTAGTTACGAGGCAGAGGACGAAAGAAGGGAGCAAGAAAGGATGAAAGAAAGAGAGAGAGAGAGAGAGAGAGAGCAAAAAACAAGCAGATTCATGAAGGGTAAAATGGAACCACTGCTTAGCATCGTCTGTGCGTGGAGAGCTCATCGTTTGGATAAAAGCGCTAAAGAGTAGCCGTTAGCGTGTGCGAAGCCCTGGCTGAGATGATGACGCTCACTCCCGATTCACCCCCCCCCCAACAGTCCCACCGTCCTGGATCTGCCATCTCACCAGGAAGGGGGTGGCGGGGCCACGTTTAGATAGTCGATCTAGCCGACGGTGGACGGGGCCAAAATTAGCAACTCACCCGATTTAGCATCGCCACAGCTACAGAGAACTGCCATTTCCTTCCCAGGAAAACCCGGGCCTGACCCCCGCCCCCCCCCCTTCCCCGACTGGCTGTCTCCCCCCTGAAAACTATTGTGAGGACCCATCCTAGCCGTCAGGGAGGCTACAGACTGGTCCTGAGCAAATAGTTATGGTGGGATTAATGTCGACAGGATTTTACTCAACCAGACCAAAGTGTGTTACGCAGCTGATTTTCCGTCCATCTGTACTGCTGCTTGATGAAGTCTCTCTTAAGGCCGTAGCAACTTAAAAACTGGCACGAGGCCTTCGCTAAACACGACCATACATCCTGCCCCATATTTCAACACATTTCTTTAGTCTAACAAAGGCATCGACCTGGCATCAGGAACATAGTGGGGGTGTCTCTCGGCAGTGTGTAAACGGGGTGTCTCTCGGCAGTGTGTAAACGGGGCGTCTCTCGGCAGTGTGTAAACGGGGCGTCTCTCGGCAGTGTGTAAGTGGGGCGTCTCTCAGCAGTGTGTAAATTGGGTGTCTCTCAGCAGTGTGTAAATGGGGCGTCTCTCAGCAGTGTGTAAATTGGGTGTCTCTCAGCAGTGTGTAAACGGGGTGTCTCTCGGCAGTGTGTAAACGGGGTGTCTCTCAGCAGTGTGTAAATGCAGTGTCTCTCAGCAGTGTGTAAATTGAACTTAATAGGAAGAGTCAAACACCATTGACTAGTCCTTAGTTGGTTTACTTGCAGGGGAATTATGCGACCCAGGAATATTGGTACATGCGCAGAACATCTGTGAGTGTGGTTTTTTATGAATACAAACTTAAATTAAACACTACCATCAACATAATAAGGATTATACTCTCACCTAATGAACCCAGTGCAATACATCCCATAATACAATCAATCAACCTTACGCACTTTAACATTTACTCATTTAGCGGCTGCATATCGCTACTGGTAACACAAAAGGCAAATATATATATATCCGAGAAAATGCAACACACTCGTGAATTAAATGTATATGCCAATATAAACAGTTTTAAAAATAACTTAAACGATGAAGTATTAATGAAATCAGGGAATTACAACTAAATACCGCTTCTACCACTTAGGGAAGTAATGCAGTTATTGGTAAGTGCGCAAGTAACTAATGCAACACTTACTTGTATATCCACGCACACTCTCAAACGTAACAGAAGGGGAGCTTTCGGCTGAGAAGTTAACTAACTAAAAAAACAAACTATACGCGCTGCCTCCCTTGTGCCAGCTGCCTGCATCTTCACTTCGCCCTCTTCCGGTCATACGTCTTACGAACGCACGTTACCAGTCCTCGTACGTGTCAACGTAAAGAAATTATAATAATTACCGGGTCTTTTGTACAGTCTCTCAGCAGTGTGTAAATTGGGTGTCTCTCAGCAGTGTGTAAATGGGGTGTCTCTCAGCAGTGTGTAAATGGGGCTTCTCTCAGCAGTGTGTAAATGGGGTGTCTCTCAGCAGTGTGTAAATGGGGCTTCTCTCAGCAGTGTGTAAATGGGGCTTCTCGCAGCAGTGTGTAAATGGGGCTTCTCTCAGCAGTGTGTAAATTGGGTGTCTCTCAGCAGTGTGTAAATTGGGTGTCTCTCAGCAGTGTGTAAATGGGGTGTCTCTCAGCAGTGTGTAAATTGGGTGTCTCTCAGCAGTGTGTAAATTGGGTGTCTCTCAGCAGTGTGTAAATGGGGCGTCTCAGCAGTGTGTAAATGGGGCTTCTCTCAGCAGTGTGTAAATGGGGCTTCTCTCAGCAGTGTGTAAATGGGGTGTCTCTCAGCAGTGTGTAAATGGGGTGTCTCTCAGCAGTGTGTAAATGGGGTGTCTCTCAGCAGTGTGTAAATTGGGTGTCTCTCAGCAGTGTGTAAATGGGGCTTCTCTCAGCAGTGTGTAAATTGGGTGTCTCTCAGCAGTGTGTAAATTGGGTGTCTCTCAGCAGTATGTAAATGGGGTGTCTCTCAGCAGTGTGTAAATGGGGTGTCTCTCAGCAGTGTGTAAATGGGGTGTCTCTCAGCAGTGTGTAAATTGGGTGTGTCTCAGCAGTATGTAAATTGGGTGTCTCTCAGCAGTGTGTAAATGGGGTGTCTCTCAGCAGTGTGTAAATGGGGTGTCTCTCAGCAGCGTGTAAATGGGGTGTCTCTCAGCAGTGTGTAAATTGGGTGTCTCTCAGCAGTGTGTAAATTGGGTGTCTCTCAGCAGTGCGACTGGTTAAAAGGGAGGTATGTCACGACACATGGACGGCACGCACTGGTACGCAGAGCCGGAATGGGTTGGGATCTTACAGACATGGAAAATGGGTTAGGATTAGGCTGCGGCTGTCCGCTCGGTCCCGGTGGCTCATTTCCGGAGCCTTCTGCAGGTTTTTTTTTCCAAACGGATTTCCCAATTTAATCCGCGGGTAAATAAGGGTCTTGGCTGCTTGGGCTCGTCACGGCTGTATTGTCTCCACAGCAGCCCCCCCTGGCTCACTGATTTGGACTCCCCTTCCAGCAATCACCCTCCGTATTTACATGTGTCTCTGGCCCCAGCTGAGGAGCTTCGTCATGATGAAGATCTGACTGACCTCCAATACTGCCCTGCAGAGGAGCACACAGATCCGGAATATTCCGTATGAAGCTTTGCCTTATTAATGCTAGGAAGACGTAATCCCCACAACAGCCATATGCAGTCAGTGGATGCTTTCTTCACACGTTTTGCCTGCAGAATTCTCCGAGGTCTTGACTCAGTGAGGTGAAGGAGACATTCCTTATGGAGTTTGGTCTGTGACCTTTGTGCTCTTGTCTGACCACATTTCCCTCTGACCAGTTTCATTTTCCCCATCAGAAACTCCCCCTATATGCAGCTTTTCTGTCCATTTTGTTCAAGGGCGACTCAAGGGTTTTTTTTAAGGTGGAGACATAAGAGGGGCCATAATTCATGCACAGGGGCCAACCAATGATATGTTCTGAAATGATGAGTGACAGGCGAAGGGGCACTCCGGGGGCCAATCAGCTGTGGCCCCACCCTGTATATAGCCCTGTCATCTTCTACACCCCCTAGACACCGTACCAAGTGAAAATCACGGAAGGGTGGCTGTTTCTGAGATGCTGGAATCACCACGTCTGAGACCAACAACCATAACATGCTTAGATCATGCCTACTGTCCGCTCCAAAGCTTAGTCGGGTCTCAGTCACATGATTCTCTGTTTAGAGGTCCAGGACGCTGGGCTTATTGAGCAGGAGTTCCTAATAACATTGCTGATGAATGAATAGTGACATGACACCACATTCGATACAAGGTTATGGAAAATGGATGGATGGATGGATGGATGTATGAACGGATAAACACGGTAATGGGGTAATGCAGCGTAAGTACGTGGCCTAAGAGGACAGCAATGGGGCTCCTCCAGGGACTTAAAGCAGGTTATGACGCAGGTGGCCCTGGTATCTCTGGGATGTCCGAGATGCTCCCAAAATAAACACCGGCTCCCAGACTCTCCAGAATCAGTATGAACCTCCCGGAAACACGGAGACTCGGGGAGACTTCAGTGGACAATCACGCAGGGCACGGACTGTCGAAAATAAGAGCGGAATTCTTCTGAGGAAAATTTGCCAGGGAAAATACCCGCGGTTTTTAGCATTTAGCGCTGAGTTCTGCTCTAAAAAATACACCCCCATGAAGCTCCCCCAGAAATCAGTTCTGGCAATAACCACCACGCTATATTATTTATAATAATGATATATTAGCTGAGTGATGGTCTGTTCCGCTATTCAGAAAATCATTTGCATCTGCTTTGGTAAACAGGTAGGAGCTGGTTGGCTTTTTGGGGACACTGCGCAGCTGAGAGTGCTGAGAGAGTGCTGAGAGAGTGCTGAGAGAGTGCTGAGAGCCATTCCTCAGCGCTCAGAGTGCTCCCCGTTCACTGCCACCCCCATTGTTAAACAAATGATACACCTGCACTCACTGAGAAAGGCATAAAAAATCTGTAAAAATACTGTTTTACATAAGAGGCTTAATGTTGTTTTCATCTATCAGGCATGTGTGAGATGAGAGTGACTGTTAGAGACTGTTTGTGCAGCAGTCGTGTGTGTTTATGCATTAGTGTGTGAGGGACCAGGACGATGGACAACACAGAGAATCGGTGGGTAGGACTGTTACCTCATATGTCCAGGGTTTGTGGCTTGCATCCTGACTCTTGTTCTGTGTGTGTGTGTGTGTGTGTGTGTGTGTGTCTCCTCCCATCGTCCACAAAGACATACTTAGGCGAACTGGCATCACTAAACTGTCCTTAGTGTGTGATTATGTTTACATACTGTTGCCCATGAGTTTTGACCCTATACTGTACTGGTATTCTGTGCAAGGTAGTCATGTGTCCTGTGCATACAGAGTCATGCTAATGGCTCATTATGACTGTACGCTAAAGAAATGCTTATTAAAGACGGATGGATGATAAGGGCGGGGATACTTTCTTTCAAAGTATTTCTGTCCTAAATTCTCTCCGCTGAGACAGAACACTAAAAATGTAATGACATAAAGGGTATTTCTGTGCTGAGTCTGCTTCTCAACGATGGTGCTCTCAGAATACACCAACAATCAAGGCATTAAAAATATGATTATATTTTTCCTCATTAATTTGCTAAATTACTCCAATGTCAACCCTCCATCTTTTCCATAATAGTACAACGTAACCCTAGTACATGAAACCGGAATCACATCAATGTAGGGGCCATTCTAGGATATTTTTATGATGGGGGACATAGGAGGGACCCTAATTCATACAGAAGGGCCATCCATATCATAAGCCAATGGGATGTTTGAAATTGGTGAGTGACAGGGGAGTAGGCGGTATGGGGACCAATCAGATTTCTGCTGACACCACTGGCTCCACCCCTGTATACTCCCAATGCATCGATTCCAGAGATGGATAACCCAGCCCAGGCCAATTATGAGGGAATTATCTGACCCCACTTAACAAGCTAGAGGTGTCCTAACCTGACACACCTTTAAAATGATGACCATTGTCTAAGGGAGAAACATGCCCTCTCTCCTTGACATCTCATCGTAGATAGGAGCTCGAAGGGCAGCTAAGCCGTGGTGAGACGTCACAGTCAGCGCCGTAGCTTAGCTGGAGATCGCCACCTCTGTGATTCGTCCCTCCCCCATCGCGTTAATAACGTGCCGATTATGGTCGCTCTGTCTTCGTGTCACCCCAGAGGTCTCCGCATTTTCTAAACCCTATTACTGTTCTGACTGCCCCATTATAAAGTATAATTTTGACCTGGACCTTTAATGGAAGCCTTCAGTAGGGACGCGGCTTGCGAGGAACACTAACAGAACTGAGAGGACCTCTTCTGAGGATGGCTGCGGTGATGTAGAATCAATCCGGGAAGGCAGATAGGGAGAAGCCCCAGAGTTTGAACAAATATGTGTCGAGGAGGGTGGGGAACACTGGCAGGGAAGTAGAGACGGATTACGGGAGTAAAAAAGAAAACCGGAGCTGAGCTCCATGTATATAAGCTGGTAGGACATACAATCAGCCACACGCGAAAAAGTCTGCATGATTTTTAGATTTCGTTGGCTTTTATTTACTACAAAAAAAAAGGCTTAAATCTCAGCCCTGTTCACCAGCCAGATGCACCTATAACACGGCTGCAGGCATATTTATAAAAATCAAGCCTATAAAGAGGGTGTCTCATATATTACCTTGAAGAGACAGGAGGAGAACTCTGGCTAAACGGTCCCACCGTGGAACAAAGGCAGATTGATCACTCCTGTTCTCAGAGAGTAAATTAAAAATACAGAATGTTTACCTACGCAGACGCCCACCCAGCCAGGCACGCAATTAAACCAGGCAGCAGAACGGAATTACAAATCGTCCGCTTCCCTATTGGCGCGGCTCATTATGGGATGTTCGGCCAGCGGGCACAGGTAGACGAGCGTCTGTGGGGCGAGCGAGATGTCAGACTTTCTGAGGAAGGAAATCATTTGATGAAGGTGGCGTGGAAGATGCAGATACGCCGAACCTGGTGGAGTTCTGTGCGATTATCTTGGGACATGTGGTGTATGGAGGGTGGGGGGGGCAGGTACATGTTTCTGTATGTCCACCTCAAGCTCGAGGTTTGAATACCTCCAGATATTCCACATATCCTGCCAGCGTTGAGAAGCATGCAGTCAGTTGAACATCTTCTTCCTGCATCACTTAATACTCCCCCTGTGGCATAGGGCTCTGACGAAAGGGGTGTTTCCCAATATGTGTACTTGACTGTACTTGTGCTCTCGCATAAACCCCCCCCCCCAGATTTCATACTTGCCCCGCCCCAAATGTCAAGGATACATCGGTTGCATCCTCGCTAAACGAGAGCGATCCCGTGATTCAAAGTTCATTCTTGGGAAGAAAGTTAGCAAGACCGGTCTTCCCAGAACCACAAGTTCAATCTTGGGTTCTCGGTACTGAGGAACACCCAAGGTCTCCAGGTATCTGGGTCCTGGGTTTAGCCTCTCCAGTGGTGCAGGGTTCCTTGCCATGTCCCCAAAAGCTTCCTGGGAAAGGTTCTGCAGTCACTGTAACCCTATACTCGATAAATGTTTAAGGATCCATATACTGTATGTACGTGCATCACAGTAAAGCAGCGTATAAAGTGGTGCCCATTTTAGCATCAGCTACACAAAAGTGCATGCTCTTGACCTTTCACGTAGATGAAACGCATCGTATTCCATCGCACAGGGTGACACAGCAGCTGAGCCAGGAATGCAGCACGCAAGTAAATCCGCAACACAGAGGACGTACGCCACACATGCCGGCCAATAGGACAGCGGCGCACACGCCAGCCAATAGGAGAACAGAACACACGCCAACCAATAGGAGAGTGGCCCATGTGCCAGCCAATAGGAGAACAGCATCGTGTGTCAATACGACTCACTCTTAAAAAAGGACTGTAACAAAGCATTGTGTAATAACACCGCATTTTGTAATAATGCGACAATGTCTCAATGAAGACATTAATTTTGGTTGTTTATTACATAATGCACAGTATTACATTTTCATCTTTACAATTCAATTCAATTCAATTCAATTTGTATAGCGCATTTTCACAGCATTGCATTGTCTCAAAGTGCTTTATATTATCCCTGCCCAAAGCCCCCAGTGAACAGCCAGAGGCGACAGTGGCAAGGAAAAACTCCCTAGAAGGAAGAAACCTCAGGAGGAACCAGACTGAGAGGGGAGCCCATCCTCCAGGGGCCGGCAGAGGAAGTCAAATGAAAGATGGCAAAACAAAATGCACCTCCAGCATTTTGTAATAACCACCACAATATGTAATAATTTATCACAAAATGGAGAGATATTTATTACATATTGTGTTCAAACTGTCTATTACAATATGTGGGTGCTATTACATAATGAAGTAAAAATTTTGTTACAATTTGTCAAGTTACTACAGTATGTAATGCAGTATTCGTACATAATGCATTGTTACAAGGACAATTGGTATAAATGACATGCTTCTGTGGGTATATATTCTCAGCAGCAGCTTTATCTACCTTTAAGTCCATGACCTTCCAGCTGCGATCCATGTTAATTTACACACAGAAAATGTCTGAGAAGCAGGCAGTTTGTCAGAGTTTGTCAGAGTTACCTCAAGCTTAGACTCAGCAAGGAGCCTAGGGGGCCGTTAGTGGGGGCTGCGGTCGATAAAACCGTCCATCCTGAACTCTGACACCGATTTCTCTCCTCCTCTGATTAACTGGTCCCTTTAAGTTTATAAGCAATGGCCGAGAGTCGTTCGATCGCTCCACTCGTCTGCCGCCCCATCTCACACTCCACGGAGCCGGGAAGTTTTTAGGACAAAAACTATATTTTTATAATCACTCATTTTGTATAGCTGACATCAGTCGTTGTATTAAATTAAGCCTCTGGTATCACGTTTGGTCTAATACGTTGGTATGTACCTCTATATTTTTACTCAAAGTAATATGAGTCTACAAATGATTCACTTGAATTTTAAACAGTCATTCAACACACAGAAAAGATGAGAATGAATTTGAAAAATGATTCAGGCTCTGTTAGGCCTAGTGAATGACTCTCATCCTGAATGCAGGCTGGGCCATAAAAAAGGTTAGTTAGGTTTCTGAAAGGTCTGTTTTACAAAAAACATCTGTGATTGGTTGCCATTTAGCCAGCCTTGGGGTGGGCGATGCTTGTGATTGGGTGGAGTTTCTTTGGACAATGGACATCCCATTGGACATTGGCTGTCATGTTGTGGAGTTACAGAAAATCATTGGCCCTTTTGACATGTGAAGACACGGATATACGGCTTCCAAGCTGGATCTGCTTGAGCGGACATGAAAGATCTCTCTCCAAAGGTCGCCTCAGATTCCATCCTTGCTCGTGTCTCCTTGCCCACTCCTCGATCCATCTGCCACATTCCGGCCTCTTTGGCACCGGGAGGCATCACAGCGGCGCTCGCTTGTGAATGTGCCTGAACAGCATCGTTACCGTGACGTCGCCGGCCACTCGGCACCTGTGTTTGCCTTGCTTCCTTTCTGTTGCCCTTGTTTGCTAACGGGAGGAATGAGAGCGAGCCGTGGGGAGCAGCGGGGCACGGGGGGGGGTCACTGCTCCGACGCACGGCTGCCACGGGGGGATGACAAGTGTCAATGTCGCGCAGACGAGCTGCTCAAGGTCGACACGCAACGAGTAAATGCAACAGCCGGCCCACATGAGCATATGACCACCTGCATATAATGGCATTCAATTACGCAAAGTGCTCACTGTGTGTGTGTGTGTGTGTGTGTGTGTCTGTGTTTCATCCAAACGCCCTTACTAACCCGGCCTCCCGGCTAATGCGGCTTGTGCCCTAACCCTAACCCAATAGCTGTTAAAGACAGATCATTAATCCTTAAAACTTCTGAACCTGCTAGTTTTTTGGGGTGAATAAACTACACCAACTCTTCAAGATTGTAGATTCTTGAATAAAGATCTATGCAAAAAATCCAGAAATCCATTATCTATATCAAACATAATTTTGGCCAAAAAAGAAGAATTGTGTCGGGATTTCATTAAACAACCTCCGCACACCACATGACCACATAAAAATGTCATTTATATGCTGCCCCCCCCCATTCCAAGTATGTGTGTTTCAAATGTTGATTTTCTATCTTCAGTTGTTAGTCAGTGTTTCTGATGTACGGGGATGAGTCTGATCTATACGAGGACAGTAAAATGTGGGCCAGTAGCTGCTGCAGCTAACTAACTAGCACACGTGGACTGAGAGATGAAGAAGCCGCTGATGTGTCCTGCGGGCGTCAGATCGAGGAGGACGTATCTCAGCCTGGCGACAAAGCAACCAGCCACTGACTCCTCTTAATTTCATACAGACAGCGTTTTATGGTTGTTTTCCAGAGTCCCCTGGGTTTCTGTAATGTTTCTGACTTTTACTGTGGCTGCGTGATTGAGCTCAGCATAGGGAGGGGGGTAGATTTTCTGCAGGCAGTTTTTTAATAGCGGTTTGCTCCGGCAGGGGGGTAAAGGCGGGCACACTTCCACGCCCTTATTGTTTTTTCTTCCCTGGGGAGGTGAACAGGAGACATCTGCCCAGTTCAGCCCATTTTAGTGACACAGACCCAGTTTCCCAAGCTTATACGTAGAGGGACGATGGCAGTGCCGTCCCAAATGGAGATGCTGTCCTCTTCTTGGCTAATAATTGTACGCACTGTGTGTGCTGCCTGTGCACTTTGTCTTTGTGTTACCCTACATCTTTGTATATGTGTACTTCATGTACCTTGGTGCTGTATGCATAAGAATCCGCCCCCCCGCCCCCCGGATGAAGAGAGTACATCTCATCTTATGTATCTTACGAACCACTATGTCTGTATCCCTGTACTCATCTGAGAATGTGAGAATGTGTAAAAATTCGTCTTACCACCCTCAAGTCCCATCTTTCACTTCAGTATGTTGTTCATATTTCTTTGCCATTTTCCAGTTACATGAGATCCTGCCCTGGCAAGAAAATATTTGTCACTTTATTAAATTTTCGAAAAACCAGATGCAGTCCCATTTAAAATGTGAGATGCTGAAACTTTAAAAGCAGTACTAGTCTGGCCTCCAATACGAAATTTATCATTTGTCATGGTTGACGTAAACGTTCCTATTTTGCAAATATAAATACAGTAAATAAGTTTTTTTTTTTTCCAACAACCTAAATCAAAACATGTATTTCCCAAGTAGCCAAACATCAGGAAATAAACTTTGGATTTAAAAATACTGAAGAATATTAATGCAAAGAGAAAATGTGAGATAAAGGAAATGAAATCATATTTATCGAGTTTTCGTATTTTCCTTGGAATGATAAATCTCTTGTCATGGGTATAATGTTCCTTCAAAATTCTGGCTCCTCTGACTGGTTACAGATATATTCTCCTTGGCTGTGAGCATTGGGCTCAAATTCATTTCAGTAACTCTGTCCGAAGCAGCTCCATCTCCTCCGTCATCTAACTATCTGCAACCCCTGAATCTAAATAAACCCCCCAGGACAGATGGCGGGGAGGGTGCCGTTAACCGGTGTTCTGTGTCACACCAAACATTCTCAAGCAGGTGACGGCTTTCGGGCGGAGATGACAGACACCTTCCTGCTGGTCCCATGAGGGCCGGCTGCACGTGGCCCCTATCAGACATAGGAAGTCAAAGAGCCCCCTCCCTGTCAGGGACCAACCCAAAATTCCAGTGTGTTTTTCAGAACGATGTTTTTATTATATAGCACATTTTCTTTTATCCTGCCTGGGTCAGGAGAGAAGACGAGCAAATTAATGACACAGCAATTTTCAGTCAGCCCAGACAGGGCCCTCGTCAATCTGGGTGTGAGTCTGAATGTACCTCTCCACCGCTCTGATGCTGGTCATGCACTGTACACCCAACCGGGGGGGGGGGCGCTGAGACAGGACAGTCTCAGGACAGTCAGACAGATGAGACTGGGGAATATCGACCCTGATCCTAGGTAAAAAAAAAAAACCAAAAAACAATGAATTATTAATAGAATAACAACAACAATGACAATAATGATAATAGTAATGATAATGAAGATGATTATAATGTGGTTTTTATGATATATGATATGAAATCATCTGTCAAACAATAATTGCCGTCATTCCAAAGGTGAAATTGCTTAAGCGATTGTGTTGATTAATTATACCACACGGCTTGATTATCCTCTGCAGATTGAAGACGCCTCTCTTAGCAAACACATCCTAACAGCTCGCGGGTATGTCAGGAATTGTTTGCTGGGAAGTTTGTGACCTATTCCTGTGAAAAACTCTTTGCTCATGAATATTTACATGCATTCAGGCCTGGACTTCTGGCATTTAAATTCCAGAAGAATTCACCGAAATTCTGCATGTCAGTGTTGATTACATTTAAGAGGAAAGCAAATAAACACTCTGAAGAGCCAAGCAATCTTGAATCTTCCTTGTTATAAAAAGCACATTTTCTAATACAAGTCATTTATATCAAACTTCAATTTTATGCCCAGGACCTTCTTATAGATGGAAGCAGATTAAACAGAAATGGTGCAGCTCATCCAATCGCCTTCCAACTGTGTAAGGTTTTTTTTTTGGGGAGGGAGGGGGACTGGAACCTATACCAGGCAGCATAGGGCATGGAGCAGGGGAACATCCAGGATTGGGATGCCAGTCAATTGCGGGGCACACAAATTCACATGAGCAGTTAAGAAGCATGACGTCACCAAACCGGCATGGTGCTGCAGTGATTAGCGCTGTTGCTTCACACCACTGGGACCAGCGTTCGAGTCTCCACCATGGCTCCATGTGTGTGGAGTTTGCATGTGTCGCTGTGGGGTTTCCTCTGGGTTCATCATAGGCGTGAATGGTTTGTGCCCTGCGCCCCATCCACAGTGCCAGAAGGAAACCAACATGAAGAGAACATACACATCAGATCAACCCCAATGAGACAACAAGGCGTCTCATTAAACCAGCATGCTGCCCCTGGTGTAAACCCCCCCAGAAAAAGACTGGCATCTGTGTCAGTCTCCTGTGGCCCCCGAACACCTTAACAATCCTGCAGCTCTCTATCTGTATCAGGGTCCGTATTAAAAATGCCATAAAGGTCTCCTTTCACCTTCACTGTGCCCCTGTTGGTAATTTTATGGAGCTGCAAACAGAGTTTATTATTTCACAACTTAAGTGATTAAATGTTGAGTTTATGAGCCGTGGCCTTTGCGTTTGTATCTCCTCTGACATGTTCTTTGTAGTCCCGTAATACATCACTGGTAAATACTGAACTAGAAATAATTATTACTCTATAAGTATTCATCTCATCCCATATTATACTAATTATTACTCTATAAGTATTCATCTCATCCCAGATTATACTAATTATTACTCTATAAGCATTCATCTATTCGCAGGTTATACAAATTATTACTCTATAATTATTCATCCCAGATTATACTAATTATTACTGTATAAGAATTCATCTCATCCCAGATTATACTAATTATTACTCTATAAGTATTCATCTCATCCCAGATTATACTAATTATTACTCTATAAGTATTCATCTCATCCCAGATTATACTAACAAAACAACAGCGCCTCTTTTATATTAAGTGATTACTGTGCCTAATGGCTAAAGCTGTAAAAAATCTGAGCTCTACTGAACCTTTTAACTTCACCATTAAGCCATTTCAAACCACACCACCCTATTTAATGTAATTCGGCAAGATTTATGCAGGAGAGTCCCAGACGCATGAAGTGCAGTTTCTGAAAGGGCCGTTCATTCACAGAAACACGTCCACCCAGGACTCCCACATGCCTGCAGAGGCCCCAGCGTCCTCTCTTTGTCCACCTCACTCACAACAATCTGCAGATGCAGAAACAGGCCTGGACTTGGGCTCAACGCTCCACCCACTGAAGGGTGCAGATCCAGCCTCCCAAGAGCAGCTTTCAGCATAAAGTTACCAAAGTGACTAATCATGTCTCAAACTCTGTAGACTGCATTTTACCTACAGTTTTCTTTCCATCAGGAGATAATAAATAAAATACAGTGAAAAGACCCAATAATGAAAACCCTCAATAACCCAATACTGTGCAAAGTCTTAGGCAGCCAAAGAGAAGGTTTAAAGCTATTTATCTGGGTAGTAATTGTATATTTGCTCAAAAAAAAAAAAACACATTTTAACATATGCAATGTAAGAGTAACGCAATAAAATAAACAGGAATTTCTTCTGTTCTCCAAAAGGTTATTAACACCTTGCTGGATGGCTAGATGAACACCGTTAGTGGTCAAGTCAAAAAATATATGAGTGAATTTGATGGTTGCAGCAAATACCAGGGTGACTTTAACAGAGGTTTTGAAATGATTACAATCAATCAAAAAAAGATTGTTTTGAAATGCTGATGCATTTTGACAGACATAATATCGTAGTTTTACTCCAACACGAAGATCATTTAAACATCATTTTCTTTGACTGCCTAACACTTTTGCACAGTATTGTATATCAGGATCAAGATCCTAACAAAGAATAGGGCCGACTGTAACCTTCAGAATAGGTTCAGTTCTTCTTGGAATGCTATCAAGTCCTGATCTGTATGTAGTGAGAATGTAGCATTGTATGCAGTATTGTACGTAGTATTGTATGCAGTATTGTATGCAGTATTGTATGTAGTATTGTACATAGTATTGTATTTAATATTGTACCTAGTATTGGACTTTTCTTCAAGTAGAAAAGCCTTGAAAAAGGAGGTAGAAATCTATTTCAAACTCTCCCCTTCGGAATGTCCTAGATAGATTCTGTGATGTTTCGATCTGGTGATTGTGGAGCCATAGGGTCCATAAGAGAACTCTTGAATTTGTTTATCAGTGTCATTATTACCCTCTCGGCATAAGGGAACATCGGGAAGGAAGGATGTTTACGCCTTTTGGTGCACCTAGTCCGGTGAAATGGCCTCATATTCCTCGGCTGTTATATGACCAGGCAGTGCGATCATCGGGCCAAATGACTCCCAAAAGATGGACGCCGATACCAGCAGACATTGTCGGCTGACAGTATCCTGACGCTTTTTCCAAACCTGAAAGCACCCAAGTGTAGGAGAAGAGGTGAAAGGTGACTCATCGAACGCTGCTTTCTCCCATTGTTCATAGGGTCTACGCTGGCCTTGGATACAAGCCGTCTGTGAATGGCCCTCCTGTCATTAATTCCAACTTTGTGAAACTCATGATGTAATTTTTGTTGAGACTGGGTCACAGAGGTGCTGATTCTGATGTGTTGTGATTCCTGAGGCCATAGTGTTGTACCGTTTAGTAACGTTTTGTAGCGTTTCCATTATTTTGTCCACTCCTTGTATATAGAGCATTACATAAACTATATTCCGATCACATGATGAAATTTTTACAAATTTAACACTTCGATATTTTTAAAACAACAAGCAATTTAAATGGCTACAGTGGTCAAAGTTAACGAACAAGTATGTGCATGGGAAACAAATTTCTCATCCGCAGGAGCGCTTACCAATCGATAAACCTTCAAGGATAACAACCAAGAGCCTTCGAGAAGCAGTTATAACTTTTAAATTATCTTGCACACAAGTTATACTGCCTTTCACATTGGAGACTACCCACTAACAGCGGGGAATTAGATACAATGAACACTGAATACATCGATTATGATTTGGTTTTATTTAATTGAACGGCGTCAAAACACATACGAACATAGATTTTACGGGATGGGTCCCTTCAGCTTATATTACTAAAACAAGCCGGGTTGCGGTTTGCCAAGTCGGCGATCGTCGTCTCTGCTCCCCCAAAAAGAAGAGTAATGTCGCCTTATATAGCCACCGGGTCTGTGCTGGTCTGGCGCAAGCCAGAAAGTGCTCTCCCAGGAGGAGTTTATGACCGCGTTATTTGCAAACTGGGCAACCTAAATACGGCAAAGCACCCACGCAATAAATACGATGCAGCAATCAAACAGATTCATTTACCATTTAAAAAGTTATTTACCCAGAATAAGCTCTCCTATGAAAAATACGAGGAAAGGTACTTGAACTACACAGAATAATAAAGCGACGGCTAATTTTGACTGATTTTAATGATTAACTTATGATTACTGCTCTGAAAATTTGAGTTTTAATATTCTGCACGTGTGTGCAAGTGCGTCTATAGGACTGGCATGTATAGACATAGGCTAATAAATGCTTGTTATCCTCCAAAACAAACAATACAAAACAAACAATTATAAATACTTTTACTGTTAATACGTCAATGGAGACAATTTTTAAATAGAAATGAGAGGGATCCCTGACTTATGTTATTCTTAAAGATGCACGACAATATTAGGATGCTGTTACCAACAGTGGAGGGAAAATTAAACACCGGGAAGCTTTTATAATTTAACACATTTGCCAAAGAGTGGAGGACGGTGCAGAGATGAAGGGCGTAATAAGGCGCGCTATTGTTGGGGAGTGATTTGTAATTAACTGTGGTACCTGGTGTATTGGTGACGTGGGCGCCGTGGAGCCGCAGAAGCGATCGATGGGGGCGGACCTCAGCTGGATCTGGCCCCGAACACCAAGCATCGCCGTTTCGGTGCCAGTGCCCGAGCGTCCCGCAGTGTAAGGAGGCATCGGTGGCTACGTCTACGAGGTAAGATAGCACTTTAGCTGTTTGTTTCACGCGTCTTTTCCTTAAAGAGTTAATGTAGCCTGTTCTTTTTGTGTTTTAGATAGGAAGCCTACAAATATCACCCATCGATCTTCCAACTGCTTATCCTGGACAGGGTCGTGGGGAGACTATAGATGTCAACTACAAAAAAAGATAGTTCGTTATATTCTTATATGACTGACAGAATTACCATTTTACCAGACTTGCGAGCGCTGATTACTTTATACGTTTTATGCGCGGTGTGCGGTTTTTTTAAATGTGCCTCGTTAGTTGAATAGAAAAGAAGCATATTTAGTGAGATCGCTGTCCGTGGTGCTGAAATGTGGAAAGTCACCTATGAAAGGCGCTTCTCTGGGCTACCAGAAAGTGATCTCCTAAGTGATCTGTAACACTGAAAAATACAGGTATTGAAAATTAAAGCAAAGCTTTGAAATCCATAGTGATGCACCTCTCGAATTTTCAGTTTTTGGTTATATGATTTTCTCATCTTTTCTCTCATAATGCGTTAAGTTCGACTTATGATGCATATTTCGTATTTACACGCATTTCCCCTCTCGGCAGGACAACTTTGAAACGAAGACAGTTCAGATCTCATTTTACCCGGAGCTTTGCCGAAAGCTAAACCCAGAATCCTAAGGCGGAGTCCTAAAAGCGCCCATTCTTTATGTTTCACGTGCGCTTTTTCAAAGCTGAATTTACGCAACCTGAATGTTAAAGAGCATAAGAGCGCCAGCTGTACCGAAGTACTCCTGCGATCACCGAACATGGCTTAACGGGAGGATGAGAGGCGACTGACATCCTTTATAGGCGAACTTCATCATTTTAAGAAGCCTTCCCTCCTGCAGAGTATGGCACTCCCGATAGAGGACACTCGGAGGGCGGCATCGGGCATTAAGGCACGACACGCGGCTGTCAGGTTTACAACCACCAGAGAGAAGATCCTGTAGTTTTTCCTTTGAAAAAAGAGAAATATATATATATATATACATACACGTACATATTAGAATAGAAAAAAAAACTGCACCGGCCGCTTATAAAAATCTCCAGTCATGGGGATACAACACCTCGTGCTCCTTTTAATATATCTGGATCCATTGAATGTATTGTGCGCTGCTATGAACAAGAAAAACAAGGGTCCCCCGAAGCGAACGCAGAAGGTGAAGGAGGTGAACAGCACCGCTGTGCCCACGATAGGCAGCCGGAGGGTGACGCAGGTGCAGCCGCCGGCCACCTTGAGCCACGACGCCTGCATGGGCTACTACGACGTGAGCGGACAGTACGACAAGGAGTTCGAGTGCAACAACACGGACCATCGCTACTGCTGCGGTAGCTGTTTCCTTCGCTTCTGTTGTCAATTTAAAGGAAAGCGCTTAGATCAAAAGTCCTGCACGAATTACAATACGCCGGATTGGATCAAAACCCAGCCCCCTTCGCCTGTACCGACAGGTGAGACCTATGATCCGAATCTGGATCGGACGAACACAACGGTCTATATCACCTGCGGTGTAATAGCCTTTATTATAATCCTCGGAGTTTCAGCGAAAGTTGCGTATGACAAAGCAACCAAACCCCCTCAGGAAATGAACGTCCACAGGTAAGAAAACGTGTCCCTCATACTATCTTTTTACAAAATAAGCACACCGTAATACCCCGTGTAGTGCGCACAACCATTCCCCGCGAGCTCGGTTACATGCAACAGGTATATGACAAGATATCTGTAATTTTAAAATTCATTTTACACAGACAAACTTTAATCATTCATATTTCAGAAGTTAACAGGACGAAATGTTTGAGAACCTTTTTTTTAAACTGTAGCTACTGCTACTTAAAACCAAGCATAAAGACATATATGCAAATAATTTAATTTCATTTAATAATATGCTTATGTGAATGCAAAGGTCTGTTTTTTCTAAGGACGGGAAAATTAAATATTGGGGGTTACAGCTCCCCCCCCGGTTGCTACGCCCCTGCCTTAGATTTATAGTTATTGGTAACAGTCAAACATGAAGTGTGTGTGTGATGTAAAACCACAGGTGTTGCAACAAGGCAACGGCCTGGGGCCCCGAGCTGGTAGGGGGCCCCCGAGGGCGGCTGATTACATAGCACATTGCAACGACAAATATGCTTTATATTGTTTCTCACAAAAGTGAAAATAAAGGACTTGTGTTTATTCAATCCTCTTTGTTATTATTAATATAGACTTCATGCTAAAATAATGGTAATAGATTTCGGGGAGGGCCCGTTGGGGGCCCCATGGAGTTTTTGTGCCTAAGGCGCTCAGAGTCTCTAGAATCGCCTCTGCGTGAAACTCAGATCATTAACATTCTCCTTGGATAAAGGCAGGCGTACGGATGATCATTCATAATCTGTCCACTCTCCTTAAGCATGCTGGAATCGACAGGCGTTTTGGAATTTCACGTCGACGCATGAAGGGCTCTAGCAGCCAGTTCAGTGCACTCAGCATCTTTTGGATGGCAAGGCTGCAGTTCTGGGGGTGTGAAATTGCGTTGTGACCCAGTGTCTGATTCTGTAGTTTGGTTTCCTGTGTCTCATCACTGCTCTGTCAGAAATTAGTTGGCTGGTTTTTTTTTGTGTGTAATTTGCAGACCCAGTGTGACCCACCGCATGAGCCATTCAATTAAAATCCTTGGCAGCCACTCAGAGCTGTGTGATTACCACTTTGTCATCTCTCTCTGTAGCTATCAAGTGATAAACTTCACTTTCCCCTGCTTAGATATCTGCTGAACAGGTGTGGGTTAGGACTTCATGTGGAATTATGACAAGCAAGTGCATCATACCCTCATCGACACCATGATGCTGTATCCATCCACTGCTACCAGAAGTGCACATTCCAGGTCCAGAAAGTAAAAATCCAAACCAGGATTTTGTTTCAACCAACCAGTTGAGTATAAAGAGTCACAGTCACAGAGTACTCAACTGGTTGGTTGAAACAAAATCCTGGTTTGGATTTTCACTTTCTGGACCTGGAATGTCTGCCTCTGACTGCTACTGCTGGACATTGGCTGTGATTAAAGCACCTCACTATCATTCAGTTGAGGACCTCCACTTGCGTTCCCTGAGAAATGTCTCACTTGCAGCTTCCTTAAGCAAACAGTTTGACCTGAATCGACTCGCTCATTTTTAAGCTGGTATCTTCAGTGGAAAAATCCATCTGGATAAAAACGTAGAATCCGCAGCATTTGGTTCAACTAAAAGTTCCTGCCAGACGACTGTATCAATGGGGACAGAATATAAAGGCACCTTCCAGGGGGCAGGTTCAGGGGGGGGCAGCACATGTCAGGGGCCTCTGAAAGCATTAAATTATATATAAAATTTGCCATGAAGGGGTCCAAGGTGTCATTTTGTCAGGGGACCCAGAATTCCTAGGTACACCTCCGGCACATTCCACCCAAGACCATTTGGAAAGAGCCTGTCCAGCTCCCTCTACCAAAGACAGCAGGCGGCCCACAAGATGAATAATCACTCTGCGGTTTGATTGGATTTAGATCAGTGATCATCAGCGATCCCGTGACCTGTCATGCAAGCTAGACATCATCAGCTCTAGACTGCGTTTTTTTCTAGGTGTCACCTCTGCCAATCAGTCGAGCCACTGAGTCAACATATGTGGAAATAAATGGTACTATTATGTCTGTTAATCCTTTTTCAAACCCAAGGATTTGAAAAGTATCTCATTAGTCCTTTCATAGGATAAATCAGTGGTCAAATAATTTGAATGCATTGAATTGACACTGCATTGAATCTCCAGGAGCTGGGCTGGGCATCAGTGCTATTTGTCTTTGTTTAAATATTGATAAGTTGCTCTTATTTCAAGCACTTGACCTGAATGGAGTCTTTGCCTTTCAAAGAAGGACGTTGCCTGTACATCTTAATCCGGGCTCAGCTTCTGTCTGGTAAAAAGACATCTAAGAATGTATCTTGGATGCATTTTTATTGTTGCGTTTGCGGGTACACAAGTACAGTCGTGTTTGTGATGTGTAGACGTCTACTTTCTATTGTGAATTTTGCCAGTATCTAAAGTGCAGCTTGAATAGAGGCTGTGAAGGGAACCGTTAAAGGTTAATGGTATTTTTTTCAGGGGCTTAAACAAAATCATTGTACCTGCTGTTCTCCACTGAATGGGTATAAAGACTCCATTCAGCTACTAATCAAAAAGCGCACACAGCCTGCTTCTTCATAAACACGAAGAGCTTAAAGCTGACAAAATCTCAGTGAGTCCCAGAGAGCACTAGTACAGAATTAGGCTGACTTTAGCTAACAGCTTTTATTTGCCATTTGAGGTTCTCCGTACTCAGAAGTCAGAGTCCATGTTAGAAGGTCATGGCAATGCATTCCAATGAGCCATAAAGGGGTTCTAGATGATCTGAGCACCTCACAGGTGATCATAATTTAGTAGTATTTCTGAGTGTTTCAGCAATAAACATGGATGCAGTTTGTTAGTAGTGAAATGTACATTTCTACTAAAACGATTAATACAAATTTCCCAACTATACAATATTCTCCTAATTAATTATATCAAATTGCTTTACATTAGAAAATCCATTTATAATTCTGCTTTCTTATCATTTGTCTTAAAAGCAGTTATGTGGCTTAACTGTATTTTGAATAATGAGACGTCCAAACTCTTATGTAAGTTACTCTGACTAAGGGCATCTGCCAAATGCTGTAACTGTAAATGTAATGAAGCCAGGATCTGAAAAACATACGTTTCTGTTAAAACAGCTAATTCATATTTCCAAAAATCCCCAAAATATTGTCCTAATTGACTATATCAAATAGTTTTGCCTTACAAAATTATGTGTAACTTTGCCCTTTGTCATTTGTCTTAAAAGTAATTAAATTGGCTTTAGGTTATTTTGAGTAAATCTCTGCCTACCAAGCCAGGATTGCCCCCCCCCCCCCCAACAGGTTACAGCCCAGGGGCAAAGATCTCATGCCTGAGCGGTTTGTTTACTGAGCACTCAGCCCTCAGGTTTGCCAACCTGTGATACATGGACCTGAATCTGCTTGGATCCACTCAGATACCCAGGCTGCTGGCTACACCGATACTGAACCGTTTCTCCTGTTATTCCGAATCAACAGAAACCTGTCAGTGGATGTTTAGAACAATCAGAACTCAAACTGAATCGATGTGCTCTGACACCAGCTGCTGCATTTGCTTTGCCTGTGATGCCAAAAACAAAAAAACAAATTATAACTAGACAGCTTTAGGAAGTTAAAAAAAGGCAACTACAGGTTTTTAGTATGAATTATGCTCCCAGACTAAGGAATTTGTTTTGATCTTCCATGTGAACATTCTGTTCCCCCAGAAATGTCAGTCATGGTAACAAAAATTAAGATTTCGCAGTAGAATGGCATTGTGTTTGCATTTCACTGTTCCCTGAATCAAGACAATTGCGATTCACTGACATATAATGCAGTCCTACAGGAATCCCGATACACATTGCAGCGATGTTCACAATTTGTCTGAACTCATGTCTGAAGCTTGATCATGTTACTTCGTTGGATGATTCTATTTCTCATGGACATGCATGTTGTCTCACCTACGTCTCTCAGTGCATAAAAAGCTTCTGTTTCATATCACACTAAATAGTTCACTATGACAGCTGGGCCATATTTTAAACTGAGGCATTAAACTTAAATATTATTAAATATTTGAATACATTTGAATTTGAATATATTGATAAACAAGAAGGCGAACAAACAAAGAAGCAAATACTAGTATCACAATAGACTTGTTGCAGAGGTTCACTCATTAAGATTTTGCTGTTAAAGGGGATTCATCCTCTCAAAATAACTTTGCACGTCATCAGACAATGTGGTTGCCATCTTATATGGATAACTTACTCCTTGCCTAATGATGTTAATAATATATATATATTATAAATAATGACATATCATGTATTGTTATTCTTCGTAAAGCACAAAACTAAATAAAGACGGTGATGAACAAGAAATTGTACGTAAAACTGCCGGCTAATGATATTCACACAGTAAGTGAAACGCTAATGTGTTTGAGCATAATTTGGTGTAACTTTATTACACGATAAACAGCATCTAAAATGACAAAATTTTGTCTGTTTTTCCATTTTTGAATCTGATTATTAAAATGCACGCAGGCATCGAGGCAGCAGATTCTTTTTTAAATCCGTAAATAATTCTGATTTGACGTACAATATGTGTGGGAGGAGCCAGAATAAAACGCAAAATGATCATAAAAGCATAATGGCTGGTGGTTATGTGTGATATACATGCGTGACGTAGAGGTATACAGACTCAGTTACCTCTTACAGAGGGCTGCGCACATGCTTGGAGATACGAAAGAGTAAGTGCTGACGTGTGTTTGTAGGGGGCTGGGGGGGGGGAGGGGATTAAAGTTCGTAAAAACCCATAAACCCTTCAGCTGCAGGAACCATGAAGGTGTCTGCAAGCACACTCAGCGCGGAAGATGTAGCGGGCAACTGGGCCATCGGAAATCAGGTCACTTCTGTCTGTGGACAAGATATAGGGGAAAAAAAAAAAAAACATGCCCACCATGGGTACGGAGGGCTAAAAATACACCATCCCAATGTCACATGTGGTTTGGGGACAAGGTGCACTGCCTGGTGGTTTTAACAGGTTGACATTGACATAGTTAAGACGCTCTCCCTGCTGTAAGGTAAAACCTCGATGATTGCTGCCTGTCTTGGTAATTAAGATGCAAGGTTAGAAAGAGACTTGGATGGAAAAGCAGAGCCGCTGTTCTTGGTTGGCATTCGACGAACTGTTTTAATGTGAAATCTAGACTGCGGAGATGATGGATTTTCTTAATCCGCAAATGCTGAACTCTTCATATCTGCAGAAAGAGTGTGGTGCACACTCACTCCTTACTGTACGCTTTCTTGCACGGTCAGGTGTGAAGCGACGGAATGTAACAGTATCCAGTTTAAGAGTTTATGAAAATATAAACGCAAGTATTATCAAGAACCACAGGAATGAGGAGCCTGAGGATTTGATTAAACTTTGATTAAGATTTATCATTCGCTGCATGTTATACTCGGTGTTGCTGTAATTTTCTTTCTTTTCAGAGCCCTGGCAGATATTTTGAGGCAACAGGGACCCGTTCCCATATCTCAGTACGATCATGAAAACATCGCAACAATGAATGGTTCACCCAAAGAAAACACACCCGTCCGGACCTCGAAGAACCACTACACCCCTGTACACGCTGTGAAATCCAACCATGGTGAGTGTGTGGGGACTCAACCCCGCTGTCTCCACTGAGTCAGACTGTGAGGTCATGGCGAAACCTGAATGGACAAGGGCTACAGTGGTGCTGACAGTCAGCAAGTCTGCACCTCATGCCAACTTGGGAACTGGGAAACGTGTCCCTCACAGTCAGCAGGTCAGCACCCGTGTGCCTACAGAGATGTCCAGGAGTAACCATAGCAGTGGTTAGTTGAATCCCTACCATAAACAGTTTCTCAGTTTCCCAGGACACTGGCAGGCCTGAAGACCAAGACAGTAGATGACCTAATAATAATACTAGTATTATAACAATAACAGTGATAATAATAATATGCCGACAGTGCTGCAGTGGTTAACACTGTCACTGCACACTTCTGGGTCTCTGCTCAGGCCCAGTTCGAAGGTGGCATGTTCTCCCCGTGTCGTCGTGGGGTTTCCTCTGGGTTCCCCTGGTTTCCTCCAACAGCCCAGAAACACATTATGGCGAACCGGGCTTTTTGCTTTGCCAGCGCGAAGTCATACGAGCAGCCGCTGGAGCGGACGCCTCCTCCTCCTCCTCCTGCTGGGTCCCCCAAGATCTCACGCTTTTGGATTAAATTGAGATGCAAATTAAAACCTCCATAGCAGCACTCAGCTCCTCCCCCCCGCCCCTCCTTTTTAACGGTCTCCAGTTTCCTGCTCCTGGGGATGAGATCGTCTGTCAGATGCCCCAGTATCACGTCCCAGATTCGCGTGGCACCTGTTCAGGGCTGCCGGGGGGGGCAGAGTCGTCACCCCAGGAGGGCGCGTCCACTGCAGCGCAGAACTTAACCATTTTGCTTAAACGAGCGAGATAAAATCAGTAGTATTATGCTCTGCTAACCAGAACATGCTCTTGGCATATTGCTGGTGGAGCTGGAGAGCAGGACTTTTTGATGCTAATAATAACTATAATAATAACCGGCAGGCTTATGATTAGTGTTGAATTGCGTATTTTTCACCTTGACCTTATAAAAATATTTCTGTGCAATGGATACACTAGCACCCCACCCAGAACCAGTCAGCATTTATTCACTCTGCATTCACCGGGCCAGGATGAGCGAACGACAGTGTTGGGGAAGTTGCTCACAAAAGTTATGCGTTACAGACAGAGGTGGAAAGTTCAGGTCCAGAAAGTACGAATCCAGACCAAAGTTTTGTTTCAACCAACGTGACTGTAACACTTTATGCTAAACTGGTTAGTTGAAACAAAACCTTGGTCTGGATTTTTGGTCCAGATTGGACGTTCTGGAGCTGAACTTTCCACGTCTGTCTGTACCGGATTACTTTTGCGAGTAACTTCCCCAAAACTGGCCAACAATAAGTATGATGCTCAAGATATTTGGACAATTATGGTATCTGCTGTCGTTTCCGGGAGGGAAAATGCTCCCTAACCCTTAAATAAGTCTCCTTTTAAACTTTTAAATAGTAATTAGGTATAAACAATTAGGCACAAAATTATGTTGTGCAGATAAAAGCAGCTTCCAAGCAAACAGATGACGGCGGAGGGAGAGAGGGAACAGATCTCAGTGGTCGGGCCGTTTATTGGTCGCTTCCCTGCAGGGAATGTTGGGTCGCGGCCCGGGGTCAGTGTTCCTGCTGTGTCTGCCATGTGCCACTGCAGTTCTAGGCCAGGACTGATTCACCTAGAACACCAAAGACCGCCCCCTACCCCAATGTTTTTACACAATCTGCTTGGCATTTCCTTCCTTACTTCTAAATTGCTAGCTGAGGCTGTTTGGATCATAGTTCATTCATTTCTTCGTTACTGAAGGATGCGTCACCCTCTGCCTTCACCACTGTGAAGGAAAGGTGCAAAATGACACACGGCCATGATGTTTCACCTTTGTGCCTCTGAGCTGGAGGCGGACGTAGCCCTCTGCCCCGAAAGCTTACCTTTTAGAAGCTCGTTAAACCATGTGCGCTGTCGCTTACTGGTCTCCTCCCGGAGCTGTCACTTACTGGTCCTCCCCCAGAGCTGTCGCTTACTGGTCCTCCCCCAGAGCTGTCGCTTACTGGTCTCCCCCCGGAGCTGTCGCTTACTGGTCTCCCCCCAGAGCTGTCGCTTACTGGTCCTCCCCCGGAGCTGTCGCTTACTGGTCCTCCCCCAGAGCTGTCGCTTACTGGTCCTCCCCCGGAGCTGTCGCTTACTGGTCTCCCCCCGGAGCTGTCGCTTACTGGTCTCCCCCCGGAGCTGTCGCTTACTGGTCTCCCCCCAGAGCTGTCGCTTACTGGTCTCCCCCCAGAGCTGTCGCTTACTGGTCTCCCCCCGGAGCTGTCGCTTACTGGTCTCCCCCCGGAGCTGTCGCTTACTGGTCTCCCCCCGGAGCTGTCGCTTACTGGTCTCCCCCCGGAGCTGTCGCTGCTGACCTCTGACGCACAGCTGCAATTTTGGATGCCAATTTGTCTCAATAAAATCTTAATGGCCGCCGCATATCGTTTCAGTTCTGAGCTAACGGTGCCCGCGAGTGCCAGGTCCTCTCCGCCGAGCTAACGGTCCTCTCCGCCGAGCACGCCTCAGTAATCCTGCCGTTGAAGCTCAGTCCCACACAGTTTACTGGTGGCTGAATCGGTTTTCCTCCCGTTATATCGGGGGAAAGAGGGGATTCAGATACTCATTGAACCACTTATCCACACACACACACAGGTTTGTAATTATATCTTTGTGGGGACTCTCCATGCATGTCTATGGGGGAAACTCTAATCCCAGCATGACGACCTTAACCCCTACCCAGCCCTAACCTTATCCATAAGTAACCAAACAGAATAAGACACTTTTGGCATTTTTAGTTTTTTGATTTCATTCACAGATCTTTGTGGCGACTTGAACAATGGTCCCTACAATGTCAAAATAACTTTTATTAGATTGTGGGGAATTGTGTGAAGTGTGAGATGGGGGGGGGGGGGTTGCATCTCAGAATAAAACGCATCTCATGGTGGAGAAACAGACTTCGGTGCCTGAACTCACACTCTCTCATTTCTGATGAGAATGATGTGAAAATTTTGCATGCATGAAGCAACAATTTAATCTTCCTGTCCAGGATAGCAGCTTGGACACATGGTTATAATCCTCCTGTTGTACCTCAGCACCGTAAATTAGCTTACAGAGCAAATAAATAAATTAATGACAACTAGTGCAGAAGGGAGGGGGCCTGGGAAATATGTCATGATGAATGGTCTGACATAAGCAGGCTATTTCCCCCTCTTGTCCCAAGGGCATTATGGGAAAGAGAACTTCCGCAGTGGAGGCCAAGATCTGCATAACTTCATCTCCTCCGGGTTCGTGACTTTGGCACGGCCGCCTCTGAAAGGTAAAGTTCCTCCTGACCTTGTGGGCTGAGGGCACCGGGCAGCCATATTGATTTTTCATTTTGCTCTCCTTTCATTCTTGGTCTTTCTTGGCTGTCTAAGTGACTTCAGTTCACTGTTACACCTAAGCTGCTTGCCGGACAGCCGGGGACAAACGGGGACAACCGGGGACAAACGGGGACAGCCAGGGACAAACGGGGACAACCGGCGACAAACGGGGACAGCCGGGGACAGCCAGGGACAAACGGGGACAACTGGGGACAAACGGGGACAGCCGGGGACAGCCAGGGACAAACGGGGACAAACGGGGACAGCCGGGGACAGCCAGGGACAAACGGGGACAACCGGGGAAAAACGGGGACAGCCGGGGACAAATGGGGACAGCCGGGGACAAACGGGGACAGCCAAGGACAAACGGGGACAGCCGGGGACAGCCGGGGACAACCGGGGACAACCGGGGACAAACGGGGACAGCCGGGGACAAACGGGGACAACCGGGGACAAACGGGGACAGCCGGGGACAAATGGGGACAACCGGGGACAAACGGGGACAAATGGGGACAGCAAGTTAACTTTTCATGAAACCAAAAACATTTGGATAACTTTTAATGCACTGGAACATATAAAGTACTGTACAAAGGTCTTAGGCAGACAAAGAAAATGTTTTATGCTATTTACCTAGGTAGTAAGTTTCATTTTGCTCAGAAAACAATACAGTTTAACACTTGAACATATAGTAACACAATAAAAACTAACAAGACTTTCTTCCGTTCTCCAAAAAGTTACTGATGTCTACATGAATGTCGCTTCGGTCTCCAAACCTGTCCTCAGGAACACCACAGTCATTCCATGTATTCGTAAAATTTCACCACCAGCTCACTTAATCAATCAATTAAATTAGTTTTACAGTTGTACTAACGGTCGAGTTAAATAATGTGGTGGCGTATTGCTGGGTTCCTACGAATACTGGGTGGCTTTTGGAGAGGATTCGAAACAGCGCACTTTTACAGACATAATAATATAGTTCTATACCTATATTAAGATCATTGACGCATCATTTTCTTTGACTGCCTAAGACTTTTGCACAGTACTGTGTGGGTGTGCATGCATGCATGTGTGTGTTTTGGGGTGAAGGTGTCATGCAGCAGGGTTTGTTTGTTGCTCAGGTTCAACAGGATGCTACAGATACCGATATGCATCCACAGCTAAATGGCTTGTCGATGTCCGTTCACAGCACAACATTCCGTCGACGGGATCAGTCAGCTGGGCTGGCCGGGAGACCTGGACATCCCTCTCGCATACAGTAAGTATCCCTGTCGCGCACAGCTGTGTAGATGGCAGGCGGACCCATAGCTCTCAGTATCAGAGAGCAGTGTGTGGTCTCTCCCTGGGCCTGGAGAATCAGAATCCAGCTGGTTTTGTATGTGACCCAACATCTAACTGGTTTAAGAGGAGTCCCAGCTGAAAAACCAGCTTAAGTTGGTTAAGCTGGTTGACCAACTTATAATAGTTGACCAACTTAAGGTATGTTTTCGCATGATGGTTTGATGGTTAAGCTGGTCATACCAGCTTATGATGGTCATTCTAACTGGTTTAGCTGGTCATACCAGCATGCACCAGCTGGATAGACTGGCCACACCAGCATGACCAACTGGTGACCCACCCAGCTAAATCATCAAAGAGCAGCAGGAGCTGGAACATGACCATCTAAGACCTGCTAAAACCAGCTACCAGCATAAGACCTAATGTTCAGTGTAAAATTTGTAACTAAAACACTGTAACGGATGGATTATTTATTCGGTCCATTTCATAGCAACTAAAGAACATTAGGAACTTGGCTCAGCTGGATCAGTTGTTGTGTGGCACTGACCGGCTGCGGAAAGGTGACATTCGGGGTCAGCTGGACTGTGAGTCTCCGTGACCAGAGCTGAGGTCTCCAGCCATGGGGTGTGACAGAGCTGCAAGCTGTGAAAAAACGGGGCCTTAACACCTGGACGACCCTCCATGACACAACAGTTATCAGGGGTCGACCACACTGACATAGACTGCCTACTGTTATTGTTTGGTGTCTGCAGCCTTAAATCCACTAAGCAGAAAATCACAAACAGCACAGTAAGCAAATGCAGACTTTTACCTACATTAGTTATATTACTAAATATTATTAAATGTAAGACCTAGGTGGCTTCCAGATCTCAGTGTGGATAAATCCTACTGGATGATCTCTGGACAAACAAGCACATATATGCATGTATGTCCGTGTGCATGAAATGGCAGCCGCTTCTGCAGCTCGCATCGAGCGGCTCGATGTTGACCTAAAAACGAAAGCTTGGTCGCCTGTGACGAGCGGTGCAGGAATACACTTCTGGTTTCATCAGTAAACAGTTTTAGATCTCGGCACTACCCGTCTGCGCTTACTGGGTCGGCTCAGCGATCCATGCATCCGGCCTCTGAATAAAAATGAATTGTCCGTTCCGGGCAACTCCCGCACTTTCCTCTGACACTAGCAGGAACGGATGGACGGATCAGAACAATCCTCTGTCCTCCTGGTTACTGAAATGAAACCTTGTCAGTCTTGAGATCGTTTCCAGGATTTGTTTACGCTGATAAGGGCCTGTGGTGGAAGGAATAAAGTGACACCATCATATGTAAAAGCCAAGTCCCCAGAATCCATGCATGCATAATGTGGAACCTCAAACTCAGGGAGAAGTTATATGAAAGCCTAGGAGACTGGAATTGATGAATGGAATGTGTTTAATGGCCTGAGGCAGTAATACACACTGTGTCACACCAGAGATGGACAGCCGGACCCACACTTGTTTGAGGCAGCGGTTACTGCATGCGAAGAAGCCGCCCGTTTGAAGGGGAATCTTGATTATTCATGCAGTGAGATCAGTAGACTGTTGCCAGGTGCCACAGGAGATCATCAATAGATGTGAGCAGATTGGCCGACCATGGATATTGGCGGGGACTGCATTTTGGTTGATGTGAGGAGATTGGCTGACCGTAGAGATGGGCGGGGACTGCATTTTGGTTGATGTGAGGAGATTGGCTGACCGTAGAGATGGGCGGGGACTGCATTTTGGTCGATGTGAGGAGATTGGCTGACCGTAGAGATGGGCGGGGACTGCATGTTGGTTGATGTGAGGAGATTGGCTGACCGTAGAGATGGGCGGGGACTGCATGTTGGTTGATGTTTGGGAATCGGATGACTTTAGAGGTGGGCAGGGAAGTCTACAGACCTTCTGTCTCTCTTGGTGGGAGATATAATGGGCTCCACAAGTCAGTCCGATGAACGGCAGACTACACTGCGTGGCAGTAAATCACTCTGGGGTATTTTTCCAAATTACTCTTGACATTTATTACTGTGACTTGAATGATATAGCAGGGGGTGTCTCCTTCGCTGCAGAAATGGCCCTCAGACCCACTATATGTTAAGACCCTTCTCAAGCAAATATATTATTAATTTTGAGTAAGAGCTACGTGTGTCGTTTTCCATCCTTAAAACTGTAGAAGACTTGATATAGAATGGAGTATTATATTGTATCTGCATAAATCACTTCAATTCAATTTTGTTTGTATAGCACATATTCACAACACTACATTGTCTCAAAGTGCTTTACATTATAGATTATACATAATCTTGTGCTTACAAACACTTTCTGTGATTTGAGTCAATTTTGCAAATAGATATTCAGCATGATCATTTTGAGTGAGGGCTGTGTAGTTTGCAGGTTACTACTGAGGTTTAATTTTCCCTTTGAAAATAATTGAATATGTAAATGATATTGCCCATGAAGTGCTATCTAAAGCGGAGACATCAGAAGATATTATATACCAGTTACAGCCTCCAAAGAAACATAATCCAGCAGTATTCACCATAAATTATATCATCCCAATCCGAAGAAGGCTAATGCAAAAAAAAAATGTTAACCAAATTTAAATAGCCATTTTGGTAACACTTAACTTAAAGCACCCATGCATGATGCATTATAGATACCTTTATAATGCAGTATAATGCATTCATAAAGTATTATATACACAGTTATAACTATTCATACAAAGGCATAACACATAATATTCATGTTTATTATGCATTATGAATGTTCTATGAAGCTCTCATCAATAATGCACTATGCACATCTTCATAAGGCATTATAACGGCTTATACTGGCCATTATTATGCATTATGAAGGTATAATTAATGCATCATGGTGACTGCTTTAAGTTACTGCGTCACTGTAATTTTATACAATGATTTTGTACAATAACCGTATTATGGGCCAGGTGTTTGAAATGTGTTATAATTTCCCTGTGTTATTTTTCTCACCAAGGCTTAACATTTTATAAGTTGCCAGGTTACAAAAGCTGGTAAAGCATAATAACTACTGCTCTTCAAATGCAAATGAACATACCTGTGGTGTTTTCTAAATTAAACTACATGTCCTCTCGCTGAGGCCCTCGTAGCTACCCATCCAAGGACTGTTTCTCACTAAGCAGCAAGGCTTCATTGTCACTCCACTGCATTTGCGTGTTTTCAGTCACTAGGTGTACAAAATGTTGGCATAGCTAAATAATAACTATTAATACGTTTAAACTCCTTCATCATGCATGTTTAATGCTACATTGGTGTTTAAATTGCTGTGTGAGACGCTTAATGACCTACATTTGTCTTAGTAGACATTATTATCCTTAGATTACTAATTCAACTTAGGTAATATAACAAGCAGTTTTGCAAGAAAAAGTCTTATGAAACAGCTGAATTTAAAAAAAAATGATTAACAGAGAATGTAGTATGCTGACCTCACTGTCCATGTCTCTGGGTAAATATCTCTCGCCATTTCTCTGATTGTCTGGGACCTCCAATCACCTTGTTGGGTAGGGTAAACTCACCGCTCCGTGTGTGTGTGTGTGTGTGTGTGTATGTGCGTGTGTGTGTGTGTGTGCGTGTGTGCACACGACTCTGCTCTTCAGAAATCACACTCCCCCACACCCTGATTAGTATTCCGCATGGCTTTGTGTCTCTCTGACCAGTCCCACTTTATAAACCCAATCAGCTTATCCAGCTCCCCCATTTTAATGGATATTCTTGCTTCCTGGCTCTTTAACCCTTTCATAGGATATTTAGGTTTTTGTTTTTAACTGGACTTCTGTCAGTGTTCGTTTGTAAATGTCATCCCTTTGTATTCATAAATGTCCAGCCTTCAGCTCCGGGTTCTTCTGCTACCGCAGATAGCAGGACAGCGTCAGAGAAACAGATAATAGGGATTGAAGCATGAATGAATCACAAAGAAACATTTTAATTGTTCAATCTACAGTATCGATCATCCAGATTTTTAAAAATGGGTAACAGTTTACTTGAGGCAGGAATAATGTAGTAACACACTCTTACTTAATGTATTAAATAACTAAGTGTTAGTTATATATTGATCCAGTATTAGTTCATCATTAATCAATCATAACGGTTCATTGTTTTTATGCAGCTACTGTCTTTGTTCATGATTTGTACTTGAGTAGTAACTGAGTTACTAAGTTACTTCTGCCCCCTCAGGTAAAGTGTTTCCGAAACATTTACATTCCACCAGTGGCTGTAATGACCCCTTGCTGTATCGGTGCTGGTTCTAATCCTGTTGAATTGTTGCTGTTGGCCAAATAGCAAACGCAATGACGTGGTCCAAAGTGTCTCCATTTGAAAAGTACCCCGTGAATCGCAGAGGTAGACGGAAGCTCCTGTGCATGCTGTTTGATCATATGTTCATCATTATCATCTAAGATAAGCTTCTGCAGCAAAGTAGTTGCATCTCACATTTGGGAAATGAGATCGAACAGCTAATAGAAAGAGTACAGTGTGGGGGGAAGCATCATGAGGCGTGGGGGGGCGGTTTAGCTGAGGTTAGCCAAAATGGTAAGGAAAATGTACTTCTTTGGTTCAGTTTCAAACAGGATTGTAATAGCATCAAATATATCATTTACAGCACACATGAATTACACAAACAGAATGTGCTGGCAGAAAATAGTGTGTACTAAGTCGATAACTCTTATTGTCAACCCCCCGATCCATATCTACACCATTGTAGGAAACACTAGGGGGGCTCTAACCATAGAAAATTAGCATTAACAAGAGCTCTATTCATTTTACTCATTGCAATTCCATATCACTTTACATTCTGTATTCCTAAAATGTAACATTTTGCTTAAGGGACGCAAATTATATAGCAGTAGTACAAACTGATTTGATGCATTAATTAGCTAGTAACTAAGTGTTAGTTTACCATTAATAAATTATGATGTGTTCCATGCAGGAACTATATTAGTTAATTATTAACAAATTAGTTAACTGATAACCGATAGTTCCTGAATGCAATACATGATTATGACTGATTAATGATGAACATGCATGGGATCAGTATGTAACTAAAACTTAGTTACTGGTTAATCAATTCATTAAGTAAGCATGTATTACTATATTATTTATGCCCCCTTGAGTAAAGTGTGACCTCCTATATTGTGGCAGTGAACCAGAGGATGCTGTGAATAAAAAAACAAATGTTTAATGAACTGAATGCTAAACAACAAATTTATATTTTAAGTCCATTTATCCATAAGAGAAATCCAAAGAGCAATCCTTAGGAACCCAGGTTATCAGCAACATGCCATGGTCTAGTCATTTTTGGTTCCGATCATTCATATTGTAGCAGGATTTGTGGGGTGGGTCATGTTCGCCTTTATTAACAGCCAATGAAATCTAGCAGAGGCAGAAACAAGGAGGCCGACGAGTCACACTCAGAATCAGGGTAAACACACGTTACCGCAAAAACACTATATTCCACTATGTTGCAACGCTTACTATTTATAGTGCACAGAAATACACACATGAATTCATGTGCATTGGTGCGGTGCAAGGCATGCTGGCATGTGAAGGGTTAAGACCAAGGACAGAGATGTTAGTAGAAGTCCCTACCAATACTGTGGGGGTACCATCTGTGTTTATGGGGGTGGGGGGTTGGGACTGATTTGGACCCCTACTATGGTTGAAATTAAATCTACACCCTTGGGATAGACTAGGGGTAACCAATCTTGTCGTTGTGTTTGCAGGTATTCGTTGCAACTCCCTAATTGGATTACTAATTAGAGGTTTGAACAGCTGACCTACAGGTCACCCCAAATACCTGCACACACACCGGCCCTTTGCGGGTAAGATTGCCCACCTCTAGGATAGACGGATGGATGGAATTTTATTTTTAATTTACAGCCATCTACTTGGTGATCCTCACTCTTATCCCATCCGCACAGGGTCTGAGAGGCGCGTTACAGCCCCTGACTTTGTCCTTCCCCACCACCCTCCTGGGCCTCTTCCACGGCCAAAAGTAGCGAAATGCTTCCTTAAAAAAAGGGGGCCGCAGCACGGCGGTGACTCCCCCGCAGCCCTCGGCGCCCGTCCCCCTCCTGGCCGCTCACTCTTTTGTCCATTTGTTCCGATACCCAGCAGGCTGGCACTGGGGGCCTGGCACTGGGGGCCCGGCTGGCGTCCGACCGCCTCAGGCCAGAGATGACAGGTTGAAAAAAAACCCTCCGTAATAAAATGTGTCTGCCGGACGGCATGAAGTTATAAGGATATAACTGCCCTGTCGACAAGAGCAGCCGGTGTCGCGCATCCTGCTAAACCGTCTGCTCATTCATATACATACTAACATTGCACACACAGCAAACATGCTAATTATATATCTGTATATCTGTATATGAGTTATTAACGCTAAAAATTTGTGGACAGTCTTGTTCTTGCGCTGAATAATATTAGCGCCGTGGTAATGTGTGTGATCTATGGTTCTCGCGAGGCATCGTCGTACGAGGTGGACCTAACTGTCCTCTGCACCCCCCACCCCCGCGCTAACCTATGGCACAGTAGCCCAGCCACATTAGCGGTTATGAATCCTCCGTTGCTCCTTAATGCTAATTCCACCACTGTGAAATCCTGGCAAGCTGACCTGTCTGACGGGGAGAGGATCTAATCCTGGTTTCGAACCCCGCTGGTCACCCTGCAGCTCATACTGTAAATGGAATCAGATGTTGGGAGCGGCGAGGAGGTGGCGCCCTGCCCAGCGCAATGCTGGGATCTAAGCTCGAGAATCGCTAACCCGGGATTGCCCGACGCTGATCGCTAACCCGGGATTGCCCGACGCTGATCGCTAACCTGGGATTGCCCGACGGTGAATTTGATTTACGGCTCCTCTCCGCGTGCAGCTAGGCTAACGTGGTGGGTGACAGAAAAGACGAGCTATTCTGAACTGATGATTCCATTAATTCGCCAGATCGATAATCAGACGGAGGAGGATTCTTAGGATGAAATTTATTATTCAACATTCAGTGAATTAAACATTCGATTTTTATTGATTCACAGCAACCTCTGGTTAACAGGCACATTTTAGGAATACAGAGTATGAAGTGATATGGACTTGTAATGAGTAAGATGAATAGACCTTTGTCATTCCTAATTTTCCATGGTTAGAGCTCCCTTAGTATTTTTTACAATGGAGTAGTTATCGATCAGGGGGGGGGGGAATGGTGACAATATGAGTTAACGACCTGGGGGGTGGGGGTAAAACAAAGTTCATACACACTATTTCTTGGCAACACGTTCTGTTTGTGTGCTGTAAATGATAAAAAACAGTGATGCTTTACATCAATACCTTTATAATGCATTATGAACCTTCATAATGCATTCATAGAACATTCATAAGCTGCATATAAATACACCTTAACATTCTAACATACCTTAGCAGCTTTAATATACATTAATGACAAACATTATATAATTATAATGTTTGTTATTAATGTATATTAAAGGTGTTAAGGTATGTTATGTTGTTAAGGATACTTTCATGCAGCTTATGAATGTTCTATGAATGCATTATGAAGGTGCACTGAATGTTCTATGAATGCATTATGAAGGTGCACTCAGTGTAAAGCTTTACCAAATAAAGTCTTTAAAAAATTAAGCAAAAATAGCAGACGCCCCTGGGCTTCTGCCCTTGTGACCCCGTGTATGAAAGCGAGCCCCCGCCAGGTGATGTACATGCCACTGGATCCATGGTGACGCTGCTCCTGTCATCCCATTTATGCTGGAACCAAACATCTAAAGCGCATTCATCACACAACCTTGCTGTTATTCTATTTTCCATCTGCGCCACCCCACCCCCGATTACGGAATCCTCCAGTAAAAAACTGGGGTCCATTCTAGAATTCCACACATTTCTATGTAACACGTAGATATGTAACCCTGTACAAGAATGCTTGATGAAACGATGTATCTGTAGCCTCCCGCACTGTTGCTCATCGCTCTCTTTATGAGTCACTAATGACATCATGAGCATTAAGGCTATGGTGCAGGCCGACCGCATGCTCCGTAACGCTACAGTCACTGCAGCGCTGGGGCCTGCTGCTACAGCCTACTGCTGGGGCCTGATGACATCCGCTACCAGCCTCAGCCCTTGAGTTTCTCCTGTTTTGGTAAAACCTTCCTGCGTGTCCCATTGGCCGCAGCCGGCACTGGGCTCCTCAGCTCCAACATTGATGTCGGTTCTTTGTGTCAGTCATTAACTCTGTGGGGCCCTGGCCTGTACAAAGGTTGATTTTTTTTTAAAGATGACGACTTTTTTAAGATCTTACGAGTCTGTATTTACATCTCATTGGATGAAGACGGGTTATTAGGATGGGTATATTATTACCATTTGCATTAGTAAAGGAGGTATAGGTTGGTGCTTTGTGATGCCAAGGCAGATGGCTATCATATAAGGATAAGTTATCTGCAAGGGAGATATCATATACCCTCTGTTTTCCATCCATCCGTTTCTTCCTTTTCATGTGCAACGAGAAGGTTAGGGCTTTCCCACCATGCCTAGCTGAGTTTGCTACAGCAAATATGGGCCTGCAGAATTAGGAGATGGAGAGATGTCCTCCCTAGGCTATACCTCGAAAGGTCAAGAAGTCCCAGCGATACCACAGGCAAACGTCTCCCAGGTTACAGGAACATAGGAAACCCGATTACCCGGGTTACAGCAACATAGCAAACCGGGTTACCCGGGTTACAGCAACATAGGAAACCGGGTTACCCGGGTTACAGCAACATAGGAAACCGGGTTTCCCGGGTTACAGCAACATAGGAAACCGGGTTACCCGGGTTACAGCAACATAGGAAACCGGGTTACCTGGGTTACAGCAACAACATAGGAAACCCGGTTACCCGGCTTACAGGAACATAGGAAACCGGGTTACCCGGGTTACAGGAACATAGGAAACCCGATTACCCGGGTTACAGCAACATAGGAAACCCGATTACCCGGGTTACAGCAACATAGGAAACCCGATTACCCGGCTTACAGGAACATAGGAAACCGGGTTACCCGGGTTACAGGAACATAGGAAACCCGATTACCCGGGTTACAGCAACATAGGAAACCCGATTACCCGGGTTACAGCAACATAGCAAACCGGGTTACCTGGGTTACAGCAACATAGGAAACCCGATTACCCGGGTTACAGCAACATAGGAAACCGGGTTACCCGGGTTACAGCAACATAGGAAACCGGGTTTCCCGGGTTACAGCAACATAGGAAACCAGGTTACCCGGGTTACAGCAACATAGGAAACCGGGTTTCCCGGGTTACAGGAACATAGGAAACCCGGTTACCCGGCTTACAGGAACATAGGAAACCCAGTTACTCGGGTTACAGGAACATAGGAAACCGGGTTACCTGGGTTACAGGAACATAGGAAACCCGGTTACCTGGGTTACAGGAACATAGGAAACCCGGTTACCTAGGTTAAAAGGACACTGAACATCAGAACTGCAGTCTTTCCCTATGCTTAATTTCTTCAAGCTGCCTTCCTTTAAATGGCGGAAATGTGTGCATTTAATGCTTATTCTGTTCTGTACTTCTGTTTTCTTATAGTCAGATGCTTGTTAAAATGCATGTCGATGAGTGTCGCTGGCTTGGGGAGAGTATGATGTGCTGGAAGCCGTCACCATGACTCTGCTTTCTAAATATCTGAAATATGCACAATAATGAGCTCGTTAGGGGAACCACTGCTTCGCTCCTGATGCATTTTACCAGGGCGCTAGGACCAGTCCATTGTCTCTCATCCATTATTCTCAGAACAGAGAGAGGAAAAGGGGAATTTATTATAGGAGACAAATCGAGGAGAGCACAATGGAATGAGAGGTTTTTCTTTGAGAAATTGACCATTATGTTTAAAACGGAGGCTGTTCTGACTCCCCTGGAGCGTGAATGCCCTTCATGTTTAACAAATAAGCTGAACTTATCCATGGTATTAAAGGACTAACAAAGCAGAAAAACCAAATTAAAAATTGATTAGCTCCAATTCAGGCCCCTCAAAAAAATCTATATCCTTAACATAAAGATGTGACTGACTGTCTGTATAGGGTACAGAGCTTATGATTTATCATTCTGGATAAAAAAAAAAAACGGAAATATTAGATGTAACTTTAATGCCCCAGAGACGGCTATTTAGTGGATAAAACTGTGCCAAACGATGGCTTTTGGAGAGATTACTGTCCAGCTAGCAGCCAAAGGCAGAATGATGAACCAGTTAAAATCAAGATGGTCAATGATTGGGTCTTATTCTTAAAAAGGGTTTAAACTTAAGCAAATAATACACAGAAATGAGGCTACTTACTGGTCCCCAGCATCTGTTTGACCCCTAATTTTCATATGTGGACTCCATCCTGTCAGAGCATTCTTATAATGGTTCACTGTAAAGCTGCTATCAAAGTCTAAAGTATATCTAGTATTATGTTTCCATAGTGATATACTCTCTCAACTATTTTACTACATCACTTTTCCCATAGACCTGGTATTGGCTCGACCGTAACTAAAATTGACTGTATATAACATAAAAAATATAGGCCCAGCATAAAGTAAAGGCGACATTATTGTGACCATCGTGTGTGTGTGTGTGTGTGTGTGTGTGTATGCACATATATATACACACAATATTCTGCATTTATCTAGAGCATCCTGAGCTAATACAGAGGAAAACGGAACGGCATCCCTAGTGATGTTTCCCATGGTTACTTCTGGCTTCCATGGTTACTAGCTCATGGTTATTTGTTACTTTTGGCAGGACACACAGCCTCAGGACACAGTTGTTCATAGCTGGCTGAGACACAAGGAATACTGAGACATAGGGCACACTCAAGCACAGGGGACACAGACACAGTGCAGTGAGACACAGGGCATAGTGGAACACAGAGAGCACCAAGACACAGAGCGAAGTGAGACCCTGGGCACACTGAGACACAGGGGACACTGAGACACAGGGCGCAGTGAGACACAGGGCACACTGAGACACAGGGGACACAGACATGCTGAGACACAGGGGACACAGACACAGGGCACAGTGAGACACAGGGCAAAGTGGAACACAGAGAGCACCAAGACACAGAGCAAGGTGAGACCCTGGGCACACTGAGACACAGGGGACACTGAGACACAGGGCGCGGTGAGACACAGGGCACACTGAGACACAGGGGACACAGACACGCTGAGACACAGGGGACACTGAGACACAGGGCACAGTGAGACACAGGGCACACTGAGACACAGGGGACACTGAGACACGCTGAGACACAGGGGACACTGAGACACAGGGCACAGTGAGACACACGGGACACTGAGACACAGGGGACACAGACACGCTGAGACACAGGGGACACAGACACAGGGCACAGTGAGACCCTGGACACACTGAGACACAGGGGACACTGAGACACGCTGAGACACAGGGGACACTGAGACACAGGGCGCAGTGAGACACTGGACGCAGTGAGACACAGGGGACACTGAGACACGCTGAGACACAGGGGACACTGAGACACAGGGCGCAGTGAGACACAGGGGACACTGAGACACAGGGCGCAGTGAGACACAGGGGACACTGAGACACAGGGCGCAGTGAGACACAGGGGACACTGAGACACGCTGAGACACAGGGGACACTGAGACACAGGGCGCAGTGAGACACAGGGGACACTGAGACACAGGGGACACTAAGACATGCTGAGACACAGGGCACAGTGAGACACAGGGGACACTAAGACACAGGGGACACTAAGACACGCTGAGACACAGGGCACAGTGAGACACAGAGCACACTGAGACACAGGGGACACTAAGATACGCTGAAACACAGGGCACGGTGAGACACAAGATGCAGTGACACATAGGGTGCAGTGACTCACAGCTCAGTTCCTCAGGATACAGTGAGACACAGGGCACATTTACTCGCAGCTCAGCCCCTCAGGACACAGTGAGACGCAGCTGAGGCTCGCCATCACTTTGGTGGCCATCCCTTCTAAACCCAGATTTCAGGGTGTCCCCAAAAACACTTGGGGTCCAGTGTGTGACGGATTTAATACGTCAGTGGTCGTGGAAATGTGAGGAAGCGGCTGGTGTTCACTGCAGAAGGCTGGCTGTCCTAGTTAAAAGTGTATTTTAAGTCTTCCCAGATTACTTGTTTGTCCTCTAAATGTCAACTGTCTCCTCAAGTATAAAACTCTCACTGCTTAAGTATTCTTGTATGGAACTGTTAACTTTTATTTAGGTGACTTAAGATACTTGGCGTCAGTATTGTTCATTTGAGGTGTCTGACATAATAAAAGGCTTTGAATTCATAATAGTGTTGTAACTGCATGAATTGCTGCATATTAAGAGTTTTTTTTTAATGAATCCAAAATAAGAGCAACACTTGACAAAACAGACACATTTCAGAACATTTTCAAAGTAAACAATGACAAGGACGCACCTGAAGCGGTGTCACTCTACCCTAATCCGCATGAAAGCCTAATCAATCGTTGACACACACACCTCTATCGGAAACACATAGGTTACGTAAGTCCTATTAATGTGGGAAAAAAACACTGTCCCATTTCTTCTTTAAAAAGGACAAGACCGCTTCCATTAGTGAAAATGAGGTCACATTCTTTATAAGTAGTAACTCTGTCAGACTCGCTGCTCTTGTAAATTACAGTAGTCAGTGCATGGCAGAGAGTAGATAAATCAAACCCACCTCAGGTGACCAGTGTAGTAATTAGGACCAGGCCGGTTTTGGCCTGGAGTTGCCTCGTCCAGTTTGGTAGCGGAGCGTAATGGGGTGACGGGACAGTGATCCTGGGGCTGCCAGGCGAATCTCCTCTGAATGTGCTGAGCTTTGGGATTCGGTCCACAAATGTCCCTCAAAGCAGCCTTGAATTCGGCTGACTAGACTGGCTACTTTACCCAATATTCCCAGTTATTGACCATAATTTGCCCCCTGTCCTTATGACGGATGGATGGATGGATGGATGGATAGATGGATAGATAGATAGATAGATCACGCAGACCTCAGCAAACCATATCTATGTTCCTGACTGTGTGCCAGCAATATGCATGGGTACCAGCAGGACAATCCCATTAAAGGGAATTTATCATTACATTAATGGAATTTGTAAACCTTGATATTGGCCACTTCAGTTACATAATGGGGGGTGGGGGGGTATTTCTCATCGTGTGCAATTCATTTTCCAGCCCAGTGACCTTCAGACCTTCAAAGCACAATCACCTTTAGACAGCTCGTTCATAGCAGAAAGCAAATAGATACCGCGGTAAATCAATTCGCTGATTACTAAACATGATGTAGTATTTGAAAGTATTTTATTAAATTATACTTTCCTTGAGGCTACCATGATTCTTTTATGAAGTTAAAAAATAAAAATAAAATAAAAAGAAACCTTTGTAGTTCGTTTTGGTTTGAAAACATTTTATGTAATTAGATAATGTGTTTTATATAAGAAACAGAGCAGAACGGCACCCATTTAAATAGCTTTATCAAAGCTTACTAGGGAATATAATTTACATGACATTGGTTATTGTTTAAAGAGCTCATAATTTTATACACAATTATCTTCATCCTCTCTTGCATTAAATCCCTGCAAATATTACAGATGGAAATTGAGACAAAATCTTCCCTGGGCTGATTATTTTGCTGATTAGGTTCTCAGGATTTCAGACAAAGCAATATTGAAAGACTGGTGAGCGTTTATTAGAAGTTGGGTGACATTCCATTTATGATGTTTATGAAGTTCACTCCATCTCTGAGGGGCATAACTGAGAAGCATTAAACGTATATTGTGCCATACAAAAGCGAAACATCGTAACTGTATCTTTTATCAAAATTGCGTTATGACAAAACTCGGATCTCTTAGGCTCTGTTGTATTTTTGCGACAAGATATCTTACTTCAACCACGCCGGGATATGAAGAGAACACTCATTTACCGACTTGCAACACATGGGAGGACAGTCAAAAATCTTTGAAGCCCTTCGTTGCAGTTTCAGTGTCAGCATAATTACCGTGTTTTGCTTTGGTAAGGCAGTAGCGATAGAATGGTGCCAGTGAGTGTGCATTTGGCAAATAGGTTCTTCACTGATCGATGTATCATTTTCTGTTAAATTCAGTCCGGCTTAGAGATCAGACATCTCAGTACCAATGTACTCAATGTACTCATTGTAAGCAATTTACAGTAGAATACTCTTCATACCAACAGGCACTGAACCCATCATGGATAAACCTGTATGTCATTGCAGAACTGAGTATTACTCAGCAGTCATAGTTACTCCCTCCATGGTGACTATGAATTGTTACCGTAAAATGTAAGCAGAATGCATAACGTGGTGTTTGAGTAACAGAAAACCAAAAGGTTACAGTTCCCAAGCCCCAGTACGGAAATTACTGCTACATAAATCTACGTTATAAACTATCTCACTTTGCGGGAACTGCTGCTTCGTTATTATTTTTACGATTTTATTTTATTTACACAATCTCTTGAAGTGAAATGTGCTACAACTGGGTATTTTTGCTGGGATGTAATAAGTTAAAAACCTGGGTGATTTCAGATAAGAAAATTAAAATCCATGACATTATCAGAGATCCACAGCGGCGTTCCAGGCTCCCCGTTCCCGGTTCTGTGCTTTCTGTCCTCACACCACGTGCACTTCTCTGCCGTGAGCTGAGTCTCAGCAGCAGGGGGATGCCGGCTAGGCCAAGGCCGCCCCACACGCTCCGCTCCCATCATCCCCCCCATAAACGGTCTTTGCCGCATCCTCGGGTTTTCAATCCCCGGCAATCTGCTCCTTGCCGTCCGCTCTTCAATCCCCCCTCAAGCCGTCCGCCTCGTTTCCCGTCACATTGGCTGTCTGACGAGACCTCGGCCTCTAAAGCAGTTTCTATCCACAATCCCTTTTTTCAGTATTTTCCCGAATCCCCTGAAATCTTGCTTCACTCATTAGTGTCCCTTCCGGCATTCACTCCTCACTCTCATCTGCTATTTTTACGTGCCCACCCGGGCCAGGACCCAGTAGCCCCTCATCCAATAATCTCATTGTTTGGTTGCTCATTAAAAACAGCCAAATTCATGCTTCATGCCCCTCTCTACTTCCAGGTCAAATTCACCCTCCCTTCATATCAGCTATTCTCAGCCCTGTCTTCTTCTCCAAGAAAAAAAAAACAATATTTAGGCAAATATAACATAGAAAAATCTCTTTGCATTCACCTTGTCGTTATTTTATTGACCTTTGATATCTAATTGCAAATTGTGCTATGCCTTGTTTTTCTAACTAAAGCAGATTGTAGCATTATTTATCTAGCGCTCACCCTGACTGCCTTCCAGAGGGGGTTGAAGCTGAGAAATGTGTCGTACAAACACGGTTTACCCACACAGGCTAATTAGTATGGCACTTCCGCAATATGAATATTTTAACATCCTGTAATCAAGACACCAGCCAAAATGGAAAACTAGCAAAATGTGCTCTCGATATTGCTATGGGAATATAGCGCTATAAGTATGTCGAGCAATTACAGTGGCTCTTGGCTCTTGTTAAATCTTATAATAATATGCTTTGTTTGCGGTGTAGCGGAGCAGAGATCCAATCACCTATGAAAGCAGTCAGACTGCTGATGATATTCAGGTGCTGGACCAGAGACACCTACCTCTATCTTGAGTTCTGAATGTAGGCGAGGGGTTTCCCATCTTCTCCTATCCTGCCTTAAGCTATCCAGCAAAACATACCTTAAGAACAGCTGTCAGACCAGTTGCTTGAGCATCCCTTTGGTGATGTTAGCGATGGAGCAGATCTGGCAGTGTTATTATTGTTATTGAGGTTGTGTCACGGTGTGACACCTATCAATTTACAATCACTAGAGAGCTATGCATTGTTGTTGTTGTCACTATTATTATCACACAGTTGGCCTTTCAGTGCCTGTAGCTTCCATGTGGCCTTTAGGAGTCGTGGTTTTGCCATAAGGCCTGTACACTGCACCAGTTAAATTTTGCCAAATGGTCAGCCATGCTTTGCTGGGCTATGCCACAGTCGGGTATACTGATGGGCTGGTGACACTCAAGTCAATTAAAAAATCTATCCTTCTGAATAATTTGCATGATAAAGCACGATTCCTCACAGGCTAATTGCAAAGCATACAATTAGTTCTATTGAATAACTTATCACCTGTAGGTCACTTAACATCATCATGAATAATGAACAAGAACAAAGTTTTTTTGTTAAATAAGTTAATGCTTAAACTTAAGTTAAGTTAAATTAATGTGGCACAGTATATACACATTTGTGAATTGCATCAGTTAATGTAGTCAGTGTGCAGTCCTTGCACAGGTGTTCCAATAGGTCTTTGTGTTCATGTTCAGTAAAGAATATGATTACCAAAAGCAGGAACCATTCTATATTTGGAGGACAGTGTCAAAGGTCATCAGGATATTTGACAAGCATAGTATCGACAGTAGCTCCAGATAAATTACTTTCCAACCTGGGTTTATAGGTACAAGCCTGTTTCACTCAATTTCCCCCTTGACTGTAACTATCTTTCTAATGAATACTGCAGATGCTGGTGTGGTCCGTTAATCCCTGAAACACATAATGACAATCTAGCCCATAAATTCATGTCGAAACAGTGGTCAATTTCTAATGTCTTGTTTCTTCTTCTGTGTCAATGGCCAAGAATAGTCACCGTCTGTTCATATGCTCACATTAGTTATTGAAGCAACATGTCGATAGAAGTATATTTAATCACTTAAACACACAGCGATGAAGGGTACGGTCACTGCCATGCGTTCGTATAGAGCAGAGCAGAAGGGTTCCTCTAAACACTTATTGTGTGTTAAAGGGGACCCATTAAATAATCTCTCATTGTGTCCAAGTGAAAGCAATAGATTATAAGAATATAAGCAGCTTGTTTGACCTTCTCAAACTGGTCAATAAGGACGGACCATGCAGATGGTGTTGTTGCCATGGATAACATCTGCACAATCTTTCCTGTTTGAACGATTGGCAACTATAGATTCTATGTGGAGCTCATAAATTAAACCCACTACCAAGGCTGGCAGATTCAATGTAGTTTTATGGGGCATCCCTGGGAAGGACAGCAGCCCTCTCTAGTTAGATGCGTGACACGGTCTGCTTGGGGGGGTCAGGTGTGTAAGGGCAGAGGGACCTGTTTCAACTCGGACTGCTGGAGACCAGGACTCAGCCCAAGAGAAGCAAAACTGCAACTTTGCTGGGCCGCGTTGGTCCATCTGACCTACTTTGTCCGGACTCATTGAGGAATGTTTATAAATAAATGAAGAAAATGTCCTATATGCAAATAAATAAAACATAATCACAATATTTAGAATCAATATCTCAGTCCATACTTTAGAAGGTCAGGAAATATCAATAAATTTCCCTGCAGAATAATAGCCTTGCTTCCAAGTTGACAACAATCAAAAAATTGCTTATTTTCTTGTATTATTATTAGTATTCCATTGTAAAGTTTTTCAGAAATGCATTTCTTTTGCCCTCGTCATTTTTGAGGTGGGTTTCCGGCTCGTCACAGTGTGTGTAAAAATGTCGCCGTCGCATGGATGTGAGGAGCACGGTTCCCTGCCCCGGGCCGAGTTCCCGCGTCCTGCCGGAATTCACTCCTTCTGGCCCCGTTTCTGCTTCGCTCTGCCTTCATCCTCCAAGACGACACCTGCCAAGGCTGGGATAAAGGCAGCTTTGAATGATGTTACTTCTTGCTAATTGAAGAAGACATCAGATAAATCTGTGCTTATCCTTGCTACCAACTCGATGGAGGCCATCTTCTCAGGTAAAACCATCGGTCTGCTTCTCTCTATGGGGCTCTGCCCTGTCTGAGGGATGTGACGTGAACAGATTACAGTAAGAGCTAACTGACAGGTAATGCTTCTACTATCTTGGTCACCGTAAAGCTACATTTGTCGTTACTCCTACCTCTGTGGATAGAGCAAGACTGGGATTCGAACTCTGGCTTCTTTTCAGCTAACAAGAAAAACTATTACCATCTTAGATAAGATGAATGGATTTATGCAATATTACAGCCAGGCCCCAGGTTAAGAACGTCCAACTTACGGACGTCTCGTACTTATGAACAGACCTCCATAAGGCCGATTATATAAAAAAAACTCAAGATAAATACAATGGTTTGTAATAACAAACACATGCGATACTTTGTGACGCTCGTGAAAATATTGCATGGCTTCGACGGTTTGTCGGCTTCAGGTACAGCACAGTACCAGATGTAATTACAATTATTATTACTCTATAATACTAATTATTACAATGTACTTTTTGGCTTACTTATAAATTCAACTTAAACACAGACTTAGGGAACGGATCTCGTTCTTAAGCTGGGGACTACCGGTAATCTACAGACATATCACAGCTGATATTCCGATTTTTATGCAAAGTCTTCCTGTGTAGAAAGCATATATGAATTTAAAAGATATTGTGCTGCTTTTTGTTCATATAGCTTTGATGCCAGTGAACGATTTACATCTCTCATGATTGTCTTGTAATAGTGCCTATGTATCATTTTTGCAAACTGTATCCAATCACGACGCACATTTCCGTCTCTGTAAAAGCAGTACCTGGTCCTTGCATATCGAATTGTTAAACAAGATGGTTGTTTTCCTTTGAAGGATGACTCTGGTCCTACCTCACCCAAATCCACAATGCCGAGCAGATAAACATCATATTAATAGAGCAGAATAAAGTGGAAATGTGACGTTGTTATAACTGCTTGTTCATGGATCATGACAGAATTGCCTCTGTTAAGGATCCCACAGAATTTGCAGCACCTTTGACGCTACAGTGTATTATGACCCAGATTTTGTAAAAAGCAATATAAATAACCATTCAAAATATTATGAGTACCTTAACTGGGTCAGAGAGAGCATATTTCTGAAAATAGTCAAGGTCATTACAGAAAAAAGGGGGTTTTGTTTTAGGTCAAAATCGTAAAATGAATTCATAAATTCAAGTGGTTTAACTCTGTTTAGTTTGAATAACTTTTATTGTCAAACGCACGTTGAACTCCACCTGGGTCAGTAGGGACATCGTTATTATTTCTGTGAGCTATGCTCACTAATCGAGTATAGCTAAATTCAGCCATTTTATATTTAAGGTCAGCTGTGAATGACACCAGTGCCATGTGACTTCTTTTCCTTGTTCCTTTAAAATGCACAATGAAATCTGAGGTCTACAGAGTCATGGTGACAAACATAGAACACACTGCCTAAAGTATTATCCCTGAGCATGCTGAGCTACTTGTAAGAACCTGGGCATGCCAGGCTGTTGATAAGAACCTGAGCACACCAGGCTGCTTGTCAGAACCTGAGCACATCGGGCCGCTCATAAGAACCTGCACATGCCAGGCTGCTGATAAGAACCTGAGCACACCAGGCTGCTTGTGAAATCCAGAGCACCCCAGGCTGCTTGTAAAAACCTGAGCCCTCTGGACCACTCATAAGATCCTGAGCACACCAGACTGCTTGTAAAAACCTGAGCACACCAGGCTACTCGTAAAAACCTGAGCACACCAGGCTGCTCGTAAAAACCTGAGCACACCAGGCTGCTTGTTAGGACCTGAGTATGCCAGGCTGCTTGTAAGAACCTGAGCACACCAGGCTGCTCAAAAAACCTGAGCATATTGGGCCGCTCGTAAGAACCTGCACGTGCCAGGCCGCTCGTAAGAACCTGAGGACTGCCAGTGACCCACAGAACCTGGAAGCCTCAGGTGGTGAAGCAAAACAAACTAAATATCTTAGCCACCTGCTATGAGGAAACTTTGATAACCCATCAAACACCAATTTCTGACTGCCAATCAGCACTTTGATTATTATGAACAACCAATCAGAAGGCAGCTATCATAATAGTGTAGCTCATTTGTGTGTTCAGTCAAGATCTGCTATGAATTAGTAAGTGACCTTTACATGTGATACTTAAGTGATGTGCAATTATACAAAGGTTAAGAGCAGGCTTCACGAAACGTGAAGGGGGCAGTACCAAGTCCAGGAGGGGGCAAGAGTGGCAGTTACTGGTTGATGATGTATAAAATAAAACTCAGCATTTGTTTTTAAACTGCATCTCTACTGGGAGCTGATGAAAGAAAATGTGATTCTGTTTTTTGTGTCACTTCAAAGCCTGGTAATATTTGGTAAACAGACTTAGTTATGGTTTATGTTTGACTTTTCTTTAACGTACAAATCATAACAAGGTTCCTTATTTCTCCCTTAGGTAACCAGCAACACAATTACAGCCATCTGGATCTTACTGTTCTGACACCTAAAATCGGTAAGGAGACCAGCACAGGAGAATTAGATACACCTTCAGATCAGATTGTCCTGCGCCATTTGGGTGATTCTGTAGTAAAGGATTTTAGACAAATGATAATGACACTTTGCAATGTATCCCAGTCCCCCCCCAAAAATTTCCATTGGTTCTCCGTGACAGAACACAACTGTGATTGTAGTAGTTCACAGAGCTGCATGAATATAAAGAATGATACCCAGTGACCCTGAATAGGATAAGCGGTCAAGGAAAATGGATGGATGGATGGATGGACATGAATGCTAATGTTTTTGTGTGTGGATTGGCTGGTTTCACAGATACGGGCCCCAGTTAGAGTTACCCAATACCATTTCACCAGCAAGACCTATCACAAACAAATCCTCCAAGAAGGGCTCTTATGGCCAAACCTGACTCATGGAAAATTATCAAGCTTTGATCTATATAATCTATTAACTTTGTCTTTCAAAAAGTACCATAAAAACACATCTGCAACATTAGAGGTCATACCTATCCGATTTGTTTTTAGATAAAAGAAGAAAACAGCAGAATATTCTTTCCTCTAATATTTTCTCACAAGTTTTCCCTTTGGGTGTCCCACCCCCCCCCCCCCCCCGACAATAATCAGGACACGCCCATTGCTGTACCCTCATCCACATCTTCCGAAAACATTTTTCTGCGCTAATTGTTTCTGTTACCCAAAAATTGGGGTTTAAGGTCTTCTTCAATTATCTTTGACAAAGGAGCGGTTTCATTTAAAAAAAAAAAAAAAAAAAAAAAAAAAAAAAAAAAGCATAAATTACTGTTAATATTAATTCACAATAGCAACCATTTAGCAGACTTGGATCATTTCAAGCATCTTAAAGATGGCTAATACTGATTAATACTAATGCCCCTGTTTCTAACAATAGCAAGGTGACCCGGCAGCTATTAATGTTCATATGTTAATATGGTTGTTGGTAGTTAAATCAGGTTCTGCTTATTTTATCTGGCATATTACTTTTCTTGATCCATATTTTGCCTGTTATCGTCTTAACGTCATACAATATGTAACCTTTCTCAAAATCGCGAAGGACCTCCACTGATACCTCGTCAAAGTTTTTTTTTTTATTTACTAGAAGGTCAGAGTAGAATTCAGATCATTCTTTTTCTGAGGTTCTCATGATGCAGCAGCAGGACTTGAGATACGAACAAGCATTTCTTGAGTGGGAATTCTAGGTAAATTGCACACTTTGACTGATGTTTGACTAAATAAATGCTTAATGTCATGGCTCACTCACATCGCTGAAAATTCCTGGTCACAGTGAAATGTTCTTACAGAAGTAAAATTCCTATTATATATAGAACATTAGTCTATAAAGTATTTTGGGGATTGTTCCTGGTAGTTTTCAAACAACTTGAGCAAGACTCCAATTTGCATTCACTAATCTGAAAAATAAGATCTGACACTTTGGGAATACCTTTTTTTTTTGGAAAACAAAATGTTTGGTGTTTTGTATTTGCACACATATGGGAAAACCTTTTATCATTGACTTGACTGATGATCCCGCAGAACAGTAATGAACATGCACTCTTTGTTGATGCGTAAATTCCTCTTTTTGTACTTGTGCCAGTCTCTCTAACGCATCAATGGCCTGTTGAACAGTTGATTTTGTGGGGGTAGATCTCGCTGCTTGCTGCAGATAACTCAGATGACCTGTTTTTTAAACTTGCCAGCAAGGCCCTTCAAGGCTCTGTTGGGCCTCCTTCTACTCCATCTCCAACCTCCTGAAGGCACAAGCCTCTTGAGAGTGTTGGAGGGTGGAGTTTGCGGCCCCAAGCCACGGGAGAAACCATGGCGGCCAGTGGATGACCCTCAAGCGTCACCAGCCCCAGAATGTCGCTCCATGCTGGGATGTCAGACTGGTTTCTGCATAAAATGTGACTGTCTGTTGATTTATTCCTTGTCATGATCTTCTGCTCTGCTCCCTCTCCACAGAGAAACCACGGCTGAACAGGATTCTTACCTCACAGACCGAGCCCTACGATCTCTCCTTCTCCCGCTCCTTCCAAAACCTCGCCCATTCGCCCCCCTCCTTCGAGATGCCGATGAAATCCGACTTAAGTAAATATTCTTCACTCAAGACTTTAAGTCGGTGTTCTTTGATTAAATATGCCGCAATCTCTTCCCCACTGGCTATGCCCTGAGGAGAAAGATCATTGCCTTACTTAATGAATGAACACACAAGGCCATAGTTCAACGTCCTACGTGTTTGGCCAGAAAAGCATCACAGCCCAATCTGTAAGAAACTGTAAGAAAATATCAAATTGAACTGAAACCTCCACAAGCCTGTTCAGGGTAACCAGTTGGAAGATGACTGCATGAAATATTACAGGTACTACTTAAAATGACCAGCAGCATCTCACCTATCAGAAGTGCATAATACTATCTATCCACAGCAGTAAGTGGCTTAAGTGAGGATTTCTTACTACCAGTCAAACAATCCCTTTACCCCCAAAAGCATACGAATCAGGCGAATAAGGACAGCTACACAGCTTCAAAAAAACCAACAACGGCCTGCAGGAAAATCGCCAAAACCCAACACTGTGTTTTTTTGCTAAATTTAATACATATTGTACTTCTCTCTTGTTCAGAGGGCTTTCAGCTAATGGTCCCTTCAAGGACATTATAAATTGCCTTGTTTTAAACCTTTCAATGGAGCCCACGAGATTTGGAACCCTCAAATTACCAACTGCTAACTAGTTAAAATGGCAAACTTATTCTGAACATGCAGTCCTAAATATCTTTCAATTGGTAAGCTACAAAAAAGGGACTCATCATTTTATTTGCTCTTAAATTATCTCTGAAGACATTAAAAAGCCAAAACTTTAGTATATGTACTATTTTATCTCATGCACTCCAAAACAGTTTCATTTCATTTCACACATTTTACTCACAAATTCTTTTTAATCTGTCAATAATAAGGTAAATAGGTTCCAAACATTGTTCCCATTGTTGTGTTTCCAGATTAGGGGATTATAAAAGTTTAAATACAATTCTTGTTTGTTGACAATCCATCTCTGTGCCTAATCATTCACAGTCAACAGGATGTTGTTTAAAGTCTTGATTCTGATACCCAGAATATGAGAAGTTATTTGTTTTTTAAAAGAGATTTTCCCCCATGTATAACTAAAGACTAGACATTTTACACATCTGATCATGGACTAAACGGCTACACCCTGTGCTACACCCTGTGCTACACGCTGCGATACACCCTGCGCTACAACCTGCGCTACACCTCTACACCCTCCTCTACACCCTGCGATACACCCTGCGCTACACCCTCCTCTACACCCTGCGATACACCCTCCACTACACCCTGCGATACACCCTGCGATACACCCTCCGCTACACCCTGCGCTACACCCTGTGATACACCCTCCTCTACACCCTGCGCTACACCCTGCGATACACCCTGTGCTACACCCTGCTCTACACCCTGTGCTACACCATTCTTCAACATGTAAGAGTAGAGAAAAATTAAGTATTTAAAACCATGATAAGACAGTACTAAGAAATGTTTCTTGACCTTATGCTATGTCCCTCCACACAGGTGACAAGGACTTAGATGACTACTATCCACGGAAGCACCATTTACCAGAGCTGCCACCGCGAGGAATGCTGCCTCTGCACATGGACCAGCAGGTGGCGCCCCCGAGGCAGCGCCCTCGCCGCGTGCAGCGCGCCATGTCCCAGGACCACGTGCTGTCACCCGAGAGGGCACCCCCACGCGACTACGGCCTCCCGTCTTTCACCCTCTCCCCTTACCACGGCCGCATCCTGTCAGAGGAGCAGCTACTGTCAGCTGAGCGTCTCCAATCCCAGGATCCCCTGCTCTCCCCTGAGAAGATGCTGACTCTGCGTCGCCACGGCCACCGGGACAAGGTCATGTCCCGCGCCATGTCCCACGCCGACATGCTCATGCCCACCACGCCCGTCATGGACCGGCACGTGAAAAAGATACATTTAGAACCCACTCCCTCTATCGATACGTACAACACCCTGACGGTGAACCAGTGCACCTCCAAGAGGCAGGCCTTCGCCTCACGACGGACGCACACGGTGGATCACCTGCAATACATCCCCGGCCACCATCACCACTACCAACGCACCGCCAGCAAGACAGAGGTGACCGTCTGAGATTACGGAGGCGGGAGCAGGGGTTGGAGGGCGTCGGTGAGGAGTACGATTGCCAGGAGTAGCACCCTGGTGCGTCTCCTGGGTGCCACAATCTCATTGGCCAAGTATGTCTCACACTTCCAAAGGTCAGACATGCTAAAACTAACCGACAATAAAATGCATTATTTTTTCAGCACCAGCTTTCCGGTTTATCGCACGAATAAAAAATGAAATAAAGCAGTTTTTTTGACGAAGGCTGCACCCTACACACTTAGGGTGTCTTACAAGGGCTTTAGAAGGCTGGCACGGGAAGAATGGTACAGCTCGTCTCTGTGGTTCACAGTGTGAGGAGTGATATCGTACCGACGCAGAACTAGCACCAAACGTATTAAACTACAAACAGGTGCACTTCACATACCTCCCGTCCGCCTCAACACACTCCATTTAAATAGCAGAATAGCTCAGTGGGTTAAAAAGCACAACCTATTGAACTTTTTTTTAAAGAAAAAAAAAATAAACTATTCTTTCAATTACTTTTCTCTCTCGATATTGGCCAGCACATATCCGCTAATAATTAGACAATTATGAAATAATTTCCTTCAGGCAGACGATTGTAAATAGGCTATATTAGCAGATGGTACGAGGGGTTTGGGATGAGGGGGTCACTAATGAAATGTGTTCTTCACAGATACTGACTGCAGTTTCCTACACAGCACAAAGCTTCATTAGAGGATAGTGGTGTGCGTGACGTGTAAAATGTTAAGAGACTGGGAAGCGGATGAACTGAGCCAACATCAAAGTACACCGTAGCGCAACATCTTAACACCTCTGCTAACAATTTTTTTTAATAATCACATTGTAACCATGCATCTCTTGTATGAAACACTGTAATGTATGTGCTTGGTTGGGACCACTGCGTTCATTTGTACATTTTGATAAGTCTGGTGTATATGAACTTAAAATCGAACTCGAAACGGAATAATTGCTGTCGTGAAATGGTCACATTTGTCGAAGCCGTCCTGTGTAACGATCGAAGAAAATGTCAACTCAATTAGCGTAGTGAAGAGAAGATTTAAACTGTGAGTAGTTTGTTCCGATGTTTTCATTACGAAGCAATGCCTTATCTCGTGGGATCTCATAAGCCAGTGGATTTTTTAGTCACGTGTTTCGTCCTTTCACGTTTTCATCGTTAATTTCCTAGACTTGCTTCTCATCTTCACTTTCCAGCTTTGAGAAATTACGTAAAGTTGTACCAGCAACATTTAGACAAAATAAGCGATATACCTCAGACTTTTTGGAAACGACTGATGTTAAGATGGTTTACGTTACGTGAAGTTGTGGGAGGGGGTATTTTAAACCCTTTAATATTTCTACAATTTTTTTAAATGTGGATTCATCCAAAATAGCGTTTGACATGCGTGGCCAAAACTACAACGTAATCTAATATTTTTCCAGAAAAGAACAGTTCTTAGCTTCAGTAAAAAAGAGATTACTGTATTATTTCTATAACATTTTGGGAACATGTTAATAAGCACTTGAAATTAGGATCTTTGAATATCCCCACATATTTCTGAGCCATTATGAATTATTATGTATGTATCTGCATTTGCAGACATGCAAATACACTGCAACAGTGACGTAAACCCAGTTAAGCCCGTGAGTATCATGGTGCTTCCTGCCTCGAATCAGTACGTCCCGATACCCCAAGCAGACATTCATATTCAGATCGGGGCCAGAAATCCGTAACTGTCAGCAAGAACTGATGACTTACGCAAAAGAGACGGAGGGAAAGACTGTGAATGTGTTTCGCGGATAATGAGCATCACTGGGCAGCACAGGCAGGCTGGTGCGATTTTGTGGCGTCATGAACTCTCTGCTCCTCGCGCTTAGTGTGCTACTAGTGATCATTTTAGATCCACACTTCTAAAGGGATTTGCTTTGTAGTTTTTTCACTTATTAGAACTTCTGTAGGAAGCACTCACTTGCATTAAAAAAAAACTTAATAGTACTGTAACAATTTTCCTTTGAGGACAATGCCTCCATTATGGGGTAACGTGATATGTTTGTGTTTAGGTCCACTTACAGACTCTGTGTTTATAGTAGTACTGATGACGAAGTATCTTTGTATCTGTGACTTTGCACAAATATGGGTTACTCATTGAACGAACTTCTACACGAGCTGCAAATTACTGTTTTTTTGCGATGTTCCTGCTCTGATTTACTCATAACAGTGCATTCTGTATATACCGTATAAAACCATAACCAATTTAGTAATCAGCCTATAAAGAACAACTTTTTTCCCAATTCTATCATTTATTTATGGATCAGAAATAAAGGAGATCAAGCTATTTCTGAAGTGAATTGTTAACTACCTGCAAAAAAGATTAAATAAACATGGACAAACTGCAGAACAATTTTACAAAGGTGTGTCGACCCTAAAATGCGCTGCCTTTCCATCTACTGCGGAAGAAAACGTGGATCGGCGGGGTTCATTTGGAACAAACGAACACATCATGGTAACTAAACTCCTTGGAACTAATGAGCGATGGCGAAATTCGACTGTATTTGCCGCATCGCAGATGGCGGATCACGGCGCTGCTGGACAGGAGCGTCAAGGTCCAGAGTCTCACCCGGCTGTGGAGAGCAACGCACTAAAGCAGGATATTTTAATATTGGATATTGGGATGAAACTTAAATGGAACGTCCTTCTATATCTACCAAAATGTTAGAATAACAATATTAATTGTTTCAGCAGGTAATTATGATGTCAGATATTGAAATAATTATGTCATATAATCCAATAGTCTTTTGAAGACTTGATGTCGTTTTTGCAAATAAAACCACGGTTCATATTACGCCTGGGTTTATGACCGGATGTGTTCCTTAACAGGGCAGAAGGTGCTTGATGTTAGGATTCAGCTTTTGTTTTCTGAGAGAAGTAGGCCTACCTGTTTTGTGATCGTACATAATTAAACTGGGCAACAACAGCGCAGGGCAAGCCGCTCCGTCGGCGGCTTTCTGCGAGAGCGTCACTGAACGTGTGCACAAACACGCCCTGCATTTCTTCACAGAGCTTCATAAACTCCATAAAGTTACACTTTTTTCCCATAAGTTGGAAGGAAATTAGATATTTATTTATTTGTTTGTTTGTTTGTTTGTTTACCAGCTAAAGCGACTCAGGTTAAGTATCTTGCTTAAATGCATGTACATAACAAAGAGATGGTTGATATAATTTTCACTGTGTGAGTAAACGATTTTATTGCTATTCACATCGTAAAGGGTTTTGCAGATAGAATCGCACATTTTACTTTCTTTGAAAAATGGCATTCTCGGGGAAAAAAAACCCTTTTCACACAGACAAAACATTTAATCTAGTCAAAGAGGAAGAGCTATCTCCGAGAAATATGTGCTGAAAGTGCTGGGTAAAGATACGAAGGGAAAACGATTCCGGTCCTCAAAGCAAACAGCGGCAGTTCGGACTAGAGGAAGCCGCCGCGACTCGGCTATTAATCACGGAAGATGACGCGGACGGAGGCTCCCGGACTCTCATTGGCAGTAACCAACCAAAGGCAAAACAGGAGGGGGTCTTTCTGTGACTCCATCAACCATTTATGATCATAAACAGGAATTGCAGTCTTACAGGTAGAAACGTCGCATCACTGGGGTCTGCCCTACGAATGGCATTAATTAACATTATTTTCAGTTACTACTCTTGTTAACACCTGAAGAAGTAGTTTAAGCCGCTTCAGAAGTTGAAAACTGACTGCTCAGCCAAAAAGATGACCATTGTCAGTGAATTGCTGAGAACAACAATGAAATTGCGATGGTATTCCCTGATTTAACAGGTCCAAGACAGGTAAACAACAATATGGTTAACTGGAACTAGTAGTTGCCTCATATAGATATACACTCTCAGAAAAGAGGGTAAAAATTGTACCTTTGCTTGTCACTGGGGCTGTACCCTTAACTGTAGGTAATTGTACCTTTCAAGGGACAGAAATGGACTCTGAGGAACATTTTTGTACCATCGATGGGAAATGAATGCTGTTTGTTCCTTTGGGATGTCCATTTCTGAACCTTAAAAAGGTACAATTATAAATGTGCAGGCCCAGTGACAAGCAAAGGTACAAATTGGTACCCCTTTTTCAAAGTGTACTTGTTGATCTACTGCTTTTCCTACAATCCGTCGACCCACTACAAATATTTTTGCTACATTAAAGAAATTATTCATCAGTATGAGTTAATTTTGATAAGACGCAGGAGAAATGGAACGAAAAAGAAACATAAGGGAATTTTAACTGCATTATGACGTGTCCAAGAAACACACGGTTTGATCAAAGCCAGCTAATCATTTTGCCGACAATTTCTCTCAATTCCGGTGGATCATGCTGCTAGTTAAACTGCGAATTGATTATAATTTGCACCGCTGCGCTGACATTTGTCTTCCGCTGAATAAGAGCCCGGATGCTGCTGTGATTTCTGTCGGAGATATTCGTGTTGCGTTTATGGCTGAATGTGAAGTTTGCGAATTGCTCTGCAGGGATGCGTCAGACATATCAGTTAGATGTCCTGTATAATCTCATATTACGCAATTTTTAAATCCGAGTCTTCTCTAACAGGAAGAGAGCAAGGAGGGAATAGACCCTGCAGAAACACACCTTTAATGCTACAGGGATATTTTGAGACAGATTCCCCACGCATAGGGAGAAATATGCAGATGAATTAAACTTTCATAGTAAAGCCTAACTACTAACCTTTCACAATAGGAATACCCAAACCATACTTACCCTATATGGACATATTGATAGGTGTACCAGTTTGCCGATAATACTAGGTAACTTGTGTCATTTCACAAACATCGTAATATAGCATCCCTGCTCCCAGTCGCTTAAGATGGAAACGTTAAGAAAAGTTACGGTCCGCTTCAGTCTCAGCAGTTACTGATGTGATTGGCTATAATCAGATGGTTCTCAGGTGATCACTCAGGTTCTCCAGTTATTAGATACTAATTAAAATTAGTATCTAATAAGTACTTTGCCGTTAACGATTAGCACGGTACACAAGTACAAAAGCTATGAACGACGGCAGGCTTTCAAACAAATGAGCTTTCATAAAGATTAATATTTTATTGTTTTATACCTACTGTACGCTTAAGTTTCACAGTTTTGGAGTACCTGTGTAACAAATACCGGGAATGCCTTTAAAGAATATTTTCTGCATATTAGACACATACCGAATCCAGGCTGAAATAATTTAAATTACTTTCGTATGAGAAAAGCATAATTTACATATGAAGACGGATTACAGATAAACCTTCTGTATGGTCCTGTAATCATCTACATATGGATACATTGTCGCAGTCGCCGTTTGCTTTTTGATACCATTTTGTACTGCGCTCCACAAATATACAGGTTTATACAAAATGTTATGCGTGTGCCAAAAAAAATACATATAATGGTCATTTTTGGGCACCTTAGTAGGACCCCATTTGCGTTTAAACGACACATATTCCACATGACTTTCACGTTTTGATTGTTCAGCAACTTTTTCCTTTTTTTTGTAATTGACGCCATTCTAGTTAAGCACCTTTTCCCCCCTCTTGTAGCAACCTAGATTTATGCAACTGATGCTCAGGACTCGCATTCAGTCACACTCCGTAGGAGCATTACTGCCCCCTGGAGGAAGGAGACAAATTGCACAGCAAAAGCTCAACTCGTGAAAATGGCAACATCCTTGAATTTTCTTGCAAAAACAAAAAAAAATCTTTAAAAACAGCCTACATACAAAGAGGCAAAAAAGAAATGAATCTGCTTTATTAACAAGCAAAGCCACAAAATTATAAAGAATCTACAAGCAATATATCAGCTTAAATTAAATGCATCTGGTCACATCCATTTCATTTGTTATCATTAGTTCAACTAATCAAGTCTCTTGTGTGCTAAACATGCAGCCGTCACAGCACTCGTCCCGCTAAGCTAGCTGGCTTTCAGCCTTTTGCTCTCCAATTCCTGGCTGGCCTCCTCCAGCTCCCGTTTGCTCCCGTTTCCTGTCTCGGCGTCCCTCTGCCGCAGGTCTCGCCGCTCCCGCTTCTCCCTCCGCTCCTCCATCTCGCCGATCTCCTCCGCGAACAGGGCTTTCAGCGAGGGCACCATCTTCGGGATGATGCCCACATCGCCCAGACCCACCTGTGAAAGTACGGGATAATAACGTGAAATGATGAAGGCCATGAGGATGCTTTTAAGCTTCAAAGAGCTGCATCTGAACCACGAGTCAGTGGGGAACCTCAACCTGGCGAATGACAGGTTGAAGCTACCACGGCCATCTCCATCATGAATTTAAGTGGGCGGGGACTCATGCAGTTGGATGAAGTCTGCTGATGAAAACCCATCATGCAATCAGCATCAGCAGTTCCTGGCCTTCACCCTCTTTGCCCAATCAAAAGGTAGGAACGCCAGCTTCTGGACTTCAAGACTGAACCAACCCTCAGTTTTCCCACTACTATGTCCGAGGAGGAAATTCCCTCAATTTCTGAGGGATTCGCCAGCCTGACGGAAGCAGTTCTCACACTGAAATCCACGCCTCACAATCAGGCAGGAGCCCAGCTTTAAAAAAGCAACACTCAATCCTCAGAAGTGGCACAGTCACAAAATTCGTATCATGCAACAGACTCATAAACAAACTGGAAACCTCATCAGAATCAACACCAAGCCCGGCTCGTCACGCAGCAGAACAAGGCCGTCTGAAGCCTGAGACTCGCCAGTCGCTCGCTCACCTTCATGTGGTCGAAGGATATGCCCACTCGGTCGTTGAAGTCGGCGTTGAACAGGGGGATCTTGGCGTACCTCTGGCTGAAGTGGTTCAGCATGATGAACTCTGCGTTCATCTTCATGCCGACGTCAATCGCCTGAGATGTCGTGCTACGATTGAAGCCAATTCTGTCACTTCTCGGGTCACTTCATTCAATTGCTGCCTTTACCACCCTAGTGGTACCAAATGGAACTGAGGTCCATTCAAACTACCAAGAACATTAAGTATCTTCAGCAATTTTCCTTACAAGTACAACATAGGCTTCTTACTTCACTATGGTAACAGGGGCTCCATTCTCATACCGAAAGACACTCAAATAGCGGAAACTACACAAAGCATTAAATCCTTCATACATACTCTTAACCAGAGGCAGAAAGTTAAGGTCCAGAAAGTACAAATCCAGATCAAGGTTTTGTTTCAATCAACCCGTTGAGTGTAGAGTCACATTTACAGAGCACTCAACTCATTGGCTGCAACAAAATCTCGGTCTGGATTTTCACTTTCTGGACCCGAACTTTCCGCCTCTGCATTTGCCTAGATAACCTGCTCCATTAGGGAAAGGTTTCAGGTGGCATGTAAGCACCTGTGCCGCTTGTCCCTGGCCTCCTCCTCCATTCCGTCCTCCAGCGTGGCCTCGTGGATCAGCAGAGTGGCGCCCTTCCCTTGGGAAACAATTGCAGCCGTGTCACTAAATGCCACACCCTGTGACCGACGCCCACTTCACACTAGCAACCAATCGCTAACCCCGAAGCCAGGCGCTGCGCACGGAGGAACGCACTTCCTCTTCTTTGCACACGAAAAGCTATTATCGCAAATACAGAAGCTGAGAGAAAGCTGGCCGTATACTTCTGACGAAAAATCAACGACGTTTTGGCAACATGACGTCGTATGATGGTTGGTCAGCAGGACTAATTATGCAGTTTCCAGCATGCTTTGCAGAGCGCTTTAAATACAGTAAATTAATATACGTATTCCTGTATTTGTTAATATAATCGTGTGATGTTGAATAGGATGTGTTTGAGCAGGGAAGCCTGCAAACTGTTGCACACTGGCCCTGCAGGACTGAACTGGGGAAGCACACTGGAGTGGCACCCCCATATAAAGACCTCCCACAAAATCCCCACCCCGCCACAGAGATACGAGGTGCCTGAACACAGGAACACCTAATCGTCAATGAGATGCTAAATTTCCTGCTTGCGGAGGATGCAGCCAACACACCCATCTGGACCAGGGCTTCGGACGGCATGGTGTCCCCTGAGAAGACCATCTTCCACCCGGAGGGATGCCAGAGGCTGCAGCCGAAGGAGCCCCTGCAGTGCGGCACCACGCACGTCTGCAACTGCGACGGCGGGCGGGTGGGTGTGGAGAGAGGGAGGGAGTCTGTTACACACAATGTATGCAGGCCGTGTCCTCAATGGCCAAGCGGGGGCGCTCCCGAGTGCAGCCGTATCAATACTGCAATTAATCATCAAGTCACTTCAATTTATTAATTCATTGTGGTACTGGGCAACACTGGTGAAACCTAACATTTAAAAAAAAAATGCTGCCTACAGTATATAGCCTATGCTAAGCGCACCACACTGTCGGACGCGGGGGTGAAGTCTCCATCCCTGACATGAAAATCAAATGTTTCCTTTTTTTTCCCCGCACATTTGCAGTTTTTAAAACAGAAATGAGCAAACAAAATGCACGACGAAAGGCAAAGTTAATGCACCCGGGACTTGAAGCAACTATTTTACTCATGATACTGATTCATCCTTGGTAGTTTAAGGCCCTTAATACCTGTTGCTTACATTTGGCCCATTTTAAAATTAGTAGCTCCATTATTTAAATACCGGAGTGTTAACCATCAGCATACTATGGCAATACTGAGATGCAGAGTGATGTACTGAATTGTCACGCTCATATCGTGAGGAGTACTGTATCGGCGGCGTGTTGGGAGTAGGGCGGCGTGTTGGGAGTAGGGCGGCGTGTTGGGAGTAGGGCGGCGTGTTGGGAGTAGGGCGGCGTGTTGGGAGTAGGGCGGGGTATCGCCAAGACGCACGTACCTTTTCCAGCTCGGACTTTTTGAGCATCGCCTGGATGAGAGATTTAGTTTTATTATTGGGCTCCTCACTCCCTTCGACCAAGAACCGCGAAGGGATGATGCTGTAGGAGAAAACGACAAACGACACAAAGCAGCAGGTCCATCAGCCCTTATTTTACATGAACACTGTCGCAGGGAATATCACACAGAATCCACAGGATGCCCCTTTACACCTTACAGCGGCGTTTCCCAATCCGCTCCTCAGCGATCCACAGACAGTCCACGGTTTCGCTTCCTCACCGTTTCATTTCACTTCACATTCCTCTGAGAAGGAGATTGTTGATTTTACATGCAGTGCTCACAGAAAGACTTGGGACGCTTGCTTAATTTAGTAAAAATTATTGCAAGTTTATCGGTTTTATTACAAAAACTATTACTTTTATTCATTTGTATCATATGAGAAGCAGTAGATTAAAGTAAAACATTTGTTTTACTTTACAAGCAGTAATTAACTGAAACCCAAATTATAAAAGTTCAAGACCTGTTTCAAGTTAACTGGCAAGCAGTCTTACGGGGTGCTTTTCAATTAGTAACAAAACACCAAACATTTGTGTTTAGTATCCCTTTGGGAGCCAGTGACTACAACTGCAATTAATTACAAAATGGGAAAAAACAGAACTGAATGGCAGCCTGTCAATCGACTTTTGTGATGAAGGCAATTAATTTCCAATATCTTTATTCAGAATTAAGACTTTCTGTGAGCACAGCATGCAAAACCAACCATCCACTTCTCAGAGGAATGTGAAGCGATAGGAAACAGCGCCACCTGCTGGGGCCGTACTCACTTGACATGCTTGAGGATGGGCTGACAGTGCTCATCATACTGCTGGAGCCAGTGCATAATCTGAAGAGGCGCCACCAGGTACACGGGGGCAAAGGGTTTGCCCAGAGTCTCCTGGAGGATGAGAGAAGCAGGAGGGTGGTGCGGAAACCTCAGCGATTCACATACATGCCAAACACAACTCCCTGCATCGTGGGTCACATGACCATTTCACTTTCAAAATCAGAATAAAATGTACACAAAAGCAAAAAAAAAAAAATTAAAAAAAAAGGTTGAACAAGAGGAAATATGCCCTTGACACCTAAGATGCCTACTCACCAAAGCCCTCTCTCTTTGATACAACAAATGCAACAATCCCTACAGGGAGGAGAAACATAAAAAGATTTCAGAAATTTCACACCTAGTTATTTAGATTTAAGGAATATGATAGTGATGGCCAAATGAAGCTTCATGAACCATATGCTGTATTTTCTGACACCACTAGATGGTGCTCTCTATTCAAATAAAGGGCTCAGTGCGTACCCCAAAACTAACCAAGAGCACCATCTAGTGGGGTGAAAAAATATAGAAAATGGTTCATGAAGCTTCATTTGGCCATCACTAGAATTTGGGATTTTGTTGTTTTTTTTGTTTTTATTTTTTTAAATGCTGGGTCCAGGCCCTGAAAGCACTGGCTCACCGTGTGATGGTCAGCGTGCATGTGAGAGATGAACACAGTGGACAGCCTCGTCAGGAGCTCGTCCACACCGTCGCCATAGTGACGGCACAGCTGGCCGAAGGTGCCCTCGCCACAGTCGAGCAGCAGGGATTGGCTGGTGCTGGGGTGTGACGCACCAGAGCGGTTACACACAACATCTAAATGGGGATCTTCCATTCATTTCTATAGGAAAAACCCTAATCCCAATCACAGCACCCTTAACCCCAACCAAGCCCTGACCTTAACCATAAGTAACCAAACAAAATAAGACCTTCGGCATTTACACTTTTTTGATTGCATTATAAAATTGAGGGTATCCCAAGGGGGACCAGAAAAATGTCGCTAAAAATTCGGAAGGTTTCAGGTTTTACCACACTATGGGGACGTAATGGTCCCCAAATGTGACCCATGGAAACCCACACACACATACAGAGCAAAGTTGAGCAAATCTTTCAGCTAACGTTTCCGTATTGCCTGAACAGTTACGCCACCATACCTGATATTCACCAGCGTTCCACTGACGTTCCTGATCTTCATGGGAAGGGAAGACGCTGTGCCCAGGAACACCAGCTCAGGGTACTTCCCAGCCCCTCCTGAAAAGCAGCAGGAGTGTGATAGTGCTGCGAGATGCTCCGCCCCTCAGTGTCATGTGACTGAGGTCATGTGACTCCCAGATAAACGGCCCGGCGGCCAGCCTCACCACCTGGTGGGCCTCCGTCTGCCGCCTGCAGCCTCCTCCACTCCTCCAGCTCGCCGAGGAAGTCGGGCAGCGCCATAGCCTCCCTCACAAACTCGTCCCTGTCACATGCGGGGATGGCTTCCCTGGGGACAGGACACTATGCTACATGACCCAGCTAAACACCCAGGCCCACCTGTTTACACATGGTGGCATTATTTTGGAATATAAAAATGATCAGAACATCTTAAAGGTTTTAGAGCAAAGTGCTCAAGGTCCCCAAGATTGTGCACATTTTTGCTCCTTCCCAGCTAACACACCTATACCAGGTATTGTGCATCTTGATTGGCTGGTAGGGAGCAAAAAAGTTGACTGTCTGGGTGTCCCTGAAGACTGGGTTGGGAAACACTGGTTTATACCATTTAAATAACTGACATTAGACAAAGCCAAGTTACTTACAGTTGCACATCTCTGTAAGCACAAAATGACTAATGCGCTTGTCGTCATGTACAAACAGACCAGTGAAAGATGCCTCCTGACACCAAACGGTCAAACAGACGAACCCCTCTCACCTCTGCCACTCGAACTTGGGCCTCATCTGGAACTTTAGCAGACACTCAGCTCTTACGTTGGGCACATGGATGGCTGCCCGCGGTCCCTGGGGGGGCAGGAGACGGGCGTTTATGAAGAATCGGTTCACAGAGCAGAAATTCAGGCCTCCTGATGTCACACACATGTAAGGAATCAGGATCACTCAGCTTTGCACTCAGACTGGTTCTCACCCTTCAGTCATGCAGCATCAGCCCTTACAGGGGCTCCGTCTGGTGCACAGATGATCCCATCCAGTAGTGATGCCAAATGAAGCTCCGTGAACCATTTGCTGTATTTTCTGACACCTCCAGATAGTGCTCTATTAAAAAAAGGGCTCAATTCATGCCCCAAAGCAAACCAAGAGCACCATCTAGTGGGGTCAAAATGTACAGAAGTAGTTCATGAAGCTTCATTTGGGCATCACTACCGTCCAGTACATGTTATCTGTGCACTCTGCTTACCTTTGCCATAACAACATGTACCGGACGGTAGTGATCTGTGCACTCTGCTTACCTTTGCCATAACAACATGTACCGGACGGTAGTGATCTGTGCACTCTGCTTACCTTTGCCATAACAACATGTACCGGACGGTAGTGATCTGTGCACTCTGCTTACCTTTGCCATGTAGGTCTTCAGCTCTGGGAAGATCTCAGGGTGAATCATGTTGAGTTGGGTCTGAATCTTGTGACACCGCACGTTGTGAACGGTGCCCACGTGCTCGTTTAGAATCAGGTGCTCTGTCGTGGGCCCGAACCTGTCAGCCAGCACAGCCAATAAGGATCTGCATGGGTCGGGTGGGTCTAAAGCGGTCATGTGACTTGAGGCCACTCTAAGTGCAGCTCTGGTCACGTGGCTCCATTCTGCATTGCAGGACTTACCTCTCCATCCACTGCTTGTACTCTTCTGTTTCTAGGACAGATTCTGGGGTCATGTGGACAACCAATGCAACAGGGACCTGACCACCACTCTGGTACCTGCAGATGTGGAGCAACTTTAACAGCCACACCTATTCATTAGCGTCCCTCAGACACACTGCCGTACAGCAGCTGACCAGAAGATGGCGTCAAATCGCCCATGTACAGTACAGACTGACAAAAACAACGCAAACTTCCGTTTAATATCTTTCAGGAGGGTTCATAAAAGGTTCTCCCTCATGCCGGTCATACTGGGGTAGTATATTTTAATTAGTCGTAAAAGTCTTGAATGTCCTTTCTGCAGACAGGTAATAAATCAGTGGCCAGGACAACTAAAGCACGTCGTCATGACGATACCCGCGGAGGGTCTCATTGGTGCAGAGGGGCTGGACAAACTCCAGTGAGGGGCACTCCAGCACGATGAAGGCGTGGCCGGGGTCAGAGGGGGTGCACACTTCCTCAGGGTGAATCTGTGGAAGTATGACATTAGTCACTAGTCTTGTGAGATGGCCGATTCGGTTCCCAAATCTCTCCTCAGGGGCACCTTAGCCATTACATTTGCTCAATCTCACCACCAACCAACCTAGTTTATCTGAGTAAATAAAAGTAAATGAGGTATTGATGTGATAACAGCCGATTGCAGAGATACATGGCTGCACTGGATGGGTGATAGAAACTCTGGTGATTTTAGGAGAAGTTTGGAAATGACCAAGCAGACTCACTTTGACAGACATTTTTACGTCAACAGGAAGATCATTTAAGCGTCGTTTTCTTAACTTCCATAAGACTTCTCCCAAAGTAACGTAGGAAACCTGTAGCCAAACTAGCCACATCCATCACTGCTACAAAACACCACCGCAAGATGAGGAAAACTCTCACCTCCCTGCCCTCAAAGGTCACCGATCTGCCGTCCTTCAAGGCGGCGATGATGGGTCCGATGGCTGCAGTGCCCCTGCGGACAGAACCACAGGCCAGTTAGCAAAACGCCTGGAGCAGAGCGAAGGTTTCGCCTTTCTGTCAGTAGAAATGTCTCCTTCAGACTTGCTGGGGGGGCAAACACAGTTCATCAGAGGAGCACAATTAGCCGTAATTAAGTCCATCCTCCCCCCTCTCTCTCCCCATTTACCTGCACCAGATTCATACTTTGTTCTTCATATTTGCTCATTTCTTGTAGATGAACATTAAACCAGCTGATGTCACTCTACTAACTGCTCTAAGAGGAAGTGATGCAGCTGTAAACAAACTGCAGCAGACAAACTGGAACGGAAATCTGTTCTGCTACGATATTTTAACCACAATTGTTATATAAAAGTGGACATTTGATCAATGTGTTTTCTTTTTGAAAACAGAAAAACCAGCAGGGGGCGCCCTAGAGTGCAGGGGCCAGGGTGTTTATCCCTTTACCCATAACCTACAAATAAACCAAACACAACATGAGCTAGATTCTCTGGCCAAATACTTACACGGGTAACCCAAGCTCTTTGGCTTTAAGAACCAAGAAGTTTCCTTTCTTCTGGTTAAGCTGCAATAAGAAAGAGGTACAAGGCATCATGTCACTTCACCGGTTTATTCCAGCTTACCGAGTGCGTCGACCGCGGCCTCTCACCTTACAAATAAAGGCAACGACTAGATCGGGGTCTTTGGTTGCTGTTGATCCTGCACCTGCATAACAAATGGGCTACATCACATCACATACGCTGCCTAGCACTCTGGAAATCACCATCCCGGCTGCGGTGCCGTTCTGCAGAGTACCGCCGGAAAGCTCACCGGGGCCGTCTCCAGTGTCGGCCGGCCCAGCCCCAGGGGAGGGGGGCAGGCGTCCTGCAGGCTTGGCTGGAGATCAGAGAGACAAGGGGTAAGGAAACAGAACATAAGGGGCGGGGTTCAGGTGTGTGTTTGGGAGGGACAGTGGGATTCTTCAATTTATACAATGAAACAGCTGCCAAATTTGCCTGAATGATCAAAATTGCCCCCTCTCGATATCAAACCACTCAAAATTTATAGAGTTGGCAACCAACCCATCTTCAATGGCAAAACAGCGGCACTTTATTAATCCCCAGGGGAAAATTCTCTTTCCATCTTGTACTCAAATTCTTAAAATTTCATATCAAATAACGGAGATGACACTCACCAAAAATGGGTACTTGAGTGACCGACATGGTCTCGTCAGAGTATTGTGGCTCAGTGTAGGGGCGTACAGCTTTGACGACAGCCAAACATAAAAGCATTAACAAGATGTGTTTCTCAAGAACCTTTAAACTATCAGAATAACCACATTTACACAAGTGAGAATGTTATAAAATTGAATACCTAATTTGATTTCATTTAGAGGTCCGGAGAAGACACGAATGGCACTTAAATACTTTTCCTTGGAAACAAATGGAAAGCAAATATTAACTGTACTTACAAGTGATAAATTATGGAGGCTAACAGCCCAACTTGAGCCGCTTAACTCACCAGCTGAGGCGGACCTGAGAGAACGCACTCCGGAACGCCAGTGTCTTTCAGCGTCAGTATCATACCTGAGAAATACAGCGCAGAGAACCCGGTGGGAACTTCGGGTATGTGCGTCCCTCTATCTGCCAAAATGGCCGTAAACTGAAGCAGAACTGCTTATCAAACTATTCGTTTTCTACATTTTCCTCAGGACAGCCCTTACACGACTGAATGAATTAGTTTCATACAAGTTATGTAATCTCTGCCTACAACTTAATAAAAGGAAGCATTACGGAGAGAGAAGCCAGACGTCAGTTTAATGTTCTCACCACATAAACCACCAACATTATCGTAGCTCATCCTGGTTAAAAAAATGTTGTCTAGGCGAGAGGCTTTCAGTCTGCAAATGTAAAGCACAAATTATATTAACGGATTGGATTCTAAACACTAGTGTAAATGGCGAAAACAATGCCTTTTGCCAATCGACTTACTTATGCTCGTGCATCAACCTCTGGGTCCCTTCTCCACAGTTGAACAAATACCTGTAACAGTTGCAGTTGTTTACATTTGCGGTATCGGGAGAATACGTGTAAAACTTAATATCAGAGAGGATATCGTTAAAAAAATCAGGTTCCGTCGCTCATTACCTGTTGTACTCAGAGAAAACGTACAGCGATGGTCCATTATCTCGACTGCCTGTTCCGACTACTTGTATGTATACCGTTGAAGCCCCGTGCAAGTCAACGTTTTTTCGGTGTTCCTTGATCTTGACGTGTCGCAGGGTGTCTCTGGGAGGCTTGGGTTTTTTCGGTCTCGGTTTCTGATTATTGTTTGTATTAGAGGCCATAGCCCGCGATATAAGAAAAAGAGTCCGAGGAAAAATATTTTTAACCCATGTATTGGAATAGCATCGACACTGAGCCGTCGCTGAATATTTAAGAAATAGGCCGGCGGTTGTTCTTATGTCAAAAAATGCTTTTCTTATAATAAACATCAAGGCAGCAAATGCAGTAACAGATCTTCAAATTTCTTTTTTTAATCGAATTCCCTAATACAATAACATTTTCATTATATATCTAACTCTCCGACCACACATACTCCACATAAGTTTAGCAACGTGACAGTTACTGCATTTTCTTCCGTCGCAGCATGATGACGCCACACAGATATGCCTGACTTTGAGCGCAGCGCTTCTCAAACCTGTTTATACGCAGTCTCATTCGTCCATTGATACTAATTATGTAATTGACTTGATATTATTCACAAGATGAAACATACAAACGGATATCCAAAAAACTGACTTCTGTTCAATGCCAAGAATTCCAAGATCTTCCATACTGTTGAAATTGTCAAAATAATAGATGATATATTATGGTGCGTTCGTTTTTCTCTCGGAACTCGGAAATTCCGAGTTGAGTGACATCACGTCCGACAATCTCCCGTTCGAGCTACCCACATCTCGGAACAAACATGGCTGCCTCCATGAACACGTTGCTGTGTATTGTTGCTTTATATTTTAGCAGATTTGGAGTTTTACAAATGAAGAAAATGGAGAAATTTAGATTTTTCCGAGAGACAAACAAGAAACACGAACTAGTCAAACCACATTAAAAGCTTTATAAAATATTTTAGTACATTCATAGCGATATTCTTTTTTCGAACAGTAAATAAACTACAAACAAACCAAGTCGCCATGTTGAAATTACGTCACAAGGGCAACTCGGGCAACAAAATCTTATCCGACTTCAACGTCATAAAAGGGGCGTGTTTCCGACGGGAAGTGATGTTTTTCGTGACGTATCGTGACGTTTTCATCCGAGTTCCGACTTTGAGAGAAATAATCGAACGCACCCTAATTCACAAACTGCAAATTTGCAATGAAGTCACATTGTTCCACGGGTGTGATTGCCGGGACATATCACGACATAATTAACTGATTGCATATAAACCTCTTTATGAGTCACTAGAACTACCGCAGAAAATATATATGGTGCGATACACAGCAAAATGGATCGATTTTCTTATTCGGCCAGTACAGATCGAAGGCATTTGCCCGGGACCCGATTTATGCAATATATATTTTATCTGAAATTGTTTTGCGTCGTATTACAAACGATGCAACAATAATAGCTGAAGCAAAGTTTCAGGAAAAAAAAAACTTAAAAACGACTACTTAAATGTATTGTAACGTTTATATGCCACTATAGTGTTAAATCGTCTTTTACAACATTTTTCCCAAATAATGCTAGTTAGACGTTGCAGCTGCGAATTGTTAAATTTATTTTATTGATAATTTTTCTGCCACTGTAAGTTTCCAGACCTCACAAAACAAGCATTACAATGCCAAATAACAGGATTATGTTTTGACTTTGTCACATCCAACCTCTGGGCAAAGGGGCATCTAAGGAGGCCTCAGTGACTGAGATCAGATAATTAAGTCTTAAATATTAAAGTCAAGCATCTCGTGAAGAAAGAATCACTGGGAACATTTCTTGTGAAAACGTTTTAACACATAACCACTGTCCTATTTACTGTCGTCACTTAGGTGTGCCTTATTTTTTACACATCTACCATGAAGAAAATAATGTGCACAGCATAGTATTTCAGAGATGTCAAACATTCAAAAAATATTTAAACAGCGATGTCATTTAAATCTCTTATCGAAAATGGTCATACTAACATTCTATTGAGATCATTTCAAATAAATTTTAAGTAGGAGATCCAACTGCACAGTTAATGGCGTGCTCACTGAGGTCATGATAGATTTCTTTAAAAAAAAAAATGCAATTTTAAAAATTGTACAACTTTCCCCACCAAGTCCTGTCATTAAAATTTATAGATGTCATTGACATGCATTAAAAATAAAATGATTACAACTTCCAAAAAGGGACTATTATTTCATTCATTTTCAGTCTCAACTGCAAAACATCTGTGGTAACTCAGTGCTGTTCCTCTCCCTGTTTACTAGAAGGAATACGGTAAACCCCAGCGAGTCCTTGCCATAGTGGAACCTGAGGACCAGCAGAATGAAACAGGACTTTGGCTCACACCACAGCCAATCAGAGTTGATCCCAGGGACTCCTAATATAAAGGGCCTGTCCATACCCATCAAGAAGCTCAACCAGCTCAAAGGTCCTTCCAGAAAAACTGTTGAGGCATAGATCCATAGGTATGACCTACACTGCCAGAGTCACCATATGAATTCAGCTATTCCACATTATTCAGGATCAGTGTAAGCGTATCCAGTTACATGTCGTACTCTTAACACAGGCCTTTACAAACCAGAAAAGTTTTCTGAAAGCAACCCAGTAGCCTGTCTTTGGTGAAAATGAGTTGGAACAATTACAGAATAGGCAGTTGGGGCTGTAAAGAGAAACATCCAGTTGAACAAAGCATCTTAAAACATGTGGTCCATGGTATTATAGTGACTTGCAGAGATCTTTTGCACATTTTCCCATTCTGCAGACATAGAATGACATTTTTCAACAAGCACCTTGCATGCCTCAGTCAAAAGTTAGCATAAAGGAAGTCACTTTTATTTCTTTCTTTTTTTTTTTTAAATCAGCAAATTAAATCCATTGCACATACATCTGTTCAATACCCAGTGGTGCTCAGGTAAGGGATGGAGAGGGAAGGGACAAAAAAAATAAATAATAAAAAAACCTTAAACTTTCCTTGTTCTTGGCTTATAACCCTATTGAAGCAAGATTTGATCTAAGATACACAAAATATTTAAAATCAAATACATGGAAGAGTTGTGAAAGTTCACACAGAATATGATTCCAGTATGGTGACTGAATATCTCCAGGTCAAAAATGAGACTTAATAATCTTGTGTATAATTCCAGGATTCATCACTATACTGTGTTCACATAATAGGCCTTACACCAAAAGAAGGTAGGACCAATGGCTAGTGTGCAGTCCCTATGTAAGCATGAGAGAATCACGTGCGTAGGTGACATCATAAAAACGTGACCAAGAGGAATCTTATTGCACATGAGGGAGGAGATCGCCCTGCTGAGTGGACAGATTTAGTCCACATACATGGGTGAGGAGGGGGAGGCAGGCATCTGGTCCAGAATGCGGCACACATAGCTGGCCACGTTGACGTGCCGCTCCTCGTACATTCGGATGAAGGCGTGTTTCTGGGGGAACGTGCACACACACGTCAGTCCATCAGGAGACACACCGAGAGCATCCACGGCACCCCCAGCAGAACCCAGAAGACCTACCAGAAGCTCCTTGTACTTTGGCCTTTTCGACTCGTCCTTCGTAAGGCTTCAAGGTGCAAAAAACATGGTGAAGGGGAAAAAAATAATAATAATAAATGTATCTTGGTCAAAATATATAACATAACAACCTCTTATCGTATCCGTATGAATAATCTACACTCCTCTAACGACATCATGGAAAATTACAGGTTCAAAATAATTACATTAAATAGCAAAATACAAGTAATTTTGGAAAATCCCTACAACCCAGAGCAGGATAGATAAGTGGCTGGAAAATGGATTGATCATTTGGGAAACTTGCTGTATAGTTTTTAGTCAGCGGTATGAGTTCAGCTGCATTTTTATTATGGTTTATTCCTTTGATTGAACACAGGTGTGTACTTACTATCCTCAACCCTTTTCCCATCTTCTCATTCACGTTAAAATATAGTTTAACTAATCTCTGAGTTGCCATGGCAACAGAGCCAGGTTCCGGCCATCCTCACCACAAGTTGACGAAGTTGATGAACTTGGGGGAAAACTGCCGTTCCTCGGAGTTACAGAGCTGCGGGGGGTCGCCTTTCACCACCTGCGTCAGCTGGTCGAAGACGCTGTTCCACTTTGGGTAGGGGAAGCGGCCGGTGGCCAGCTCATACTATGCGGGAGACAGAGCGCACTGCGGTCACAGCGAGCAGCCATACTGCCTCTAGTGTCCCCCCCTGTCTGGGTGGAGCAGTTACAGAGGGGGGGAAAAAACAGGACGGCTCACCAATGTGATTCCCAGGCTCCACACATCCGAACGGACGTCATAGCCTTGCCGCGAGGCGCTGGGGTCTATTCTCTCCGGCTGCAAACAAAAAGCACGTGAAAGTTCCCAAGGGTACCCTCACACAGTGGCAAGCAGGGCAACACATGCGATCAAAAGTGGCCCCGCCCACAGCCATCACAGGAACAGACCCTATTGGTCGGCCGGCCACCTACCGCCATGTAGGGCCGGCAGCCGGCATCCCGGGTTTTGGCTATGGAATCGACCAGCTGACCACTGATGCCAAAGTCGCAAAGCTTGATGTTACCCTTCCGGTCCAGGAGTATATTGGATGGCTTGATATCTGAACAGAACACAGTGTTACAGTGTGACATTTGCAGCACTGCCAAGTTCCCCATACACTAGACACCCGAAACATGCCTCTGCATACATGCCGAAAAGCATTATGGGTAATGAACGTCTTTTCAAACAAAAGCTCTCCATAACTACCAAAGCTGCAGTAACATGTAGAGGTAGTGGCTGAACATTTAACACACAAATTTGGGGTTTAAAAAAATAAAATAAAAACAAAAAAAAAAACACATTCAGCCATTTCTAAGACTAGGTCTTACCTCTGTGAATTATCTTCAAGTTCTCCTTTAAGTGGTTAAGTGCTTTGACAGTCTGAAACAAAAAGATGTTATGCTGACATGTCACTGGAGGAAGAAAAAAAACAAATACATACATATTCATGAGGAAGAAAAAAAAAGTGACTTACAGCTAATGTTATTTTGCCTAATATTTCCTCTGGAATCACTTCATCTAACACACAATATACATATTTGTAGAATTTGTCGAACGAGGTAGACATGAGCTCCATGCAAATCCAGCAGTCTCCCTAAAGTAAGAAGTGGGGGTGGGGGTGTGGAGTGGTAATACATCCAATTAGAAAACAAATCAAGCAAGACTAAATCCAGAACCACAGTAATTGGCGCACGGTTTAACTGTACGACACACAGAAAGACACCTGGCCCAATGTTTACAAAACTCAATTATACCAAAACACGCAGCGATCGTTCCAGCGTTCTGTATGGCCGGAAGCTCACCTCTCGGAACAGAGCGCCGTAAAACTGGACGATGCAGGGACAGTCGCTGCTCCGCATCACAACGTCCAGGTCCATCAGCAGCTGCTTCTGCTCCTTTTCATCCACCGTGGACCGGATCCTCTGAGAGGGAGGAGGGGGAAGAGTACGAGGAAGTGAGAAATTAAAGAGAATTAAAGGCAATGATTTTTATTTTTCCTGTGGAGGACATTAAAAGCACCTTTAAAGCAACGGCAGCACACCTTGACAGCCATGATCTGGCCGCTGGGCTTGTGCACCATCTTGTTGACGGAGCCGTAGGCGCCGCGGCCGATCTCCCCCAGGTCCTTCAGGTCATCGGCGGTGAAGTCCCAGTGCTGCTCGGGGGAGATCTTCAGCTTCCCCGACGACTCGATGCTGTGAGTGCGTAACCTCTCACTGAAAAATCAGGCGGGGGGGGGGGGGGTGGGGTTGATGGTCCTATGAGAAACGCCACCCACTCAGAGGGGTCGCTCAGCCCGGCGGCAGTGACCCGGCGCCCCGGCAACTTACATGTGTGGGTTCTGAAAGGGAGGCCCGGGCGTGCTGAGCGCGAACCTGGTACTGGGCTTGATTAGCGGACTGGCAAAGCTCAGCTTCAACGCTTTACGTTTACCTGTGGCCATTGAGGGGGACACAGACAGAGTGCACAACTAGCAAGGCACACAAGGAACCATGAAGGTCAAAAATGGCAACACCACATACAGCTAGTGTTAAGGAAAGAAAAAAAAACAGGAATGTGACCAGAGAATGAGTGGGGGGGTGGGGGGGGGGGTGGGAATGCATGTTGCCCCCCCAGTATTAATGGATAATATCCACCAGACCATGACAGTCTGTTCCAATACCTCAAAAGAGGAGGAGCAGCAGGCGAATGGGTCTGGCCACCAGATGGCGCATGACAACAACGAGATCTGTCTCCAGTTTGAGCCCATTTCCTGATTTCAGAGAACGATTACGTTCCTAAAAACATGAACTTAATACCAAGCAGCAAGCTGACTGCACTTAAGCCAAAGCGTACGTCTCACGCTACATTCGTTACAAGCATTTTCATTGGCTGGCTTATGTACATCTCAAAAAAATAAATAAATAAATAAATAAATGTATTTTGGGGAAGTTAACTGATGAGACCTGACTTGACATGTTTAAATTCCTTCTTGCTATTACACCATTTTCCATGTGGGGAACAACTAAAATGCAATGAGGGTCCCGTCAGAAATAGACAGATCCCTTCTCACTTGCAGTGAATATCGTTCTGCAGTCCTTGGGTCACCAAGCAACAATAAAAAACACCAGCTCTCCAAATGACCACAAAATGATTTTAGAGAATCAGACTCCTGCCCCCTACAGGTTAACACTGAAGTCTTTAAACAGAACCTCATACGTATGATTTGTTAATTGTAGGATAGAATTGCTAAGGACTGGAAAACCTGCGATTTTAAATGTTATTCCCACATTAACCACCAAAGAGGGACCTAACCAGACCAGTTACGTTCTTACTCTAACATTATAACTACATAAGAGAGTAGATTTTATCACAGAACAACAATAAATATTTGCTTTCGTATAGTTTAAGCCTCCCACCCAAGAGCACACAAGTAAACAGGTCTGTATCACAGGGAAATAGGTCTAGTCAATTTGCTGTTCCAACCACCACATAAGCAGTAATCCAATGCAATTTAAACTAGACATTGCCTCTATTCAATTTAACCTGTACATCAGCACACAATTTGGTTTTTAGTCAATGACAATTTATAGGACATTTCAGCAAAAGGGGAAATCCTAAGCAATCCTTTCCTTTTTTCCATACAGAACTTTCTGGAGCTGGACACAAAACATGGCACCATTTTCTCCAAACAATTTTTGATTGGTGTGAAATTTAAACGAGCCAGACAGAGACCAAGGTCACAGTAGCCTTAACCACAGCTGCAATTTAGGGCAAAAATTATCAAGACTACCCCCTGCCCCTCGAGAGGGGGGCCAATATATTAGCAAAGCAACTTGGCTTACTCTGAGGAGCTCCAGAGAGGTTAATCTGAAATCCTGACCAGTTACTGACACGAATAAGCTTGCCTTTGCCTTTAAAGGATATCCAGAACATACTGGGTCACAAATGCCCACCAGCATGAGTGAGAGATGCAGGGCAAAGCCAATGATTTTATCACGGGAGACTGGGGGGCTCCAAGACAAGCGAGCATCCCCTGTACTTCAAACAGCGTTAAAAAAGATGGCTGTCAAATTGACACAAGGCTAGCTAACCAAACCAGAAGATAAGGTCAAACGAAGGAAGCAGCAGGTGAGAAGAAACCAGCTTGCAGGGTGGTCTCTATATATTGCATTAATATCACTGAAACATCTCAGCACTTCAAGGACATCCTCCTGCATATCATGAGGATGGATGACCTTCGTGCGCATCATCCAACCTCTGACTGGGGACAGAGGGGGCAGAGATCCAGGAAGGGAAAATCCACAGGGCTGGAGGAGCGGCATGACTGGAGCAGACCGAGACGGTACGGCCACGGCAGATGGACATGCGACAATCGGGACAGGAACACAGGAGACCGAGAGATGCGGCGGCACAGGTCAGCGGCACGCTCAGAACGTCTCACCGTCATCGAGCAGCAGCCAGGCGGGCGAGGAGGAGAGCGAGCGGGGGTGGGGGGGGGGGGGGGGGGAGGGAGAAACCACGTGTTAACGCTCTTTTGGTCAAACACAGACGCAATGACAGACAGAACATCAACTTCAAAAACAGGGAAATACATGTAGGATAATATACATATATACAGTAAATGCAGCTAAGAGATCAGGGCATTCGGTTTAAGCAATGAAACTGGTATGCAGGAGTCCTGCTTCGGCCACTAAGCCAACAGCAGGCTTTGGACTCAACTGAGCCGAACCAACTATTTATAGAACTACCCATGAGACTGCTAGATTTACACCCCCCGAAAAGTTAATCATCTCATTTGGTTTCTCAGAGAGAATACCGTTTTGCATTCCATGCCATTGTTTAAAAGGCAATGGCTTTTTGAAATTAAAGTTACTTGCATAATCACAAATCCTATAAATATGACACCGGGCTTTAATCAACGCAGAGGCTGCATTTATAATACCTTTAGATGGTACCCTAACCCCATGGCAACAACATCCCATCATGCAAAACTGAACAGGAAAAAAAAAATCACGGGGGAAAAAAAAATCATCTCTGAATACTGAACATATCATTAGATCATCACAACACAATATTAAATGGTGATGAATGTCAACTTAAAACAAAAGCATCTGCACTGGATACTTTTAACATTGGCCTTCGCGTGTGTTTAAACACCAAACAAGGCAATGAATTTCAAAGAGATGAGTTAACTGCAAAAATATAACCAAGATTTCCATGTACACATTGATTTGGTGATTGTAGATACAAAGTGACAAAACAGGCCTGCACTTAAGTGCCATTTTTCAGAAGTGACCTGCACTGCCCAAGATCACATGGAGATAAAATCCTGATTTTCCTTTCCACAGAAGACATTCCCAGATGACCCATACCCATAATACAACAGCGCAACTGTCAAGCCAGAGAATTTCACATAAATTTGAAGGACAATATAAATAAGCACTGATTCAGGTGTAGCCTAAATTAACCCCTAGGTAAGAGCTCAGGGATGCTGTATTGAAAATTGACAAGCACTTTCATCTAATCAACCAGAACACTAATATAATCCATGCCTTGGTATCCTGTAGTTTCCCATAAACACCCAGTTCATCAGCAATGTTTTAAGAAAACAACAATAGTTTAACTTCCATGACACAATCTGGTTCACGGCACGTAAAGTTAGATTCATTTCCAGACCCCTGCTATGTGTCCAGCAGCTGGTGACATGTCTCCCCCGACATGTGGTGAGCTCTGATGGCTAAACTGGACGTTACACTGCTAGTGAAACATACCGTCCCGTTACATCGTCATGCCCCCAAACCAGACCGCAGACCGAATTGGCTACATTTCCATGAAACTATAAACTATTGTAAATATCCTTCCACACCTGGTAGCGGGTGAATCAACCATCTAACGCTGGCAGGGTGAATATTTATATATATTTTAATGATACATAAATGAGGTTTAGATTGTGCTTTTACAGCAATACGTATAACCAGCGATCAATCCACCAGCACACCTCGGACTGCGGCGTTAGTAACGGCGCTACCCGACTTCCTACAGGGGCGCCGGAGAGATGCGTCGCAACACAAACACACCTCCATACCCGTGCGCGACGGCAGCTTGCATAAAGGAGAAGCTAAAAAACAGAGTCCGACCAGCCCGAATGGTACCACTGTGACACTGACTGCCAAGCGTCCCCCGCAGGCCTACCTTTCGCATTAGCTATCTGCGCCTCCGCTAACATCACGCGGCTAACTGCTCGCGCCCGGCCGGCGCTCCGTCCGTCCACACACCGCCGAAAATAACAGGCTTTCCTAAATGGAACCGCCGCCGTTGTTCGAAACCAACTCCCCAAAAAACCACCTTGAGAAATAAACCGGCCAGGTAGCCTAGCAGAGGCGGAGGCCTTCCTGGTTGCCGGGATGTCGAATGCAGGTGAATACAAGCGGCTAACAGGCTAATGCTAAAGCAGCATCCCTGAAGGCACAGCCGGAACAGCTGGGGGACATTCAGCCGCTTCCAGTCTGACCCAGACGAAGGGAAAAAAGACCGGTCGGGGGTCGCGACGGTCTGGTTCTTACACTGCATATTGCCGACTGTGGCTACGTGCTGGGGCTGATGAGACGCTGCGGTGGATCCGGGGCTGCCGCTGCCGTGACTGGAGGAGGTCGCCGAGTTGGTGCTGGGTGTCGCCATTGTTGTGAATTCCAGCAGAAGCAGCGGCGGTAGTTGTGGTGGTAGTTGGCACTGGGGCTACAGCACGGAGAAAGGAGAGAGTGTCTTCGCCCTCCCCCCGCCGGCAGGACAGATGGCTCCCCAGCAGCTTTTTTACGGAACTCGGTAGCTGGGCTTGCCCTTCGGTGCGCTCCTTCAGGCGAAAACCCCGTTACACGTAGCCGGGACGGACGGACACCTTGCTGTTAACCGCCTACAGAAAGGGGGACAACTCCACGCAGCCGCAGACGTCGCCTTTCTCGAATTCAGACCATTTCAAATCAGATACATGGACACCCGGCTTCGGAAACCCGCACCGCAAGACCCGCACTTGCGCTCAGCTGATCGAAAGTTAGTCGCGATAATGCACCCCCCACCCTTCGATTTCCGCGCCTGCTCGGCCTGCAAGCTCGGCCCAACGTAGGGTTTCGGAACCGTCCGGAAAAGCGATTTCATTGGTCGTCGCTCAGCATTGCCCTTATACCATTGGCTCTTGAATAATTAGGGCTTTTGGAATATTCCCTAGTCTCGGGCTAAACTGTACAGGTGTAAATAAATTCCCATTTAGCTGGCCCAGAGTCTGTCTCACGTTCCGTGGTTATGATTAAGGTCGGCAGTGGCTCTGTGTACGAATGCCCTGACTATCAGAATATGCAGCTGTCTATCCAACATCAATGTACATCGGCTCTCTGCAAATTCCAGACAAACAGAAACGATACAAATTATTTGTTTCCTCAGTCTGTCCAAATGTTTACCACTGACATGATACATTAATTCATATCCAAACAAAAAATAAAAATTTACATTAAATGTAATTAGTCCATCATAATGCAATAAAGTATTTAATATGCTCAAAAATATACCTATGAATTGTATGTGTAAAACTATATTTCTTAAAACAAGAATTGATTGTTCTGTCCAGTCAAAACCCCCGAGTGGTGCACAAACAGCCAATATGTAGTAATAGAGAAAATCTTTATCAAAAACAAACATTCAAGCTCACAGAAAAACTCTATTACCCAATATACACTGCGCCAAACACGTGATCTTATCCGGGGTCGAAGTTTTATATGTAACTTTTTTCGGTGTTACGGAGAAATTCGTAACTAGTTTGAATTACTGAAAAGATGGACAAAACCGAAACAGGGTATTCAAGGATGTTATGGCGATTTTGCAATCTCTGCATGTGTATATTTTTTACTTTAGCGACTTATGTACAGGCAAGTTACCGATCTAACTCAGTTTGCAATCCGTATGCTCCTTCCCGTTTATCTAGCTGTTACACGGATTGACGTGACGAGGCACGTTCCATGATCACGGTCATTACAGGGAAAAATAACACATGATGTATTGTTACTAAAAACGTTTTCTTATTTGCTCTGTTTTTTTCTTATTCCCAGATCAATGATCCCGATGCTGTATTGTGGATGGTGAGGCTGTTTCTTTAGTTAATAATTTAGTTAATAATTTTATTTTGTGCAATTTATTTTAAACCCATTGTTAATCATTTCCATAAATTTACAGGTAGGGTATGCCATACCAGGAAGCCTGTGCTTAATGATAAGCTTCAAACCAAATGTAACAGGTATGGTACTATGGCCTGCCTTCTGTATTATACATGGCTTAGTGCAGGGGTGGGCAATCTTATCCGCAAAAGGGCCGGTTTTTGGGATAACCTGTAGGTCAGCTGTTCAAACCCAGGTGTGAGGACTCTTCAGCCAATCAGTCCTCTAATTAGTAATCTAATTAGGGAGTTGCAGCGAATACCCGCATACACACTGGCCCTTTGCAGATAAGATTGGCCACCCCTGGTTGAATGTATGTGCCCTGAAATGTTCTGGCATACCATCCAGGATGTATGGATGGATGGAGGACATCAGAGTGGCTAGAGTTTATCTTAGCAGGCTATAGCTTTCTGGCCATGTCCAGAAGGTTTTGGGTTCCAATCCTGGTGAGTAGTCCTATCACTGTTCTCAAGGTTCTTAATCTCCGTTGCTCTGGGGAGCCTGGCTGACCCTGCTAAGAATCTGCTAAGTAAATAACTTCAAATGCGCATCACTTCAGTTATAATCCCTTAAAGACAGACTGACCATTATAATCCCTTAAAGACAGACTGACAGTTGTAATCCCTTAAAGACAGACTGACCGTTATAATCCCTTAAAGACAGACTGACAGTTATAATCCCTTAAAGACAGACTGACCTTTATAATCCCTTAAAGACCGACTGACCGTTATAATCCCTTAAAGACAGACTGACCGTTATAATCCCTTAAAGACAGACTGACAGTTATAATCCCTTAAAGACAGACTGACCTTTATAATCCCTTAAAGACCGACTGACCGTTATAATCCCTTAAAGACAGACTGACCGTTATAATCCCTTAAAGACAGACTGACCGTTATAATCCCTTAAAGACAGACTGACCGTTATAATCCCTTAAAGACAGACTGACCGTTATAATCCCTTAAAGACAGACTGACAGTTATAATCCCTTAAAGACAGACTGACCGTTATAATCACTTAAAGACAGACTGACCTTTATAATCTCTTAAAGACAGACTGACAGTTATAATCTCTTAAAGACAGACTGACAGTTATAATCCCTTAAAGGCAGACTGACCGTCATAATCCCTTAAAGACAGACTGACCGTCGTAATCCCTTAAAGGCAGACTGACCATCATAATCTCTTAAAGACAGACTGACAGTTATAATCCCTTAAAGGCAGACTAACCGTCATAATCCCTTAAAGACAGACTGACCGTTATAATCTCTTAAAGACAGACTGACCGTTATAATCTCTTAAAGACAGACTGACCGTTATAATCTCTTAAAGACAGACTGACCGTTATAATCTCTTAAAGACAGACTGACAGTTATAATCCCTTAAAGACAGACTGACCGTTATAATCCCTTAAAGACAGACTGACCGTTATAATCCCTTAAAGACAGACTGACCGTTATAATCCCTTAAAGACAGACTGACAGTTATAATCTCTTAAAGACAGACTGACAGTTATAATCCCTTAAAGGCAGACTGACCGTCATAATCCCTTAAAGACAGACTGACCGTCGTAATCCCTTAAAGGCAGACTGACCATCATAATCTCTTAAAGACAGACTGACAGTTATAATCCCTTAACGGCAGACTAACCGTCATAATCCCTTAAAGACAGACTGACAGTTATAATCTCTTAAAGACAGACTGACAGTTATAATCCCTTAAAGGCAGACTGACCGTCATAATCCCTTAAAGACAGACTGACCGTCGTAATCCCTTAAAGGCAGACTGACCATCATAATCTCTTAAAGACAGACTGACAGTTATAATCCCTTAAAGGCAGACTAACCGTCATAATCCCTTAAAGACAGACTGACCGTCATAATCCCTTAAAGACGGACTGACCGTTATAATCTCTTAAAGACAGACTGACCGTTATAATCTCTTAAAGACAGACTGACCGTTATAATCTCTTAAAGACAGACTGACAGTTATAATCCCTTAAAGACAGACTGACCGTTATAATCCCTTAAAGACAGACTGACCGTTATAATCCCTTAAAGACAGACTGACCGTTATAATCCCTTAAAGACAGACTGACCGTTATAATCCCTTAAAGACAGACTGACAGTTATAATCCCTTAAAGACAGACTAACCGTCATAATCCCTTAAAGACAGACTGACCGTTATAATCCCTTAAAGACAGACTGACCGTTATAATCCCTTAAAGACAGACTGACAGTTATAATCTCTTAAAGACAGACTGACAGTTATAATCCCTTAAAGGCAGACTAACCGTCATAATCCCTTAAAGACAGACTGACCGTCGTAATCCCTTAAAGGCAGACTGACCATCATAATCTCTTAAAGACAGACTGACAGTTATAATCCCTTAAAGGCAGACTAACCGTCATAATCCCTTAAAGACAGACTGACAGTTATAATCTCTTAAAGACAGACTGACAGTTATAATCCCTTAAAGGCAGACTGACCGTCATAATCCCTTAAAGACAGACTGACCGTCGTAATCCCTTAAAGGCAGACTGACCATCATAATCTCTTAAAGACAGACTGACCGTCGTAATCCCTTAAAGGCAGACTGACCATCATAATCTCTTAAAGACAGACTGACAGTTATAATCCCTTAAAGGCAGACTAACCGTCATAATCCCTTAAAGACAGACTGACAGTTATAATCTCTTAAAGACAGACTGACAGTTATAATCCCTTAAAGGCAGACTGACCGTCATAATCCCTTAAAGACAGACTGACCGTCGTAATCCCTTAAAGGCAGACTGACCATCATAATCTCTTAAAGACAGACTGACAGTTATAATCCCTTAAAGGCAGACTAACCGTCATAATCCCTTAAAGACAGACTGACCGTCATAATCCCTTAAAGACAGACTGACCGTTATAATCTCTTAAAGACAGACTGACCGTTATAATCTCTTAAAGACAGACTGACCATTATAATCTCTTAAAGACAGACTGACAGTTATAATCCCTTAAAGACAGACTGACCGTTATAATCCCTTAAAGACAGACTGACCGTTATAATCCCTTAAAGACAGACTGACCGTTATAATCCCTTAAAGACAGACTGACCGTTATAATCCCTTAAAGACAGACTGACCGTTATAATCCCTTAAAGACAGACTGACAGTTATAATCCCTTAAAGACAGACTGACCGTTATAATCCAGTGAAGACAGACAAAATGCAAGGAATGCCGTTTGTAGAAGCCAATAATATAAATTCTCAGTTTTTAATGTAATAACATTCAATAATGTCATAACTGTCCAATAATGTAATAAGTTATCACATTACCAGCAAAAAGATATTGCATTATTGGGTCAGAAAATGTATTACATTATTGGCCAGTTATTACATCATTGACTTTTGATTACATCAAAAATGGAAAAATTATTCTGCTATTGCCCGTTATTAAAATATTTGCAGTTATTACATAATTTGCTTCTGCACTATTTTTTTTTGGCAATTCTAAGTCAGCCTATTTCCTTTGTCTCCCTGTAGTCTAGATATTTTTTCTGTGCATAGTAATGGATGAGGAAGGCCTTTCCTGACTGTCCATCTGACCTTAGTGCAGTGCGGATTGGCCGTGTCCTGACGCCCAGCTTGTCCTGTCTTTTAGAGGTGATGTTATGGAAGTGCCTCGCCAACCTGCACTTGATCATCTGCTCTGCTGTTGTTGCCATGTTGGGATGGACCCTATATAGACAACGAGATCAGGACATCTTTCAGCAGGAGGAAGGAAGGTAGCGGGCGGTCGTCTTGCCTCAGCTGATCGCTGACCGCTTCCTTATTTCTGGTCTGGCATAGAAATGCACAGACGTGTTTAATATTTGACTGAAGATGTTTTGTGTGTCACTTTCATTTTGCATTGGTATAAAATGAAACGCGGCCAGTTCAGTTCATTCTTCCTGCTTTCAGGGAATTCTCTGGCCTCATGATAACTGCGCTCTGGCTGCTTCTTTGTCGTGATTCCGGAAGGTAATGTTCACTGCTTACAAATGACTGCATTAAACATTATCGAACTTGATGGTCAGCCATTTTGGGCATCAGTATTATTACTGCATATAAGATAATGCCCTCATTTAGTCCTGCACTCTGAAATTATAATGTTTTAAGATATGAAATACGGAAGGCAGCGACAAAGGACGAGAAGACTAATTGCACTTGTTTGTGATGATACCTTTTGTTTTACTTGTTTAAATTCCCATCACTGTGGTTTTGCTACTTGTGTCCCCTCAGGGGCCCGATCGGCGCTGTCCGTCTGATCACTGCCGTAGCGCTCACGCTGTTCCCGTTTGTGACTTGGCTGTACTATTATCTCAATGAAGAGCTGAGATCCGCTTGGCCCTCGCATTGCAAAACCGCTCTGTAGCCTGTCAGGCCTCTGCACCGAACACAAGGGGGCAGCACATACCAACTGATGGTCATTCACATGCGCTTCAGTCTGGCAGTTCTGCGGCTTCACTGATTCTGTCAGCCAGAATCAGTTTAATTTGGATAAGAGCAAGAATTGTCACTATTTCAAAGGCAGTATTTCTGTGAGGTTCCGCAGTAAAAGGATATGGCCTGTAGTTGTGGCCCAACAGTGACAGTTCTTGTATGTGAACCCAATTATCAGAACATTCGGGAACACTCCTGGATTTGTATTTTTTTATGAAATGTTCATACTGACTAATCTGTAAATATTTTTCTGTATGTACCTATTACTGTAAGTATTACCTGTAATCAAATAAAATACACACATACTTGCAGTGATACTATTCTTTAAACATATAGTGGAAAAACACTTCTGGAATGTATATTGTGCTTTTTCATTGATTCTAGAACAATCTTCATAATGCATGTGATATTATAAATCATGCGTAATATCTTTTTTTGATTATACACTTGTAAGAAAATGCTAAATGTAAATGTCTACTACACTAAACGTATCCTAGCTGATGTGGCTCCCTAGGCGAGAATCACCCCTGGCGCCCTCCGTCCGGGCCAAAGTGAAATTCACTGGCAAGTTGGCGCCCTAGGCGACCGCCTATGTCGTCTATAGGATTGACCGGTGCTGCGTTAGACGAATCAGACATGATATGCTTAATTGATGCCGGGTGGGGGGAAAACGGTTCGTCGTTATCGTTTTGAATCCCAGAAAACCCATCAAGTAAAGGTTATGACTTGCCATACCTGTCAAATAAATACTGAAGGTTCTGAAGCACAGAAATCAGTGTACGTGCGCCTATGGCCGCGCCACTGATGGCGTCATTCTCCTGGACCAAGAAGGACCAATAGGCATCGAGATTCTTAGACAATGCGGAAGCGCTCTCTGTCTAAACATCCGTAGAGTCATGGCGCACAGTTTCACCCCTTTAGCTAGTTGTCTTAGTACAAAATTGCAAATGCTTAACCGTGTCATTCTACCCAGGGCAATGAAAGTAAATATATGCGGTTTTAATTACAGACCAGTTCCAAGTTGTGTGCGTTTTCGTACCGATGTGTCCGTTCGCGATTCACACGTGCTGGTAGGTCAACTGTGGTCGCTAGGTTTGCGCTGCCTGTGATCTCTACTGTATTTTGCAAAATAAGTTGTTCAGTTCCATGTGGCACACGTCTCCTTAGAAATGCATTGAGAGTAGATTTCGTCAGTTTCGTGTAATGGTTTTCCCTGCAGGTTAACCCCAGGAGAACGGCACTTAACTTCACAATTCATTCAAGATCATTCGCTTCTCTTCCTCCACCGCCGTCAAATGACCGTCAGTCGAAAAGAACTGGGGTAGGAATAACCAAAAATCCATCCACACCTTTTGAAAATAGATTTAAAAAAAATAGAATGCCAGTAGATCACTCATTTGATATTTTGCTAAAGTAACTTTTTTGAACGTACTGCAGCGGTATTTCTGGCTGGTTTAGAACGCGATTTAGATGCACAATATTTAAAGCTTAATGTATCACTGTGACCCATGGATATACAGCCCTGGAAAAAATTAGGAGACCACTCTAAAAAAAGTCTGCATTTTAAAATCCTGCTTTAATCCTGCTTTAGCTGGCTGAAGCCTACACTGCGAGGCAGTCTGCTACCAGGCTCGAAATTGCTATGACAGCAGTACACAAGAATAAGCAGGAGACACACTGGTAATGACCAAAAACCAGCCAGGTTGAGGATAGAAGCAACTTTCTAATGTCTGAGATGACCGTCAACTTATCAAGTAGTGGGTCGTAAATTGGAGGATGACCTCAAATGGCCTTCAAAAACAATGGGGAACATTAAGTGGTGTGAAGTGCACTGCTAGGACAGTTCGTATCAGGCTCCTAGAAGCAGAACTTGAAGACCCATGAAGCAAAGGAGTCCTTCATTAATGAGAAGCAGGGAAGAACCAGGCTGGAGTTTGCAAAAAAAAATATATATATATTCTGCAAAGAGAGATTCCCATAAACTTGTAAAGTAAAATGTTGCTGTGGTCTCTTAATTTTTTCCAGAGCTGTATATTTGATGTGTCTTGACCTCTCTGTGTGCTCAGTTCACCTTTTCTTTGCTACCCTGTTCTCAGCCAGTGACATGGAAGTCCTTGGCCATAACATTTGCTTTCGGTGGGGTGCTGCTCGCGGGAATGAAGTACATGAAGAAAGAAAAGGAGAAAAGTACGCTTCAGTGAAAGCCTTTACATTTCCACGCGTTTGCATGCAAGACCAATTCTTGCCAAGACCACAAGTATGGTGTTTGTGTTTTTGGTATTGAGATTCACTCCGTCACGTGTTGTTAGACACCTGCTGTCCAGCCTGATGTTTTTCCACAAAGTTTCTGTTTAACATTCAGTGGTAAACGCATGAACTACACTGAGATATCTGTGCCTGTAGAGATGGAGCAGGAGCGGACCCGGTCGCTGGGCAAGGCTGCGCTGGGGGGGCCCTTCGCTCTCGTGGACCACAGCAACAAGCCCCGGAAGAGTGAAGATTTCTTAGGCCAGTGGCTCCTGATCTATTTCGGGTTCACGCACTGCCCTGACGTCTGCCCTGAAGAACTGGAGAAAATGATTGAGGTCGTGGACGAAATTGGCAAGTACCTTCTTTGCAATTTAATGCCAATCCTATAAATTCTTGGCGGACATTTAATATGGTCATATGTTCATCGATTACTAGGATAAGAGGTTAGAAGCTGAATCTATAATTTGGTTATTATCTGAGCTAAAAAAAAAAGTTAATTCTTCTGGTCTGGTCTGCAGAATTTTTGTTGCTCTGTCACCTGATGTGTCTCCACATGCTTACAAAGAAACTCGGCCTTAAATTTACATCACCCCTTACCAGAAAGATGAAACGCTACAACATTGTTTTTCTCTATCTACAGATGCAATAAAGACTTTGCCAAACCTCATTCCCCTTTTTATATCAATTGATCCGGAAAGGGACACACCGCAGGCAGTCGCCCATTATGTCAAAGGTAGGACTTGTGTTTTCTTATGATTGTCAAACTGGTACAGTAGCTGTTGGAAGCTCCTGTAATCATTACATAACCCGCATTTATGAGCCCGGAGCTAAGCAGCGAGCGGCTCAGTGGGCTAAGCGTCCTTGCCTGTGATCGGAAGGTTGCCGGTTCAAGCCTCAGCAGAACAGTCATGTGTCTGTGGGCCCTTGAGCGAGGCCCTTAACCCCCAGCTCCACGGAGCCCCACATTGGCTGCCCCTGTTTTGTAACACCCACGCTTTGGAGAGCAAGAAGGGTTAGGCGAGGAGAAGAATTCCGCTGTACCCGTAGTCATACTGCTGCAAATGGCAAATAAAATATTGACCATCAGTTTCCTACAGCTGAAAGTTTAAATCTTGGTGTTTCCAGAATTACCTTATCCTATTTTAGAATTTTCTCAATGCTAGAAAAAGACATCTAAGCCTACCCCCTAAAATGTCCATTACCCCTCCCCCCGACAAATAACAGTATCCTAATTAGTTTATACACTGTGTTCTCATTCATTTTCATTAAAACCAGAGTCTCCTCTTATTCATAAAACTTGCTCCTGCTCATAAACGTGTCTTTGATGAAGCTTGTCGTGTGGGAGTTTGTATAGCGACTTTTTTGCATGCTGTTTGCAGTGTGATAATGATGGAGAAGTCAATTAGAGTGATGTTCACAGACCAAGCATTTCTAAAGAGGTGTAATACATGTTTTCTTTTTCCCCCTATCAGAGTTTTCCCCAAAGCTGATTGGCTTGACTGGAACCAATGAGCAGGTGGAGAAGGCTTCTCGTGCTTACAGAGTGTACTACAGCCAGGGACCCAGAGATGAGGATAACGATTACATAGTGAGTTTTTTAAACCTTTCAGTGAGTCTGTGGATAGGGTTGTATGCATCAATGAACGTTGGATCAAATAATGAAATGAGCAAACTGTTGTGGGATCTGAAATCGAGGATCGGCTGTATATTAGCTGCCATTAAGAGTCGCTCCCTATTAATGGTTGTTCCTCTTCTAGGTGGACCACACTATAATAATGTACCTGGTTGGCCCCGATGGAGAATTCTTGGAATATTTTGGCCAGAACAAAAAAAGCTCGGAGATTTCTGCTGCCATCGCAGCGCACATGAGGAAACACAGACTGGCTAAGTAGGCATGGATGGCCTGATCACACTCCCAGGGGCCTCAGGCCGAGCGGAGGAACGTCCGTCATTCACTTCCAGTGCTCCTGAACCGAAACGCTGGGGAGCCCAAACGCTGGGGAGCCCAAACGCTGGGGAGCCCAAACGCTGGGGAGCCCAAACGCTGGGGAACCCAAACGCTGGGGAACCCTCACTCTGGTTCAGGTGCTTGTGCTTTTCAGTCCCAAAAGAGGATTTGTCTCTGCAGCGCCTGTTTTAATAAATAAGGAATGTACAGTGAAATGTTCCAAGAAAAAATCTATTAATAAGAAATGAATGATAAAATATTTGTGCACTTCGTTCTGATGGGGCAAACTGAAAGCTTCAAGCTCTGAGGAACGATCAGTCACAGTTCAGATATTTCCTATAGATCTGTCGTCGCATGTCAGCTTTCTGAACTAACACTCACACCTTTTGAGTGAGATTTAAACTCATCCATCTTCTGCTCAGGATTGTGCTGGAGTGGCCTGAAGCTTATCCGATAATACACCTTGCATGGGATGCCAGTTCGTACGCAGACACACCGATACACTGCTGGTAATTCAGAGACGGCAATTAAACTGACTCTAAGTCATAGATCTTTGGGTGACAACAGACTACAGAAAAGAGACACCCTTGACTTGGGGTAACATGCAAACTGTAAACCTGGGGTGGGTAATCGTATACAGAATGGGCTGTTGGATATGCAGATTTTCATTGTAGCTACCTCATTAGGTCACTAATTAGAGGACTGATTGGCTGAAGAGTCCTCACACCTGGGTTTGAACAGCGGACCTAAAGTTTATCCCAAAAACCTGCGTACACACCGGCCCTTTGCGGATAAGATTGCCCACCACTGCGATAAACAGAGCAGAGGTGCAATTCGAACCCGCAACCCTGGAGACTTGAGGTCACAGTGTTACCCACCATGTCACCCCTCAGGTTTTTAAGACTTCGTAAGAAACAGAAAGCGACAACGTAAATTTAATCTGCCGTTTTTCTAAAATGGGGAACAGCCAGTCCTGAAAGAAAAATCAATATCTGCTGCCTTGGTTTGCCGTGTTAGAATGGCGCCTCGAGTGCCGCTTTCCACTGACTTCTTATAGAGGAAACTCACAGCCAGCTCTGCGAGGCTCAAGCACAGCTGCTCTGCTCCTCTGCTGCAATGCAGCAGGCAGCACCGGGAATTTTCCTCGCCGCCCGAACGAAGAGCAAATAATTTACGAAGGACTCTCTCCTTCCAGACACGTGTTCCTAAGGGCCAGAAGGACGGCTTTCCGAATCTGCTGCTGTCTAGATCTGCTTCTGTCTAGATCTGCTGCTGTCTAGATCTGCTGCTGTCTACCCTCAGAAAGATCTCCTTTAAAAATGCATGAAAGGTGGGCTTCTTTTCTGCAAAAAACACATTTTTCAAACATCTTTTTGAAAAAAGGTATGTGAAGCGGTGAATGAGTTAGTGAGCTCTGTCCCCTCCCTTCCCTCTTATGCAAGGCTCTCATCTCCTCACTGCTTCATCCTTTCCTCCTCTTCCTCCAAGAGTGCCGCATTTAGAAAATGAAGATGACAGTAGATGGCCACCAGGTGTCACCGACGGTCGGAAATGCCAGCATCCAGCCAGATACTTCGGGTATTAGTCCTGAAAACCTTTTCCTGTCAGTTCTCCTTCATGTTGTCAACCAATGACTGATCGACAAGAACATCCTCAGCTGAAAGTTACCCTTAACAGAACAGTCAGAGGTTTAATATTTGCTGGATATGCCTGCAGGAACTATAAAGTTTCACATACTCATAGCCAGCTCGAATGTTTTAAAAAATGTATAGAGCACAGTAACTGCAAAAGCAGTAAAAAGAAATTTTGAAGAAAAATTTCTGCATAAACAGAATGTTGACAGAAGTTGCATGCAGGAACAAGGAAGGCTTGGTGTCAATTCTCAGGCATTTCACATATACAGTAATATCTTGTAATCAACTTACCATAAAGGTATATTCTTTTGACTTATACCATTGCTAGTGTGTATTACTTGTGATATAACAGCAGGTCATTTAGCATAATGGAATCAGCTGATTTCCATCCTTCCTTTACCTGTGAGCCAGGTGTGAAGCCTCTGACCAATCAGAATCAAAAAGCGTAGATGTAGGCTACCTTGCAATTCACCGTGCTCACAACGGGGAAATGCAACCCCCCCAGTTTGGCTTTTAGCTTCTCTACCTCCCTATTCACTCTGCAAAAGTGTGGAATTTTAAAATGGAAAGTGTCTAGTATCCTTGTATCAAGCTGTGAGTGTCAAATATTCTGCTCATCATCTGCACTAATTTCTGTTGGTCACGAGTGAAGAAGGCAAACAGGAGAATGTTCTCTGCACCCCTCAGCATCACACAGAGAAGGAGAACGTGGCTGTTAAGGGGGTGGGGGGTGGGGGTGGGGGTGGGGGTTTGGTGAGGGGGGGTGGGGGGTGGCACTCCTGTAGAAGACATCATCCTAGGAGGCCGTCCGTGTTGCCTATTGGATTGACCAGCCCTGGTGGGATGGATGGATTGATGGATGGATGGAAAAGATGGGTGGAATGGATGGAAAAAATGGGTGGAATGGATGCAGTTTATATGTCTTTGTGATCAATTTGAGGGGCCAAAAAATGATAAAATACTGATAAGGGCTAATTCACCCCAAAAATGACTTAAACCAGAGCTGTGTGCCAAAAGTGAAGGATTCGAATGACAAGATGTTGAGGACTGATGCTGTGTGACGACCACAAACAGACGCCCAACTGCTGCCCCAGTAATCTGCTTGATCTCAGTTTGGTGAGAACTAAAGGACTCGCTAACGTTTCGTAAGCACCTCCAGTCCCAGGTTTCAGATTCCAGTGTGTGGGATCAGATCAAGCTGTGGAGAGTTTTCTGACAGAAGGACAGACTGGGACCTGAGCCAGTAGCGGAGTTCTGGCCCTCGCGGTCCTGGCTCCGGCCAGTACACAACAGAATTGGAGTCTGTGGGGTTTGCTGGAAAGGCATATGCTCTCAGAGGTACGTTTAGTGGGGGGAGACGTGCACCCCCCCAATGCTTGGAAAGTGCTAAATTACACGCATGGATTGACCATGTCCATAATTATGGGGATAAAAACATTGAGCACCGCCTTATATGGTATGTGCCCATCCATCATTAAAGTGGGCGTCGAAGCTACGCCTGCTTAAAAACGCCAACTAGCCAATCAGACAGTCGTTTAAAAATCCCAGGCTTCTCTCATTGGCTGTCTTACTTTTGCTCTTCTCCTCCATTCCCCGATCATAAACAGCTCGGCAGGGGCCGTCATCGTAACTGAGAAGCCCCTCCCTCACCCCCCCCCCCCCCCGTGTTTCTGAGGGGAGATGTTCTAGTGAGGAGCGTACGTAATCTGTTCCTCCTCACTGGCTTCATGTGCTGCCTCGGGTGGCAGCATGGACAGTGTTGGTACGCAGAAGGCTTGGATGCCCCGTTCGCTTCCCATGGAGACCCCCAGAACCTGGCTGACAGCTTAGCCTGAGGCAGCCTTCTCGCGCGCTCTCTACCGCGAGCCGGTCCAGAATCTGCTCACCACGGCAACAGGAAAGGAGGGAGAGAAAAAAAAATAACAGATTCCCGTCGCAGCAAAAACAGAGCGGCTGCCAGAGAACGAAGGATGTGTGACATCGAAGGCAGCTTCCAGAAAGCTCCATGTGTTTCCCCAAAGAGCCCAGGGTCGACGTCCCCCACGAGGGGCCTGAACGAAGAGACCAAGGTTACAGTAAGTATGTCCAGCCGCCGTCGGAACTCGCAGAACACGGACGAGCGGGCAGAGTTCGGCGTGGCAGCGGTGACGCCCCGTTGCCTAAATAAACCGTCGCTGTTGCTTTTCCCGCCAAGTGCCACATAAACGACCGAACCATGCAGACGTCGGCTGCTCCGTCTCACCGAAAGCTCACCGTCTTCTGCCGCTATTGCCGTCGTGTTACACAGCGCCGGGAGGGTGTGGGAGCATATAGAGCCCCGTCTATCAACTTCTCCCCCCACTGGTCTGCTGATACTTTCCCCAGTCAGGACAGGTGGAGGATGGAGAGCTCTGGGGCCGTCCACCCAACGGCAGAAGGAGCAGGTCTTGGCCATGTGGCGCTGCCACCGCGTCACCCTTTAATGATGTAAACAAACAGTTCTGGTAGCATCTCAAATCGCCAAAGATTTTCCTGCAGACTGGATACATATGAGCGAAGACAGTGTATAACTGAGCAAATCAGTACCGCCGAACGCTTGCAGGAATATATAGGAGAAATATCCTGATTCCCATAGGAGATTAACGTAAAGGGCCGAGTTCATTATCATTAGACAGAAGGATAAAAATAACGTAGATAAAAATAACGCGGAGAGCTTGCAGTTTGATATTATTTTTGAAAACATGCAGAAATGCAATTTGTTGCTTAGCAACAGTAGTGGAGCACCCCCACAGCCTTCGTGGATACCTCCAGTGCTGTTGTAGTGTGTGCATGTGTGTGTGTATGTGTGTGTCTGTGTGTGTCGGTGCGTGTGTGTGTGTGTGTGTGTGTGTCGGTGCGTGTATGTGTGTGTGTGTGTGTGTGTATGTGTATGTGTGTGTCTGTGCGTGTCGGTGCGTGTATGTGTGTGTCTGTGCGTGTATGTGTCTGTATGTGTGTGTCGGTGCGTGTATGTGTGCGTGTATGTGTGTGTGTACATGTGTGTATATACTCATGTGTACATGAATGTGGGACATGTTTTTTTAAGCAGCTACTGGAGAGAATCAGACTCAGATATACATTCGGATAGATGATGTATAGATATACATTCGGATAGATGATGGATAGATATACATTCGGATAGATGATGTATAGATATACATTCGGATAGATGATGTATAGATATACATTCGGATAGATGATGTATAGATATACATTCGGATAGATGATGTATCTGCAAACCAATGTTACCGATGCTGTAGATGTAATTAAGAGCTAATGCTCTGAAGCTGCTTTGGCGGCAGCACCATGCATATTGTGTTCAGTCCCCTTCTTTCTTCATTGGTGAGACACTAGATTCAAAATAAGGAACGACCCATAAGAGAAAATCGATCAAAACGTGCTCCAGTCTTTCTTCTGGAAGATTCTGTTTATGCTGCATCCACAACATATTTATGACGCGTTTACGGCGTCCGAGGACGACTGCTTGCCTTTCAGGCTAAGCGAGGGTCCCTTTCTGCTGTTTATAAAACACCGTGAGCTTTCTGCAGAAATGCGTAATATCGCCCACAGGCGGGAACAGGGGGGGCCGCTTCAGATTTGGCAGGGGGACGATGCAGATGGTGCGGATTATATAACCTCGATCCGGCTCGCTGGAGAGCAGGGCGGGGGGGAGCTTACTGTACACTGCGTTTATTTATTTATTTACCCGCAGACGCTCCGATCGGGGTCGCTAACGGGATGCTCGGGCCGCGCAGTGGGGGCCGTTTCCGGCCGTAAACAGTGCATTAACCCGGCGAGGAGGGAAGCACCTTCGGTGCGTGACGGTCGAGGACTCTCTGCAGGGATGTGGAATTCTCTCCTCCTTCCCGCCCCCCCAGATCAACGGTGTGACCTTTCCCCTCACCCTGGGGAGCCCCGCACAGCCCCTGCTGAAGCCTGGTGATTGGAGCTACTGTGACTATTTCTGGGTGAGGGGTCACCGGGCACCTTGTCGCCATGGTGACATTAACCTGCTCTCACGCCTTCCCCAACACACCGCATCACTACAGCTGCACTCACAACAGCTCAATGGTCCTCCCACCATTTTTCACCATTGTAACACCATGCACTTATATTACATCATTATTACAGTGCTTAATTTGTGAATCAGAAGGTGCCGGAACGCAAAGGGTATATGAGAGCGGAAGGGCAACCCCAGGTCCCGGAAGCCGTACGAAACACGGTGGTATGATACATATTTCTAAGAATAAATCTAAACAAATAAAGGATGTGAAATCCCTGAAAATTGGCATTTAAATTTAAATACTTATTTAATTTTTCTTATGCTATTACTTTTGTTTTTTTAACCAGAGAGATGCTGGATCTGGCAAAAAAAAATACGTGCTGGAACGCAGACAGTCAAAAACAGAGAGGTCCTGGAATGCGTTCCAACAGCATCTGGCACAAATTAAGCATCGTATATATTATAAACCCATATACATGAGAATGGGTTAAAAGCAGCCACTTGGTCTTGTCATAGCGCCTAGATTTGCAGCATTACACAAAGTTATACTCTTCACTAGCTTAGAAGGACTCTTTATATTGCTTGTTTAACTGATTATTTGAGTTATGGTGGAAATTTCAGATTTAAACCAAGTGACACATTCTCTCCTTCCCAAGACTGATAAAAAGGACCCCCAAGGGACCTCATGCATCACAGGCTTCGAGGTCCTACTCCAGAAGCAGCTGAAGGGGAAGCAGCTGCAGAAGGAGATGGCGGAGTTCATCCGGGAGAGGTGAGCCGTCTCTGGGAACCGCCCGGCTTCTCCAGTTCGCCGCGAAGAGTCCCGAAAGATCCTCACACGCACCCAGCAGGACGTCCACAAGCCGTGGTCGACTTCCAGCCGCTCGCTACCACTGCAGTCTGGTAAAACCTGCACGTTCCTGTCAAAGTCAGGAAAGCAGACCGACCTCACTTCCTGCCATTTCGTATCCCTCAAGCTGATTGGCCGGCCGTGGGTGTGGGCGTGGCTAGGACACCAGTGGTCTGCGCAGCTACATCAAAAGCAGCTTATGGTGCAGGACCCAAGTACAAGACCATGTCCTCTCTCCTAGAATAAAGATAGAAGAGGATTATGCCAAGAACCTGGCCAAGCTTTCTCAAGTCCCCCTGGCCGCAGGAGAAGAAGGGTAAATGGAGAACGCCGCAACACCAGCCATCCCAGTAACACCGCCCGCACTCGCTTGCATTATATTAATTCCCATGATGCACTGGAGAAGCTTATGTAACAGCATGCATACTGCAGTAGCTCAGACTTAGAGATGTGAATCCAAGCTGGTTCCCCCCCCCCCCCCCCCCTCGCAGCACCCTGGGCGAGGCCTGGAACCAGCTGAAGCACAGCCTGGCAGATGAGGCTGAGGTCCACCTGAGGTTCTCATGCAAGGTAAACCGCAGCTCCTCAGGAATCGTCATAGGATAAAGCTAATTATTTGCAGCAGGCCTGTGCCAAGAAATTAACTTGGGGGGGGGGCGGGGGGGTTGTTGACTGGAGGGGTACAAACTTCCAGAAAATTTCAAAATGTTCAGAATTGTGGAGAGGGGGTGCATGATTTGCAGGATTTGCCGACGTGCTGCAACGTATTTCCTACGCGCCGCATGACAGTAGCTCTCCGTTGCTCAACAGCTCCACTCGGAGGTGGAGAAACCGCTCCTGTCACTCCGAGACAACTTCAAGAAAGACATGAAGAAGTATGACCAGAACATCTCTGAGCTGCGCAAGCAGCTGCTGAGCCGATACGTGGGTGTGGAGAAGGTACAGCGTCACAGGGACCCAATCCTACCTGACTTCTATAGGACGGGGCTCCCAGCCCAGATTCTACACGGCCTCAGTCCAGTCTGTGATCCAGTAACACGGTGCTGCTAATGGAAATACGACAAATATAAAACATTCAACCACCCCCCCCCCCCCCCCCAACCTTTCTCCAAGGCTCGCAAGGCCCTGACAGACCGTCAGAAAGACCTGGAGGTTAAAACACAACAACTGGAGGTCAAGCTGAGCAACAAGACGGAGGTGGACATCAAGAAGGCCCGGCGGAAATCCACCCAGGCAGGTGGGCGTTCGACGCAGCTGCACCGAACACAGCATCCCTCACCATCATTTCTGAGTTAATGCCTCTCACCTATTTATTCTGTAACAGTATATTTCTGTCAATACAATGTTGGTATAACTGCTGAACAATTTAAGTACATTACACTTAAAAAAAAATATTCCTTACTATGTTTTTATTATGTTTTTGGTCATACGATGTCAGAAAAGAGTACCAATTTGTACCTTTGCTTGTCACTGGGGCTGCACCCACAAGGATCTGCCAATTGTACCTTAGCAGTAGGTAATTGTACCTTTTAAGGTACAGAAATGGACACTGGGGAATATTTTTGTACCATTGCGGGGGTACAAAAATTAATGATGTTTGTATCTTGGGGATATTCCTGAAAACGTACATTTACCTACAGCTAAGGGATGCGATTGGCAGACCCGAGAGGGTACAGGGTACGAAATCCCAAATCTCTGCTTTCACGCTATCATCGTTACTGTTAAATATACCATCGTTAACATAGAGTCATTTGAAAGGTGACTTGCGCGTTTTCTTGCGCAGGAGATGAACTTATGCGCTGCATCGACCTTTACAACCAGGCGCAGTCTAGATGGTTCGAGGAGATGGTGACATCGAGCATGGTAATGATCTGGGCTCCCCATGACGCAATCACTTTACAAAATAAGGCGAGAAATTCCAATTACAGTCGAGTCTTTTTAGCAGTTATAATTAACTACAGATCCAGCCGTAATCATTCTCACCATCGTTCTGACACTAATCCCATCGCCTACCTCTCCCTGTCTGTGCAACGCAGGAGCTGGAGAAGCTGGAGGTAGATCGTGTGAAGACGATACGACAGCACCTCTGTCGGTACACCATGCTGAGACGAGAAACGGACATGTTTAGCCAAAGTGTAAGTGAACCGTTTAGCGTTCGGATTTTTAGAGATACCATGAAACATGTTCGCGTAGCGAAAAGTGATACATTGTGTTATATAATTCATAGAATATAGGTGCATATATGCATACTCTTTATTTTAATCTTTACCTTTGTGCCTGAATTAATTTCCCATGAGTTAAACATGTGGTTGTTAAACTGAAATGAAGGGCATTATTTTAGTTCTTCTTCCACTAGAGGGCTCATCACAACCTTCTGGTGCAGATTTGGTCCAATCTAGTCATCACGATCCACCGCGGACGCAGATTTTCGCTCCAGCTGTCTCCTTAATTATCCACGAGTAACTGTGGACCATTGCACATTCAAGAATGACATTAAACAGAATACTTTAATTTTCACAATTCTGTTTAACAAAATAATAATAATGAAAACAGTGTCAGTGACACTTTCATTCTTGAACAGCTACCTGTAAACTTAAATAATATCAAATGACAAAAGATATGCTAAGGAATTTTCAGATTTGCGTTTTAGATTATTGCACTCTTTGTTTCCGGAATGTGCTCCACAACCCTGAATAGGGCAAGGAGTATAGAAGATGGGTGAGTGAGTGAGTGAGTGAGTGAGTGAGTGATGGAGTGAGCGAGCGAGCGAGCGAGCGAGCAAGCGGACGAATGAATTACTATTCGATTCCTAATTGCCTGCAGTTTGTACATAACTAGTAGGCGGTTCCCTACTTCCTCCCTGTACTTCCCGTACTCCCTGTACTTCCTGTACTCCCTGAGACTTACTGCAGCCTAAAGCTAGTCGCAACATTATTTTGTATTATCGAAACACCAGGACCAGGTTTCACGTTCCCTTCCCAGCAGCACCTCCATGTGGTTGTCTTAGCGATCAAGGAATGATAGATGATTTCTGGCTTAATCAGCCTTTCCCCGGTGACGTCTGAGGACACTGTAACAGCCTGCAGAGCACGAGACTCATTAACACCAGGCAAACCACTGAGACATCCTACAGTTACCACGGTCCCTCGGTCCTCTTCACAGATGCTGGAGCCCGTGGACCAGCTGCTGAAGAGTGTGGACCCAGCCAGGGACCGGCAGCTGTGGGTGATCGAGCACATGACCGGGCAAATCCGGCCTGTGGACCTGGACCTCTAGAGGACAGTGAAGGGGCCCAGGCTGCCCTCTACAGCAGCGTTTCTCAGCCCGGCCCTCAGGGAACCCCAAGCAGTCCACATTTTTGCTCCCTCCCAGTTTCCAGCCAATCAAGAACACCGAATACCTAGTACAGGTGGGCTGGGAGCTGGGCAGGAGCAAAAATGTGGACTGCCTCGGGGTCCCCAAGGACCGGATTGAGAACGGCTGCTCTACAGCACAGAGACGCCTGGCAGATACTGTCATCCAAAGCTACTGGCATAGCTGACAATTTTTTATTATGGTTTTTATTTATTTTTTAAATACACAGACTTAGCTGTTACTGTTAATATATTTATGGTCATGAAACAGGCTCTGGTATCATAAATCTTATTTTATTACTTTACACCTCTAATTCTCGTACATGTTGTGTAAAATGTGACCTGAGAAATCTGTTTCGTGAAAATTAATGAACTCATGTGCATCCTCTCATTCTAGTTAATTGTGACTATTAAGTGTTTTAAAGTACTGTAAAGGTTTGATTAAATGGATGTTAAACCTTTTCTGGTTCAGCTCGATGTGTGTGACCGCAGGTGCCCCCCCCCCCCCCCCGTTACCATGGCACCGGTAGAAAATCATAATCGCAGAAATTAGCTAGTTTGAGAATTTAAGTTGTATCACTGTTTAATACCTTGAATTTGGACTAATCTCTGGCCAAAGAAACCAGGCAATGCCTGCACTTTATATCCATCCATCTATCCATCCATCCATCCATGTAGGTACCCGTCTATTTTCCATGACTGGTACAGGGTGGTGGTGAGCCTGGAGCCCCTCCAGGAGACACTCTAGATGGGATGTTAGGACCCCCCCCCCCCCCCCCACACACACACACACACACACACACACACATAACACATGCATTGCCTACATGTCAGGGCAGAAGGTGCCATAAAACAAAATCTCGCATCAGTACTCTGTGTGGGGTATATGTGCTATATGTGCTATATGTGCTATATGTGTTGGAATTTAGTGTTTTTTATACAAAATCCCACAGCACAGGGCTTTACACTTTTCAGGTGTAAATTACATTAGTTAAAGATGAGAAAACCTTACAAAAGTCATGTTGACAAATAGATTGGCATCCAGGATGTACAACAGCCCTGTGCACACTGCTGTCTTGAATAGGCTAATGGTCCTGGTGACGATGACCAGGATAAGCGGTCGGTCGGATGGATGGATGGATGGATGGATGTGGATAAATACAAAGTATTGTCTGAAAGTGCAGAACATCTGCAAAAAAAAACCCAACAAATTCCCAATTTACACTTATGTTTAACTTAAGTGATTGGTAATATTTATATAGCATATATAGAACGTCTAAATAAAGCTTTTTTGTTGTTTGTACCACTGAAAGGCAAGTTTTTCCTCCCGGTGTCTGAAACGGCAAAAATAGAAGGATGAGAGCCGGTTTCCATGGAGACAGCAGAATGGCCGTAGCTCTCCAGCGATCTGCGAGCTGTCATTGACATAACTTTGTGCATGAACCCGGGAGAAAGCTGAACCCGCAGCGAGGGGTAGCTTCGCCGCCGTCGCCCGCCACTGTCATGGTGACACTGTTCCTGCAAAGGTAAGGCCAGCCCCGTCCCACGCCGCTTCGCAATGTGCATCGGCGAAAATTAGCGGCCTTAGCTGTGCCACAAAGTTACAAAAAATCATGATCACAAATGACATCTAAATAAAACCTCTTAGTATAATGCTAACAACAGAACCTTCGGCGAGGATTTGCTTCTATGAACCTTTATATTATTTATGCTGGAAAGTGGTATGGAGTAGAGGTCTAAACCCTCAAGCTGAATAAGGAGAGAGTTCCAGGCTGAATCCTAGACAAAGTCGGAATTATTTACCCTCTCTTTAAACGTAGAAGGTGGTGAAAATGATGCGACATTAGCGATATAACAGTCGCCCAGAGCCTCTGTTGAGTGTGACGACAGTATAAAGTAGCTTTGGATTTGCAGGACAAGCTGTGGCGGTGATTCAGCAGACAAACACTACGGGGGGGGGGGCAGCTGTGGGAAAACACTCGCAGAGACGCTACTGCTGCTTCTCGTCGAGTTTCTCTTGGACTTTCTGCGGCTTGTCGAACTGTATCAGCCGGAGAATGTCCTTGTTGTCCATCACACCCTGAATGAACTCCCCCTCGGATATTTTATCTGAGAGGGACAAAAAAAAAACCACGAAGAAATAAAAGTGTTTTGACACTCGAGAGAGTTAGCGATCTAGATCTATGCATGCATGTTATAGGGATTATAGAAAATGTACGAAAACTAGAGCTGCCTCCGCATGATTATGTGTACTTGTTTATACACAGTAATGGCTCAGATTCTGTATTGATGAGGAAAATATTACCGTTTTCATTCTTTCCAAAGAACTTCCATACTTTATCAGCTCTCTTTTGTGGCGTATTCTCATCCTCCGGAAGGTACTTCTGATCCTCTAAGGATATCATTTTGAATATCGCCTGCAAAGATCCCAAACAGAAAAATATGCAGCTCTGGAAAAAATTAAGAGACCACAGCACAAGTTTTTGTTTCAAGCATTTCTCAATTTATGGGTGTGTATCTGTGAATAATATACATTGCAAACTGCAGCCTGGCTCTTCCTTGCCTCTCATTGATGAAGGGCTTCTTCCTTCCTTTATAGGACTTCAGTCCTGCTTCTAGCCTGATATGAACTGTCCTAGCAGTGCACTTCACACCACTTAATGTTTCCCATTGTTGAAGGTCACTTAATACCATCCTCCGATTCATGACGCACGGTTGGATGAGTTGACGGTCATCTCTGGCATTAGGACGTCGCTTCCTTCCTCTACCTGGCTGGTTTCTGGTCATTCCCAGTGTCTCCTGCTTCATCTTATTCTTGTGTACTGCTCTCTTAGAGACATTGAGCCTGGAAGCATCCTGCTCACAATGCAGCCTTCAGCCAGCAGAAGTAGGATTCAACCAGGATTTAAAAATGCAGATTTTTGAAATATACAGAGTGGTCTCTTAATTTTTCCCAGAGCTGTGTATAACGCACTAAAACAAATGCAAATGAACAGTAAGACACACTAATACCTTCCTCATGCGAATCTCTAAACAGATTACAGGAAATAATGAGATGTAATCTTCTTTATGTGAAACCCTGGGCTTTGAATACACTGACAGGGCAGGTGAAGTCTTTTATTCTAGTGGAAATGCCATGTTACATAAGGAGAGAGAAGGACTGGTGCGAGGCTCACTGCCAAGGCTTAAATGTTAATTAAACAAAAGCAAGAGAATCGCCTCAAATCCCCTCACAGTGAGCAGCCCAGCTGTGGCAGATTATAGGCGCACTGATATTTCTAACATATTCAAATGTATCATTTAGGCTGAATTCAACACTTAACGTAAAGACGCTTTTCGCTTCTTCTAAACACTCATCTAACAGAACATCATGGAGCTAATTCTGGGAAGCACTGGGCACAAGGCCAGAGAAACAGTCTACAGCAATCCAGCCCTCAGGGACCTACAGACAGTCCACGTTTCTGATCTGTCCCAGGCAGCAAAAATATGGACTGTCTGGCAGGGAACTCGGAGGGAGCAAAAACGTGGACTGGCTGCGGGTCGCCACACACACTCTATGGAGATGGGGACTCGAACCTCTAACCATAAGCCATGAAGACATGCTGTAAGTCACCTAGCTAATCTTTGTTCCTCTGACAATGCCATGTACTGTTCAATCTGTGCCACACTTATTCAACAGATTCAGCATTATGCCCCTGAGCAAGGCCCGTAACGCCCAGCTGGAAAAAAAACACACGTCGTCACTCGTCGATAAAAGTGCCTGTTAAATACATAAAATGAAACTAAATATGTTGGCCGGAATTATTGTTTTTTTGCTTGGTCACATGATGTGACCAGTTTTACTGCCGGAGGCTCTGGTCGGCTACCTTGACGATCTCCTGCACCTCGTTCTTGCTGATGGTGCCGTTGCCGTCGACGTCGTACAGGGCGAATGCCCACTCCAGCTTCTGCAGAGTTTTCCCGGACGAGGTCAGGTGCAGCGCCACCACGTACTCCCGGAAGTCCAGCGTGCCGTCGGCGTTGGTGTCGAAGCTCCGGAAGACGTGCCGCGCGTACTCGCTGGGGTCGGCGTCCGGGAAGAAGCTGGAGTAGATGCTTTCAAACTTCTCCCTTGTGATACGTCCGCTGGGACATTCCTTCTGGAAGGACTGGTACCAGGCATGCAGCTCCTCCTCGCTGTACCTCGTGTTGAGTTTCAGGTCCTCCAGCAGTTCTTTGGACAGGGATCCGCTTTTGGTGTTACCCATTTGTGTGTGAGGTTCGATGTCGTTCGGCTGGGGTTGCGATGGCGGCCGGATCTCGCCTGGCCCGTGAGTCCCGACAATCCTGCAGGCTGTGAAGGAACTCAGGGATCTCGGTCTAAATCCTCGTGAACCTTCTTAAAGATTAAGCCGATCAGTGTGTCACCATTGTTTAGGTCACAGGGCACTGCAGCCGCTCCATAGCTCACTTCGCATTTACATTTTACGCGCTTAGCGAGTACATTTCTTATATTTTGAGAAAGCAGAGTCAGCCAGTCCCTGGAGCAATTGGGGTTCAAGAGTACAATGGGACATCACTGGGATTTGAACCGGCAACCTTCCTTCAACAAACGCAGTGTCCTCACCTGCTCGAGATACACACCATCCTCCCAACATGAATCAAATTACATGCACATTCAATCAGGTTAATCTGTTTGCAGCTACATCGATTTCAATATTTTCCAGTCACATATTTAGCTGAAAGGAAAATATAACGAAATACAAATCCAAAATACTCCATCCTGGCCAAAGTGTTCGCCTACTCTGTACCCTGTGAATCCTGGGATAGGCTCCAGTCCCCCCCAACCCCCCCCCCCCCCACCCCACCCCACCTGGGATCCTGCATCAGTTTGAAGATGAATGGAAGTGCAAAAATCTTTTCATTTATTTTCACCTACTCCTGTATTTATCATCTCTGAAACCTGTCAAAAAATTACCATATCATTACCTATTGAATAGAAAGGAACCGTCAGGTTTTCATGGAGTAGCTTTTAGGGTATTTACGGTAATGAACGCCAGATGTGTCTCTTTGTGGACGGGATGCGTGATGTAGGCTGGAGGGAGGCCAAGGTGAACATATCTGGCCACCTACCACATGGTCACTGGAGTAACTGGTCTGCTATGAACGGAGCGATTCAGTGTGTGGGGGGGGCTTCTACATTGCAGGCCGTCCCATAAGCAAATGTTCGCTGCCACATTTGGAGATGTGAACTAACAACAAACATGTACGTCCAGGTAGGTATGCAAATAAAACTGTATTTTCTGTATCCGTTCTATCTAGCTTGATGTGGAATTACATAGATAGGTGTGAACTTTGCTATAAGTGGTAATTGAAGAAAAAAATTCCCAGAAACCCTCAGTCCATTTGTTGCTGTTTTTGAGATGAGACCACCGATGACATAAAGTCAGGCTTCCTCATCTTCCATCCATCCATCCATCCATCCATTCATACCTTTTCTGCACCTGCTTGTCCTATTCAGGGTTCTGCGAGCCTCTCCCAGAAGCTACGGGCACGAGGCAGAGAATCACCCAGGATGGGGCACCAACCCATGGCAGAGTACAGTCACACACCACTCACCCACACGTACACATCTATGGGAAATCTGGCATCCATCCAACCATCTTCCAGCTGTTTATCTTGGGTTGGCTCACAGAAGCCCTGTAGCTTATCTTGCCTGTTTTATTAACTTCCTGCAGAGCTGAAACAATAAGATTCAGCTCTCTGTGTGCCAGACTAAATTAAAAGTGTCACTGGCAGCTATTTCCATCTATCACGCCTCGAATTTGTGATTCATGCAACATGCGTCGCACGTAAGAAACTTCCACCCAATAACACGGAGCATTTATGCTGCTCTACTCACCGATGCGCTAAGCCAGTGCTTCTCAGGCCAGTGCCCGGCGACCCCCCCAAGACGCTCCCTGTTTTTGCTCTCTCCCAATTCCAATTCCCTGCGATCTGGAAGAGAGCAAAAACTCGTACAGTCTAGGGGTCTCTGATGACTGGCTTGAAAGACATTGCTCTAAGCTCCAGGTTTTTGGGGCAGGGTTCCCAGCATGCATCAGGCTGGCTTCTCCCCCCCCCCCCCCCCCCCCCCTCTCGGCCGCCTAAGATAGCATCGACTATGAGCCGTAACTTCGGCCCGGGTCAGACTTCACTGTCCTAAAGCCTTTTGACACTAATTGAGTTTTCATACGGTTTTGTAAGCGTCACGTAGGCAGACAGTAAGGACTCCTCAGCTCGTGGGCCTCTGATTGACAGGAAGCCGGCGTGTGGCTCTAGCTAGGGTACCTCTCAGGTCTCATGACATCAGCGAGATCGACGCTGCCAGCACTCCAGTCAAGCGCCCTAAGGAGAATATTTGTATTGTTGGTTGTATAAACATAGAGGAATAGCCAAGCAGAAACAGGAACATTATCCGTGTGCCCGGCGATCTAAGAGCCCAGGTAGTGCCCGCCATAGCCGTGCCTGCTCCTGCTTCGGCAGCGCCGGTAATCTCTCGGGGAACCAGCCAGACTTCTGCGAGCTAATGTCAGATTAAGGTCTCAGCCAATGCTCACCTCATTATCCCACACAGTCTATTTCTGCGGCTGGCTCGTCATGGAGCGTTGAATCCGGGCGACTCAGCTTATATCCGTCGGTATAGCAGCACACGGAGTGAAAAGGGTAGTTAGAAAAGTAGGAAGAAAGTTTACGGACATAAAATTAACAGGAAGACACCGTCTGTGTGGTAAACTTCACCATCACACTTGGCTGATCTAAATATAGGCCCAGGCGTGATCTGTACAGAATGCTCTGCCGTATGTATGTGTTATAACCAGCCAGCTGTCTGCAGAACTGATGATTAATATTATTGTTTAAATTACTATAGTAACAAGCTGCATAATCCATCCATACATCCATCTTCCTTCTAAGGTTTCTGTTTTGGAGTTTATCTTAATATCTGAGGACTGAGTTTCAGTATATGGCTCTATACCACGGACTTGGAGGTATTGGATTTGGGGTGAACCAGTGGTCAGCACTGTCACTACACATCAGTGGTGGAAATTTCAGGTCCGGAAGGTAAAAACCCTGACCAAAATGTTATTTCAACCAAACATTTGGCAATAAAGAATCACAGTCACAGATACTCAACTGGTTGGTTGCAACAAAATCTTGGTCTGGGTTTTTGTTTTCGCGACCCAGTAGGATAAGCGGGTTGGAAAATGGATGGATGGATGGATCTGAAATTTCCACCTCTGCTTCATAGTTATAGGGTTAGGAGTTGAAAGTGTGCCTCCTCTCTGCATTGTGGAGATCTCTGTGCTCGCTCTCTGTGCTCTCTCTGTGTTTCATCAGTTTCTGCAGGCTGCTTGAGTTTTCTCCCACAGTCCAAGGACATAAAGTAGGTGAGCGGCATAAAGAAATACAAAAAGCAAGTAAGTCTTATTTTTTAGGAAAACCGTCTGCTATGTTGGGGAAATGGGAGGTCTTAATACCTAAAACAGGTTTAATACTGACTTTCCTATAAACCCAGCATCATCCAAACAAAGTCTGGGTTTTGAGAAGAATACAGTCATCTGTTGCAGTCCTGAGGGGTTTGGAAGCCAGTCCACTTATTGGCACAGTGCTGACACTCTTAGCATGGAGAGCTCATTTTCTGCTCCTTCTCATATGCAGGGTACACTGGCCGACTGAAACTCCGCGTGGCTTTTACAGTCCAGGCTGCAGAAGAGCGATGTCAGCAAATCTGCCAGATTTTAAGCAGACAGCCTGGGAAAAAGAAGAGCGAGATTCACACTGCACACTGCACACTGCACACTGCAGCCGTCACCCGCTTCACTAATGCAAACCGAAGAACAAAAATGCTAACGCAAGATTCCCCAGTCGTCTCATTATATTTTCAGTTCCAGGTTTCCGACATGTAAACGCTGCTCGGACTTTCATCAGTTCCGTGCCACAGTAGTTTTGCAAAGAGATTCTCAAGGTCGTACTGTAACAGAGTATTACATAAGATGATGCTGGCTGGTTGCCTTAGTCAGCCAGTCACTGCCAATGTAATATGTGCAGCACTGTTTTGAACTAACCTGACTGTCTAGGTACTGAGCATATTTACGGTATACACTGCCCACCAAACCAGTGCTGACAGTCAGACTATAGAAATCATTATGTACATAGATGGCATCTAGGCCTCCCAGGCACAGGGTTGCAGGTTCGAATCCTGCTTCCACTTGGTGTATGAGTCCAAATGTTCATCATCTATTATGCATGTTTCCTCACAAAGTCCAATGACACTAAAGTTAATTGGTATTTCTAAATTGCTCATAATATGATTCCGCTCAGTGGGCACATTATTAGACAAATCTGTCGACTACCAGGTACGACAAACATTTGTCTCCAGAACCACTCTCAGGGTAGACGAGTCATGTATTCAGAGAAGCCTTTCTGCATACCGCTGTTCCACTGAGATGTTATTTTTGCACTTCCCATTAGATTTAATGAACTCAGCTGTTCTCTTCTGACCGCTCTCATTAACAAGGTGTTTTTTTGGCAGCAGAATGCAATTGAATGGATGCTTCTTTTGTTCATCAGTGAGATTCTAGAACCACAGTCACATTACACTCAAGATTGCTTAGATCAGCAGTTCCAATGCTGAGTCGAACCTATCGAGTTGCATTATTTGTTGTTTGTGTTGCATGTGTGTGTGTGTATATATATATATATATATATATATATATATACACATTTCTTTAATGAATGCATCATCGCAGAGATCCTACACTCGTTCATTTCTATCATTTTAAGCAACTGCAACCTCAATGACATTTTGGAGAAAAACAGGTTTGTTAAGAGGACATTTCACATAAGCACCTCGTCCTCTTGTGAGAAGAACACCAACCTCACAGTTGTAAGTTGAAACCTAAAGTTCAGGTTAGAATCGTGACCTGGAGGAATATCCTGGTCAGTAAAGTCACCTTACCGTCCTTCAAACGTCACACATCATGCTTAGCAAGATCAATGGTTTCATGAAGTTCCCAGACTGTTCTACTGGTGCTTTTGCCCTTGATCTGGTCAGTGGAAAGATCTAGAATAAAGAAAGGAATTCCTCAGAGCCTACACTGAAAAAAGATTTGGAACCCTTGGAATGCACCCAAATCTCTGACACAAGCAGAAATCCTGCAGCTATTAAACAGTTGTATAGTCAGCATAATCTGCCAACTAAGGCAGCTAAATCATTTTTTCCTGCCATCTTGGAGTGACATGTCACGTATTTTACGTGGTGGTATTAGATTAAAGACACATACTTTCCCCATGACTTACAAAGCTAGATCTTTTCATGCATTTGCTGCCAGCATTTCTGGGCTAGCGCCTCATGTTATCATTTAGCATAGGCTCTTGTCACGTGACCCCACTTAATTAGAATGCCATGCCGACGTAACCATAGATATATATGGACGTAACGACGTAAACGCGCAGCGCTCTGCTCGTGTGACCATTGCACGAATCTGTCCTCCTTCAAGGGAAGCGTTAGTGTTTACTCTGGGTTAAATATTTTGTTGGGGGGCGCTGTTTCATAAAAAGGGGGTTAAGTACTGTGCTAATAGCTTGGTTTACTGTAGGTGGCAGTTTGTCGGAGGTCATTTTATTTAGAGCGGGAGTAAACTTTTGCCCTGGGAGAGAGGAGTAAATTACTCATGGGCCGGGGGTGGCTCAGTCATCCCTGTCCTTCCTCTAGAAGGCATGCTGTGGCTCCTTCATCATGTGGAATGTGTGCACATCACACTTCTGCTACTGGGGGGAGGGGGGGGCTCTCCTGGCACTGCCACGGCAGAATGCGGGGGCTTAAGATGACAGAGACGGCTGCAATAAGCGCGGTCCTGTCCTGTTAACATCATCCGCACAAACGGGCACGACGGCAACAGCTCTAAATCAAATACTCAGTTTTTCAGAGAATACCAGTGAAACCTCGACATTTAAAACAAAACATGCAATAGCTTCTGATTACACAATGACTGCAGCTGCAAAAGCAGGCGGTAGCGATGCTCGGCAATTTTGTGATATTAAATTCTGCCATCTAGTGGACACCTAATATATTGCAGCTACGGTACGTTTGGACTGTACGACCCAGAATGTTCCCTGGGTCCGGTTCGGCTGAACTTTACTGCTGATTGACAGAGATTCTTGTGATGCTGAAGAAGCTTGCCTATAATGACCTGAAAATCAGAATATCAACTACACACAAAATAAAAGTATTGTCAGCTGAAAATGTCTACTAAATTAAACAAATGCGTTTTTTACGGAATAGTAAAATTCCATATCCATGGAATACCACTGTATTCACAAGACACCTATTGGTCAGTCAATTGATCGGCACACGCAGAGAATTAAAAAGTGATGCTCGTGTGAGGAAAGTATTTTTTGTTTTTGTCGATAACCCAAACTCCATTTTCAATAGTTGATGCATGCTAAGAGACCACAGAACATTTCATACACAACCGTACACAACACAACCATAATAAAATCACTCACAACGGATTGTGAAATAAACTCCATTCGGCAATCTTTGTAACTCCTCGTTAGTATAGTGGTGAGTATCCCCGCCTGTCACGCGGGAGACCGGGGTTCGATTCCCCGACGGGGAGAACATGTGTCCTTTTGACTCGGTCTTTAAGCCTCAAAAGGCACCAAGCTAGAACCAGCCCCTGCAGCGGCTCCATGTTACTGGAAACGAGGCTTGTGACTTGTACTCATAGATCATGTTTTGCGGGACGCTCAGCAACGCAACATCTGAAAGTAGACTCGGGTTGTAAATGTGTGGTTTTGATGATGCACGGATGGATGGATGGATGTCTAATAAGAGATATAAACAATGAGGTCCAGTCGCCAACTAATCATGTTAAATACGTCATAAACCCATGGTTGTTGACCATAAACCCACAATAAAAATGAACATGTATAACTAGGAAAGTCAATTTGCAAATTTGAATTTTGGTTCGATATAATGGCATTGTCCTTAACCCACCAGTGCAGGAGGAGGCGATAATGCGCCTCGAATGCTGCCGAACCTGTCTGTGATACAACCGAGGAAGAGCCCATGACTTCGGGGGAGGAGGGGCAGGCGACTCGGAAGAAAAAGCAGCAGAAGCCAATGCAGCCTGTAGCCCATTCAAAGGCCTACTGTCGGACCTCTGCTTACTTTGCAATACGTCTTTAGTACGGGCTGGAAAATGTCCGATTTCGATGAGTTTGAGAAGCAGTTGAGCGAAAATCGGCAAGGTAAGTCTGGCTGAAGATCGGTGCTTGCTCATTGATTTAGTGTAATAAAGTGGCCGGCGTGCCCTAGCGCCGAGGATGGTGCGGAGGGCACTTCTGATGCTTCCTAAAAGAAAAGCGCGGCTGGGAAATCGGTGCTTTTTATGCGAGCGCTCGCCGATTCTGAAACCTGCCCGATCCCGCTTCTCCCAGCTGCCGCACGATCCCCGAAAACTGACCGCTTTCCTAAATCACTGACATTCTTTGCCTGGCATTGTTATAGAGATCGCTAGGCCTGCATCCATCAGTCCCAGGCGTACATAACATGGACATTTAAATGAAACGTTATTGGGGTGCACTTGATGTGAAAGCCTGCAGTTTTATTTATTTATTTAATTATCTACCATTTGACACTTGGATCATAAATTGCGACCTGCATGTTTTCATTCACAGTAACACGCTATGCATGCTTTTCCTGGATGTTTGTTGCAAGCGTTATATTTTCAAGATCACGTTTAAAGTTTGATGCAAATACAAACTACCGCGACCACTTGATTTAAAGTCCGCACTTAATAACAGTGTTGGTTACTTGGTTTTTAAATACTGCGACTGGCTTTTTATATAATTATATGACTTTGTCCCTTTCCGATGCACAATACCTTTTCCCTTGTGTCCAGAATGCTGGCCTATGCCCTGTCATCCGTACAGAATAAAACAGTCATTTTCACCCGATTGCCGTTTCCCCATGATGTATAGATTCCTAAAATCAGCCGCGTTCCCTGGAATCATAACAACCGCTTTTAGATCGTTATTGCAAAGTCTTGTACCTGTATCTACCTTTACAGCGACTAGCAATAACTAACAATGATACATAGTTACATAACAATGAACTTCATTAAAGAAATTCGAGTGCAGAGAATGCAGTATACTGAGTAAACTTAAGCCATACTAACGTAACTTAAATATGCAACATGCGTTACAACGGAGTCGAAAGTAGGATTGATTTATGTACCTATCAAATGGCAATCTTGTCATATCAGCTCCTTATCACGCCAGTAACTAAAATGTCATTCGACCGGACCTGATTCGGCTAGACGAGCGCTAAGTGCCGTCGTGTTTGATAAACTACCAGTTAAAGTCATTCATATCTGCGCTCGGATGCCGGCGATTGCGGGAATTGGTTATTACTGATTTAAGATGCACATTGACAGCTCCGTGTCTGTACTTCTGCAGTGGTGCATTACCGTAGCGCCGTTATAATTGATGCATGAAGCTGAATCCTCCAGTAGCATCTGCGTTTAAATGCTTCACTGAAAACTGCACCTTCAGGGATTTATTTAAGCTCCTATATGAAGGATCTGCTGGAATAGAAAGGTGATATTTTATTGTTAGTGCAATAAAATGCTGTCTCTGAGATTGAAACGATATTAATTACCCATCTATCGTCCAACCACTTATCTTAGTAAGGCTCACCTGGAGCCTGTTCCAGGCAAACTCCACACACAGAGAGCAGAGGCAGAATTCAGGCCTCCGGACTCGGAGATGTGTGGCAACTGTACTCAACACTGAGCCACTGTGCTGCCACGGCATTATTAGTCTGGTTATATGTTTATTTTTTACAGCAGACTTGCATTCAAGGAGATGTCCTTGTGCCCTTGAAATGATTAGCCATTGAGAGATGGGTGTTTTTGTTTCAGGAGGGTGTGATTGCCTATGTGAATTGAATGGAGGTGAATGTAGGTGTTTCATTCTGGTGATTAATCTGGGGAGTTTTTCCCGTACGACATCCTGCTCACCTTGAGTGACTTTTAAGGCATAGCGCAGGGTCAGCCAGCATCCAGCCCCCCAGGGAAGTTGGTGATATGATTACTCTGTGACTCATGGGCTTCAAACCCACAACCATCCGGACACACATTCATAACCCCGCTGAGTTCCACACCTTGGATTTATCGAAGTGGATGGTAGGGGACGGTCATGTCGCTCCATCCACTGTCTCACTGGTACCATGGTGTCGTCCCCCAGAGCGGGAGAAGGAACGACACAAGAAGCGTAGCCGCAGCCGGTCCCTGAGCCGCGGCGAGAAGCGCCGCCGCTGGAGCAAGGACTCCAGGGGGCGGAGTCACGAGAAGCGCAGCAGCAGCCGCGACCGCAAGGCCCGCGACCGACGCAGCAGCTCACGCGAGCACAAGAAGCACAGGTACCCCACTCACGGTCCCGGTGACCGGCAGCGAAGGTGATCTAGCTTGGTTTGAGGCCTCTTAACAAGTTTCTTTTACAATCAATCAATCGACGACTTTCCCGTCGTGGTGGGAAAGGTGACTGTACCCATATTAAAATTTAACTGCCGTTTATAAGTAGCCCCTGCCATAGCAGTGGGACCTCAAAGCCAGCCTGAAAAGCGGGACGCGTTCACACCCTCATGACCTTAAACTGCCTGCGATCCAAAGTTAAATGTAAACATTCTGCCTTGTGTTTGTTTTTGCCGGATTCTCAGTGTTTACGTCGTACTGTGTGGGGAAAACAGCCTTCTGTTTTATGTTTGGGCAGCTACTCTCCTCGGAGAAGCCGTAAGAAAAGGACATACAAGTACTGGGATGTTCCCCCGCCGGGATTCGAGCACATCACCCCCATGCAGTACAAGGCGATGCAAGGTATGACTGCGACGGTCCCATGTGTGCTAGTTCAGTATTTCAAGGTTATGGTATATTGCTCGCAATGAAAGCATTTATTTTGGAGTGCCCTCCTCCCCCCTGCTGGTCAAAGAGAGAATAACACTTGAGATGATTTCACGCAGCGTGAAGGGAGCTCAAACCTAGGGGTTAGAAGCAAATGAAGGCAACGCTCTGGATGTCCTGGCTGTCCCTGGTTGGGGTCTCGAAGCCCTTTTTCCTCCCCACAGCCGCAGGGCAGATCCCCACGATAGCTTTACTGGCCACCTCCACCACCAGTGGCATGGCAGTGACCCCCACCCAGGTGCCGATGGTCGGCAGCCAGATGACCCGGCAGGCCAGGCGACTTTACGTCGGCAACATCCCCTTCGGCCTGACGGAGGTGAGTCCCAGCAAAGTCGCGTGTGGCTCAGTGGGTTTGGACACTGAGCCGGTCACCAGAATGTTGTTGGTTCGAATCCCTTGTCCAGCAGAATGATTTCACCATCAGGCCCCCGAGCACGGCCCTTAAGCCCCATTTTCTGTACGAACTGTCTGATCCCTCTTTTCCGATAAAACGTATGTTGCTTTGGATGAATGTGTCTGCAAAATAAATAAAATAGATAAATTTACTAGACCTCTGTCAGTCATTTTTTTGTCTTGTTTACCTGTTTTGCTTCTTACCTTCAGTGGCTGCATGTCCTTATTTAGTGTATGTTTGCCTGTGTTTTTAGGAGGCCATGGCGGATTTCTTCAATACCCAGATGCGATTGGCTGGTTTGTGTCAAGGTCCCACCAATCCCGTCCTTGCTGTTCAGATAAACCAGGACAAGAACTTTGCCTTCCTAGAAGTAAGAGTCTTTTCTGCCTGATGGCTGCTGTGTCCAGGCGGAGACCGCAGCCGTCCCTGATTAACGACGTTCCTTCTGCCCTAGTTCCGGTCCGTGGACGAGACCACACAGGCGATGGCCTTCGACGGCATCATTTTCCAGGGTCAGTCGTTAAAAATCAGGCGGCCCCACGACTATCGGCCTCTGCCTGGCATCTCGGAGCAGCCCGCCTTTCACGTGCCAGGTCTGTTTTGCTTGTCGCTGTCGTAACGTTAATCTTTGTTTACCTTTGAAGAGCCGATTGGCAAGGCCGTTTTTTTTTTCATGCTCGTTAAGGGCTGACTGTCCTTCGCAAGCTGTGGATGCCTGTCGTCATATAAAGAGGGACACTTTCACTTTTATTGACTTAGCGGGCACTTTTATCCAAAGTGAAGAATGTTTTTTTTTGAGAAAGCAGAGTCAGCCAGTCCCTAGAGCAAACTCACAGGCCAAGTGGTGTAATCAACAGTGATTTGAACCAGTGACCTTCTGATCTTAACGGTGGCATCCTAACCAGCTGAGCCACATACCCCACAGCACAACCACTCACTTCTGTTAACATAATGCTGTTGTGTGGCTCTGTGTTGTTTGCCCATGATCGGAAGGTTGCTGGTTCAAGTACCAGAGTTGGCAGAGTGATTTCACCACTGGGCCCTTGAGCAAAGGCCTTAACCCCCAAATTGTTTTAGGGTTGCTGGCTACAATTTCAGTCAAAAATTCTGGACACACCTACTGAAAATCATTTGTTTTTCCAGCAAGATAATGACCCAAAGCACACCTTAAAGGTTATGCAAGTAGCTCATTACCTTGTGAACATGGAGAGAGATGGCCCCCACAGGTGACCTGGCCCCCCCAATCCCCCGACGTAAACTCTATAGAGCTGGTTTGGGCTGAGTTGGATAGAAAAGTAAGAGCAAGGTAACCAGCTTGTGCGCCGAACTTGTGGAACCTCCTTCAGGACTGTTGGAGAAGCGTTCCAGGTGTCTACATCCAGAAGCTGGCTGAAGGAACGCCAAGAGTCTGAAATGCTGTCATCGAAGCCAAAGGCGGCCATTTCGAAGAGACTAAAATTTTGAGATGCTGAACATATCTCCTGGTCGTTGCAGTATTTCATATGTATAACTTCCATGTCCGAAGGCCTTTTACTATTAGGTGAATAACAGCTCAAATAGAGACAAATGCATTAAGAGCAGGTGTGTCCAGACGTCTGACTGGTGCTGCGTGTGTCAGCATGTCCCATGGAGAGTAAGATGGAATAGACAAAAAACTGCCCTAGTATTTAGGTATTTTTTACTGGAATTACATTTATCTGATGTTATAATAGAATATAAAGACATTATACTGATTTGAAGTCTCGTGTCGTCTGCCCCTGGTGGTTATCCGGCGTGTTGACGGTCTGCTGTGAAATCGGCCGGCTCTGGGTGCCGCGCCGCTGTGTCCGCAGGAGTCGTCTCCACTGTGGTTCCAGACTCTCCTCACAAGCTCTTTGTCGGAGGCCTGCCCAACTATCTCAGTGACGATCAGGTAGGCCGCCCTCCGTCTCTGTCGCCGGGGAGCCGACCCACAATCCTCCTGTGTTACTGTCCCACTGCTGCACGTGGAACTCACGCACTCACACACGCAAGCACGCACGTACGTACGCACGCACGCACACACATACGCACACACGTACGCATGCACGCACAAACGCACGCGCTTGCATAAAAAAAACACTCATCTCTGTGTAACTGATTAGTAGGAAACGCCTGTCAAAGTCACCGCTTAAAATCAGTTTTTGTACAAACAAAATTCGTTACAAGATAGGGTTGGGGGGGTTTGGTGCATTTAAACACAGATTATCGAGTTAAAAGTCAACTTCATGTTTAAAGCTGCTGAAAATAGCTGCACATTTGAAGTTTTTTTTTTTTTAAAAGGATATTCGTGGAATTAAACATTTATTAAACATATAGGTCACGGGTTGACAGTTACATAGCGCTCATTGTTTATCCAGCTGTAAATTATGAAGATATTGAGAATCTGCTAACATTTAAAGGGCACATTTCCCAAAACCTCATGTTAACAACTTGCATAGTTGGAACCGTATGACTTAATGGATCCAACTATGTAAGTTGCTAATGTTGTTGGCAAATAACCTTGTTAGCAACTAAGGCTTTGGGAAACGTGGCCACAGCTGGCCGCTCGCCAAACCAGCTGCGTAGCCAGTCCTCCTGCTGCTTGTTGGTGTTTACCCTGGAATATTCCTATATTGGATTAACAGCAGAGTGTTAGTCGGATGAATCAGCCCACGTCGTTTTGCTGCATGAAAATTTAAAATCCAGTCGGCTGTGCGTCACCTAACTGATGAATACCTCCACATTTCCGTAGACTGTGCTTGAAATGTGGGGGAGAATAACAATCGAGTCCCCAAATGCTTCAGTATTCCCAGACGTCCCGTGTCACACGTCCGCGTGCACACACTGAGAACGACGGCTTAACGTCCCATTAACAGCGATGGGGCGCCGCGGAAGAATCATCCCCTACGTTGCTATGTCGCTCCAAAGGCAGAAAATACTTCGGACCTCTTTCCCGGTGAACAGTTATCAGTTTCACTGGAGTTTTCACGTCGTGCCCCATGGCCTATTCTGCTATGACGTCAGCGAAGGATAGTATTACCATAATAACCTGCACAGATGAGGTCGTCTTACTCTGAAAGTGTTGAAAGGGTCACATTTAGATTGCTATTTCTCATTAGCATCTTTTATGATTTTTCTATATCGCCACCCCACTGAAAACGGCCCATTATAGACGTAATCCATGCAGGCATTTAATATTTTATCTGTTTATTTTGCAAAAGTTAATCGCAAAATGTTCTGCATCCACCCCTGCATTGTAATATTTTGAGCGCTGGTGCCCACTCACTTTAGCCTAAACTGTGAAAAATGGCAAGACAGCCCCACAGCTTAGTGACTGATGTTTCAGTGAAAGGTAAGTGAAGTTCAGTCAGCCTGTTTGTTTTTTGTTTTTTTTCCCTTCTTTTCGGATTGTCATCGTAATCTTTCTTATCCAGTATGAGTCACATGTAATCCAAGTCAAGAGGAAGGCTGTACCAAAGCAGCACTGGGGAGGGACTTTGAATCCAGCAGTACTGTTAATGTAATTCACGTCGAAACCAGTAAATGTGCCATAGACAGGTGAAATGGAAACAGCTGCTTGTATCCTGGTGTTTACATTTTTTTTTGCAGTCCCTGCTACAGCTTTGATACTTACAGCTCTTTCGTTTTTGTTCCCCACTTTGTCCCCAGCTAGGGGCCTGTAAGATCGTTAAGTCTTCGCTCATAATTTGTTCAGTAGTACTGATCTACTGCTGCCATGCCAACATGTAACACAAGGCAAGTAAGACATTCCGTCCCTCGCACGGATATCCTCCCTGTCGACGGCCTGCCCCTGTGGGGGGCTCTGTCCTGGAGTGCTCTTAGGCACATGGGGGTCTTTTTTTTGGGGGGTGAAGGTCTTGGTTTTGGGGGTGAAGGCTGGGGAGAGACTTATGCTGATCAGAGGGTATAAATTTGATTGTTTTTCTTGCCCCTAAGAGAAGGTAGGAAGTAGCTCCCTCTTGTGGCTGCCAGTGTCCCGAGTGACTCCTTTTCCGGAGTCACTGGTTAATGCTTCGTAACAGTAGATTCCAGTAGAGTAAGTGAGGAATGGAGTTAGCCATGCTAATGCTATTTTGTCCTGTTTGGCCGAGCCCCCTTTAGCAGGACATTGTGGTGGGTCTTAGCGTTACCTGTGAGTTTATGTCCTGTAGGTTTTGTCCCTCTAATTAACTGCACCAAAGTGGTTCTTGGTTTTAAGCACAGGAAGTCAGTGATTCGGCTGGGTTTGTGTTCTGCCGAGTCGCCCCCCCCCCCCCCACATTGTATACATGGAACACATAATTAACATATAATTAGCTTTTTTTATTTACAGTTTTTTTTTTTTACCATCTACCTTAATTATCGTGGCCGTAAAAATCAGATGCAACTTTAAGTCCATATTTCAGATTTCGCAGTTAGTTATCAGAGAACTTGATTACGATTTCAGTTGTGTTGTATATGCTGTAGGACGGGGTGGGGGGGGGATCTGTGTTATTCATTCATTGATAAGAATCAAAGTAGTTACTTTTGTAGACTCCCAGTAAATAAACATCATGGAAAAAGGGTCTTGGACAGCGCAGAGGGCTTTCAGCTCTAGTGTTACACCGTAATATCAAGCCACTTGTCATAAAGCCATTTTCCTGATGTCTTCACTGTATTCTCATGTCGTTTTGCAAAGTTTAACATGCCGTTTCTCCCACAGTTGAGATTAGCATTGCTAGCGAGGCGCCGTGCCCTGGGCCGCCAGGCTAACCGCCCTCGGCGTCTCCTCCTCTTGCCCAGGTGAAGGAACTCTTGACGTCGTTCGGACCTCTTAAGGCCTTCAACCTCGTGAAGGACAGTGCGACGTCACTGTCTAAAGGTTACGCTTTCTGTGAATATGTGGACATCAGTGCCACTGACCAGGTGCGTGCGGCACGTGAGGTGGGGCAGCAGATGGAAGGTGCGGTGTGGCTCGAGGCTTCTGCACGGAATCGCTTACGCTTGTGGGGGGGTGTGGGGTGTGTCCCGCAGGCTGTGGCTGGACTCAATGGCATGCAGCTCGGAGACAAGAAGCTCATCGTTCAGCGGGCAAGCGTGGGAGCTAAGAATGCCAACGCCGTGAGTGTCTGCCCTCGGCCTTCTTCTTTGTGATGTCATAAACCCAACTTGGTCCACATCCATAACTGCTTATTCAGAACTCCTATTTCTTGAGTTCATTTGGCTCCATGTAGATCTCTCGCTGTTGCTTGAAATGACTGGATGATCAGGGGGTATCTGACACTCTTGTCGCCCCCGGGGCAGACGGCCATCATCGAGACGCCGGTGACGCTGCAGGTTCCGGGGCTGCAGCGGCTGCAGAGCTCCGGCATGCCCACCGAGGTGCTGTGCCTCCTCAACATGGTCATGCCTGAGGAGCTGGTGGACGACGAGGATTACGAGGAGATCCTGGAGGACATCCGGGAGGAGTGTTGCAAGTACGGCAACGTGCGCTCCATCGAGATTCCACGGCCCGTCGATGGCGTGGAGGTGCCTGGCTGCGGCAAGGTGGGACCCATACTCTCCTACACCAACGGCAAAGAGAAGACCTCTGTACGCACTAAACAAAGGCCCATGGGAGTTTTTCTTACACAAAAAATGTTCTGAGGGCAGAATGAAAAATGATTGGTTCTCTCTTTGAACCAGTCAGATTGTAGTGGAGGTGGGACCAAGTCATCTGATTGTTTAGTTGCTTGGACCCACCTCCTCTACAATCTGATTGGTTCAGAGAGATAACCAATCATTTTTCATTCTGCCCTCAACATATTGTGTAAGAAAACTCCCATGAGCTAAACACAACATGTCTGAGAGTCAGTCATGTAACCGACACATTGAGTAACTAGCATGATTATAAAATATCAGTATAGGAATTAGAAATTCATGCTAAAAAGCAAATACTTTTCTATTAAAAGTTTACACTTAGACTTTACACTCTCACCTACCCCATCTTGTGCTCCGTGAGAGAGCAGCACGCACGTGGACGAGAGCAAGCTTTGGCAGCGAATGGCGTAGAGCTGAGGGTTCTGCTGCGGCCGGGCTCAAGCCAGCGGCCTTCCAGTCACTGGCGTACAGCAGGCTTAGCCCTGACCCACACGCTGCCCCCTAAAACTAACAATAACAAAGAAAATACTGTGGCACATATGTCACTTCCTGCGCATGCACATATGTCACTTCCTGTGCCTGCCTACGCTTTAGTAGTCTTTCTGCATATTCTGCCATGGTTTACCTTACAATCTCTTGTACTGTATTGTATCTTGTAGCGTGTTAAAATAACGATAAATGCAATGATCATCAGTGTGATCCAGGACTGCCTCGGTCCCAGCATTGCCGGATATGATTTACTGTATTCTGTGCTATGCGTTTGTCATTCACGAGCTTGTTTGATTTTTTTGAGAATTACATAACCAGCACGTAGCTACTAATGGGCCTTCAGAAGCCCATGTCACCACTGAAAAACACACCTTCTCTTGCAGATCTTCGTGGAGTACACATCTGCGGCCGAATGCCAGCAGGCCATGCAGGCTCTGACGGGACGCAAGTTCGCCAACCGTGTGGTGGTCACCAAATACTACGACCCCGACATGTACCACAGGCACGAGTTCTGATCAGGGGCGGGGGCAGGGGCGGGACAGGAACGGTGGTTGGCAGCGGGTATGGTAGTGCCCCCTTTAGCATAACATTTGACCCTGGACCCCCTTCCTCTTGACTTTTGAGCGCTTTGACATTGTGAAGTACATAGTTCTCCTGTACGATATTTTGCTTAATCTAACGTACAGCACAGCTTCTTCCCATCTACTAACTGGTCAGTCCCCCCCCCCACCCCCAATTAAACACTTTATTTCAGGGTTTCCAGAATGTTCTCATTAATTGAGATGGCCCTTGGGATGTGCTGTTTTTATTTATGTGTTTTTTTCCATGTGAGTCGTTTATCAGATAACCAACATTAAAATAACATTAAATTAATAAGTAAAACCTTTTAGGTGGGGTTCAGTATTGTTAAATTGCTTGCATTTAGTTGTGCAACACAATAATGAAAATGTTTTTTTGCCTACAATGAGTAATCCAGTGGTAGTTTTTCCCTTCCCCAAATTTTTAAGCATTAAATCCTAATCGGTAAATTTCATTTTTAGAAGATTTTTCATAGTACCCAACGCGTTTGAATCGTAGCAGTTAACATGCTACAAGATCGCCACTGATTCAGATGAACAATGATCAACATGTTCAGGGGTTGTCAGGATTGTGTTTGGGAGAAAAGATCCCTTTGATCATTCTGGATCCAGCAGCCCAGAGCATGTACGACCGAGTGGAATCCGCGAAGAACGTGTCTAGTTGCTTTGTTGTAGTTTGTGATAGTTAATTCCCTTTAAGTAGCACTGCACATACACGTACGTTTCTCCCCAAGGCAAGTAAATAGAATATTCCGGTTGCTCGTTAACGCTGATGTATTTGTGAAGCTAACCTGCAGGTTTTTTAGATCTTTTTTGGGCGAAAACGGATGGCTGCTTGTCACGTACTTCGCCGGAAGCTGTGAATGATGAATCATCGCGCCGACATTAGTGAACTGGGAATTTTTTTTTTGGGTGCCGGGAAAACGAAATAATTACAGCTTCGTCAGAGTAATAACTGTCGTTAAAAATGAGACTGGAGTTGGACATTTAGGACTTTGCGTGTGTGTGTGCGTGTGTCTATGTGTGTGTGTGTGTGTATGGTTGTACACCCTCCTACTGTTACGGTTTTTTGCTGTTTATCACATGTGCTTTGCAATAAACTAGCGTTCGAGTTAAAGGAACTGCTACGATTGTGTGTGAGTAACAATGCTGGGTTGCTGTTTGGGCGGGTTTGGTTTGTATCTGAAATACACCCACAGCATGACTTAACTGATCAGGAGGGCTGGCTGTGCGTGTTGTTGCGGGAGGGGTCGTCGCGGTAAAAATGTCGATGTTATGCTCTGTAATGTCAGCAGGGGGCGTCATGATGAATCCTTGGCTGGTTTGGCATCTGTTGTCGAGCCTGAACGCTGCATGGGAGGCAGTAATTACTGTTTTTAATCGCCTGATGTTTTATAAACGTGGATCTGAATGTGAGAACGGGTCGAGACATGTCTTTTTTTAAAAAAAAAAAACCCTGAGCTTCGACTGCCAAGCTTTGAATAAAACCCTGCTTCTCCAGCCTCTCCGTGTGTCTGTGGGTCGGGAGAGCTGACACCCCGGTGCGATTACGTCACCCGTAATCAACGTTAGGCTAACTTCCTGAACACGGGAGCAGTTTTATGTACAATTGGCTTGTTCACCTGTCAATCATCATAATATCAATTGTTTGATTGGACTGCTGAGGCTGACTCGGTGAGCCGGTGTGTTTGGCACTGCGCCTTGGCTGGGGAAGTAATTCGCCGGGATCAACCGTTTGGATCCGATGGCGTGGTGTGAAACGGCTACTGTGGGCGCTGGGTTTGCCGCATTACCAGGAGGCAACTGACGAAGAGAACGGTAAACTGCAAAAATAAACTGATGCAAGCTCAAATGCCAGAACATTCTGGTAGTCATCGAGTGAAAGAGCAGAATTTAGGATCTAAAATAATAGTCCGGACTGGGTTTATTAGGGAATGCCTGTACAGTTAATATTCCACCACCCCCACCCCCAAAAATGTTTTGACTAAAAATAAAGCTTCCCAAAAATAAAATCAATTGAAAATGTTTACACTTGTGTGTCAAGTGATTTGGCTTTTACAGCTGCTGACATGACAGAGTAACACTCCCTGAAATGTGTTCAGGAGCATTTTCCCGTCAGATTACTCCGCTTCTGTCTGCTTTGTAAACAGATCCTTTTCTTTCCCTTCGGTGGGATTTGCACACAGCGTTTATCTCCGACATCTGCTTGCCTGTCTGTCCCCAGTCTATGTATAAAAATGTTTTTATATATATATATATATATAAAGCTTGATTCTTAAATGAACAGCCTCTGCAGGTACTTTCATGTACACGGGAGATTAGTGGAGATTAAACCACAATTTTTTTGGACAATGGTTTTAGTATGTAGCCTAAGTAGCGAGATAAAGAGTGGATCTCAGAAGTACTCAAATTTAAAAACGGCGTCCATAACATACCATTCAATAACATAAAACATTTCTTAATAGAATACTTTTCAGTAAAACACGTTATACCTTCTTCCATTCTTTCTTTTTTATACGTTGAAGTACTCCTGGCACTTCAGTTCGTCGAAACCATTGTGTGACTCGAATAGAAAACAACACTACAACATGAAATAGAGGGGCTGATGTTAAATGGGTGCTAGGGTCTATATCCCCCTGCTACGAATGGGACACTTAACATGCTGTTGCTGGGTGGCGATGGTGAGGTCAGAGAGGGGGCTGAAGCAGCCAGAGAACGAGACCTCTCACGCCCAAACACTGTATTTGTTCATAGCTGAATGACTACGCCTAGATGCCTGTAATATGTCGCGACATAATAATTATAAGCACCGCGGGGTTTAATATGACATTCCTGGTGCCAGTTACGCAAGGAAATTTTACACTGTTCTTCAGACTGCACAAGTGCTTGGTTCATTTTTGTTACGTACCTTCCTGATTAATACTTTAGGTTCAAAATCATCCAAATTTAACCCTCAATGGGTCCTTGTCAGAAAGTTACGTTCCAGGTCCTTGGGGTTCAAGTTGCACCCCTATCCATTGGCATATATAATTCAATGGTACCAAGCTCAAATTCAATTAACTAAAGTTAAGATACATTTATTAGTTAACTGCATGATGCTTGCACAGCTTACGCAGTGAGATAGTGCAGTTAAAGGGGTTGCGGCAGTGGGGGGGGGGCAGCAGAGGGGACTGGTCATATAATGCACATTCCGACTGTATCCTCTTGCAGAATGTGTCGAAGAGCTTCAGCTGTGGAATACCTAGCCATGGTGTTATATCTTTTCTAACAGTTGAAATGTAAACAAAACAAAATGGCTGACTTTTTTTAATATCCGAAAATGTTCTAGAATATAATAACATAAAAAATTATAGTAGCAATTATCACTAATTAACTGAATTTGTCGATCATATCAATGTCATAAATTAACCCTAAAAAGGGTTATGTAATAGCAACTGGACTTTGTTTTTCATAGAAGACGTTTTGCACTCCATCCAGAGTGCTTTCTCAATTCTGACTGACTGGCATAGCAGGTTGATGAACCCTGTGGAATCCTCAAGTTGTTAGCACTAGATGGTCACCTGTGGGTTTTTGTCGTTCCTCCTGGCTTTCATGTGTTTCACTGATACCACATGAGGCCGAGCGTGAACGACTTTGGAAGCGTCTTGGCAAAGTTGAAAGAACTGCATTGTAGGTGGACCGGGAGGACAACTGCTTCAAATGAACGACCGTCGTTGAACAGAGGAGGTGGCCTAAGACGTCTGTAACCTACCTACAATGCAGTTCTTTCAATTTTGCCCAGACGCTTCCGCAGTCGTTCACGCTCAGCCTCAGGTGGTATCAGTGAAACACATGAAAGCCAAGGGGAACAACAACAACCCACAGGTGACCATCTAGTGCTAACAACTTGAGGATTCTACAGGGTTCATCAACCTGCTATGCCAACCAGTCAGTCAGAATTGAGAAAGCACTCTGGATGGAGTGCAACACTTCTTCTATGAAAAACAAAGTCCAGTTGCTATTGCATAACCCTTTTTTAGGATAACCATGACCTGGATAACTGAGAATCTCCACAGACATCTGTCATAAATTAAGTTTTTTTGGGGGTGCATTTTGCACCCCCGAAGAAAGTATGCCAGCGATAATTGACGTCAACACTTTTTCTATCATTTTCTGCATGACCGTATGTAAAACTGGTGCACTTACAATGTCCTAGAGGATAACTGCTGTAATTTTAATAACAACATGGTAGTAGCCATAGAAATGGGCAGGGGGTGCAGAACGCACCCCAAGGAACCATTGAGGGTTAAGCTAAATTTCCAAAATAATGCAACTGGACAGTTCCTCCAAAACTGGAATTAATAGACAAATAAAGAGTAGCCTATACAGTCGATAAGAATCAAACACTACACATAGTAACAAGAACAACAATACAATAATAATGATAATAATAGTAGTAAAGTTATTGCAAAAGGTTTATTGCATTTTAGTGGAACTTCATTGAAAATTAAAATAGAAAACAACGCATTTTGGACAACGGAGCATGAAATTATTTACATCAATTATAATTTATTTTTTCACATATATGCTTTCGTAATTAAAACATAACTTTTTTTTTTTTTAATAAAAACGTTTTTTTTTTTCTTGTATTGTCTAGCCTTTGCATGCTCGTCGGCGTTCTGTAGAGAGCGTCACCCATGATGCCTTGCTGAGTGGCCATCGGGAGATGATATATATTCTTGTAACCAAAGACTCTTTTGAACAAGACCTATGACTTGTTCTGTGTTATACTGGCGACGTGAGCTACATGGACGTCTTGTGAAAAGCAGATGTTAATATAAATATTAAAACTATGTAAAAAAAATTTAAGGACAACCTAGATCATATACATTGCCCTTGTCTTCTTGTAGTAAATAAATTAGCTATATCAGAAATCATAGGATTTGGTTCAGTTTGCCTTTTATTATTTTATTAGTACTTGCTACATTTGTTATTAGGAACACAATTGTTTTTTGCCGTATAGACGTACTGGTATAGAAAAGGGCATTTCCTTGGTAATTGTGCGAATGAACAATAAATGAAGAATTAGGCTACATTTATGCACGACCACATATTCTTGAGATGAAGTTCACTAAGCGATCTTAGACATATTGTGAATGTTAAGAGACAATGATGTGAGTAGTCCTTTGTTGCCCCTGAGGTCTGGTTGTCCCTCACAAATCAAAACCCGGAACTAATCGTCGATCGTGGGTCTTGTTTTGCAAAGCGTCTTTGGAGGAGCTCGCACGGTTCGCCGCTCGCCGGTCATGGAGAGTTTAGGAAGTCCGGCGCCCTTGCGTTTATTCTCCCCGATTCACTTTGATACGCTGGGCTCGGTGCCGTCCGGACGGGTTGCAGACGAGGCGGGGTGGGCGAAGAAGATGCGAGGCGCCACCGATTTCAGTTTGAATTAGTCGATCGTGAGATCCACGTCCCCTAGCGTCTCGGTAAGTTTCCTGTCGGGTTAAGTAAAGGAAGGTTCTTTTGTTTTCCGTCGCGCAAGCCAGGCCTAGCCGGTGCGGGATGGGATCCTAAGCCGGCTTCTCCGGCAACCTCCGAACACAACTGGAACACGGAGGGGGAGCAAAGTTATATCATCTGTCACCGGTTAGCGCGGTTGGCGATGTGCTGCGGCGTGCTCGCCCTGGGACCGGCGGCTGGCGAGCCGCTCAGAAAGTAAGTTCCCGAAAGGCGATCCGAGTCTAACATGAAGTGGGCATGCAGTATCCCCCATAGCATGTCAAAAACACACTTGGGCTTAGCTAATACTAAATTAATTACTCCGTCGATGCTGCCGAGTGTTTAAGGTTAAGGACAATTAGCGTCCGGTGCCCTAACTCTTGATGTATTCGCTCAGGGTACTTCTGCGGTATCTGGGTAAGTTATATCTAGGTAAACCTATACGCAGATAAACGATCAGCACTGAAAGGTCCTACGGCGTGATTTCTGATATGGTTTGGTTAATTTTTTTACCCAGTTCTCAATGAACGTGACTGTTAGCTGGTTAGCCGTGCATCCCCCAGTAACCGGGGTAAAGGGACATGCGAGCAGTAGCGCGCGATCGCACCACGGGGGGCTCGCGGCTCCGCGTCCGCCGACCGATCCCGCAACTTTAAGGGGGGCTTCACGCGATCAAATGTAGAGCATGGTGTCCCGCGAGTGCTTCCCGCAGGATCCCTGAATATAAAAGCGGGTCATCGGCGCACCGCTTCGTGTCAGAACTTAACATCCATGTAACAGAAGTCGACACGATCGACAGGTTTGGCTGCTTTTCTTCTAAATTACGGTTGGAAAAGCTTGTGAACAGCACAGAGCGCAGTTAATAATTCCGATTAAATTATTTTCTAAAGAGGGTGTGATCTCATAATATAGCAACTAAAACTTTCAGTTATAACTCAAGGAAATGGTTGCACAGTTTTAACAAGGAATTCACTTTGAAAGATAGGTGTACATTATCACACACTACAGGCCAACTGCCTGCCTTTGGAGTAAAGTATCTCTTGGAAACCCAGTGTCGCAGACATAAACTTCTGGTTGCTAGTTAAGTTGCTTCCTGTTGGTTTGATGGAGTGCTCTTTGTGTCTGTTGTAGCTGAAATGGACTCCTGGCCCTCAAGACAGTGTGATGGACCCCATCCTCAGGAAGCTCCGATGCACAGCATGGCAGGGGCCATCGACCTGTCGAGGAGGCGTAGAGAGACGCTGGTCAATGCTGGTGCCGCAGAGACGCTAAACGGGGCACCTGGATCCAGCTGCGCCAGCGGAGTGCCAGTGGGTGACCGCAGGGTCTCCCCCCCATGTTTGGAATGGCCCGCTGATAGGACAGAGGTGCCTGATGGGCCGGTTAGGACCAAGGGAGAAGCTGCGGGGGGAGCTTGCTTTGCGCAGCTGGGCCACGGGAAGTCAGCAACCGCCAGCCAATGGGGAGGCCAGAAAGCGGAAAGACAGAATGGATCTGTGCACCCCCGGCAAAGGGACGGGTGTGCCGCTGGGTCGTGGGGTCGTGACCCGTGCTCAGGTGGGGCCGAGGGCCATGTTGCCACTCGGGGGTGTTATGCTGTAAACGGGGGGCACCCCTATGGTGCAGGGGGCGCCGTATGTACGGCTCCTGTGTCACCAGGTGCCAGGGAAGCCCCCCCCATAGAGCCTCGGTCACCCACGAGGGAGAATCCTGTTACCTCTGTTCTAGATGCTAAAAGAACTGGGCCACCGGGGGAGAAATCCAGCGGTTCTGCGGCTCTAGCGGGGCCAGAAAGACCCAGAAGGGACCGTGGCGATGAGGCATTGGTCACGGAATCGTCCGGGGCATCGCCGAGGCCCGGAGCAAGTCCGTTAGATAACGAAGGCATCTGGGGCAACCATCTCGATGCCGCTGTTGGTTGTCATTTGAAAGAGGCGGGGCATGGTACCTTCTCCCTAAGGACAGTCGCATCCAAAACCATTGACAACGTCATACCTCTGCCGGGTGTTAAGGCGGCAAATCGCCACCCACCTGAACAGCATGCAGACGGCAGCAAAATGCCGATGAGTCTGCAGAGTGGAGTGTGTGATGTTGGAGATGTTCAGGCCTCACTGGAGACGTCAGCCTGGTCTGGGGAAGAGCAGGGGACAAAGGAGGCATGTGACGTTCACAGCCGCCAGCAGCCTGAATGCGTGGTCATACTGCCACAGACCTGCTCTCCTGCGGCGCGACCTAGCTTAGCCGCGACCCGACCGGAGAGTGGTCTACCGGACACATCGCCACCTATTGGCGAAGAGAGGGATGACCCGAGAAGCCTGGGTACGGCCAGGGCGGGCCGGGGGGGTACCAGGAAGTGTTCTGCGAGCAGCAGAGTCGTGGCGAAGAAGGCAAGAAAGAGGCCCAGGAGTGTGCATGGGGGCCCGTCGACCCTCTTTGCCCCCCGGGAGCCCGAAATCACGCTGAGGTACGCCAGCCACAAGGGGGAGCGACGGTGCTCGACGGCGGCAGACTCCTTTGTGCCCTATGTCCGCCTGGAGCGGGGGGAGTTCAGCGTCTGCTCGGTGGTGAACAGCCCTGAGGAGGAGCGAGTCCGGCGGCAGGAAGGCCAGCCGCAGACGGACGCTCAGTTCAGCTCCTGCGGCCTGCCCTCCAGCTCCTGCCTGCCCTCCAGCTCCTGCCTGCCCTCCAGCTCCTGCCTGCTCCTGGGCCGCCTGGCCCCCGGGGGGGGTACGAGGCCCGGGCCCCTGTGCTGCCTCTGCCACAGGGCATCCAACGTCTTAGAGCTGGGTGACCTGCACGGACCGTACCGTCCCATTGGGACCGGGCCGCCCCGACCGCCACCCTCTACTTCCCACGCCCCAGAGGAGGAGGAGTCCAACCAGTCAGACTCATCCTGCAGCCTGCAAGGCGGGGCACTGAAGCGGGGGTTCCCATCGGAAACGGCTCACGGGCAGCTCGGCGACAGGGATGGGTGCCTGACGCACCCAACCAAGCGGCCCAAAGAGGGCGCCCTCGCGCGTGAGCCGGACCCCGTAGAGTATTGGATCCACGAGGACTGTGGAGTCTGGTCACCGGGAGTCTTCCTGGTCCAGGGGAAGCTGTATGGCTTGGAAGAGGCGGTCCGATTCGGCCAGGAGACGGTAAGACCGATGCCCGTGTCCCACTGTCGTCTTTAGCGTAAATCACCCTTATGGTATATTAATACTTTTTCTTTTTGTTTATTATCCCCTCCCAAAAAAAACATGCCCCAGGTATGCTCCCTGTGCCAGGAGGGTGGGGCCACTCTGGGGTGCTTCTTCAAAACCTGCCCCAGCAAATTCCACTACAGCTGTGCCCTTCAGGCTGGTAAGCGACAGATGCCCGCAGATGCACTCGGTCACTGTTAAAATGCCCCGAATCCCTTCGCTTGACCGCGTCATAGCGGCTGTCAGGTATAACTCCCATGCCACTCTCCTTCCAGATTGTGTGCTGAACAAAGAGAACTTCTCCATGAAGTGCCCAACACACAAGGTAGGAGAAGTATGGATTCAGAGTATGGAATAAGGAAAGAAAGTAAGGAAATATTTCCAGAGGTGTAGTTCAGGTCCAGAAAGTAAAAATCCAGATTTTGTTTCAACCAGCCAGTTGAGTATCTGACTGTGACTCTTTATACTCAACTGGTTGGTTGAAACAAAATCTTGGTCTGGATTTTTGCTTTCTGGACCTGAACTATCCACCTCTGAATATTTCGACGTTTTCAGACGGTCGCAACAGATTGACTTGATATGTGACTGGTTGACTGAGGTTGCCAAATGTGAACGGAAAGCGAAATAGTACTGGCTGCGAGCTTGAGGATGTGAAGGTCTCCCCTATTGTCAGTCTGAAACATTAATAATATCAGAGTCCTGCCTTGGATTGCTTTGGGATGGGCTATAATCTGTCTCTCTCTCTGCCCCAGAACCGACCAGTCAAAGGCTTGGTTCAGCCGGAACGCTGGTGACACAACAGGTGACACTACTCTGGAATTGTCACTCTCTGTCACTCTCACTGTCACCCTCTCTCACTTTTATCTACCAACGGTTCCGCTATGGTCATGTGTACTTCCCGCTGGCTGCCCTTTACAATCTGCTTCTTTGTGGCGTTTAAAGTCAAGTATCTTTATTGTCACCTTCAGCTATAGTATGAGTCAAAAGTTTGGACACACCTACCCATAGAAAGCTTTTTTCGTATTATAAAGAAATCAAAACTATAAAATAACAAATGAATTTTGCACTGACCAAAGAAGTATTAAATCAAAAATATTAATTTGTTTTGGGGGGGGGGGCAGCTTGGGTTGGGACTCAGAAGGTTGCTGGTTCAATTCTCAGAGTGATCCCACCATTGGACCCTTGAGCAAGGCCCTTAACCCCAGTGGCCCCAGGGACTGGCTGCCCCTACGTCTCCTCTATGCCAGTTTCATGAGGCGCCTCCTGAGATGCTCTTCCAGCCGTCCTGAAGGGGCTCCCACGTATATGCTGAGCTCTCATTGGCCACTTTCCTTCACTGTCTGGTCAAACTCCTCCCAAACCATCTCTGCTGTGTTTCGGTCAGGTGACCAGGTCATGTGATGCGACACTCTAATATTCTACTTTGTAGGCGGCTTGGTGTGTCCAAGGTTTGGACTGGTCCTGTATATGATCCATAGTGAGATGAAATTATGATATTGCTGGTCATATTGAAAAAAAAACGATAAATAGAATATTGTTTTGAATATTAAACACAAACGCTGGCAATCTGACAATGTAAACACCCCAGTCTGAGACACAAAACAGACAGAAAAAATACATTATAGAACTGTAACCCTGTTATTCGGTAATACTGTATATACAGCTCTGGGAAAAATTAAGAGACCACAGGAAAATTTTCAGTCACACTCATTTCTCAGTTTATGGGTGTGTCTGTGTAAAATATCATTTGTTTTTGCAAACTGCAGCCTGGCTCTTCCCTGCTTCTCACTGAAGGGCTTCTTTCTTCCTTTATGGGTCTTCAGTCCTGCTTCTAGGAGCCTGATATGAACTGTCCTAGCAGTGCACTTTACACCTGCACTTAATGTTTCCCATTGTTTTTGAAGGTCATCGTCTGATTTATGAGGCACTGCCCGGATAAACTGACGGTCATCTATGGCATTAGAAAGTATTTTCTGCCCTCTACCTGGCTGGTTTCTGGTCGTTCCCAGTGTTTCCTGCTTCACCTTATTCTTGTGAACTGCTGTCTTAGAAACCTGCTGCGCAGTGTAGCCCTTCTGCCAGTAGATCCAGGATTAAACCAGGATTAATCCAGGGTTTAAAAATGCAAATTAAAAAAATATATAGTGTGGTCTCTTTAAAATTTTCCAGAACTTTATTTGGTGTTCAGGTAGATCTCAGGTTATTCGTACTGTACAAAGTTAATGATTTGACTGTCTACGCTCCTTCACAGTGTACTAAAGAGTCGTGACATTTCCCTGGAAGCAGAATGACCCGGTAAGTCTGAGCAGAAATGTCCTCAGATCCTGGGTGGATGTTTACCATAGATTTACGGTTTGGAGCTGGACAAAACTGAAATTATTTAAACCGTTTATGGGAATGGAAATGTACCTCTGTATACACGCACGCTGTAGACACAAAACTCGTATCAAGGTATTTAAAAAGTGGTGTTTGGAATGTCCTGTGTGACGGCAGCTTTCCGGTAATTTCCATTGGGTCGTTAAGGATTGGCTGCTGAAACGAGGACTTGAGTTTTCTGCATGTTGAAGCCTGTCAGCAGCAGTGGGGGGGGGGATGGGCTTATCTTCAGAAACATCGCTCGTGCCCTTTGGTGTTGTACCATGTGACCTGCCGAGGTGTAAACGTCTCTGCTATCGCTGCCCTAACACCCTGTAAAACATCAGCCTCATTCTCCAGCTTCCATCTTGATCGTTGATACGTTTGTTTTGCGTTTAACTAACTTAGGCTGCTGTGTACGTGGCACCGCGAGGGTAACCGTCTCGGGGCTGAACTGCAACCCGTTTCACCCCTGTGGTTGTATGTCTTGTGTTCCCCCACCATTCTTCTGACGGTGTGGAGACACTCTGCTGTCCCAGCTGCCTGGAATTAACTCCTTGCTCCCTTGTTCACGTCTCCCCTGCAGGTTGGATGGCATCATTGTGAGCTGGGTGTCGGAACGTGAGCGTGTCCCTCACATATGTGCTGTGCACCCACAATGCCCCTGGGGGGTTGGGTCTGCCTGAGGAGTGGCCTTTTTCAATGCAAAACAGAATTTTTTTTTTTTTTTATATATAATTTTTCCTGGAAGCCTTCGTCTGTTTTTGCTGGTCCTTATCTGCTCTGACGGATTCCAGAACCGTATCTTCAGAGTGGGGCCCGTTCACAGAAGGGACCATCCTAATCCACGATGTCCATCATGAAGCTGGTGGGGGAAGAAATGTATCTCCTTCTTGGCATCTGCATATTTTAGATCTCACTGTGAAACTGGTGGTATCCTGACCACTAAAATGAACTGAAGACATTAATGTTTTTATTTCGTGCAGGAAGTTATATTTTATTGGGCTGGGTTGACTGACTTGTGTATATTTAATGACGTTTTTTTTCTATTTTATTTCAGAGTTATTTTAAAATTCAGACGGTCTGTTTTTGTAAAACGCCAAGGTTAATGCGAATGAAAGAATTCCTCTCTCTCGGAGTTAGCCTGGGTCGAACCCGAGTAACGATTCTGCCCCTGGAGCTGCTACTTTTGGCTCCTCCCCCTCCCCATCCTCCTCCACTGAGGGTCACCTTGCATCACGCGGACATAGCAAATCGTGTCGTTTCCTCCAATCAGCCGAGACAGGGCACGAGGTAAAGAAGCCTTTTCTGGTTGGTTCTTGCCTGCTGGTACTCTGGCCAATCTGGGGCTCTTTTGTACACTGTAGTATGAAACATGGAGTGTGAGGATGCTGTCATGTTGGGGGGGGGGGGGGGTGGCTGGTACTTAACAGATCTGAACGACGCAAGACTGCTCCCCCCCCCCCCCCCCCCCCACGGAGAGCAGCTCCATCTTCGTAGCCTGAGGGCTCAGACGCTGTGTTTTCCTAAGGCTGTATCAAGATCTCCACCATAAATCAGAGCTGGATAGTTCAGGTCCAGAGAGTAAAGGTCCAAACCCAAGGTTTTGTTTCAACCTACCAGCTGAGAATAGAGTGTCAGTCACAGATACTCAGCTGGTTGGTTAAAACGAAATCTTGGTCTGGATTTTTACTCTCTGGACCTGAACTGTCCACCTCTGCAAGTGATGAATACTGATCTATTTAGAGTGTTTTCGGAGACTGTATGCAGTTTTGAATCTGATGGCCCTACATGCCGGTCTCCTAGGTGCCAAAGGTACTCCGTTTTTCATTTTTTTTCATTCCTGTACCCAATGTGCCCCACCCACAGGATGCTGTCATTCCCCCCAGCCCCCAGGAGGATTCTGGGAAATCCTTTGGACAAATAGCTATCCCATGATGCCGTTTACCTAGACGGTTCTATTCAGTCTGTCTTCTATTTAAATAGGTATCGGATGAGATAAGACTTATCAGCGGTGACCTTGAATGGTTTTAGGAATCGTTAGTAATTTATGAACTCATCAGTGTCGTTAAGAGCTAGTCTGTAAAAAGCTAAGTTTGTGGTCTCCGGGGCGAAGTGGGTTACTGTTGCTTCTCCCCTGCAGTTCGACAGCAAGAACAGGGTTTGAATTTCGCCTGAAATGTTTCATTTACACCCAGAATGCAGAGCAAATTCTCTTTTTGTAAGCCGTCTCTGGTGGCTTGTGGGCAGACTAGCCTTTGTGCATGTGTCTGTCTGGTCTAAGCTCTGTTAGGTCCCCACCAAAAATAATAGCTTTAGTGCCCAGCTGGGGGGGGCTTCTAACGAATCTATTATTGTGATAATTATTTACTTAAACTGAGCCACCCCACTGTGAAAAATATAGCTTATGTTTGATGATCCGTTGCACTGTAATGGACTGGTGTCACGTCCTGGGGTCCACTACCCTGTGCTTCTCAGGGGAAGCAAGTTATAGAAGTGGGGTGGCTTGGTGATACCATTTGTGCTTGAGGGAAAACATTATCATGACCATCCATTGATGTGGCAAATTTGAAGCATGAGAATTAATTGACAATATGGCAGGAGGGACTCAAACATGGGTGTGATGTAACCAAACAGCAATGTATCTAATTTGGTTACATTGTGGACCTCATGGGGCGTCACATGGTTACGCACAGCCATTGTTAAACACAGACCATGCTTTCAGAGAGGCTAGTCTGTAATTTCCCACAGAGGTGGAGATTTCAGGTCCAGGGAGTGCAAATCCAGACCAAGATTTAGTTTCAACCAACCAGTTGAGTATAAAGAGTCACAGTCACAGATACTCAACTGGTTGGTTGAAACAAAATCTTGGTCTGGATTTGTACTTTATGGACCTGAAATCTCCACCTCTGCTTAACCCATAATGCCTTGTGACGGTTACAGATATGCACGACTCATTGTATCTGAACAGGAACAGCGACGATTAAGAAGCGGCTACGGTAATGGTAATAGCAGTCGTCATAACTCTGAGAAACGAACCTTCTTCCTTTAAACTTGGCTTTGGTTGCTCTCCTGATGTGATTTCACATCATACTAGAGGAAAATATGGAGATGAATTGTATAAGTACATAGGTTTCTGGATGGGAGAATTTTCCAGATTTTACAATAGATGATTAGAACAGTTTTTTTCCCCTCCCGCGATTTGTTTTGTTTGTGACAGTGCGTTAAGGCTAATTTGACACAATGTGCTTTCCAGATATATTTTTTTAATGGTACTGCTAAATAAAGTGCTTGGAACATTGGGACGCTTCCGTCGTGTCACGCCAGTCTGTTGGGTAAGTGCAGATATATTACAGCGCTGATGAAGGCGAGTCCGGACTTCAGGCCTGTGGGACTCGGCGTTACAGCAACTTTCCTGCTGGTTAAGCTACTGTTCATAAATGGTTAAAGCCGACAGTGACTGTTAGTTCCGTTAAACCCACCAGCCCGGGGTTAAAAGCCTCAGTCCTGCTGTTCTGCCCAACTTGTTTCACTCAGAGTAACCTTGTTTCACACCATATTGCCATAGAAATTAAAAGGGAAAATCAAAGTTTTTTGCACCAAATATCCTCTGTGGTTAATCACAGCAGCTGTTCTGCCTCTTGCTTAATAGGTAAACAAATTATTTTTTTAAACCAGATTATGACGGTTATTTTCACTCTGAAGAACATTACGCTAATATCCTAACTTGTGTTCAAAGGCAGCAATTGTAATGCCCCCCCACAGTGTTTGCAGATGTATATTGCCGTCCAAGGTACCTTCAGCATGGAAGCGTAGTGTGCAAGGGCACTTGAGTGTCCCGTTCCTGTTCTTCCTGCCCCGTGACCATCCTATACACAGACAATGACTCCCAGAAATGCTCGGATTGTCCACTGAAGACCTCATTAAACTGCGTGTTTCAGCTTAAGAAAATGGATACTTGTGCTTGCAGCAGCAAAGCTTTATTTGGAATGCATGCAGTTACGTCTGGAAAACACAACACACAAATTATTTCTGGCACAATCTGCATTTGTGGGTTTGTTTAATGCAACAGGGCAGTAATGTTTTTCACTGTTGAAAATGAACTTTCTCAGAACAGATCTTACATTTAAAAAAACAAACTGTCAATATGCTCACTACGGAAAATTGTTCTGTAACAAGGTACCCGTTAATGATTGATTACCATTAAAATCACCACAATCTCACGTTTCCTTTGCAAAAACCTTACTCAGCTGGTTTGCTTAGTCACAAGAAAGGATACATACAAATATAGACCACAAAATATAAACGTCTTGTTCACTCTAATCAAAATCCTAGCAAGAACCTTGTTTGCAGGATATAACTGCAGGAATGTGCTTTTGCCAAACACTCGTCACACCAATTGAGTTCCAGCTTTGCTCTTGAAATAAACATGAAAGACGTTCCTCCATCTTGTAAAATCCCTGACTGACAGACAATTAGAAATGAACAAAAAAAAAAAAACGATTTGTGAGAATGTACGTCAGACCCAGCACCTGGAACTGAACATCTCGTCCAATCTGGGTGACGTCGGACGCCCCCTTCAGCAGCACAAGCCAGTCAGTGTCACACAGGACAAGGACGGCTGTTGACTTCTGTCCAAAACTATCAGGATTTGGCTTGAAAGGAAGACCTGGACAGAAGCACATCACACAGGTATGGTGTGTAGGACCTACGTTAGCCCCAAGGTTGCTAATAAACTAATATAGTACTATTCCACCATGAGTTGGGATGACCTCTGTGTGACCCACTTCCCAGTGCCTCTCCTGCCTCTACAGTCAATGATCCACACATCTAATCACTCATCTAAAACTAATTCATTAAAAACGACGTTCACAAATACAGTACGGCAGACGTGATACAGGATCACATCTGGCGGGACGTTCGCACAGACACTCCCCGTCACGTTCCCTTCACCGGTCAGGCGATGCCGACATCCTCTCTTCGTTGATCCTCATGTTTTTGAAGAAACAGATGGATGTCGTTAGGGACGGTTTGTGGATCTGGCCCGGTTCTGACGACAAGGGGCGCGTTCGCCAGCTGATCTCCGGCTCATCCCGCGGAGGGTCCGGCTGCTGTGTGGCCCGGCGCTGCTCTGTTCCAGCGGGACGGCGTTCCTGACGGGACCGTCGGCCAGTCTAAATCTAAGCTTCAGCGAGAATGATGGGATCTACAGAATACCAATAACACCGTTGACGTCGGTCCTTTAGCGCGTGTTACAATCGCATTCTGGATGCTTCCAGGCCATTATCAAAGTGGACTACAGCGCCACCTACACGCAAATCTCGATGGGCGCAGCCAAGAGGACGCGGCTTCCGGTCTCCACAGCAACCACCGCCTGGTTCTCTTCCTCTTCCTCCTCCTCTTCATCTGCGGCCGGCGACAGCGTCTGCTGCTTCATCCGGTCGACGAGCTGCTGCTCCTCCTCCGGGGGCGGCGATCCCGGCTCGGCCCGAGCATCGCGGGCATCCTCTCCAGAACCTTCCGGCAGCGTCCAGCGACATCCCAGCTGGCTCAGCACGTCTCTGGCGGCGCAGCGGCACGGCGGCTCTGGGGAAAGCAGGCGGCGGAACGTGTGCAGAGCCTCGTCTGAGAAGCGGCGCCACTGTGTGGGTACGGGAGCGGGACTGGGGCGGCGCTGCCAACGCAGGAACTCCTGGTAGAAGGGGTCAGAGGGCAGAGCTGCTTCCCAGGGGAAGTTTCCGGTGAGTGTGCAGAAGAGCAGGACCCCGAAGGCCCACACGTCCAGGCTGTAGTCGACGCAGATGCCCTGCCATGGCGCTGCCTGGCTCAGCTCCGGCGCCGTGTACGGGATGGTGCCACTCACGCGCCTCACCGGCGCCCCCGCCCACTGCGCCATGCCGAAGTCGGACAGCTTGACCCGGTGGCACTCGCGGTCGAAGAGCAGCACGTTCTCGGGCTTGATGTCCCTGTGCACCAGCTTCTTGCAGTGTAGGTAGTCCAGGGCGACGGCCACCTGCCGGCCACAGCGCTTCGCCACCACCTCAGGGAGCCCCACCTGCGGGAGGGGGGGAGGTGGGGTCACATATGCCACTGTCACATGACCACAGCGTAACATGGCGCACAAAAACCAAGCAAGACAGCGGGAGAGCTCACTGGCATCACAATTACATCCTGCATAGTAGCTTATTAACTCGATAATTGTGTGATTAATGTGGATATTCATCCATCTGCCCGTCTTCCACGCCCGCTTGTGCTGTGCGGGGTTGCGGGGGTCTGGAGCCCATCCCAGAAGCTACGGGAGCATAGAAGCGAATGACCCAGGATGGGGCACCAACCCCAGTGGCATTGAGAATCTCAGACGGGTCAATTGTTTGGGCAAAAGGGGCAAAAGCAGGTGGATATCAATTATATAATGATAATTAATAATGTGATAATAATGTAAATAATTAAGAGGGACTGGCCAGATTTCAGTGTAAGATTAAGAGAAACTTTTTTTAAAAAAAAACCTGTTAAAGAAGCATAAAATTACCCTACATTCTGTACCTCGGAGGAGTGACAGTGACCTGTGTTCTTGCTGCGTGAAACAGATGTATTCCGAGGAGACGCAGCCTTTACCTGCGGAGGAATGATGTCGAAGAGGTCCCCGGCTAGAGCGTACTCCTGCGCGAAGATGTAGTACTCGTCCGTCTGGAAGGCGATGCCCAGCATGTCGATGATGAAGGGGCAGGGCGACAGGTAGAGCGAGATGCTGTACTCTCGCAGGAAGCTGCGCAGATTGGTGGTCTTCTTACAGAGGAACTTCAGGGCCATCTTCGTTCCTGCGGAGGGGCCGACCGCGCAGAGATTCAGAGCTCCGGAAGCGTATAGGCCTCGAATGCAGCGCTGTATTTCAGCGACGGGCCTTAATGTGGTCACGGGTATAACCCTAATTCTGGATGACTGAAGTCAAGGTCCACTGCCCTGCATGCAGGGAACGCACAGCATCTGAATGGGGCTGAACTTGTCTGTTTGGTTAAAAACTCAGATAGAACCTTCTGTTCAAAAACATGGATATAATGCAGGATTTTATTCATGAAATTTTAGCGGTTTGTATTAAATTATTTGCAGGTTTTTTCTTTATGATTGTTCAAGACCGCATCCTTAACGATGCTCCAAAAATCGGCCCCTCTGGTTCTACGGTCCATGACTGGACTGATTGGTTATCAGGACTGAGCCAGAGGTCCACTGCACTGATACAAAGTAGCTATATTAAATCATTGTGGGTGGTAAAGTCGAATACCTCAATGCTGCATGGTGGATATTAATTATATAATGATCATTAATAATATGATGATAATGCAATTAAGAGGGACTGGCCAAACTTTGGTGCAAGATTAAAAAAAAGTATTAAAAAAAGCATTAAAAATATTCAATATTCTCGAGATGCGGCCACATTCACCACTGAAGTAAAGTTTTCTGAGGTGTTGACTGCTTCCCTCACAATCACACACACAACCCCTTCATTTCTATAGCTGTCGGTCTCACACTACAACTTTGCTCATTCATACATATCGTTGTTGTTCAATGAAAACTGCAATTGCAATGTCCACTCTTTGACAATTGTGACTTTTTACTATAGATGGATTATGCCCATTCTCCTCTGTCTACTGATAGCATTTGGCATCTAATTGACCAATGAAAAAATGCTTTATGAAGGCATATGTTTATTTTATTTATGCTTGTACTAGTTAACATTTGTATTCATGATGGTCAATTATACTGCTAAACTTAACTAGCTATCAATGTTAAGTTGTTAAGTAGTATCATCGTTAATATCAAACATAAATTAGTATCTTGTTGCCGCTGACATTTTTGCTTCACTGACAACAATCAAGAGTAAAGAGTTTCAGAGAAATTAAGATTTTTTTTCACATTCCTGAAATAATGGATTTTTGGAGATACTTGGGACAGCAGAGATATACAGTGAAATGTTGCATAGATCCATCCATTTCATAGTGAGCAGACCATGGTTCTGTTGGATAACAGTTTTAACCTGCAGAATGTGCACAAGTACGACTGTTGCACGTCTCGTCTGTAACATTGTGTATAGTCTTATAGTGAGCTTGTCATCAAGGTGATTATTGACTCAGGTTCTCCCTCTGGGGCAGGCGTGAGTGCGGAGTGATTCAGAAAGGGGCACCCCCTACAGCGCCACCTCATGGACCTGCTCCGCATCACGTGCTCAGGACGTCCCTCCCACTGGTGCCATCTGCTCTGACATTCCATATACTGAACGCACACTTTCGCTGGGACAGCCACATAGTGATTATTTACCAAAAGTAAAGTGAACCTGCGTATCACTACCGAGTTCCCCAGTTCCTCAGAAGAGAACAGCTGGCTGCACTCGGATGTCTTTGATGTGATCGTCCTTCTCGGATGAATGAGATAGAAACTTTGTTTTAAGAGATCTGGATGTAGCATTTGTAGAGCACTTCAGAAGATTAATAGAACATGGATTCCAGACGCGATAAACATATCAAGAACTTGGCAAAACAACCCACCCCTGATTCTGTGGACGACCAGGTCCACCTTGCCGTAGGTGCCCTTGCCCAGCTCCCGGATGACCTCGTAGTACCGACTGATCTCCACCTTCTCCAGGTTCTGAGCGGCATGGAGCTGCAGCTCCTCTAGGACGTCAGGGGAAGTGCGGCTGGGCATGGGAGAGGAGCTCATTTTGGCTGAAGGCTGGCGGAGCTGAAAGGAGACGGAGGTACGAGGCGTGAGGCTCATAAACAGCGTCTGTTTTCTTTTAGGAATGCAGGACAAGTCCCACCCATTTAAGGAATCATCATGTGTATGCGATACAAATTATCCATGACTCACGTCAGGGTGAAGCCCGAATCCACCGTGTTCCTCACCCCTCCCACCTGTAAACATTCCCCGGCCTCACCACGACGGATGTGCACGAAAGCTGCACGGCCCCGGTGCGTCATAATGGCCCTGTCACATCGGATCAGCATCTAATCCTCAGTGCCGTCCAAGACCAAACAAGCCAGCCGCCCATTCCATGGTAAAATCGTGCCGCCGTGCTCATTACAAACCAATCAGACGTGCGGCAATCAATGCAAGACGCTGCCAAATTGGTTTGCCAAGTGCAATTTGGAAACATTTAGGACCAATAATTAGTGATGGGAGGAAGGTGCCTTGGGAGCTGGTGGCTTAATCCGTCGGGAGGAAGATGACCGACAGTCTATAACAGTCGCACCCACTCAAATCAACATTAACTGAATATTACACATATACTGACTGAAAATAGGTTGCTCTTTGTACCAAAGCCATGTTTTGCAAAGCAATTCAGATTAAATACATTCAGTTTCTTGTCCTACTGAGATTTTAATCTGAGTTGAATCTAGTTTCTGAGCTGCCATTTTTTTTTATCCATCTGTCCATCTTCCAACCCCATGTCCAGGTCCCTGTTGGGGGGGGGGGGGTCTGCAGCCCATCCCAGGCAGTGTATGTAGGATCCCAGTGCATCACAGGGATCACATTTTAAGAAAACTATCAGCGTCCATTAACATCTCGGGAGCAGGTAAGCAGAGACTGTAAGGACGGGGTACACACCAGGCCAGAGAGGACCGTGTGTCAGTCCATACCAAGGTCCTGACACACAGAATACCAGCAAATTCTGAGTCACCAGCTCATTTGGACTGTTCACTATTTGACTGAATTATGGAAACACCTAGCATTTTTGGCATTATGCTTTAAAATTTCAGCCATTAGAGTAAGTCTTTGTACTTTGGGGAAGGGGGAGGGGGGGGGATCAAGAGCAAAGGAAAGAACATCTCCAGAACCTCAGCAATCTCCACACCTAAATCTGGAATCCACAGCACTGTAGGTGAAAGTGCTACCTAACCCTTCGTCATCAGCATTCATGAACATCGCAAACCAAAACTTTCAGACCCCTGCAACCAGGCCTGAATTCTCTTCACAAATATTTAACAAAAAAAACATTAGACCATCCATTTTTACCTCCAGACACAAACTGCTCCGATCAGTCACAAGACTACTTTTCCCACTTGTGATTTCTGAGATTAATATTACTATTGTTTGATTGTGGGCTGGGGGCTTTTTCTGTGCTGTTAATCAGTGACACATATAAAGACTGGGAAAGTAATTCTTCAATAGTCGAGGTCCTGTGAGGCACATGAAGCAGCTTAGAAGCCCCACAGTCTGGAGACCCTTTTGATTATTAGCCACAGATCAGACTGTTCCCAGATCAGCAGAGAAGGTGACAGAAACAGGAGAAATACCCCTATCTGCCAGGTATCTGCGACCTCTGTTCGGGTAACCTGCAATTTCACCTTTTTCCGTAAAATTGCTTATTTAATAGACCCAGTTACTCACTATGGTTGACTAACTGGTTCATTTCGGCATCAGTAACCACACCGCTGTTCTGCACCACTGGGAAATGTAAGAACCGATTCACAACATCAGCCTTGTTCTCTTCATATTCGCTTATTTTTTAAAGAAAAAAAAACTTTAACTCAACAGTTGATAAGGGGATTAATAGGCAAGAAGGTCATAAAGGCTGCAAATATTTTCTGCTTAAGGACGACTCCCACAGAAACAGGAAGAGATGTGACACTAAGTAATGCGATCTAGGTATGTCGTAAGTGCGTGTGAGATAATGCGACTCACCAGAGAAGCGGTGTCTCTTCTAAGGATAAGCCTGGATAAATGATTGTGTATGGCGCTGGCAGGTCGGCATGACTTGTTCGTTTGTTTCACCTGTTTCCCTGTGTCGGTCTCGTATAGTACATATTTTGTCATTACGTAAAGTCTCCGCTACACTACAATGTCTATTCATTACGTACCGAAAATCAAATTCTATCGCTGTAAGACGAGATGATACAGTGACACAATGTTTGGGCTTTAAAAAAACTGATAGGTGTCCTTTGTTTGCGTAACATGCAATCTTGCTAATGGACTGAAATTATTTCTGGGGAACCACATATCTTGTAGGCATATACCTATCTGCGCCTTACTGGTCAAATACATTTTAACTGCAAAATCGCCTGCTAAATAAAATATTAAAAATAAACAAATGATTGTTTCAAATAAATAATTGCATGCCCTATAGGCACTGTCCATTGTCATTTAACGACTTACCTTTCAGTTCGTAATTCATGCAATCCCTGTAACCGTCTGTCAATTTAGGAGAGGACAAAAATTATGCTGACGGAAAAGACTATTCTGATGCAAGAAGAACTGAATGCTTTTTCTTCAGCTCTGCATTGTTCAGATTTTGGCGGCGATTCAAATCCAGACGAGCGTAATTTCGCATCTCTAGCACAAGTACAGGCTGCTACCCCTGTCACGTTTGGTTCTGCCGTCCTATTGTCTGTACATCGCCTTTACTCATATCGAAATACGTCCAGAGAAGCGAAACCCCCTCCCTGTCTTGTGTCCGACACCCAATCGCAGCCAAGACCCGAGCAGCGGCCGACGCAGGATCCGAAGGCCCCCCCGCCTGCGTGCGCATTATGTGCGCTCGGACAGTTCGCTCCATGCACGGTTACAATGCGCTCGGCCAAGCTCGCTGATTCACGGCCACCGCGGAATAAATTAAAGCGTAGTATTCCAGAATGTCAGTATTCCTATATGCATATTCTGTTTTTAATATTCATTAACCGTATATTCATTAACATGAATAGTACCACTGAGTGTTTCATGGGAAATTGACCTGAAATTTAATTAGCTGATCCAATACAGAGTACTACGGTGATGGTAATACCGTAAAAAACTCATCTCGCGGTCCGATTCAGCAGACAACAATACAGTACACGTGTAAGGTATTTGTGATGTACACATATGGGGTAGCTTCTTCCGAACCGAGTCTCTATAAGCTACACTGCCTTGCGTATAGAAATGCAGTACAATACACAACAGTAGATGTTAGATGTTTTGTGTAAACCCGTGATGATCAACCTTGATATTCAAATAACGGGCCACTGACTGAGGTCACGTATCAGCCCAGATAACCTGCCAGACCCTCTCGACACTGATGGAATATATATATATATATATATATATATATATATATATATATATATATGATATGCTTTAATGGAGAATTGCAGCAGAAAATACACACAAAAATATGGGTAATTTTGCAATCTCGTCAAAATATTAAAGGAGCAAAATAGGATTCGTTAATGAAGCGCTCATTGTCGACGGTCATTATTTAGACAGTGATAACAAAGGTCCTCTGCCACTGAACACCCAGTGCTAAAATGTATCAGGTTAATCAATCAATCAGACTTGCAGTCATTTTTCACAAGTTCCTTATCTGCCTTCTAGGACAGGAGCAACTAACTCAATCAAATCACCTGGTGTTTCTGGTGTCAGCTGGTTATTAATTGAAGACTATTTCGACAGGAACCCATTCATTGTTTGTGCCCGTCTGCAGCATTGACAGAAGCATCTTGTGTGGTTCTAAGGGGACAAAAGTTATGAAAATTAACAAGATTGTAAGGAGATTTGCATTATTACACAGGATTCTTGGAAAAATGAGCCAGCTTTAAGATTTTTTTTTTGTATTTGTAGTCAGGTTCACTGCAAAGCAGGTTGAGGTTAGGAAGATTCACAGGGGCCCTAAAAAGTTTGGAACATAATTGTGATGGACTTTCATGGGGTCTAAAATTTCTAGCAGCACCCCTGTTTTATGGCCCGACATGGCACAGGCGGGAATGAGGGTGACCATCCACTTAGTGGCTGCAAGACAAAAAGGGGTTTATTAAAGACACAGATCACTAACAAAACCCAAGGGGACAGGAAATGCAGGAACACACCATGTTTAATGACTAACTAAAGAACAGAGACGACACAGGCTCTTAAATAGAAACTACAAACCTGCTAATGAGAGGGCAAGTGCGCAACATGACAATTAACCAATCAACCGAGACAGAGCAACAAGCAACAGGTGGAGCGAGTTACAGTAACGAGCACAGAACTAAAAACACTGGCTACACTGGGAATTACGACACTAGGATAATTTACAGAACCAAATAATAATTTACAGGAAAGCAGCAGGGCAACCAAAACAGAAAAGAAACACTGGGGAACAAAACTAATTAAAAAAATAGATAAAGCAGGACCCAAGGCCAGCCCAGAACCCACCACTAGCGGGCTAACTGCCCCCAAGCCACACACTCCGCCCACTGAGCTATGCAGCAGTTTGGGGAACAGGCAAAACACACCAGGGAAGTAACAGGAAGGAGGACAGGATGACCAGCGACACCTGCTGGCCAAATGGGGAGGGAACACGAAGGGCAGGTCAGACGGCCGCTGACCCCGACCCCGTTTGTAATGACAGAAAACTTTTATCGTTTTTTGTTGCTTAGAATTATAGCAGACTCAAGCATAATTGAAATCTATCAAAATGACATCACTTAATTCTGCATATCTTAAGATGAACTCAATTAAGGACTTCAACTGTGTATTTTAATTTAAAAATGGGGAAATCTGCACTATTTTTAAGGGTGGCCAGACAAGTTGCACTGCCCATTTAAGAAGCCTCCACATAGGAGGGCAGATTCCTTTGAGCTTGTGTACAGCTGACTGAGAAAAGGCTTAGGAACCATCACACTAAATGTTTTACCTGCAAAATGCACAATGAACCTTCATATAACTATTGTGCTTCCAAATAGGAATGCCGTTACTTAACTTTCTCATGGATCTGTAACTATTTTACTTTGTATTCTAAATATTCTCAACACCTTTACTACAATTGCTGCAAGGGGTAGTTTAAGTACCAGAATCTGCACAAACTGATGTGCAACCTCTTACGTGCAAGTTTAGCATTGAAATAATGGCATGAAGCTGCCACAGTTGACCTCATATGCCAGATGGTTTCTGTGTGCCGACTTCCAGGCCCCTCGGTATCACTGGGCTGGCATCATGCAGCATTACCTGGTGGTTTTCAGAGCGCCAGCGTCCAGCTGAGTTCCTTGGCAGGTATGTGCCCCATCATCCATCACTGGCATCCGTTTATGTCACAGCGCTGCCATCCAGAGACACTCTTCCTGCTTCGCATGTAAGAAATATCGCATTTTACTGCTCAGGATTTTATATCACGGAGGCCGTATAGATAACAGATTGTTATCCAGTAGAAAGAGTAATGTAATAACTTAATTAGCGTGATACATTATTTATTGAGCATTGGCACAGAAATATTAGGTTAATTCTGTATATTTCTGCCATTCATGTCACATTGAATGATGTGTCTGCCTTTTGTATGGTCTGTAAATATAATAAATATTGGAATATAATGTACCGATGTAATATAATAAATGCACTCAATGGCCACTTTATGAGGCAGGCCAATGTAATGTAAGGTAGAGCTCTCGACAACTACTTCTACGATTGCCAGGTTATGTACTTCTAGGGTTGCCAGGTTATGTTCAGAGGTGCCTTTCTGCACTGTCATCCCAAGTTTCAGAATGGACTGATTTTTGTTGTGCTTAAGGTAATTTTTCAGATAAGAATTTTTTATATTAAGATCAGCCAGTGTTTCAGGAATTAAGTTGCTTAACAAAGCAGCAGCTCAAAATGTCAGAGATTTTGCAACAGGCCACCCTTGCCCCTGGGCTGGATTTTAGATGATGGTATTTTTCGCTGCCTTGAAACTAGTAATTATTCTGCGTAAGTCAAAGCGTATCCTTTGAAAACAGTCTTTCTGTAACTCTAGCATCAAAAATGTCCACCCTCTGTATCTTGTACTCTTTACATAGCATTTACAGAATATCACTCGGTTATAACATTTAACAGCAGACTGATAAAAATTGTAATCCTGATGATATTCGGGGATAGAGATTTCAGCAGGTATAAACATGCCGGCCTCAATCTGAAAACGGCCCTAAGCAGCAGCGATCACCGAGAGGCAGAAACATGCAAGACGTGACCAATTCTGCTGACCACTGAGCAGAAGAATGGAAGCTACCAAACCACATGCTATATTTAAGGAACCATGAGGATCCCACCTGGTCCCAATGGTACAGGATTTGAAATGTGCAGCATAGTGATATTAATATGTGTACAAGTACTCTGGCGAGAGAATGTATGTGAATAAAATGTGACACATTTAACACTGGAGGTTCCGTTTATTGCATAAAGCCATAAATGTGTGGACGATGTTCCGAAGTGTTTTCAGTCTGCATATCGTGCTCCTCACCCCAGATGGTGTTGTTGAGTTTAAGGAGGTTCAGCTACTTGTATGGATGACGGGGGTCAGAGCAACACAGCAGAGCATGAGGCCAATTACCGTCCCCTTAAACCACACTCGAATCACCAGTACCAAGCATTTCAATGAACACTGGTAATTTCCATTTAAAATTACTACTGCATTGCGTCTGGCTAAACTGTATCCATCAGTGCAAAGTGCGGGGATTGTGACCTGAGCTGTGATCAATGTCACGCCAAAATGGTCAATGCCAGCGCCCATGTACAACAGCCCACAATCATAATCACAAATGCTGAACAAGTTCGGAATGTGCATGATAACCAACAGCTCATACAGGGAAACATGGAGTCTATAAAGCACGTAAAAAAATAAGGAGCATATTGGGGACACAGAACCAAGGTGGTTGTGCAAGTTTTACACAAAAGCATCTACTAGGGTCAAATTTCTTTTTGTTAAAAAATCAAGCTTTAACACATTGTCTTTGTCGCTGTGTGCCAAATCTACAGCCTTTAAAAATCATTTTTATGGAGAGCATAGTATTTATTTTTGAACACTTGGTCTTTCTAACAGACACCTGACACTTAACCGAGAAAAAAAATAAAAACAAGCTCAAGGAAAGACTATTCAGTAAAATCCCGTTATAGTGGACTCGCTTATAACGGAGTATTGTCTATAACAGACGAGATCCGCTGGTCCCGACCCGTGCTCCTTTACAAACATGCAGAAAAAGCATCGGATATAGCGGACTCGCATATAACAGAATTTCGCTGTGTGTCTGCTGGGGTGTGGCATGAGTAAATGGTGTCCTGTAGTTGTGTTCTGTGTATACAGGAACTCTGGATGTAACGGACTTTGAATATAATGGACTGTTTTGCCAGGTCCCTTGAAGTCCATTATAATGGGATTTTACTGTATATATTCATATATAACAATGATTTGGTATGTGGTTTGGAAAATAAGGAAGTTTTATGTTAATGTCTGGGTTGGCATTTCCAATAGTTTCATGGGAAAATTACTCAGGAATCTGTCACATTACTGAAACCTTTGGTGCACCCGGATATATACTAGTTCTTCAGCAGAGTGATCAAGACACAAGTCAGCTGAATTGACAGATCAGAGTTCGAGCAACAAGATAATATGGCTACTTTTAAGCAGAAATACTCAGGTCCATTTAATGATAACGGACCCGTCTGACACCTGGGTTCATGATACATGGGTTAGCAGTTAAAGTGTCAGGTCGCTCATATGAAGAGGTCACACTGGAATGATACATGGGTTAGCAGTTAAAGTGTCAGGTCGCTCATATGAAGAGGTCACACTGGAATGATACATGGGTTAGCAGTTAAAGTGTCAGGTCGCTCATAGGAAGAGGTCACACTGGACTGATACATGGGTTAGCAGTTAAAGTGTCAGGTCGCTCATATGAAGAGGTCACACTGGAATGATACATGGGTTAGCAGTTAAAGTGTCAGGTCGCTCATATGAAGAGGTCACACTGGAATGATACATGGGTTAGCAGTTAAAGTGTCAGGTCGCTCATATGAAGAGGTCACACTGGAATGATACATGGGTTAGCAGATGAAGTGTCAGGTCGCTCATATGAAGAGGTCACACTGGAATAATACATAGGTTAGCAGATAAAGTGTCAGGTCACTCATAGGAAGAGGTCACACTGGAATGATACATGGGTTAGCAGATAAAGTGTCAGGTCGCTCATATGAAGAGGTCACACTGGAATAACACATGGGTTAGCAGTTAAAGTGTCAGGTCGCTCATATGAAGAGGTCACACTGGAATGATACATGGGTTAGCAGTTAAAGTGTCAGGTCGCTCATATGAAGAGGTCACACTGGAATAACACATGGGTTAGCAGTTAAAGTGTCAGGTCGCTCATATGAAGAGGTCCCACTGGAATGATACATGGGTTAGCAGTTAAAGTGTCAGGTCGCTCATAGGAAGAGGTCACACTGGATCCTGTTGAACAGAAAGAGTGTGACAGCACTCTTTCTGAAGTACATGTTGTGTGTTTAATGATGCATGTGTGCCAGTGGGTGGTGTCTGCACACGGAGCTGTGGCTCAGGACCTCCAAGATTCCATGAACACCTGGATCACATGACAGTGACAGTAATCCATCCATCCATCCATCCATTTTCTGTAACTGCTTGTCCTATTCTGGGTCGCGGGGTCTGGATCCTATCCCAGGGGCTACAGGTTCAAGGCAGGGAATAACGCAGGATGGGCTGCAAACCCATTGCAGGCAGATCACTGGACACCCTCACGCACCAGTCACCCACACATGCACACCTACGGGCTATTTGGTAACTCCAGTTAGACTCAGGATGTTTTTGGACTGTGGGGGGAAACCAGGGCACCTGGAGAAAACCCCACGACGATATGGGGAGAACATGCAGACTCCACACACACAGAGCCATGATGGAGACTCGAACCCTGGCTCCAGAGGTGTGAGGCAGAACAGTAATCAGCTGAATATAAGATTTAAATGCTGTTTTTTAAAGATATGTGACCTGTCATTTTTGCTTTGGCAACATTATTTAATGTGTAACAGAAACGGTATTTTCAAATAAAATAGTACAACAAAATTAACTAAGGATTAAATAATTATAATTATAAACTGTAACAAAGTCTTGCATCCCATATGCACTGGCCTTCTGAAAAAAGTAAAAAGTCTTTACCTTTGTTTACATAGTAAATATATATTCATGCATTTGGACCTCAGGACCCAGGAGTACTTGGCTGTGTCTTTCAGCCAATAAGGATCTGAACAGAGTTGAAACAAAGTCAGGCAGCACCAGTGTGTCCAGCAGCTTGGCCAGAATCCCAGTGCACCCAGTACACCTAACAGGTCGCCAATTTTAACATAGTGCATATGTTACCGCCATGGCATTGTAATGCATGACATTCCCGTACATTAACGTTCAATTGCTATGTACATATTCTAAATGTTTACACTCCAGCCAGAATCCAGCCCAGAAACGTCATGATTTTACACTGTTTTCAGCCTGCAATTCAAATGAGAAATGTAATAAAGCTTTTCAGCGAATAAAAATATGTTGAAGTAACTTTTCCTCAATAAGTAAAAAAAAGTAAACTTATTTAAATATCCCAAAAATATGTTTTTTCCTATGTGGAAAAACTCCAGTAAGAAAACTCAATACCTGCAGCTCACGCAAAGGTCCCTGAGCTTTAAAGTGTACTTCATGGCCCAGATTGTCCAGTTAGCTCCCATACAAGCTAAACCTTCCATACACATTTGGCCACCAGCAAACTGAGCTTGTCTCCTGATGTCTGCATGAGCTCCTTGCCACTGTGAAAGCAAAAACACAGACATATCTGTTAATACGCACAAGGCAGCACACACAGAAACACAAAGAAACACACACACACAGAAACACAAAGAAACACACACACACACAGAAACACAAAGAAACACACACACACAGAAACACACACACACACAGAAACACACAGAAACACAAAGAAACACACACACACAGGAACACACAGAAACACACACACACACAAAAACACACAGAAACACACACACACACACACAGAGCTCCGCTCCTGCTCACCTGTGGTACTCCATTCCCACCAGGCTCTGTCCATTTACGGCCAGGATACGGTCTCCAGGGCCCAGTCTGCAGCACTGGCCGGCAGGTGAATCCGGAACCACAGAGCGAATGTAAATTCCGCTCATCTTCATCGGCGTCGACTATCCAGCAGAAACAATCGTCAGTCAGCTACCCGTAACGGCTCCACCTGCTGGTGTACCGATGCACTGCAGCCAGAAGTAGCTGTTCACCACAAATCGAACCAAGCAGCACCTCCTTCAACTTACAGGGGGCGCCATTACACACAAAACTGAACAAATTCAGCAGCAGCAGGTAAGCTAACGGACTTAACCTGTGTATCAGATATGTGTCCTGTTAGCAGTTGTGAGGCAGTTTAAACAAAATAAAACTCATATTAATAAAGCACAAATATTGATATAAGCCAGTGTTTCCCAATTCGGTCCTCAGGGACCCACAGCCAGTCCACATTTTTGCTCCCCCTGTCAGACCGGATTGGGAAACACAGATAAGCAAACGGTGACCATGAGACATGAGCACGTGACCAGCACCGGCATTAACGTGGGGAGAACGGTCCCCCTCCTCACCATCCCATCCACCAGGGCCAGTCCGAGCCCCTGGGATCCCATCTGCAGCTCCACGCTGAACACTTCCTCATCCATTTCACAGTCCTCCTTATTCTTGCAGCATGGTGATTGGTTCTTACCTAAGGGATCACAAGCATTAGCCAATCAGCATTCTGATTGCGCCTCAGCGCTCATCCCATTCTCTGCTTAACCTATCGGATCTGCAACGCAAATTACATCATCACTGATGAATGTCCCGGAGGAGACACTTACGTTGTCTCTGCTGGTCAGCCGCCTCTCTCTCCAGAGCGCCACCTTGCAGGTTGGCCTCGGGCTCAGCCAGCTCGTGGCCCTGGGGGGTGTTGGGAGGGGTGAGCAGGCAGGAGGGGTCCAGGGCTAGGCCTTTGTGACAGCTGAGGTCCGGCTGCTCGCGCAGGCTGCACTGCAGTTCTAAGCTCCTCAGCTTCTGAGTCAGGACAGTCTGGCAGGAGCTCAGGTCGCTGACACTGGGGCTTCGCGGTGCCGCCGAACGCTGGGACAAAACCGCAGCTCCGTCGTACGGGACAGTGCCTGTCGAGTTCTTCATAGGGGGGGAAGCTTCTGAACACGGCTTCTGCATCGGGGGACACTGAACAGAGAACCGAGACTTTCGTGAGGACAGACTGCGAGAACTGACCAGCAGATGGCGCACTGAGGCCCAGGGCTCATAACTGAGAAACGTGCTGCCAAACTAGGTCATGTGATGCGATCAGTGAACACTGGAGAGTACATCAGCTACTTCAGCTTCGTCCTGCAATTCAAACATTTGAGTTGGTGCCTGTAAACAGGCCACGGTAAATGATTCTGTTTATCACCGTCAAAAAAAAGTACCAATTTGTACCTTTCAGGGTACAATTACTTATCACTGGGCCTGTACCCTCAAGGGGCTGCCAATTGTACCCTCAGCTGTAAGTAAATGCACCTTTTAAGGTAAAGAATTTGACTCGGGGGAACATTTTCGTACCAATGGAGGAAGAAAACATTAATTTGTACCTTGGGGTACAAAACTACACCAGGGCTGTACCCTTTTTCCTGAGAGCGATAAGCATGTATCCTACGATACAGGGACACCTGGATGGGTTGTTCTTGCTGGGACATGGTACAGATCTACCAAGAACCTGGAAAAATGGCCATGGATGGATGGATGGGAATGAGAACAAAATAAGTGTTTGATGTGGAGGACATGTATATACATCAGAATCAGAGGAGGCATATGCTGGTGATGCTAACCTGCCCCGGGTGCGCGGAGGGCCGAGCGAGCGAGAAGACGAAGTCCTGCAGGCTTTGTAGCCGCGCCACCAGGCCAGGATCCGGGACCGGCTTGCCGAGCCGCAGCTGGAAGTCCCTCCTGGGCAGCACGAGCGGGGGATGCCCCTCAAAGCTCTCCAGCACGTCGGCTATGGAAGGTGCGGACGGGGACAGGTGAGGGGGCGGAGTCAGCGAAAAGGGAAAGCGCTACAGGTGCTGGACGCGGGCGCGCTCACCTCCTGACCACGCGGCGACGGCGTCCTGAGGCGCTGGGCTCCACGCAGTGGGGCAGGCTCGGCCCGAGCGGTACTGCTGCAGCATGTGATGGAGCTGTGCTGGGCTCAGCGGCTCAAAGTCGCTCCGCAGGGAGCTCCAGGAAGCCTGGGGGCAGAGGGACAGTGTGAGCACTGTCACACACACACAGGGGTTAGCCCTGTCACACACACACATCAGCCCTGTCACACACACACATCAGCCCTGTCACACACACACACACATCAGCCCTGTCACACACACACAGGGGTTAGCCCAGTCACACACACACATCAGCCCTGTCACACACACACACATCAGCCCAGTCACACACACACATCAGCCCTGTCACACACACATCAGCCCTGTCACACACACACACATCAGCCCTGTCACACACACACACATCAGCTCTGTCACACACACACACATCAGCCCTGTCACACACACACATCAGCCCTGTCACACACACATCAGCCCTGTCACACACACACACACATCAGCCCTGTCACACACACACACATCAGCCCTGTCACACACACACAGGGGTTAGCCCAGTCACACACACACATCAGCCCTGTCACACACACATCAGCCCTGTCACACACACACATCAGCCCTGTCACACACACACACATCAGCCCTGTCACACACACACATCAGCCCTGTCACACACACACACATCAGCCCTGTCACACACACACAGGGGTTAGCCCAGTCACACACACACATCAGCCCTGTCACACACACACATCAGCCCTGTCACACACACATCAGCCCTGTCACACACACACACATCAGCCCTGTCACACACACACACATCAGCCCTGTCACACACACACACATCAGCCCTGTCACACACACACAGGGGTTAGCCCAGTCACACACACACATCAGCCCTGTCACACACACATCAGCCCTGTCACACACACACACATCAGCCCTGTCACACACACACATCAGCCCTGTCACACACACACACATCAGCCCTGTCACACACACACATCAGCCCTGTCACACACACACACGCACACAGACATCAGCCCTGTCACACACACACAGACATCAGCCCTGTCACACACACACACACATCAGCCCTGTCACACACACACACACACATCAGCCCTGTCACACACACACATCAGCCCTATCACACACACACACATGCACACAGACATCAGCCCTGTCACACACACACATCAGCCCTGTCACACACACACATCAGCCCTGTCACACACACACACACACACACGCACACAGACATCAGCCCTGTCACACACACACATCAGCCCTATCACACACACACACACACACACACATCAGCCCTGTCACACACACACACGCACACAGACATCAGCCCTATCACACACACACACACACAGACATCAGCCCTGTCACACACACACAGGGGTTACCCCTGTCACACACACACACACATAGACGTTACCCCTGTTACAGACACACAGAGACACTTCCCCTCCTCTAACGTCCTCTTTTCCATAAAACCCTATTTTTAAACCCTGTCTTTAACCAGCGACGTTTTTTACATTTTATACAAGTGAACATTTGGAACGAGTTCCGTGGGTCATTGCGGGTCGGCATTTGCTGGGCCATATCCGTCCTGGTTAGGACTAAGTTTATGCAGACCATCTGTTTCCACTGTTTAACCAAATAAATCTGCGTAAGCTGCTTTAGAATGTAACTTAAGGACAGGATATTATAGGTGGCACTGCCCTGTCACGTTACCTTTGATGTAATGCCCTCATGACAGATTCCCCTCCCTGGGCCGCCCACGTAAGAATCTGCATGGGGCTCGGCTGTTAAGCACTGAGGAATCGCCTTTCCTTCACCAGCTATATGGGGACCCCCAGATATTAACAAAAAGGAGGAAGAGGGTTGGGATGCAGCTGAAGTTGCTTGACTTGCACATCAACAAATACTTGAGAGCTGAGACGCGTCACGGAGCGGAAAGGGAGAAAACAGGAAAGCGTCCTGGCACCGTTCCATCGGCCCTGGGTGTGTCCGCGGCGGAGAAGCCGAAAATAATTTGAAAAAAAGGGCACAACCGCGAGAGCGAGTATTCTAAGGGCAGTGCTTTGCTGACCGCAAAGTGCAGCGCCACGGCAACGCAAGTCTCTCCGCTTAGCAACACGCGGGCTGTGTTTCACAGCATTCCGCACCGGTCCCTGGGAGCAGAGTCGACAAGTCCGAACTGGGAATACGTCACCTATGGGCTTAGAGTTAAGTTTCAGCCCTTAAGGAACAAAACTGAGGATCAGAGTGTCTCTAAAAGTTAAATGTTTTCTGATGCACGTTCAATCCAGTGTATCTGTTTTTTTTTGTTAGTTATACTGGCATCATTACATTTTAAGCAGAATTATTTGCTTCATCACTACATATTCCGTGAAGAACAGGAGAAGGAAATTTTGCCCAGGCTGTACCACAAGTAAAAACTGTGATGAATTTTAATTAACGGATTAGGAAGAGTGCAGAGTCCATGGATTTCATGCCTGTTTTAGCGTGAAGGTGAATGCAATTTGCGTAATAATCCACTGAAGGGAAGTTTTAGTCACAGGTAAAACCTGCCGTGCCCCTAGTGAGACTGAGGAAGTCTATGTACCGTGCTTTTCACGGTGACAGGACGAGTGCGTCAGTTGTCACCAGACACACCACAGGATTGTAAACTCCCCCGGGAACTCCTAGCCTCTCCGTGACATCATGGCTTGGCCGGCAGGAAAGCCACACTCCATTACACACGACCAAACAACCTGCTCCACATCAAACCAATGGGGCCCACGAGGCCAAATCCCCAACCGCTTCCCCGCGCTGAAAAAACACTCCCGATTACAGCAAGCCGGGCCACATATTCAATGCAGCCTGGTAGCTACTTAAAGCAATATTTTATAACCTTCCTAAACTAAGAAAGCATATAACCCCTTTTCCTGACTGACAGAGACAGGCAAGGTTTAGGTCACCTAATTTAATATTATTAGTTTAAGACTGTAAGCATGCTGTCAACAATGGGTGGGTCCTGTGTTATAATCTTACTTATTTTCTGTCATCTTGACATGCATCAAGCAACCTGAAATTCCACATTATTCTGTCCTTGTGGTCGCTGCGAATGTTATTAATGTAGTGTCACTGAATGTTCGGGGGGCCACAGACCACACTTCTGGCCGGTCTCCGTCACTGACACCTCTCCGCATACCTGCAGCAGCGTCTCCCTGGGTGTGGCCAGCAGGTTCACTGCCGACGAGAGCTTCTGGAAGAATCCGTCCGCCACGTCGGCCAGCCCCGCGCCCTGGATCCAGTCCATCAGCAGGTCTAGGTTGGCCCGGATTTGGACACCCCTGGACCACTGGTAGAACCCTCCTGTGGCTCCTTAACACAGAATCCAGCCATCGCAATCAGAGACTGTGCCCCCCCACCCCACCCCCACCCTGGCCCCGCCCACTGCATCAGCACTTACCCCTCTCCATGAGTGTATTGAAGACGGAGGCATTGGTGAAGAAGAAGAGGTAAGCGAAGAGCTGGGTGACGACGTCCCGGTGCACGCCGCAGGAGCTGAACAGCCGCATGGCGTCTCTGAACACCGCCACCGTGTCCAGGACGGCCTTGGGCGTCTGCAGCTGACCGCGTTCGGTGAAGGGGCTGCTGTCCAGCAGGCCAGACAAGGTGCTATACAGGCTCTGGGGGGGGAGGGCGAGGGCAGAAGGCGTCTAAGCATATGGAGGCTACCAGAGCCAAGGCGTCTGAAAGCGGGGGGGGGGGGGTGGCTGCCGTCATGTGACCTGGCTGAATCCTCTGGAGATAAAACTCGGTGCCATGTGCTGGTCCTGACCGCGATGCTGCCCATTAAAAGAAGGATCACTAACTAACCAACCAACTAACAAGCTTTAACACAGACACCAAATGCTTTGTGAGAAACTGGATCAAACCTTCATTTAGCCCAAGGGGACTTGGAAAGACTAAGAGGCCTTTCGTTTAATTTCACTGGTTTGATCTGACTGCCTTGAGATATGAAAACTGAGATGACTAAGGTGTTCCCATGTGAAGCTCACACACAGCACAGACACACACACACAGCACAGACACACACACACACAGCATAGACACACACACACAGGTTTGTAATTATATCTTTGCGGGGACTCCATTAATTTCTACAGGCAAAACTTTAATCCCAACATGACAACCTTAACCCCTACCCAGCCCTAACCCTAACCATAAGTAACCAAACAAAATACGAGACTTTTGGCATTTTTATTTTTATTGCATTCACAGATCTTTTTGGAGACCTGAAAAATGGTCCCCACAAAACAGCAGGTTTTTATTACATTGTGGGGAACATGTGGCCCCCACAATGTAATATAAACACACTTAACGTGCACAATCTTTGTGACATACCCAGCTCAGAAGCCCCCTGAACAGGGGACACTGGAAACCTGGTCTGTAAGCCATCCCCATCATTTCATTCCACTGCCTTCCAAATGAGATCATGGCAGTTGATGTATGACAGCGGGGGTTTGGATATCATGGGGCAGAGCTGGGTTAGGTGATGAAAGCACCGATTCACTTCACCTGTGCCGTAATGCCATTGACATCCAGTGACTGTCAGTTTTCCCCTCACAACCTGAAACTCACACACCGTCCACAACAGCCCTTCCCAATGCTCAACACCTGTTTTGTTTGCCTACGTGTTTCTTCTTTGTTTTGTCAAAATGATACGCTACGTTTGTCTGCACTGGGCCTGAAAGGCAGGTGAAATGGCCAGCGAACACAACAAGAATACACTGGCTTGCCAACATTCAAACGACAGGACAAAAATATGCAAGTGAGGGCATGAGACGGGACAGAGAACAATGGTTTGTCCTCAAATAGGTGGCTGTTAATTATTCAAAGACCTGAAAGACCTTATGCTAATAAGCATTCAACGATAATTAAGAATTATAAAAAGCGGCATTTCGCTTTAATTCATTCTAATTAAGAAACCTAAGAAACGGGCCTTAGAGGTTAGTGAACCAGTGAGAATGAGGAAAGGAGTTTCTACAGGTAATAAGCTATTTCTCTTCATAAAACACTGCTCACCCCTGACCAGTAAATATAAATATATACATATACGGTTTTAAATGGTTTAATGACGTGTTTTTCTTGCTATGTGGTGTATTTCCAGTCATCTTTAATAAAGATTAGACAGTCTATGTCAGGGACCCAAAATGAAAGCAGACCAGAGTTGGTGACCCCCACCAAAAATGCATGATCACATACCTAACTATGGACTTTGCGACAGTGTTGGGCATTTCAGGTCCAGAAGCTACAAATCCAGACCACACTGCTTTACGTCTGAATGCGGCCAAACATTTGGTTGCATCGCCGAAAGCAAATTCCAAATGAATTTGTTGGCTGAAGGCAAATATCCATTCTCTGTAACCACATACCAAATGATTGCTGTGTGATTCCAGGGCTCTGGGTGTAATTCTGAGCACAAAGCAGATGTGAATTTCTGAAATTCTATTCATAAGTATAATATGACAGCAGCTATACACGCCCTCACAGACGCAGCCTGGCGCAGTTACAATTCATATTTCTGCTACATTTATTTATTTATTAGTTTTTTTTATTTATTTAACAGGCATATAAGTGACACAGGTAATACATTACAAGTATATAGCCATCAAGGAGTCAACTAGGTGCTGCTAGGCTAATCTTCCAGTATCACGTGCAAAACATTTCCGCTATTGACAGCAACATGACAGACCTGTAACTATCTGCCGTGTAAGACAGTGTCCCTGCTGCTGTCCCGGTCTTACAGGGTAGGCTGGGGAGGACTCACCTTGGTGAGGTGGTACACAGACTGCTGGAATGTAAACATCACCACCTCGTCCAGGACTGTGATGGCCTGCTGCCAGGGCGACCCTGGGCTTCCTGGAGAAACGACAGCTGGAGTTTACCAGCCGTTTTCATTTACACGCATCTGTCTGACGCTTTTATCCATGGAGACTTACAGCAGAGGGAAGGGTTACAAGCTATGTGTGCTCTCTGGGACTTGAACCCACAATCTTTGCGTTGTTAGCACTACTTATACGTAGGAGCTACGTTTTCCTACAACAATGTGGAAAAATGTTTTGCGACTTATTCATCATATGTATCTGGGCTTTTTCATTTAAAAAAGTAAACAGTAGCAGAAGGCAGTACAGCCATTATCGGGAGATTCGATTAAAGAACATCATCAATAATAGGGAGAAAATTTGAACTAATGTGTAAAGTGCAACACATTCATGAATACAAGTTTGATTCCATGAACAGTCTACACCCGTGCATTACTACCTAAGATGCAGAACACGCCTTGCACTAACTCATTCCTCACCAACATTATGGACTAATAACCCATAAAATTTCCTTCCTTAAACAGATGTTTTAACTTTCTGAAAGCCTGAAAGACACTCAGAGGCCCAAACAAAGGACACTGCTCGGTCTCCATGAGACTTCTGGAGCGTGCCCTGATCAGAAATACAGATCCGTTTAGGGGGATGACGAGAGGGCGATTCAGCAGTAAGCATCACCTGAATCATCCTGCTCAGCGTCCTCCTCCTCCTCCTCCTCCTCAGCCCAGGGGAGCAGACGCGGAACCTCCTGCTGAATGAAGTGGAGCAGTTCCAGGCTGTTGGCCATCCACAGCACCAGCGGGCGGATGTCAGGTATCGGCACGGACTGTGACTCCCCCAAGTCACCCTGTCCCCCACCAGAGGGCCTATGGGGGAGGGAATCCAGAGTCACACCCACAAGCCCACGGCATTCTGGGTAAACGGCTAAAACCAGCTATAGGGGTCATTTCAGACGAGCGTTATTATAAGCGGTCAGTAGATAACATCAACCGTATGTGATGCAGCAGAAGGTAAAGAAAATGTAAGGGACCGTGACCAACGGCAGCTCGAATAACTGGCTCCGATTTCCCTAAAACGAATCCCCTGTGGAAGCAACGTTTCCCATCCCTTTGAGAATAATGGCCCCCCAAGGAGGAAATAACTGATAAGAACAAGCAGCCCTTTTTCAAAACGCTAATCATCAGAGGGCGCTGTGATGCCCAGCATTGGCTGCCCAGCTTTCCGGGCGGCACGTTCGGGTCACAAACCAAAGCCTCTGAACGTCACCCAGGCCAGGACGGCTGGGGCGAGGTGGCACAGGCTGGGGGTGGGTATATAACTGGGAAACGTGCCGAACGAGTATAACAGGTCAGCGTTCTCACGTTTCAGGCTGGACCGAGGCGAGCTCCTGCGTCACGTCCTGTTGAGGGAGAAAAGATATTCAGACAAGAGGAGAACTGTAGCATAGCAACAGGCAGAACATCGTTCCATTTATCACTAAGCTACGGGAACAAAGATTAATTATTTATTAGCTTAGGTAATGCAGGAGGTGTGAGAAAGTAAACATCCGCTGCAGTCAGGTAGACACTTGCCCCCACGGCGGTCTGAACGTGGCCAGCGATGTGGAGCAGCAGTCGGCGGAATTCGGAAGCCCGGAAGTTCACGGCCGAGTGCTGGATGTAGAGGCATAGCAGGAAGGCTGGGGTCAGCTTGGGGTCATCGCCGCGGGGATCCAGCACAGCGAAGATTTCCTCGAGGATCCGGTCCTTGTGCTCCAGCTCGTAGGATAGGGAGAGATCTCGGCACGTTGGATCTTTCAGCCTTAGTGAGAACCCCCAGCTGGGGCGGGGGAGGCTGCAGCCACAAGTGGGGCAGACTGCAGCCCTCTGGTGTCCAGAGGTAAGCCAAGGGGGGCTTTTGTGGGCGGGGCCAGCAGTAGGGTCCTTATACAGGAACATGTAGTGATTCCCCAAGCCTACGAGATCCCAGGGACAGAGCTGGACCTGCTGCGTCAGGGTGGTGCCATTGAGGGAGACGGGGGCGCCGTGGAGCGGCTCCAACAGCAGCGCCGCCCTTTGGCCATCAGGCTGGGCCTCCTGGCGGAGCACACGGCAGTGCAGGGGCAGGATGTCGGGGGCGTGCAGCTGGAGGTGGGCACCGAACACCTCCTCCCCCTCGCTGCGGCCGAAGGCTGTGGTCGTCCCGTCTAGCAGGTAGATGACGCAGTCCTGGCACAGCAGAGAGACAGACGGGTTACAGAATGGCAGCCCTGTGACTCATCTCTGAACTGCACATCAGGCCAAAATAACTAGGAATAACCATAAGAACCATAAGCTTATCACCAAATTTGTCCCAGGCATCAAAAAAAAGTATGTTTTATCCCCTTAATGATTAGAAGTGGCTTGTTATTATTCTAAAACCTGCAAAGCAGAAACAAATTGCGCAAAGACTTTATGTTAGGAAGTCCTAATAAGATTTGTCACCCATTTCTGAACAAACCACAGCTCTTTTAAAGTGGGTCCTGCTGACTGGAGGCCAATCGAGCGGCCAGACCGTCAACGTCAGATCAGGGGAAGGTTGCACACAGGGTCAGCATGAGGTCATTCTGAAAGATGCAGAGCTCAGGCATCATCTGACCCTGAAGCTATTGTTGAAAGCGCTCTAACCCGCCTCTGGATCTTCTGCAGAATCCCTATGTTGGTATATCAACCACTTTACTGGTTGAGTGGAGAAAATAGGTCCCACGAGCATAGGGTAGTAGCTATACCCTTGTGCTATGAGAAATACTCATTTTAATGCATCAATACAGGGTGACATTCATTCTGAGGAGACTGTAGTGTTTGGGTCTTAACCGCTAAGCAAAAATTCCCTGCAGGGATTTATAAAGTAAACTCAATGTTAAGTGTGAGTCTCCTTCTGGCCTCCAGGAACAAGCAAATGCATTACCTGACTGATTCTTCACTGAATATGTTCCGCAGAAGAGGAGCATGACACAGGCCAGCAGAATGGCTGTGTAAATACGGGAGATTCGAACAACAAACGGAGAAATCTGGGTGCTCAATAGCTCTTACCAGATCACAGCCAAAAGCAAAAGGCAAGGAGAACACGGCACTATGAGATACGACTATGAGCTACAACTCCCCCTACCCGAAACATCGCCAAAGTACTACTTAGCGCTTACAGTTAAAAACTCACACACGAGGAAGGTTGTTTGTTACGAAAAGGGGAAGTTAAAACTGTGCTTCACTCCACATGTCTGTTTGTTCCAGAAGCCAGCAGAGGAGGCGTGTCACTATGTAAACAAGACTCCCTGACGGAAGGACCTACACGAATTTGGAAGAAAACGCCGACACTGTACTTATCAACATTCCAGGAAAAGGCCGGTCTGATAAAAAGTGTAAATATGGATAATATGAATTAAAGAGACCAACATAAATCCTCTTTAAAGTTCTAGTTCAAGTTAAAGAAGGATTCCAACCAAAAGGGCAACAAGCCAACACCATTCCTTTCATGGTGACATCATGACACTCCATGCATGCACTCCAAGGCTGGATGTAAAAACCCCATCTGACAGCCTGGTTTATCACCAGCTAGTAACACAAGGAAGTGTTTTGTGCCCTGTCCTTGTTTGCTCAGTAATAAGGAAATCCAGAAAAACAGGTCCTGGGAAAATTGGCACCTCAATAGATTAAATAAGATAAGCATTAAACCCAGTATGAGCACTGCAGGCTAAACCTTCACATGGCTTACCAATCTGAGGTACATCTCCCAAAAGCATAGTTGCTAACAGCGTTAGCAACTTAGCAAATTGCTAGCATGTTAGAAACAACATGCTAACACCATTAGCAGCTTAGACAGTTGGAACCATTCAGTTGTACGTTGCTAATGGCAGCTTTTGGAAAACGTACCCCTGTACAGGTAACTCTCTGCACTGCAAGCTCAGACTGTGAGGGCATCACCCAAACTATGGGTTGCAGGTCGGGGTTTGAGCATGCAGTCAGGATAGAGTGTGTCCCACCTGTCTGGGGCTGTATCCCTGCAGCAACAAGAAACAGGGTGTTTGGGGAAGTTTGCAGGAAGCTTGCTGGCTGCTGAAAAGCTGGGTGCCAGAATGCCCGCTGCTCTCAGTCTCTTCTCTCTCCCCAGACAGGCCCCGTGCTTCGTAGGCGTGGGGGGGGTCCTGCGATGTCGGGGGCAACTCCAGCTCACTGAGGCTCCTCCACAATTCGGGGCTCCTGCCCCCGAGTTCCATCAGCATGGAGGTTACACGTGGGCCGGTCTTTGGCAGCCTTCCTGAGCCTGGCGGGGTTGAGGGTTAAGAGAGGTCGGGATGGAAAGAACGAGAAAAACATGAGGAAACATAATAAAGCAAAACTTCTTGGAGATTAGATTGCGTCAATAACCACGGGACTCGAGTACAATGACCGATACCGAAGAGGCACACAGAAACTCACGTGCACACAGGAGCCCTCGTTTCCTTTACTGAAACCTGCACCACTGACCGAGGGAACGGGGAGGTGGAAGCAGAGGAGCTTCCAGTCCATGCTAAACAAGTAGCCACTATGGAACATTCTGAAAGTGCACTTTTGGCCAGTAGATGTGGCACCCACTGCCGGACACCCACATCTAATGGGGGCACCCCACCGGCCTGGAGAGAAAGCCCAGCTTAGCTCTTACAGCCCTGGTGTATGCACCGGTTGTCAGTCCAGCCAAGCACTTTAGCAGCTATAAGAACTGAATAACTGACTAATTGTGCTAATTTAGCCTTCACTGTTAGCACTAGGGGTTTTACCCGCATAATAAAATTCAGAGAACCTTTACAAGCTGTAAAGCGTTTTAAAGTCACCAATTGCTTTGTCTTTGTGCTACCCCCAAGCTCTACAGCGCCACCCTCAGCCCTACAGATGTACATACCTAAGGTGGCAGCCTGTTTGCCCATGTGGACGCTCTGCTCCACAGTGGCTCGTCTCTGGATCTCAAAGCGGCGGGAAAAGCCCTCTGCGGGCCTCCACATCGCCTGCAGCAGCAGGGGTCTCTCCTGAGCCCCTACGACCCGCGAACACTCGCTCCGCCACTGGAGGTCCTCGCCGTCACAGCCGACCAGCTCACACAGCACGTACGCGTCGGCATCCTCCTCCAGATCGTACCTGAGCCAACACCACCCAGCTGGTCACCTTTTTCTAATCAATCTGCAATGCTTTTGGAACATCTCCTGTCCTGAAACAGGAGCTTTTAACAGCACATGTAAGGACGAACATAAGCCTGAAGTCTTCTACAAGAAAAACGTTCGGGAATTTGCCCAAATTATCTTCATTTTCAGTTATATCATGATGCACTGTTGGTCATGAGTGTAATTGCAGGTTTTCCAGGTTTCCTGATCACAAACCAGTGACATAACCATAATATGACAGAGGGTGTTCTACAAAGCACGATTTAACTTTTGGATTTAAGTTTTTGGATTTAAGGTAGTCTGGGCTAAATGGTCTATATCTTTGTTCACTTACATTTGGCTCAGACTACCTTAAATCTGACAGGTTATCCAGCTAAGCAAGAAATCTAGCTTTGTGGGACACCCCAAAGGTGTAAAAATAAATATATATATATATAATAATTCTCTATCAAACCTTCATTGCACATCACATTCTCCTGAGATGCATCTTTTCACTTCCCTGATTCGTGACCCAATCACTTACTTGCCTTACACCAAGATAGTGAAAATATCAGTGAAGTTTACCTGATGCTTGCCATTTTTTTGAAGGACGATTGGCATTGGGGCTTAAAATACTCGGGACTAGTGATCAGACCTAACAAGGTCCATGCCAGCTGTGACATGTGAGGTCTTACCTTTCCAAGGCCTCCTGAATGATCTCCTTGGCGGTGGAGTGTATGGTGGCCAGCACACTTTTGTAGTGGGCCCCCTGGGAAACGGCACTGCCGAAGATCTTTAGGATGCTGGGGCTGGAATCCGGACTGGACATCTCGCTCAGGCTGTCTGACAGCACGGCACTGTCGCCACCAGCCCCGTCCAGGTGCGCTCCTCTGCTGAAGATGGCCGCGAGCCCGCGGCTGTGCCAGGGGGCCTTGTTCTTGCTGGACTCCCTATGCAGTGCACTCTCAGCCGACCTGGTGGTGGCACTGGACAGCTTGGACCTGCAGATGTATAACGGGGCAAGCGATGAACGTGCCGGTCTGGAGATGCTCAGACTGAAGATGGCTGTATACCTCAGCAGAGGCGAGCCTACTAATCACTCCCTGGCTATCCAGGTACATTTGCTCCCCATGCGAGTTAAGGCCATTAAAGAAATTAAAAAAAAAAAAAAAACATGGAGCGCTGTTCGCCGTGCGGCGGACGTCGCATTTTTTTCCTGCATGGGTGGTGACGCAAATATTGCTGACGGTAGCTGGAACCAGAACGTGACACCTCTGCCATTATAATGTGGATTCGCATGGACCTACAAGTACGGCAGGTCACCTGAGCACCGTGAAGACCTCAGAAGGCATCACTAAGGCATGACTGAGGCAGAAAATGTGAAACGCGACACTGATCGCACGGCTCGAGCAGACGAATAATCCACAAGTGTGTGCATGTTGTGGAAGGGGTGGAGGAAGGGGGGCGAGAACTGTCTGATCTATGTGGAAGAAAAATGATTCAGTGATTACAATGCTTCAATATATAGAACTACACAAGTACAGCTGCAACAGTAGCAATGACAATAAAACAATAAATTTGAAGGCTTCTAAATATGTCGACTGCTTAAATATGTTTTTCAAAATTATATTTAACAGAGTCTATCCCATCACGTTCAGAGCATGAGACAAAAGATATCACCCCATCCCATGGCGTGCAAGGATAGTTCAGAGACGCCAATTCACATAAGATGTATATTATTGCACACGTGATCATAAGATTAACTATTAATTCACACCATTTTGCCATGGTAACCAGAGGAATAGGCTGAAATGACACACAGCACTGAATGAGTCTGAAACCCACACAGACTTAATCGACTTAATATAAAAGCGAACATTGGGAGAAGAACTGTATTGAATATACGCCATTCTGTCGATTCCAAACAAAAATCCAGTGTTATTTTGAACACGTTGAGCGGTCTCTCTAACATACCCCTTTAGACGACTTATAAGTACTTGAAAGTACATCAAAGCTCACGCTGCAGATGTCTGAAAGTTACGGCACGTGAATTATCCATCCCGTAGACTACAGTTCACACTAAGAGAAACTGCATGTTTAACTTAAACAGAGCTACAAAACTTACTGTACGGATCCATTGCTTGCATTTCTTCCTAACTTCACAAGGCGCTTTTTTGGCGATTGGATAAGTAATCCCACGGGTATATTCAGAGTTGACTTGGACATCTGATAATTGTGTTCTCTGGAAATCATGTTTAACAGCACGGTAACGCATAAAGGTAAAAAAAAAAAACTTTATGAATCACAAACACGCTGCTCCGTACCCAGCGATGGGCATACTTAGGCAACTAACGCCATCTATACTAACAGAGTTTACATAAACAGCACATTTTCCGGACAGCGCGATAGCGTCGCGCCAGTTGCATCATCCCACTTATACAGCCGACGACTTGAGTCCGCTTCGTTGGCATCAAAAGCGCTGAGTCTCCAGCTGTCGGTGATTCAGTGTTTCAGCAATACCTATTACTCACAGATTTATCTATGAGATACGACTCCCCCTACCCGAAACATCGCCAAAAGTACTACTTAGCGCTTTCAGTCAGATTTTAGGAATTTAGAATAATTTCGCAAGGGTCAGGTTCACCTCAGGTAACTTTTGAAACGTGGCGCGGTTACTCACACGCGTCGGAAAAGTAGCCCGCGTAAAAAATGTAACGAAAAAACGTCGCGAACGCCGAGCTTTGTCACGCCGTGCTGCGCTTATTTTATGTCGCCGGAGATTTTTCGTAACTAGTTAACGATATAAAGCATAAATCAGCGGGGTAACGCGCTGCAACCCAGGATGCGAGCACCACGGCACGCGCCGGCGAGCGACCTCCGCGAGATGAAGCTCGCTCCGGTTTCCACGGTTACCTCATCGTCAGCAGCGGCAGCGAAACACGAACAAAACAGAGGGGCAATGAATGATGGACTGGAGGCGCACACGTAGACCAGCCTTTTTTGTCTTCCTATGGCATTTAAATAAGATGGATCTTAACCACAAAGCAGAACTAAAAACAAACACATACACATGCAAGCCACAAAGCACTATGTCAGCATCATCACACCAAAGCAGGTTTCCACAATCGGCATCAAAGAACCACAATCACGAGATAAAGCGCGGGAATGATAAACAACTCTTTCTGGTTTAATAGTGATACATAGTAACAGTGTACTAGGGAAGAGACTGGATAGAGCAGATAGTAACAAACAACAGTCAGGCAGGTTTACTTACTGTTTTACTGTAGCAGCTCAGCTGATCTTTACTGTCACAATAATGATTGAGACCAAGAATGTAAATACATAATCTGTCGTAGAAGTGCCTTAATCAAATGTCTGTAGCTAGTTACTTTTTACTGGAGGAAGTTGAGTCGCGGCGTGAACAATCACCTTGGTTCAGCCTGAGTCATACTATTTACAAAAGCTGATGGCATGAGATTCCGAAAGAATGACAGAACAAGGGGAAAGAAACATCGTTTGTTTTATTAAATCGACACAAATATACAAGTCCTAAAAATCTGAGAAGCAAAAACAACCAATTTCACTTCAATACAAAATGATCCTGCTATTCGAGCATACCATACATGAAAGGTAAAATAAACCAAGTTTTAAAGTGGGTGGGCATCATATGTGAAATTACCCAGCTCAGACAGGTGTATAAAAACAGGTACTTCAAAGTTCAAAGAGCAGAACCAGGGACAGAAATCAAACACGCCACAGGTACAGGTTTCAGTTACTAAGCATGGCTAAAAAAAGAAAATAGCTGAGTATCAAAACGTTGTGTAGTTCCAGCTGGTGTCTGAAGCCGTAATTATGGAGGAAAACAAACCATTTTTTTTGAGGGAAAACATAACAAGTGAACATATGGACTCTGGCAAACAGATGTTTTTACAGATTTTTTTGTTTGTTTTGTTACTCTCGGCCATTGTTCACCTCGCTTTACGTGACGGGCTTGCGCAGTCGAGACAGACGGCTCTTTGGATGCACTGCTGCGGCCTGCCCCTGATGTGCAGAGAGGGTCAGAGAGGGGTGGGTTAGTGCAACGGGGACGCCGTGCACGTGCAAGGCGCACACACAGACACGCAGTCCAAAACCCTGCCCTAACATGCCTTGTCCTGCACACCATTCTGCAGTATTCTGGACTTCGATTCAAAATGCAATTTTCCCCACACAGTCAGCATAATGAAGCTGAGGGCTAATTATACACTGCATGCTAATGCTGAAAACTGTACAAATGCTACAGCAGAAAGCTTCTAGCAGAACATCATGCACTGGAACCCCAATATATAATATATCCTGTAGTACTGCCATTAAAATTCAACAGTAAATAGATTAAGCCTGGCAGGGCAGTATAATACAACAATCATTTATCGGTCCTTGTGAATTTGAAAGCTTCAGGCATAAACTTAACATTATAATTATTACACAATAACACAAGTTGGATGTTGAATGTTTTCCAACTGTAGCTGCCATGCTGCCCTCTGCTGCTCAGTTTGTCAAACTACATCATCAGAATCACAATAAGCCAGTGTTTCTCAATCCTGCTCCCGGAGAACCACCCACCAGGGTACTGCTGGTCAATCCCACCCAGCTTACAAGCTATCGCCTTCATTAATAGGCCATTAAGAAACTCCTGATGCTAATTAAGGTCAGACTGGATCGACAACTGCAGGAGCAGCACTGAGAATCACAGCAATAAAACTACACTGATTTGACCAACTTCAGAAATCTAACACACAAATTATTAATCCCCAAGGGGAAATCAAGTTAACAAAGAGGTCTTCCAAACACAAATTTAGATTTAAATGTGGGATATAGTTAAAATTCTGAAATGTCCAGAAATCTAAGAAGTAAATATAAATTAAATTAAAAAAAACACACACACAAAAAAAAAAAATCTATGCAGTAAGTTGACAGCATTAAACACGGACGTAGACGGATTCCCCGGAAGGTACCTGTACAGCCCGACAGTATCCATTTTTTATTTGGATGTTCGTGGACCCAACGCTGGGTGAAGAAGAGGAGTCGACCACTAAGTTAATTACGCTACAGCTCTGCACTCTCGAGACAAACGGCATTAGGGCGCAGGATGGTGAAGCAGCACATTTATGTCGGGGGATATGGGTGCGAAGAACAAACCGAGACTGTAATTAGACTTCGGGATCACCTGGGAAATGCAGCAGGATTTCACAATGACAACTTCAGATTATTTTTTTTTTGTATAAAAAGGTGACATGGGTCGGGGTTCGTGACAAATGCTGGCTAGCGGAACAAGCGTCACCGGTATGAGGGGGGAGGGGACGGCGGACAGGCCAAAGTACCTCCAGCTCAGGGTCTGCGTTACTCATCAAGCTACTTCAGTCTTCAGAGTATACTTACGCTGCACCATCGAAAACAGACACGCACTACAATAAATGAAGGGGGAGGGAAAAAAAAACAAGCCAATCGGAAGGAGAGGGAGAGAGGAGGCGGGTAGGTTCACCTACCTGGGCCTGGTCTCAGGTCCTATCACATCTGTTTTAATTGGACTGAGTGTCACCTTCAGAATGCCTGTCTTCGGTGGTGCCGTTCAGCGGCGCCGTGCCCCCCCCCTCCTCGGCATGAGGCTTCTTGCCAGCCCGCTTCTCGTCGCTGCCTCGGAGTTCTTTGGGGGGGGGAAGCAGCCAATCAGAGTCAAGGTTCACTCCCCTCATTGTTACGATTGGCCACACAGAAGTATACGCTCAGCTGACACTCTGACCAGTGACTTAGTACTGTGACATAGACGTTCACCTTTGTCTCTGGATCTCCTGTCCCTGTCTTTGTCCTTGTCCCGATCCTTGTCCCTGTCCCGATCTCGGCTGCGGCTCCGGTGCTTCGGCCTCCGGTCTCGGCTGCGAGAGCGAGGCCTCCTGTCTGAGCGTTCCCGGCTACGCCGTCTCTCTCTGCTCCTAAAGGACAGTGCAACTGAGTTCTGTATGCTTCTGGGAACTGGTGGAGAATTTCTGCTAGTGATTCCCCCTAAATGCCATTCAGACTAACCCTGACTGCCGGCGCCCACTAGTGTTTAGCTGAAGTACAGCGTGTGGTACCTGCTCCGCTTCCGCTCCCTGTCACGCTCCCGCGATCGGCTCCTCCTCCGCTCCGATGTCCTGCTTGAGTGGCTGTGCCGGCTGCGGCGGTCCCGGTCTCTGTCCCGGTCGCGGTCTCTTTCTCTGTCTCGCTCGCGCTCACGGTCTCGCTCCTTTTCCCTCTCCCGCTCCTTTTCCTTCTCCCGCTCCTTCGCTTTCTCCCGCTCCTTTTCCCGCTCCTTCTCCTTCTCCTCCTCCTCTTTCTTCCTCTTCTCCCTTTCTTTCTCCCTTTCCTCTCGCTCTTCCTTCTCCTTCTTGCCATGGTCATCTTTCTCTGGTCCCTCAGACCGTCGGCGCAGTTTTTCCTGGACACCAAGAACAAGATTTCACACACACACACACACACACACACACACACACACACACACAACCCAATGGCTACAGGCTGCCTCCCCACATACCTTGAGCTCCTCCACAGTGGACTTGATCTTGGCATAACCCATGTGCTGCTTGCCCATCAGGTGGTCATCTACTCTGGACTGGGCATCACCCACGATGAGGAACGCCCCGCACACCTCACAGACCTCCATCTGCTTCTCCTGAGCCACAAAGCTCTCGATGGTCTGGAAACAAGCAGTCAGAACTGTGATATAGATGATCTCAGACAAACAAGTGAGAAATGCTTAATAAGGCTGGGAGATGCACATAGTCAAAACCTTTGGGGGGGGGGGGGGGTGGCAGGGCATGGGAGTTCAAATCCCATCCTCAACAGAATAGTCATGTGACACTTCAGCAAGTCCCTTAAAACGCCCCTCATCTCAAAAACAGTGCAGGAGTGTCAGATAAACAGCCTGATTCTGCACTCAGATCCTAAGCTTTGGAGGCAATACTGTGTGTGTGTGTGTGTGTGTGTGTGTATGTATGTCTATCTGTGTGTGTGTGTATGTCTATCTGTGTGTGTGTGTGTGTATGTATCTGTGTGTGTGTGTGTGTGTATGTCTATCTGTGTGTGTGTGTGTGTATGTCTATCTGTGTGTGTGTGTATGTCTATCTGTGTGTGTGTGTATGTATCTGTGTGTGTGTGTGTGTGTATGTATCTGTGTGTGTGTGTGTGTGTATATCTGTGTGTGTGTGTGTATCTGTGTGTGTGTGTGTGTGTGTATATCTGTGTGTGTGTGTGTATCTGTGTGTGTGTGTGTGTATCTGTGTGTGTGTGTGTATCTGTGTGTGTGTGTGTGTGTGTGTGTGTATCTGTGTGTGTGTATGTGTGTGTGTGTCTGTGTGTGTGTGTGTCTGTGTGTCTGTGTGTGTGTCTGTGTGTGTCTCTCTCTCTCTCTCAAAAGAGAGCAAGGTGGAATATGCAACAAAGACCACAAAGACCACTCCGATGTACAGACACCCTCCAGGTTATGAGAGCCCATGTTATAATGTTTTGACGATCAATGCATGTTTTTCACTTTCAGTACATTATTCAATAAATTACATTTATTCAAATATTACAAATATTCCACACTTTATTATAAAGTAGGCTTTGTGCTAATGAGTTTGACCAACTGTAGGGTAATGTAAAGTGTTCTAAGCATGTTTAAGGTAGGCTAGGCTATGATGTTTGTTAGGTTAGGTGTAATGTATTAAAATGCATTCTTGCCTTACAATAGGATTATCGGAATGTAACCTCATCGTAACTCTGGGAGGGTCTGTACTTTTGCAAATGACAAGTAAACCATGATTTCATTATCAAATCACTACCCTTGTCAACAAGCACCAAATTTCTACTTACTAGTATACAATTATAAATTGGTCATGAACGTGCACTAAAACTTAACAATGAACAGTGGTAATTAAACACTGGTCTCCCAGTGAACACGATGGCATAAAATGGGGTCAGTAACAGGAGTGTAGGAAGCAGAATGATGGTCTGCATCCCCCTTCACTTGGCATGTTATGCAAGGCAGATGTATGCAGACCATGTGAGACACACAAACCAATGGGACGAGAGACTCACCGAGGGGGCGGAGCTGAGTAGTTCTCGGTCATCCTTCAGCTGCTCCACCAGCTTCATCATTCCCTGAGCTTCCTCCACCTTGCCTTCGCTACCCAGCTCCTCGATCTGCTCAGCAACACGAGCGAACACCATGGCAACAGGGGATAAGGCTTCTAATTATCTGGACGTTAACGTAAAGACCCCAAAGAGCCAATTCACTATAAATACTCAATTGTATAAGTGAAAACGAACAAACACACGCCAAATTATGTTAAACGCCAATTACGACATATAAACTAAAAGTTATGCTAATCAGCTTCAATTCACTTTAGTGCTATAAGCTAAGGAATCGCCCCCTAGTGGAAACCCCAGGAAGGACAATTTAGCCCAGCAGATACTGGACCTGAAGCAACAGATCTTCAATCTTCTCTGTGAGAACCTGGGCCTTCTCTTCATTCCTCCCTGCTGACCCTGGTCCCTGCTGCAGAAACATCTCCATTTTATCTGCATCCTACTTTAAAATGTACAGACGCTCCTCTACTTGCGGCCGTTCGCATCTTGAAATGTTCGTAAATCGTTATTCGACATCATTTTAAGGGTATACGCAAGTACGAATGACTAGGATGCTGGGAGTACGCACGCTACGCTACTGCGCGGTAGGAGTAGCAGCCAGAAGTCGTACTAGGGGAAACTGGCGCGCAGAAAGAAAAACTGATGATGCGGACAGGAAACGGGAGCCCAACGAACACAATTTGGACTAGCAGTCCTCTACGTTCGTATGTCTGATAGTTCGTACGTTGAAAGTTCGTAAGTAGAGGAGCGTCTGAATATAGCTATAAAAACACAGGCTATACACCCATAATTAAGAACAGCTCTTTAGCTCTGAATCACGCTGTTTACACACTTAGGTTTATTTTTGGAGCTAAGCCACAGACACAGCCGCATCTAAAAACAGCAAACAGAAACAACCATTGACAAAGATTTACAACCTTACGCTGCAATTTTAAAAAATTTGTTAAGGCTGCACAGCTCTACAAATCAACTGTACATTCCAGACCACGCAACAACTTTCTGTAAGAAGAGTGGAAAATTGCAACTTAGTGCTAAATTAAATAAGAACCATAACTTTTTCCCCTCATTAACAACAAGGTATTTCAATCAAAGGCTAACGGTCCCCGACTCAATTGATGACCAGAGATGCAGCAACAGGACAGACAAGGCAGGAAATCGCCCGGGGCAGTGAGCCAGAGCAACCAATCACAGCATAGATCGCAACAAATAGTTTGCTCTATTAGTCTACTGATGTATTCTGTTTTTCCACAAAAGTAAAAATGGCATTGAAAAGTGAATGGCATTTACTAAATTGACTTTATTGATATCATTAATTTAGACTTTATGCTAAAATAATGGTAATAAAGTGTACCATGCTGAGGAAGGCTGAGTTGGTGGGGCCCATAGAATTTTTTTTTTTTTTTTTGCCTTGGGCCCCTAGATGCCTGTGATGAGACTATCACTAAAAAAAACTGAAAAGCAAAAAACTAAAACTGAAGTTATAAATACATTTCAAGAATCTGACTTGAATTCGTTTCATGAGTTCCAATTTAGCTTTCAGTCGATTTCAACAGTACGGTGCTGTCTGTCACCGAGACCAGCTTAAGAACCCTTTTTGTGAAGGCGGCATACCCCAGAGCTGGGCTGGGACTGGGAGAGGGACAGGCGGGCGTGACCCCGGCGGATGCGCCGCTCCACCTCTGCCAGCAGACTCTGAAGGTAGCGTAGGAAGTCTCGCTCATAGCCCTCCTTCATAAAGCGGGAGCTTTTCTCATACCTGCAGCACAGGGGCCCGTCGGGATTAACAAACACCCAAGAGGGTCAAACAGAGAAGGATAGAGAACACTAGACATTAAGATTTGGCACTTGCATCTTCCGTAGGTTTTCATCGTGGATCTTGTCGCAAGGACCTAAAAAAAACCGAAATGTAATTTTAAGTAAAATCTGTGAAAATGTAATGTAGCAGCTCGAGCATAAAAATCGCGTGCGGTGTATTGCGTGGTCCAGCTACTTACCTAAGTCTGATCGTGTATTTGTGAATAACTCTGCCGGGCAAAATCCACACAGGTAGTACTTGCAAACCTACGGGGGGGGGGGGTGGTGGTTGTTTTTTGTGGGTGGGCAGAAAAAATCGGCATTACATAATGAGCGTGTAATTCCGCCATTCTCTAACACGAGGAAAGTAACCGCAGAAGTGGGGAACTGACAGTGAGACGTTTAAGCAGATCCGGCAACACAACAAAGTTTGTGTCACGATTGCCCTTTGCTGGCCGGCTGTATAAAACAACGCTGTCATTTATAAGCATGTGTTTAAATGAGGCCGACAGAGACTAAGTTAAAATAAAGAGGTAAGAATGAATATGATGTGTGACCGGCGCAGAACCGGCAGCGTTTGGGTCTGGACCGAGTCGGACTCACGGTCTCGTCGTCCCAGTGCACGTTGCAGCGCTTCTCATTAGGGGCCAGGTTCCGGTCCCTGCCCATCAACTCGTCCAGCAACTGCGCCGCCGAAAGCATGCTGCCCTGCACATAGACGCTCAGCGCACACCTATTTAGCCCCGTTGAAATCACCCCCTTTTTCTACGGCAGTGAGGAAGCCGATCTGGATTTAGCGACAAAATGGCAGCCGGCAGCAGCGACGGTACGGCAGATGTTACCCATGATGCAGCGAAGCGGGTTCAGCTGCTGGAGGTCGCCCGCGAGGAGAGCACGCCGTGTCCTGGACTGGAGGTCCATGCGCATAAGGCGTAGACGTGCACTTTATGATGACTTCTTTTTAAATATTGCATATACAAAGTACAAATTTTTTATGATTATTTATAAGTTCATGCTTGCCCCGAATATAACGTGGGAGCTGAAGACGGTCTACTGTAAATGTAAATTGGGATGTCCGTAAAATGAAGACAGTTAACGGTGATTTCATGGCTAATATCAAGTTTAAAAACATGACTCAGGAACGAAAATTATGTGATGAAAATGTCTCCCGCATGCAGAACTAGAGGAGTCTTGCGCTATCGTGGACCTTTTAGATTTAGGTCTGTAGCGTTTTCCTTAATAGTATGATTTTAAGACCTCATTTATTTATACCCTTACGTTCAGATGAATAATTGGATTTTTTATTATGTATTTCAGTGCAGGAAAACCCCCCAACGTGTAGTATTAAAGAAATATTAAACGTTTGCAGTTACTTAAAAAATATGTCTATTCATAACCAATGTAACGTGTGGAGACCTGCCTTTGCATTGCATAATTTTTTTTTGTAAAAAGCGAATAACCTGTGCCGAGGGTTTGTGTTTACCCTGACATCTGCTCTGGTAGTTCTGTTTTTATTTGAAATGAAACTGAAACGCTTCGTTTCTCTTCACACCACTAGGGGGGGCCTTTAAATCGGGGCTCTCTAAACTTGGTATATTTAATCCACTGACATTTTTGCAATGAAAATTACGCATCTATAGGAGGAGACATCGGTTGAATATGATGTGCGTAAATTCTTTCAGTGTAATTGAGTTTTTATGAACAAATAAATGCCTCAGTTGTCATTCCCTCTCACACATCTGGTTAGTTCCACTGCAGGGTGATTCCTCATTACCGATGGCACATAAAGGCCCCTGACCTCACCCAGTCACTCTCAGATGCCACACTGCACAAAAACCAGTGATTTGGTGACAATGAAAAGAAAAAAAAAAAAGCTGCGTTACTTAGTTTGCAGGTGATTTCTGCTCCTACAAGTAATCCTTATAGTTTTACGGCCCAGAGGAATGAGAAAATGACGCGAATCTGACATGTGATTGTCACCACTGCCTTGTGAGGCTGGCAGAGTCCTGCTCTACCTCATTGGCTGTCGCGTTTCATCCAAAGTCTGGGCCAATAAGCTAGTGTCATTCATAGCATTGCTATCTCCATTCTTTCACATAGTGACAACGCTGTAGATGAGTGAGGCTACCCTTTCCATGCATGGATCTTGACTGCGCTGCTCCCTGGGTACTCCTATAGGTTGGAGGGCGCAGCGCTCGCCCCTGTGGGCCCCCGCTGTCAATCTAGAGGACAAAAGCGTCTCTACGGAGGCTGGGGCTCATGCTACTATTCATACGTTGGCTTCGCTTCAACACTGCCAGAAATCTCGACCCATTTCCCAGGGCTCGGATGTGCCACATCATGTCAGGATGCTTGTCTGTGGTTTTCCAGTAAAAAGTCGGTTTAAGGTGCGCAGATCTCTCCCCAAGTTGTGAAATCGCTGATTTTGGAGCCTCGGGTCACTCTTATGGTGGCTTTGTCATTACTGATGGTTGGGGTTAGAGTAGCGTAACACTTTACTCCTCATCATTCACATCATGTCCACCCTAAATGCCATAATGCAATTCAAACAGCACGTTATGGAAAAGGAGGCGAAGGGTCTGTTCCTGCACCTGAGAGGCGATTGTGAAAGGAGGCCAGGTGACCGGACGCGGGCAGAGGTCCAGACGCCTCTGCAGTCCGGCCCAGCTTGCTTTCACGACCCACTGCATGGCTTCATCACCCGCTCACCCCATCTGCGCCCCGCGGGGTAGAGAATGCAATGTCCCTGCCCCCCCCCCCCAGTGGCACTGGGGCCCCTCAAATGCTTAAACGGTACAGGAACCAGGACTCTGACTGGGTGATGTCTGGTGGGAAGCAGCGAGTCCTCCTGATTTACATCAATATGTGACTTTGAATCTGGACGTGTATTTAAGTACAAAAAGATTCGAAAATGGCATCATTGGTTCAGTAAGACTCCACACATATATACATGTACATAAAATTTCAAGTCCAAAGGCTTTTTTTCCTTTGAGTCGGGAGGGTAAAGGACTGCGGTCCTGACAATCCTTTGGAAATATGAGAAAGATTTTAAAAATTATGAGATGTACAAATGAGGACCTTTATATATGATGCAAGGCAATAATTTACTGAAATGTCAAGATCTGAAGTTATGCTCTGTTATGACACTGTATACATTATAATGGCTGCATATAGATATACAATAAATACTGTATAACTAACTCACATAAATCCAGTATCCCAGTGCTTTGCATGTGGGTTATATACTGTAGCCTGTAGTTTTTAAATAATTATATCTTATTTTCGGGATTTCATTTGAACAAGTTCCACTTTCATATCAGCAGGTTGCCATAACCATGTCTTTTATACTTGATTTAATAAAAAAAATAATTCAATGAAACCTAATTAATTAACGTTAAACATATACATATTTCTTTAGAGATTTATATTGGTGTGTGAGAGAAAAATAGGACTTTCACCTCAGAATAAAATTTATTTAATTTTTACAGATGCAAGTACTTGGCTTACCCAATAACAACCCAGATCCATAAACAAGCAAAGTCCCTACTGCCGCACTTAACAATGCAACTAGAGAAAACGTCGATTAAAACACTTTACGAGTTTACAACTCACCAGCAATCCCTCCCTCAAGTTCTGAATAGCCAAAGGTCCATTAAGCCCGGCGTCAGTGCTCACCTAGTTTTACAGTCCCTGTTACTCGCGCTACCATGACGTTCGAGTTAATATTTCACAGTTGGGGACACCGATTAAAAACTGTGTGCTAGAAGTATATTTTATAAACCTGTTTATGGTTCACCATTAGATTACAATCCGGTTCTGGATAGTGGTTCTAATATAACTGAGAACAGTTTCAGATAATTCATATAACAGCCGATTTTGTCTGGAAAAGCGCGACATTTTTATTAAGCTCTTAAGTGGACTCAATCAGGTTTAATCAGGAAAAAAATCAATGCAAAAAATGTGCAATGCAGAATGCATAATTTAATCTGTAAGGCACATTAAAAAACCGATCCGCGGCGGTTTCATCTGCACCCCCCCATGTAACTGCGAAGACTTAACGGAGTTTTCAAGCAATTTCTAAAGTCACAGGTGTCCCGCCAGCTGCAGCCGAAGAGTCGGCGTGTATTGTAGGACTGATGTCTTTTCCAAGTTTACTTTCTAGGAATCAAAGAATAACTTTGACTGAAGCGCAGAAGATAAAGTAATAGGGCATAAATACCGCGACCTAATCTAGACTATTAAACGAGATGCACGGGACGGGAGGAGTTTCACAGATCCTTGCGCTCCGCGCAGAGTACAAGTACTCCTCCTATTATTCTCCATCATTATTATTTTGATAGGTTAGATATCGCCCTTTGAGAATAAAACCAACCCGGCGACCGAGCCGAAATCGAAGCGTGCTTTTGTCCCGTCTGGCCGCCGACCGCGGAGCGCCGAAGGGATGTGGTGGCTGCTGTTCCCCCGCTGGATCTGGTTCTTTGTTGGACAGAGCTTCGTGCTGCTCCTGCACGGCCGCTCGCAGGCCGTGGCTCTGCCAAAGGTCGCCTACTCGCATGCGGGCATGTGTCCCAACGAGATGAACCCCAACCTGTGGGTGGATGCAATGAGCACCTGTACGCGAGAGTGCGAGTCCGATCAGGTGAGTCCGTCTCCCATCGGTCTCTCGGCGCTCGGGGGGCGGCTAGAGGAGCGAAAATGAACAATGGCAAAAGGCATCAGTCTGCCGGACACACAAAGGGGTGCCAAAAATCAAAGTATTTGCTTACAATCCAGTTCATTTTAGGCGGGGAAGTTAAAATGATTCCCTTACTAACGGTTCGGAGGAGGCGAAGATTAAATCAAAATGACCACATTTCAACAAATCAACATAGAAAAGTTTAAACTCCAGAAATCGTGCACGAGAAAGTCTTAATTAAATTATTCATCATTATGTTAATAGATACCACCCACTCACAAAAAAGACGCTATTAATTAAACCTCGGCCTCCCTCGGTCTCCGTGTTTTCGGCTATACTTTTACACGGCACTAAATGCATACACCAGCCGAATACTTTAATATAAATGGTATTTAAGTGGGCGCTGCTGTATTAAGTGATATGAATAACATTTAATCCTTAATACATAAAGTATTACATTACCCAGTAAAACTATATTGTGTTAGACTGAGAATATTTCAAAATGAAAAATGAGTTATAATGAAAATGGAAATTTGTTTCAGAAACTTTGGCCGTTAGTGAACACGTTAGGAAATATTTCTTGCAATGTTTTAGGAAACTGTTCTTGCATATTGCTGTAGAGAGGCAAAGGAGGGAGGTGAGTTTGGTACTTTGCCCGCAGGACTGCGAGCCGTTCGAGAAGTGCTGCTCCAACGTGTGCGGCAGCCGGAGCTGCGTGGCAGCGCGTTACCTGGACGCGCAGGGCAGGAAAGGCCCCCTGGGGATGCCAGCAGGGGCAACATGCGACCGCTTCATGTGCCCCCAGCAGGGCTCGGAGTGCGACGTCTGGGACGGCCAGCTGGTGTGCAAGTGCCGCGACCGGTGCGAGCGGGAGCCGCGCTTCACCTGCGCGTCCGACGGCATGACCTACTACAACCGCTGCTACATGGACGCCGAGGCCTGCTCTCGCGGCGTCTCCCTCACCGAGGTCGCCTGCAGGTTCCACCTCGCCTGGCCGGACGCCAGCCCGCCACCAGCCGAGACCACGCCCCCGCCGCCGACCACGCCACCGCAGACCACGCCCCCAGATGCCATCCCTCCGAGCCTGACGGCCGAGCCCACCCACCAGTCGGTGCTGGAGGGCGACACGGCAAGCTTCCTGTGCGAGGTCACCGGTCGCCCTGTGCCCCAACTCACTTGGCAGAAGCAGGCAGGGGTGGGGAAGGAGAATGAGATCATGCGGCCGAACTACGTCCAGGGGAATGTGGTGGTGACCAACGTCGGCCAGCTGGTCATCTACAACGCCCAGCCGCAGGATGCCGGCATCTACACCTGCGCCGCGCACAACCCCGGGGGCTCCCTGCAGGCCCACTTCCCCTTGTCGGTGGTCAGGAGGGGGTCTGTGGAGAAGGAGGAGCTGCATACGAACAGCTCGCACTTCCCTGTCGACGAGTGCCGGAAGCCCCCCGATACGGACGACTGCGGAGGCGAGAGCCCCAGCTGGTACTACGACGCCAAGAAGGCCGACTGCTTCGCCTTCACCTATGGAGGCTGCGATGGCAACGGGAACCGCTTCGAGAGCTACGAGGCGTGCGCCCGGGCTTGTGGCTCAGACGCGGCCACGTCCTGCCACCAGCCCTGGTTCCAGGGACCCTGCAAGGCCTACGAGCCGCGGTGGGCGTACCGTGCCGAGAAGCGGCGCTGCGAGCCCTTTGTGTATGGCGGCTGTGGCGGCAACGGGAACAACTTCGCCAACAAGGAGGCCTGTGAGGCGGCGTGCCTATCCCAGAAGGCCCGGGGCTGCCGACAGTGCAAACCACGGCAAAAGATGGCCACCAGCTTCTGCAAGAGCGACTTCGTGGTCCTGGGCCGCATGGCCGAGCCGACCGCGGACCAGGATTCGGGCCATGTCTTGGTCACAGTCGAGGAGATCCTAAAAGACGAGAAGATGGGGCTGCGATTCCTGGGCCGGGAGCCGCTGGAGGTCACGCTGCTGGACGTGGACCGCGGCTGCCCGTGCCCCAGCGTGAGCGGTGCCACAGGGCAGCTGATCATCATGGGCGACGTTCACCAGGGTATGGCCGTCTTGCAGCCCCACAGCTTCGTGGGACCGTCCAATGCACGGCGCCTGAAGAAACTACGCGAGGTGATCCAGAAGAACTCCTGCGATGTTCTCAAGGAGTTCCCAGGAGCCCAGTAGCCTCTCACTACCATCTTATGAAGCTGCCAGCCAATACGCTTCCGGCATCCAGCCCACTACTTAGCAACCCTTCCTCACTATTGTCCAATGAGCAGCCGAAACAAATACCTTCTAGATGATTCTTTGGGAATCTAGCACCAAATGGACACCGTTCTACAGCCCATACTGTTGGAAGATCTGTTTCCAAAAAGCAGTTCAGTGACTCTCAAACTGGTCTGAAAACATTGATCATTCTCACCGTTCGGATTCCGGACTTTTTCAAAATAATAATATATAATTTGTTTCACTTTCTGAAAGATGAAACACGCTAGAAATTACTAACTTTATAAGTAGTCTTTTCTACTCTGAATGAGTATTTTACCCTGTTCTCACTACCTATGTTTCTTTCACACATCTCACTGGCTTATTATAATATGCAATAGGCTTTTATTTGTAGAACACTTACATTATTAATGGTCTTAATAGAGGCGAAAAATGAAATCGCACATACAAATTTTCAGAGAGCATTTTGTGGAAAGCTGAAAATCATTTGAGGCAAACCAGCTGTTCGTGAGTCGTGGTGAGAAGGTCTGAACTGCTTATTTTCATGGGGTAACATCCTGATCACATGAGAAAGTTAAATAACACGTTATTGGACAGCAAACCCGCCAAGCTACCCCAGCTGTCCTAAAACGCGGCGCTTAAAACACACTACCCCTGACGATTCTCAGTTGAAAACTTAGCTCTTATTAAGCACTTAAGCACATATGCTAAAGCATCCATTTTAGTTAAACTAAAATGATTCTTTGTATTGCTTTTACGATATTTTCTTTGTGTTGTTAAATTTATGATCTGTAGCTCGTGCCTTAAAGTCTAATATGATAGGTGATTAAAGAACATAAGTGTAGAGTCAGACAGTAAACTGCCAGCATTAATCTGCAGCCCAGTGCAGTAAAAAAAAAAAGTTGTAATATATTCCCTCAAAAGGCGATCACTTAAAATCCCAGTAATATTGACTATAGTCCCTATATTTCTGTGCCTGGCATTAATTTTGTGTTTATTTATTTTGTTGTTATCTTAATTAAGAGCAAAATAACAACCACTTCGTTTATCTTAAAGGCATCTGGAATTTTATCATTAAAAAATCTGTTGAGAGCAAATAAAAAATGTAAAAGCAGTAATTCCTCTGTCGCTCTTCTTCCATTGTCCTGAAATGTCGTTCGTGTCCTCATACATAGATAAAAGCGTTTCCCCTCCAGCTGGATTCTGAGCCATCAACGCAGATTCGTATGAAGGTCGGTAGGATATTTTACGACAATGAAACCCCCGCTGATAGGTTGCCCCCAAGGTCACATTCCTCCTCAGAAGTGGGGTGGGGGCGGGGAGGGGGGGGTTTCAGGGCCTTGCCTTGCTGGGGGTTCTGAAAAGGGCTGTGTGTGAACAGCGTCCGACCCTTAACGCTCATTTATAGTTTGTTTGGGCTGTGTTCGGACACGTGGTACTATGGTGTGGAAACACTGACACCTAGTGTCAAAGACACTAATGGCTTTAATGATTTTTTTTCTCGTTTTCCGTATACGACAGTATAGAAAATTCTGTTAAATCAGAAAATTCAGCTGCTAGTCTCAACTCTAAAAATACAAGCATCATGGATTATAGTGGTGATGGATTGAGCTCAGAACCATTAGCTTGGTCTCACTTGTCGAAGTTATACAAAGGGCCTATTTTTGTATAGCAATATTTATTGCACTCTGAATGGGCAAAAATCATTTTTGCCACTAGATGTCAGTATTTCACAACAAAAATTAGGAATATAACATAATAGATATTTCTTAAAATAATCGAGGAATCTGCAGTGGCTATTAATTTAATTTCTTACATAGCCCACAACGAATTTAGCAAGGGTAGCGGAACATCAGAACAACTGTGTTACCTATTTCTGCAATTTGTATTTATGGATTTTTATGATGCACTACTGACATACATTCAAAAGTAATTATCCATCCATATTCCAACCAGTTTTCCATATATGTATATACTCTAAAAGCTTATATCCAACTTGAAACACTTCCTAATCACTGTTTTACTGGCTACATTCTGATGAGCGCATCATAAATTCTGCATTCTAGATACGCGACTAACATAGGCTACTTGCGGCAGTGGTAACTTATCTTCAAGTACTAGAGTTAGCCCAGGGGCAGTCGGGTACCTGAATCCGTTCAGAACCCCAGCGCCTGAGAGTAAAGCCGGAATACAGCACTCTCCATTCTGCATGTATATGTGCAAGACCTGTCATCTTGAAGGACATCTTGCCAGTCTCTATATCCCCAGATTACCGCAGCCGATCCCCAGGGTCAAGACTTACACTGTGAAATACACACGCATGCAGAGGCTAATGCAATTAGTTGACAGATTTACACAAGGGGGTAGTATCTGAATTTGCTTACGGCAAGCTGTCATTTTAACCCAAACAAGCAACATGGATTATCAAAATACAGGATGTTAGATATGTATGCAATACAGGTAGCATAGCGTAGAATTCAGTAAGGAAAAGAAAACTGGAAGGAACCTAAAACTTGTGAAACGGTCGTTAAATGAAGGGCTCCGATCGCACGAGAACATGAGTTTTTTCTAAGCAAATCTTGCGGATTCCCATCTGTACACAAAACCTCCAGCATTATGTGCACAGTTTGAAGGATATTCTGTGCTGCTCTCAGCAGCCAGCAACTATTTCATGATTTGGCCTTCAAATTTCCTGAAATTATGCGCGGCTATATAAAAAACAGGGTTGGTACTGTCCTTATTAATTACTTTGAGAAATGATTATTTATTTATTTATTTTGGGGGGATGGGCTGTTAATCTATTAATCTCCTAAACACGAAAGCCTTAATCACTATACGGAGCTGCATCTGCCTTGCGGGACGTTATTGGTTTGGCCCCCACGGCAGGTCGCCCGTAGCAGGCTACTCTTGGCGCACGGTTGCGTTGGGTTTGTATGTACATCAGTACTTCCGTTAGGCAAAGACACGTAAGAAAAACATGATTAATTAAGGGTTATTGTTATTATTTATAATCATCACCAATTACCCCTTTACTTACACAATTTCTTATCCAAGGTGAACACATTTTAGATTTTTTTTGAAAATTCACTATATCACTACAATACACTACATTAATAGGTAATATTTGATTGCAAATAGCCCTGCTGATCAACAATGTTAACTATTTTACATAAACATTATTAGCAAGCTTGCTAGCGGCGGTATACGAGTTCTCCGTGTCAGCCAAAGAGCCCGTTAACAGATTACCTGTGGCGCGCTAAATCCGACTGTTAGATAGTGCGCTCATGCTGTACATCAGCCCCCGTGTGCTACGCCTATATCCATTAGCACCCGATTTAACCAGAGTGCGCTGTTTTTGCCTTAGCCGTGGCATGCTAGCTCTCAGCAGCCGTCCCCTCCAGCCAGACTGCCAAAAAGCACTCATATTTATTGCTGATTAATTCTGCCAGAAGCAAGGCTGGTTATTTATAGCCGGTTTTGCATTTAGATTGAATTCCAGAGGAACCCACGCTGAAGGGACTCTTCATGTCAAAATGGGCCTTTACTGCCAGCCTTCCAGGACTTTATCTTACGGCACACATATATTACATAAGGCAATCCCAGTAATGTATCCTGGGTCAGGGATTAAAGAGCCGGGATGGGTGAGAGAGGATAAGATAGGAGAAGTAGAAGAAATGATCTGGTTGACTCCGCATGGCAGGATTTAAAAATCCAAGCACAAGTGCACACACATTGACGCAAGTTAATACTATTATTTATTATTAATTTTTCATTTTATTATTTTGATGTTTTGGCAGTTTCTACCTACCAATGTCAACGAGCGCGGGAAAGTGACTCACAGAAGCTAATATACGTTATATTTTATTATTACCAGCGAAATCATAATTATCTAAGACGCCAGACCGTAATCTGCGTCATGACAAAGATGAATTAGCGTACCTCGGTTTTTGTGGATGCTGGCGTGATCTGCGAACATTAGATCGGTATGAATTTATCAGTACAGCTTGGCAGCCTTCCACAGAATCATGGTCACCTAATGTTTTGTATCGCTAAAACCGTTTAATTCACATTTTGTTTGTGTGCTTGCTTGCTTTCTTGCTTGTTTGTTTAAATGTTCAAAATAACAATGTAACCATTCAAACACATTTACTCTTTACAGCGGTAGTACATTTCCTTATAGAGTGGGATGGTTCTTATGACTTATTACCATATAAACATTTATTTTACGCTGGCAGCTAAGCATACCCCTCACCATCCGAAAGATTCAACCATAAATACTAATATGAAGGATTCTTAAAACACATATAGTATAGATTTCACAAACGTCTCTGCAATGCACTAGTGTGTAAGGTGAGTATGAATTGTGTAACATTCTTGACACGGCAGTCAATGCTAGGAACATCCCAGGATATCAGAGCCCCCCCGCCCCCAAATAATAAATGTCATAAGGTATCTGTAAGAACACCTTCTACAACAATCAATATTACACTATAAAAGAAGTCCGCCCAGTTATTTCTGTATGTATAGCAGTCCAGTCACACAGTAATTCCACTGCAAATCAGCAGGTCCCACATCATTAACAGAGATCTTTCCACAGAAATATTTCTTTTCAGAAAGTCATTTAGATATTTCTTATACACCCTGCTGCTTTTCGCCATGAGAAATTTCTCACACAAGAAAAAAAGTTTAAGCAATTCTATTTCAGACACCCTTATGCCATATACTGCATGATATTGCATTTGTGTGTTTGACCAGGAACCCGGTATTAGTTTTCACCAAGGTTATTTTTCTCGGGACACGATATTTATTAAACTGTGGTCCTGAATAACCGTGCGGAAGGCACGAAAGGCCCTCCGACTGTCAGCGATTCCCTCTTCTGGGCCGAGGCGTCACACCGCCATGTGGGTGCATTACATGTGGGAGAGACCTCAAAAACACAATCACAGTGGCAGGATTTGTATGAACCAAATGGGGGGGGGGGGGGGGAACAGAGCAAGAAATGAGTCCAATTCCTATGAATGAGAAGGGAAATGCAACCTCTCTCAAACATGCACATTTCCTTGCTTCTTGGCTTGGTGTACACAGTACTTGCTCTTGGTAAATAAAGCAATTTTCCACTCAGTGCACACTTTCCACAGGTAATTCCCAGCTCAATTTGCGCCTGCGTACCACACACATATTATATCAGCTGATAACATCCGGAGAAATGAGGCTATTGGCTTCTTTCCAGAGCACAATTCTAGGTGTCCTTGAACTGAACATCAACGAGAAGCATGCTAGTCATCGGACCTTTTATTATTGGCCCACCGCTGCTCGGTTACGCCTGGAATGATTAACAGTCTTGGAACATACCATCTAGAGATGAGGGGAGTGAGTATTGACTCCAAGCCTGCTCCTCTGTGGTGTTTTGGTACGTGCCTGTGAGGTTCTAAATTTCTGGCCATGAAAAATACTGAAATAGGACTTCATGGTATTACTGGGAATGTAAAGGATCAAGCTTCATACAGTCTTTAATTTAAATAATTTACTTTTCTTTCCTGAGTTTGGCTTCAGGGTTACTACGACCCTGTGCTGGAAATGCAGTTGTGGAAGATCGGTGGATATAATCAAGAGTATTAAAAAAGGTTTTTCTAGAAACGTAAGTTAACATGCATATAAAAGTAAATCAACAGGTTTTATTGAGCTTCTTTGAAATACGCATCCATTTACAAACGTAAAACTTTTTAGCTTATGACCCTTAAGTTTAAAATTTGCTCGAATTAGCTTATTTCATTTTCCCCGATAAATAAATTGGCTTTCCCCTGATAAACTATTACTTCCCTTTCCCGTAGAAACACCTCTCTCGTGAAACTGCAAATGCCAAAAGGCAATAAAAAATAATAGCAAAACCACATTTTATATCTCCCGTTCAGGAACGAATAGTTCATTATTGAAATCTTGGTTAATATAATGCATATCTTACTCCTCTCATATTATAAATGGTGGAAAATTGATAGATTTACTGTAAGACGCTATATATTTTTTGGCCGGAGTAAATTATACGAATAACAACAAGCCGTTGGCCCTCCAGCCTTCAATCAACTTGTCAGCATTTTTGCAAAACGTGGGAAACGAAATGTTCTTCTCTCCTAGCATCAGTCCTTTTGACATCAGTCACCCGAGAAACGCTCTTCCGGCTGTTTCCGCCAGTGTCCGTTGGCGAGCGTGACGTAGGCCCTACCGTCACGACGTGTGGTTTATTTACATTACTACAGACTTTTCACTTTGAGAAATAATATGCAGGGCATCTGACTTGAGGACACATCATTTGCATTTATGCTGAAAATCAACTGTAAGGCTTGATTTTGTAGCTGAGGGGGCTCATTGTACTAGTACACTCTTACGTAATGTATAATTAACCAGAAACTAAGTGTTAGTTACGTACCAATCCCGTGTTTGATCATCATTAAACAATCTTAACGTGTATTTAACGCATTTACTATATATGCTAATGATTTGCACTTTAGTTACTGACTTACTTGTGCCCCCTCAGATGAAGTGTAATTACCACTCCTACGATCCAGGATCCAGTTCAGTTAGACCAGTGCCACTGGACAGCCACTCCTGCGGAGTTGTGCATGAATGGCCTATGGTTGGTGCCAGAGCCAGGATTTTTAAAATACCGAGGTCAAAAGTGTTAGCCCTTCCTAGGTGTGCCCAGTAATGGATTATAGCTACTGGAGCTGCACAAAAAAATGGTATTCTCAATGGTAGGTACTGGCATGCCTATGGTATACTGGAAATCATGTGTAACTGGTACATTGTCTTACAATAAGAAGAATATTATTATTATTAATAATAATGTTTTATTTATATAGCATCTTTTTCACACTCACGGGTGCCTTGTTCTGTGTTGTCCCAGAGTGATGTCATAGATAACCAGGAACATATTTTGATAGGAGGTTATTGAAAATGGATGGATAGATGAAAAACAAACAGGAACAAACCTCCCGTACATCAGATGTTCACTGTAGTTTGTTGCCAAGGAAGAAGCCTTGCACCAGGGTTTCATTATTCTGCTCTGTGTGTCAGTGTATGTGCACTGGAAGGCACTTCTCCATAAAGGAGTTATGAGGAGTTATGGGGAGTTATGGGGAGTTACGCCTCTGAGAATAGTCATGTGTGCTGGATATAAATGAATTTTATTCCTTTGGAGAAATTCTCCGAAGTTTTATCAGCGAAGGCCTTAAGGATGGAGAAGGCTTGCAAATATTTTTTCTTCTTCTTTATAGGGTACAATGAAATGTATTTTGCTTCACATTTAGGCTTTGTTATTCCAGACCAATAACAATGTAATTAAAACCGCACTCAGATACTAAACAGGAGCAACATTCTCAAGGTGCACAGGAAAAAAGCTGCACTGGCCTGACTGTAAATATAAATAAACCAAATTAAAAGACCATTTTGAAGTGAAACATTATGGACAAAATGTGTACAAAGACTGTACATTACAGGAGGACAATGGTAAAACTAATATTGCAGTTGCTTCTTGATTTTTTCCATGTAATATATGTAGGCTAATTTACCAGCCAAATCACTTATACAAACATGTCACTTTGTTTAAGGTGAGTCCCGCATTGTCTCTTGTTCCCAGGTGTTTTCCTCTATTATGAGGAAGAGCTTCTTTGTTGTTTTGTTGGATTAATGAAGGACTAACCTCTATTGTCATATTTGGATGTCTACACTGGATAGTGTTGCAGCCCTAATTCTTTAATCTGGACCAAAAAATGGGTGGCGGTGTCGAATGGGTGTTTTAAATTGCAGCCGCACCCCCTTAGAATAATCCGACACATTGTTCGAAGGGTTTTTTTTTCACAAGGCCCTCCACGTTAAGCCAAGCGTGAGTCACACTTGCAATAACAAATAGAAAAATAATGGCATTTAGGAGGAAAACTCGCTGCCACGCTGCAGATATTAAGGCTCTGGTTAGAATTTTGCCTCTTAGTCGACTTGGTTTAGCTGTTTGGTGAACAACTAGTGGTAGGTGAAGACAGTGAAACAGCAGTAATATGACTGACAATGTAATGTTTTATTGTGCCTCTATGTATCCCAAGGACAATTGATTTGCTGTATAATTTCATATTTAGTTTAATTGGCCACTGATTAGTTCGTCCTTCTGTGCCTGCTGGTCTCGTGATGTTTTCATAATCATTTACCCGCTTCGGTTTATGCTAATTACATAGAAAATTGCCTAATTCCAGAGACACATTAGGCATAAATTTATATTTTGGAATAAAAGAAAAAAAAAATTGTGACTTTGAAATGCTTGAAAAAAAAGAGAACACTCATTAGGTAGCGATTTGCACGGTGCGTCTAAGTGCTGGTCTCTTGGCCTCAGCGAGGACGACCGGATCCTCAAAGCTGACATCACACACTCGGCATACATTTATGCTAAATTACTGTGCTGCCACGTGTGTGCCAGTCCTCCCACCTCCTTGCTGCATAACGCCGTTTCTATCTCGCAGACTCATGCATCTTTCCTCACCCTGATTGTTTTCCTCGTGAATGTCAGGTGCCAGGTTTACATGTTCACGGAAGGACCGGGATCGCTATGGAAAAATACACCTGGAACTCTGGGTTACACGTGATTGGCAGCCGTTACACACGGCTGGTCATGTGTCAGCCACCCCCCCCCCCCCCCCCCCACACACACACACACACACACACACACACAGGGGGGGGGGGGGATGGGGGTGCACTCTTAGCCTGCTCACACCCACAGCCATGAGTCAGAGCCAGGCTGCATTCAGCTGCCTTTCTGTACTTTCTCTGGAAGGATTAGGGACAGAATGCTTAGTTATAAAGGAATAAAATTTATTAAGATGCAGATATACGATTGAGATACACAGCTCCACCATTCAAACACTGCAGAATGTGCAAAATGAAGATGGCGATGTCTGACCAAGCAAGCAAATTCATTCTTGTGCACCTGTCCAGAATGTATATACTTATAATCTATGCCTCCATTCATATGCCATGAGTGTTTACTTGGTGCAAGGGTGAAATTAACCTGGTGGCTATTTGAGGAAGCAGAGGCTATAACAGCGGGGACAACCTGCATGGGGAGTCCTAACTACATGAAGAAAATCTCGAAATTCTATCTACAGCGCAAGAAAAAAATAACAGTTGTAAAGTATCTAATATTTGCCCAGCAAATGTTGTATAAGGTCTGTGGTATCAATCTGCCAGGAAGAGGAGAATTACGGCGGCCCCTTGGCAGACAAGCCAGCCGATGGACCGTGGAGCACGGAAACGTGGTCCTTGGTTTGTGTCGAAGCGGCTTGTTTTTTTCTGCCTTTCAGATGAAGAAACCTCAGCATCACTCAAGAAGAACATCCTGCGTCAGCGTGAAAGGGCGCCTAACGGGATTGACGGGGGAAGCTTACGTAAAATGTTAATGTTCAGCCAGTACTGATAACGGCGGTAGCACTGTGCCACCAAAAAACATGCTTAGAATACTCACATTAGCCTACAATTGGGCAAAATCATTAACACAAAGCCTACTTGATAATAAAGTGATTAATATCTCATTTTAATCATCAAATAATGTACCAAACGTGAAAAACATTTCCCCGTCGTAAAGTATTGTAAAAATATCGTAAAAAGGACCACCGTAACCCAGGGATTGTTGTACCACAGCACAAAACTTCATATCATTTTACATCAAATATGTTATCTGTGTTTACAGATAAGTGAGAAAAGCTTAGGGTAACACAGCAGGGGCAGCCGGCACTGGGGGCAGCTGTGGGTAAGGGCGTTGCTCAAGGGCCTAAAAGCAAAATAAGGACTCGACCAGTCATGGGATTCAAACCCACAACTTTCTAGACCAATGCATACAGCCCGAACCTGCTGAGCTACATACCACCCTCACTTATAAGCAACAAAATACATTTGATAAAGCACCAAAGATACTGTTGTGTACGGTACACGTTAGACAAAGCTGTGTGTCCTTAGGTATTAACCATTTTATGTTAGCTAAGTAAGTCGTGCTGGCAGGTGAATTGGAAGCTAAACAGAACGTTATGCAACAAGAAATCACTGAAGGGCTGTGTCCGCCGCTAATGCATCTTGTGATGTTGACTCTGCAGCCAGCTCTCCTTAGGTGTGTCGGCATAATTAATACTTCTAATAGTTGCTGGGGAGAAGCTTTCCTACGACAGGAGCAGCTGTGGGCATCGTCCCTCTTTCGAAATATATGCTAAAATCGGAACGATCTCGGGAATGTTTGCTGCTGATGCAGAGACTTTGTTTCGTCACCGTGGTAAATTACCCTCCTCTGAGCCTCACTCTGCAGATCCTGAGCCTTTATCCATCCAGTGCTGAGGCCACTCATTAAAGCTAATGTATTTTTTAATGTGTTCTCAGTCTTTTTCCTTTTTTCATCGTTTCAGACAAAGAAGTTAACAAAGATTTTATTAAACAGTCATATTTAGGACTGAGGCACTTTCAGCAGTACGACGACAGGATTCCGAATACAGGGACAGACACCCTGAAATGCTTTTGCATGCATCTGACTGTATGTCTAGTACCTTGGTTTGGGGCAATGAAGAGAGGTACTATTCCATTTATGTGGGTCTTCTAGTCATGTTGTATTCAAAAAGTTTTAAGCTGTGGCATATCTGGGGCTCAAAAGGTGACACTGATGCTTCACACCTCCAGGGTTGCTTTCGGGTTATGCCCATAGAAATGAATGGAGAGTCCCCACAAAGACAGAGATTCCTAATCTCTCTCTCTTTCTTTGTGTGTGATGCGATGGACTCATGCACACCATGACAATAATGTTGACTTCTACTGGCAATCTCCTGCAGGATGTACTTTAGCCTTATGCCCTATGCTGCGTGAAACAGGTTCTAGACCCTTTTGCAACCCTGACCAGGTCAAGCAGCAAGAAGATGAATGGATATATCAAGTTTATTATGTCATGCGTTCAAATTCATGCAACCTTCCAACAAGTCTAATGAAAATCAATATACCCGAGACAGCTAATGGCCACACATAAAGCAGAATTTCTACTATCCTTGATAGGACATCTTTGATATGAAATACAGTATTTAGGAAAGCAAACACTTCTGTCATAGCCGGTCAGGGGATACGGCCGCACTGTATCAGTGCCCTTCATCACGGCCTGAGAGCCGAAAGCCGACTCTTCCGCGGACAAAGCCGAAAAAGCGCCGCCTCGTCAGTTTCCATGTGGCGCTCACGCAGCTCCTGTAACCATGACTCGGCAAAATGAGAAGCAGGCCAGACTTCTTCCCTTCCTTCCGCCAGTGTGGACACATTTGTTTTTCTCCATCGGCTTAACAGAGTGGATCTCGGTAAGTCCTCACCGAATAAACAACATTAATATCGCAGGCAGCAAGGTGAGGATTTAAAAGCCAAAAACACAGATCAATGTGGAAATGAATAAAATACATTTCTACCCCCGACGCCTGTAGTACAACATTTGGCAGTATTTAGTTTGAGTATTAGTTTAGTATGATATATTCTAAGGAGGTGCTGTTATGCAGCAGAGGTTAAATATTAATTTGGAGTATTGTATTTAATGTTATAAAATATACGATAATTAAATGTATTTATTAAACAATAAATATACTAATACTAATTAACCTAGTAAGTGCTGTTTGTTATGATGCGTAACATTTCTAGAAGGGTAATTTCTAGAAAAACGGTGATGTTTTTTTTCTAAAGGAGTGTGTTGTTAGCAGGTCAGGTGAACTAATGGAAAATCCTGTAAGTAACTCAGATTAAACATGCTGCCCAAGGATACATCAGCAGGGTCTCTTGGACTCAAATCGGCAACCTTTTAACCCCAGTCAGCTGTTCTTGTTTGTTGGCTCTGTATCAGCAGCCTCTCTGCTGCGCAGTGCTGGCGGCCTCCGACCAAACCAGGACGGGAGACAGGAGGAGCGAATTGCTTGCTCATCCCAAAATCCAGGCCAAATGAGGACAGGCAAAAGGAAAATAAATTGTTCACACGCCCAGCAGCTGCAGTCAGCACTGTCACCGATCTCCCATAGGTAACGATTCGTCGAGTGCAACTTAATGGCCGGTACTAGGAACCAAAAAATGTGGATCGTATCTGTGCAGATTGTCTGACTGTCATCACCACCTGGAATCGTGTCTTTGCACATGTATACAAAAAGTCATGTGTGTCTTCATATGATTTATGTGTGGGTAAGGGCATTTATGTGTGGGTAAGGGCATTTATGTGTGGGTAAGGGCATTTATGTGTGGGTTAGGGCATTTATGTGTGAAGCCATACAGGTTTGCTTTAACCTGTGACCTGCTCTCACGTGTCCTCTGCCATTTTGAGTTAACGCCCATGTGTGTTACTGTCCAGTTCTACTCAATTCAGGTAAAATATACCGAAATGTGCGGCTGAACATATCATAAAGGTGGCATTCTTTCAGCTCCTTACCTAGTTTGAATTTCTGTAAATGTTCCACCTATTTGACAAGCTTATACATTTTGATTAAAAATGTGTATTATGAAATTTTTCATAGTAAATGGAGCTTAAAGAATACCCTGTTTTTGTTTTGGGTAACAGTTCAATTTTCATTTGTCAGTCTTATGCGATTATTTGTTTATCGAAAAATTGTGTAGGTGAGAAATGACATTTTGTGTCGTGCACATAGCTGACTGGGACATGGTTATGGAGAATTAGTGACACCCCTGTTTTCAGTACGTTTCTCACTTTGCTTCATCGAAGTATGTGAATGTCTGTGGTGCTGGAGATCCGGATGTCATGGAATGGGTGTGCAGGCGGAGATAAATTTGGGGGCCCCCGGAGATCCCTGTGGGCCTCAAGAGCAAACTATGCAAACAAATTCACGGGATGGTGCTAGAAAGTCCCACAGTGCATCTGCAGTCAGATCAAGAGCAGCCCAACCTACCAGCACCAGTGTCAGTAGCCTCGTTTTCCACCAAAGCGGTGCCGGTGCCGGACTTGTTCCCAATCCAGCACTGGTTCCATTCGTTTCCATCGTGAAAAAATGGCTGTGCGTCAGAAAAAAACGGCTCCAGCACGGCACCACAGAAAAGCTAAGCTCAGAATGTGGCACCAGAAAATGATCAAATTATCTGCAAGCAGGACGGTCAGACCTGACTGGGGAAGAGCACATGCCCAGTAAGTGGCAGGACTCCTTCAGCACAAAAGATCACATGACCTGCACTCAGCCATCTCAGTCACTTCTATTATTCTTGGTTGAGCATCAAAGAAAATGACTAAAGAGACAGAGAAAACACAAAAGTGTTTGTTTTTATGCCAGAACTGAATGTATGGAATGGAAACTCATTATGTGCTATTAAAAACACGAACAATAGCTATGCAAAAATCTAAGGTACCGGTCCTCATTCTCAGTCGATGCTGTGATGGGGAAAGACTGTCTGCTTATTGTGGCACAAGGAGCACACAAACTGCATAAAGGGCTGAGCGGCTGGCGGAGATTTACCAGCGGCTGGCGGAACACCCCCAAGGCAAACACAGCGCAGGCTCTGTGAGCCGGGAACCTGAGGACCTGCATTTTTTGCATATCTCACCCGGTTGCCTCACAACGAGGGAGGAGTGGGCTGAGTTTGGGCCCTTCTGTGACCTACTGCTGAAATGGGGGGGGGGGGGTATAGTACCAGTAAGGACCAGTCAAGACCAGAACTGGCCTGGTCCAGACCCCCATCTCCCGATTTTCAACTCGCTCATATGTCTATATACACACACATCACGTTTTTCAGCCTTGCACTGCAAACCAGGATATACATAATGAAGACCCCTTATGCCAGCGGACAGTCTACCTTTCATAGAAAACCCCCCACTTTCGAAAAGCATTTGAATATTCATCAACTCGGTTCTGACCGCTAGATAATCACAGAATAGATGGAGCAATCAAACACTTACAGTCAATAACCCCCCCCCCCCGCCAACGACCCAATTCCTCATGAATATTCATGAGCACAGACAGAACTGGGAGGTCCTGAGCTTGCGGATCCACTCTGGTGGAATGGTTGTATAATCTCCAGAATCACAATAATATTGAACCTCAGATATTTTCAGGAGTCATATGTTACTCTCATATCTTCTTTAACACTAAGACCAGCTTTCTCTAAGCAAAAGACACACACAGTCTGGGACCCTTAGACATAATATATTAGTTTTTATTAAAAGGGGCATCCAGACATCCTAGAATACCAGAAGCCCAAGGACCTGTCCTGCTTTAAACATTAGAATAATCAGGGCTACATTATAAACAGCTGCATAATAACGGGCTTCACAGGGATTTACTACAAATTGGCAGGGTTACCATAACTACCCTTCTGCCACGCAGAGATATCTGTGTTACACCAGAGCTTAGTGCAACGAAGAATGAAAGATGGCTGGATGATGCAACAGGAATGAAAAGTGTTCCCTCCGAAAAGCTTCCTTAAGCCATGGGCATGGTGATAATTCATTAACATGTCAGAATCATACCTGTCTTCCAAAACGTATGTGCTCACGCAGCCCAGTTCAAGGCTAATGCAACATGCAAACATGTCAGCGAGGAAGCTTGGAGCGATCGATGCCAAGCTGCACTCAGAATGCTGAGCAACATGCTTTTATCGGATAGAGGAAGTCTCCCCCGCTTTAACTTTGCAACAACTTTTAAGTGAGAAATGCCATTTTGTAATCTTTATCACACCATCCGTCAGCCTACTAATCAAGTGGATTTGCATTTCATCCCTATCAACCTCTCTACGCGCCACATCCTCAAGAAGAAAATGAAAAGATTTCGTCGTAGATAGTTTTATTAGAAATGACAAAATGCAGATATGAAATTTAAAAAAAATAGACAAGCATATTTAAGCATTTTAATACAAACTTAATAAACTATCAGTCCCTCTTAACATGTAAGACACTCAAAATACTTTGTTATACTGTTTTATCAAGTATTGCACAATGTAGTACAAAATTTTATACACAATTTGATTTTTTTTTATATATATATCTGTGAGATAGCAAAATTGGGAAAAAAAAAAACATTTAAAAAAAAAAAAAAAAAAAGCAGATTCAAATCCCACCACTAGGGATGACTGGTACATAGTCTTTATAACAGCTGATTCCCAAGATGGACTTTAACACAACTTCTGAAAGAAGAAAACAACAATAAAATATGCCAGAGCCGTCACATCACTGAAGTTGTAAAAAGATAGAAATGCGATACAGTGTCGTAGAAACAATATACTCTGATATTTTACAAACTCCGTACTAAATTAAATTATCATTAGAAAAAGAAGAGCAGAAACACGACTTAATAGTGCCAATTTCAAAACCTGGAGATTTGGTTTTTTTTTTTGTTTTTTGTTTTTTTTTAAAGCAGTCAGTACAAAAAAAAAAAAAAAAAAAATTAAATGTTGTGCTTGGCTGGCAAAAAACAATACACATTAGATTTAAGTAACCAAGCTTGAACATTTTGTACTACAAGCTTATAAAAAAAAGAAAAAAAAGGCAAGGGGGTACAACCCTCCTCTCGGCTCATGCGCATTAATCGTACAACTTTTTTTTTTTTTGTTTGTTTGTTTGTTTCTTTTTATTGAATATTTCACTTGCAGGTTTGTCACTAATTCGCCATGACTGGTTGGAATTGCTGGTTGGAATACTGCATGTTGTTCAGGCTGAAGTTCAGCCCGTCCACCAGGGACTTGTCGTTGAGGCTCCCGTATGTCGTAAACACGTCAAAGGCGCCGCCGTAGGGCAAGGACCCAAGGCCCAGCGCACCGTCGGAGGGAAAGGCAGCCCTGGGGCTCACCTGCCCCAGGGCGCTGGGCAGCACAAACTCCTTAGCGTTGGGGGACAGGGCGGAGGGCTTGCTGAGGCCCAGGCCATAGAGCTGGGGCCCAGTCGACGGGGGGGGCTTCTGCTTCAAGCCCACGTTGGTAGGCGAGGCGCGGGAAGCTTTTCCACCGCGGCCGCTGCTCTTCATTTTAGTCGAGCCAAACTTGGTGGCCGCGAACGCAGCAGTGGTGAAGGTTAGGGGCTGGGAGGGTCGTGACACGAAGGAGGGGCTAACGGCAGCAGAGTGGCCAATAGGCGGTGACGGAGAGCTGGAAGGCGGGGAGAGGCCCGCAGGTTCACTGATGGGCATGAATACCTGGGCATCTGGGTTGAAGCTACTCTTGATCTCTCTGTCCAGCTCAGTGCCATTCTCGCTGCAGTCGTCTATGAAGAGCACCTTGATCGGACCCCTCTCCCCAATCTGGTACGATACCTCGAACGGATCGATCCACACGCTCAGGTCCTGAGGCAGGTTGTTGCGAACGTCGTGGATGTCGAGGCCACTCTCCATGGCCGCCAGCTCTACGACTGGGTCTACCTTCTCCCCTACATGAATGCATCGGAAGCCAGAGCCCTTGTAGGGCTTGTCCGGATACCAGTGGCCGCAGTACTTCTGCTTCAGCTGCCTTTCGAGCTCTTCGCCAAACACATTCACTCGCCTCCGAGGGAGCTTGTTGTACAAATATGAAATTATAAAATTGAGAGCCACTTGGATTTCAAGCTGCATAGCTACAGACCTGCCAGAGCACAGGAGTGAGGTTTTCCTTCTGCTGGTTTCCCAAAATTTTGAAAAAAAACACCCCCCCTCCCAAAAAAAAAGTATCTTCAGTTGGCACCAAGCAAGAAATTACAATCCTAGCCGCAAATAAGTGCCTTTCCACAGGTAAATGCTTCAGTTCCTTGAAAAGGGTGAGAAAAAACAGACACAGACCTTTAGATTTAAAGAAAGCTGTTGCATAAAAATATTGAAATGCAGCAAAATGATATGCAATTTATATATGCATTACATATTCCTACATCACGGCATCATCACCTTTCAGTGCTAGTTTAATTTGAAAATAGGATGTGAATAAACTGCCGTGCATCTGTATCGTGCTCCCGAGAAGCTCCAGAAATTTCTGAATCCAAAATTCCTTTAAATACCTATAAACGCCCACCGATACCACTAGACTGCGTGCATGCGCACACAAACACACACTTAAGCACAGAGGACATGGACATGCATATACACACAGGGCTGAGCATGTTACGTAACACTATCCTCATTAAAAGCTCAGCGAACTGTCCAGTCTTGCTCCAAACCAGTAATCAGCTACCGAATCAGAAACGGTCTATGTAATAATTAACCGAGAGGTACAGAAACGACAAAACATCAGCAACACACAATTAACACGCTACACACTTTAACGATTTAGCCTGCCGACACCCACCGCATATTGCAGTACTGGGTTTTATCATAGAAGGACACACCTAAATGGTTCAGTAGCTCACGCGCACAGGGATCCAATTAACTGACCGGAGAGCCAACAACGAGGCAATCAATAAATTGCCATAAACGACATACGACAAAATGAAACAACCTAAGCAAACTAAATCTGAACGTTTTTAGCAACAGAACGTCACAAAGCCATTCATACGTCATAAACGTAGTTAAAGCCACATTATTACGCCTGAATGTGACATTAAGCAGAAACGGCTGACAGCTGCCCGTTATGCTTCCTGTCGGACCAACTGCAACTCCTGTGCAATATTATAATAAACGTAATATAAATGTTAAACTCGTATCAACTGAACCGATTTTCACACCGTGGTGCGGGCTAATTAGCAAGTTGCTACTAAAATCAGATTGCCACGTATTAACAGCTTCCAGTTTAAACTGTCGCCACAGCCTCAAACTCAGGCAAAAAAACAAACGATACTTACATTAGGGTAATAAAAATATTCTCATCAGTTATGAAGTAGCTTACCGGCAAGCTATCTAGGCTTAGTGCAAACAGAAAATAAAGACTGTCTTCAAATAAGATGTATTAATATATTAATATGAGTAGGTATTCCAGTCCGTGTGAACTTCTGCAATTTTTTGCGACTGACTTATAGATATACAAAGATTTTTTTCGGGGGGGGGGGGGTATCCCCTCCCAATACTAGCTTAGCAATACTGAATACCTACCACTAAATTTTACTACTGAGTATCGCAGAGATGCAGCTGCTCCCGTCTTTATAGCGTCCCTCCGCCACGGCCAAGGGGTGGGCGGTAATGCGGTTCGCCAACGTCACGGCGACGACTAAACCACAAAGACGCCTCCCATTGGCCATTGCCGAAGAGACGCCGGTGAATAAAGGTACACGATACAGTGCTTATTGGACGGATTGCCCTGTCAATCAGGAACACTGGCTCTCGCCAAACAAAACTCCGACGACAGCTAGTTCCAAACAAAATTATTGCAATGCCGAAAATTATTAGTTATACTTAACAGTATTCTCCGTGAAATAATATTTAGTTTTTATTGTACTTTTTCACTAATATTTAAGTATTTTATGTTTGCCGGGCCACATTAGTAACATTTACATTTAATGCACCTGTATATGTAGTTACCCAGCGTTTTGTTCCCCGTAGATTTTTCTTTTTGCAGCAGTATATGAAAATTAATGGAACTCGAGATTTTAAAATGTGTTTGCAGAATTTCACATTTCTTATGCAGTTCTTTAATTAAATTTTACCTTTCCAAAACTTTCTGACAACAAAATTTTCTTATGTCATAAAACAGACAAAACCTCTATTGGACAATGCGCTGCAACGATATATTTGTCAAAAGCGCTGTAAAAAACGAGCGACACAAAAAAGGTCTCTCGGAGCCCATGACTATGCCTTTTAACCTACCTTAGCGGACCGCGGAGAGATACAAGCAGCTAGTACCTGTGGCAAAGTTGCGCTTAGTCACTGTGTGTGTATGGGGGAAAGCCCAATCCTGATTGGCTGAAAATAAGGTAAAAGCCACTGGTGAATGGTTTTCGCGTAACTAAGGTGGTGATGCCGTCCCAGACGTCATAAGGATATTGAATGGGGGACGAGGGCACACGCCTCTCTCTGAATTTAAAGGGACTGCTTGTCCTTTATGAGGCTGGGGGAAGGGGAACGGGTCACAAATGCGCCGCGTAGCTCTCTGACGTCTGAATGGCAGGGTCTTAAAAATTACTACTGAACAAGGATAAAGTAAATCCAATACAGTGCACCTAAGTTATTGCAACACACCATTTGGGGTATGAACAGTTCTTTATGTATCAGTAATTGCTAACGTTTTATTAAATTAGCTGGTGATTAAAAATGCAGCATAGAATTGTGTTTCTCCTACATGCAATTATATAAAAGCAATTTCACAGATCCACGCATTTTCCTGTTTTATCTTACTTTTTAAAAGCTGCCAAGTGCTTAAATGCTTAAGGATCAAGGTAGTAACTACAGTGAGATCACTGACTGCATGGATTGTGACTGTTTACTGCTACGACTGCTCATTGAAATTTAGGGTCATATTTCCACCGTGAATGAGAACTTCTTGGAAAGAGAATGCAAAACATTAATGGAAGGACTCAGCCAGATACGTATGATGCACATCTGCATGAAATTCGAACGTTGCCTGAACACATTTGCAGTCAACGGCACAGATACCACGCCAAGGATGCTATATATATATACACATATATATATATATATTTATTTTTTTCATTCTACCGAATTGTCACTAGCTTTCGCCGCTGGTGTTTTGCCATTTGTGGATCAGCTGAATGTGATCCGCGAATGGCAAAGTGGTCTGCCAGCTAAGGGCATGGATGGGATTGTCTGATTCACAGCACTGCAAATCACGGGCTAAATATATACATTAATGTAATAGTAAGGTAAAAAGTATGTAACCCGCTAGAGAGCCTTTCCTCGCGCTTGACAGATACAAAGCAAACTAATCCAAAGGACACTTAAGAAATCCCTCATTTTAACTTATATATTCACTAACTCGATAGTTTAGGCATATTCTTATTGTAGCTACCTTGCTAGGCAGAAAATGGAAATCTATTCCAGTGTATTCACGTTAAACATTTACAGACTAAATGTATCCGTAGTAATGATTGTTGTCCTATATTAGTTTGATCACCTTCAAAAGAAAACAACTGATTTTTTTTGGTTGAAAGCCCCACCATAATTCATCATTCTGCTTTATTAGTTAACCTGTTATCGTTTTTTTTCCCCTTTTTTTAATGTGCAGTGGAAAACCATTCCAATAATTTCAGCCAGTTATTCAGGTTTTGGCCATAAAAATGGGAGTGTCGTTTTGTTGCTTTAAAGATTATAAGAGAATTGGTCACCTGCCCATAGGTGTACAAGAGTCTTTGAAAGGTAAATAGTGATAGTAATCACATTAAGGTAGGTACATTGTCTTATGTTTAATCCCCTAATGGGTTATACTGGAGAAGTGTAATCTTTTAATCTTTGAATTAGTCTATAAAAGGATTCAGATTCCTGTCCTCCCAGGATAAATAAAAGTCAGTTAAAGGTAAATGAACATTATAATTCTTGGTAGCTTGCAAAATGAGTTGCCGTTGGACCTGTAACCTCAATCGTGTAACATTTCAGATTCAGAGCAGTGTAAGGATTTCTCCGCTGTACCTTTGAGAGGTTTATCAAATCCAAGCGGCTCTGCTAGACGTTGTGTTGTGCAAACGGTTGAGTGGCCATGGATGGGAGTGTCAGCAGAACCACCTAAATAATTCACTGCCGCCATTCTGCGGCGGCCTCCCTCCAGACGAACAGGCCGAAGGTTTTAGACCTTGTCCCCAAAGAGGTCGCTGTGACATCATGGCCCTCTGCGTGAGTGTGACGTTCCGTGCCACGGATCACAGGGCCGAGGATCCGGCCTCGTTGAGATATTCCTGCTCACAGGGCTGGCGGAAGAACGAGGGAAATTTTAGCTAAAGGTTTATGTGTAATGGAAGTGCAAGTAGCTGTTCTATAATGGGAGCCACACACACGCATACAGGCACGAGTGGGCAGTGCCTGCACATCGCTAACAGCAGTTACAACCCCCCTGCACCTCCCCCCAGCCCTCGTGACCCCACCGTCTCACCCCCGCCACCCTAGTGCTCTCCCAGTGCCTCTGCTCTGCGTTTCTTTGACGTCACTGGCATTGCCACGTCTGTGTTAAAAAAAACAGACGCCTTGTGTTCTCAGAGGAACCTCTGGTACTAAATCCAGATTCGGTGCCCTCCCCCCGTCCCCCCGTCCACCCGCCTCCCCAGTGACGGCACGGCCATTTTTAGAAGGCAACATCTCTGCGCCAGACTTCTCGTATTGAAACGCTCGCAACATTACCAGCCTTCCACCTGTGTTCCCATAATGCAATGCTGCAGGTTGAGCAGGGTTTAGGAACCGCCCGTGTAGCTAGCTCCCAGTAAGGCTCATTTGCTTGGTAAGAATATCGTGGCAGCTCAAAGTGCAGAGGGGTTGCCGTGAGCTCATTTGGTTATCATCGCTTCTGCAGGTCAAACTGCAGTGCTCCAAGTGTGAGTGTGTGCGTTCCTGAGCCAAAAACCATAACGTCCAAGGCCTTAAAAAGCCTGATTGCCTGCAGCCTCAGAAGCGGGTGTTTGTGCAACTTAAAGGATAATTGAGTTTACCTACTGTAATTGGTTCATTTATAACAATTATAACCATTGAACTAATCGTTTTAAGGCTAATCATTCAATCATTTAACCATGAAAGCTCTAAAAAGTGAAATAATTCACTATAATTGCAGTCTTAATATTAATTTTAGGGGGAAAAAAGCATAAAATTTCATTTTTTATTAATGTGGAAATGCCACTTCTTGTTAAAAATATTATTGTTACCTTGATAATGTTAAATTACTTATGAAGTCGGTTGGAACAAATTAAAGTTGCACACAGACTCTTTGGTAAGTAAAATCAAGTTCTGCTCATATTTTCCACACTGCGGATCACGCCCACCGGGAGCCTGTCTGTCATTGGTCCCTCCCCTCGATTTTATTAAACACGGAGTGTGGATGTGTGTGGTGTAAACCAGGCAACAATGGCCAATGAGGGAGAAGAGTCACATTGGGGCATGAAGGTAAGTCTCTTAGAACTGGCCCCGCCCACATCCACATTGATCCCTGTAAGACACTAGGCCCACGACTGCAGTCACATGTGTTCAGTGTAAACAGCAAATCAACAGCTTCTAATCATGGCTAAACAAATTAGGAAGAAACCCCCCCCCGACCTGATTTTACTCTTGAGCTCATTAATGACGTGCTTTGGATGCACAATATAAGCCAATTAAGGTGTCATATTGTATCACACTTACTGTTATAAGGTGTTATTAGTATGCAAATTTTGTTACAATATGTCCAACAATTTACATGTGATGAATGACTGCACTGATGGAAAGAAGGTCTTCTGTTCTACGACTTGAAATAATGTTGAATGTAAAACTAGGTATGGCACACACAGGACACACAGACCCGTATTCATATCTTTGTGGGGACCGTCCCTTCATTTCTCTGGGCAAAACCCTAATCCCAACAATGGCAACCCTAACCCCTACCCAGCCTTAACCATAAGTAACCATAGAAAATACGAGTCTTTTAGCATTTTTAGTTTTTTGATTGCAGTCATAGAACTTCCCCTTGTGGGGACCGGAATTTTTTCTTCCCTGTCAAAAACCTAAAAACAACAGGTTTTTAATCACATTGTGGGGACCAAATGTAATATATATCTGCCCCCCCCCCCCCACACACGCACACATACACATATATATACATATATATTCATACGTCTTCCTTTCATATACAACTTACTGACATGTATGGAGATAGTTACATCTTTGACATTTGTTTTTCTTCAGTTGCGATAGATGTGAATATATCTCCGTACATGCGCCTGGATTTGTCTGGTGACTAAATTATGTTCCTGTAAAAGCCAGTATATGTCTGATGTCTGCGGTCATATTTTCTTCTTTGACACGGTTTAATAACACAGCTCTGGTGCACAGTCACAACTGCGTGTTTGTCATTAACATGTAGAAGGTACATATACTAGGGTTAGGTGCTGTTAAAATGTAGAGTTGTCATTTCCTGGTAAAAAGGCATTGTTTTGAGGTAGTCCTTCCATCCTTCCATCCATCCATCCATCCATCCATTTCCTGTACCCACCTGTCCTATGCAGGCTCGCTGGGGGTCCGGAGCCTATCCTGGAAACTACAGGTGCGAGACAAGGAACAACCCAGGATGGGGCGCCAACCTGTTGCAATTTGAGGTGATATTAATGACTATATTTGGCATTTCACAATATCTGTCAGTAAAAAAAAAGAAAACAAACAGTTTGTTCTTCTTAAATGACCAATGATCACACTCACCTGACGGCCACTGAAGCAGGTGAATGTCCGGCCTTCCCTGACCTATGACCCCCTCAGAAACACTGTAAAAGTTGGCGCGTACAGTTGCCCTTGGCTCATTTTGAAACAAACTGCTCCACCAGATAGTCTTTGTTAATCTTTTACGATCATCTTGCAGGAACATTTATGCAGTTCTTCTATAAATGATTTTGTTGTAAAAAAGGGAACCTAGTTCATACTGAATCATGCAAATTGGTAATAATATCAGATCCTCCTGTAAGTGGGTGACCTTTGCAAACAATCCGGAGTTTTTATAATTATTTTCTCAGAATTTCCATGTCTTTCCTTTTTTCATAAAGCTTTGAAACAACTTAATCTTCACCGACTGTGCGCTTAATGCCACAGTCTAGCCTTTATCGGTAAAGTATAATTAGCATTGACAGTGTTTAATTAACAATTCTGCCTGACTCCGCATTCACCTAGTGTGTTACGCAAGTAAATAGGTGGGCATTTGATATCCAGCAATCAGACATTCACTGAACAGCCTGAAGATTCTCTGGCTGAATCAATCTTAGAAAAATCTGGTGCAAACTGTTTCTCATTTTACCTGCTACTTCTCTTATTTAAGAAGCTACTGGAAGTTCAGAAGTACAGTGAGATTTTCCAACCCGTGCGGACAGTGACGATGTTGCTATGGTGATAGGTGAAGTTGATTTTATTTTTTAATTATTGTTATTTTTTTGGTTGTCATCCGGTTGCTGAGCGGCCTTTAATAGTCCAGCCTAGCTACGCATCTTATACACGGCGTGAGTAACCCCCCCTGCTACGTCGCCTCCCCGAAGCCGTCGCTTTTATCCCTCTCGCGTGTCACTGTCGGAACAGGGCAGAGAATGTGGATTCTGACCTTATTTATGGACCGTGGGAAACACAGGAACACAGCAGATACCTGGTCCACCAAAACCGACGCCAGTGACCTTACAGTGTGTAAGAAGCCTTAAAGTGTAGAGGTTGGGTGAATTTAAGGACACTATTACACCCTGAGGTGCACAACTAAATGAAGTTAAGGAGGACTGAAAGTAGCAGGGTTTTTTTCTATCCCTTTAACTCTCCTGCAACACAAACAAGCCTTGACTGAGTCAACACACAATCCTGTTTGCCAGGGATGATGTCAGTGCAACCATGGCAACCATTCAACCCCCCCCCCATCCCCTTCCACTGTATGGGCAGCAGTCCAAGTGGTATTTCTCTTTAACACAAACACTCTGGATCTCACACCTCTGTAATAAACAAGTTTTTCTCAAGGAGAATCAGACTGCCACAGGTGGTTTATATATATATGTGTGTGTGTGTGTGTGTGTGTGTGTGCGTGTGCATAAAGTGGGAGGGTGTTTGCATGTTTGTGTGTCCTGGCCGCAGTGGTGCTGTGTTCACATTGCATGTGTGTGATAGAAGTGCGTATGTTCTGCATGGTGATTATTCGAGTTTTTAAGAGGAATTTAAGACACTGTTGGGAGCATTAGGAGAAGGAGAGAAGGACAGAGAGAGAGGGAGAAGGACGGGAGGTGAGAAAGAGTGGGAGAGGGAGAGAAAAAGTGTGGGAGAGAGAGAGGGGGAGAGAGCAAGACAAATGGACAGAGAGAGGGAGAGGAACAGAGAGAAGGACAGATATAGAGAGTGGGGAGAGAGGGAGAGAAATAGACAGAGAGAGAGGGAGCGGAACAGAGAGAAGGACAGATATAGAAAGTGGGGGAGAGAGAGGGAGAAAATAGACAGAGAGAGAGAGAGGGATAAGAACAGAGAGAGATATATATCGAGTGTGTGGGGGGGAGGTCCATATCTCATCTGGAAAAGTCTGGAAAAGACACACACTGCCCTGGTGCATGATGGGAGATGAACGACAGCCATGGCTCTTTCAGCCCCACCTTCTACACGAACCAGTGTGATGCACACGAGGGCACAACCTGCTCGCTGACTTCCTGCAGCACCCTATCATCCAGCTGGGCTCCATGCATTCACTGCATACCAAACTGATTTTACTGGACAGTGAATCCTGCTTCCCCACCCGACAGATGTGAGACACACACAGGTGCACACATACACACACACACGGCCACACACACACATGCTCGCTTTGGGGACATTGTTGCACGCTGGTACCTATCGATTTACGGCAGACGCACTTGCTATGCAAACACTGGCCTATTTTCAGAGCCGGTGCACCGCTGGGTGTAGGAGACGTCCAACTCTGTCTTCCAATCAGAAACCCCGGAACAGGCACACCATGGACACATAAATAACAACGGTATTTGTAAAACAAATGTACGTGTAAATCTCCAGCCGTCCTCTCTCATGTGATGTGTTTGGAGATGCAGAACATGCATCCTGCAGAATGACTGTAGCTCATAATTACAGAACTGATAATACTAAACAGAACTTGCTTGTGAACACTAAATTACATATTAATAATATGAAGAACAATGGATAGTTTTTTTTCCGTATTTGTTACAATGTTTCTTTTTTAGAGCAGAAGGACATTGTGAAAGACTCGATTGTTATCGTCAGTAGCTGACACTGCAGCATGGAAATCCGTCTTCTGCCTACAGGCCTGCAGCAGAATGCACAAACGGGACGCACGACAGTCGAACGATCGGTATCCTGGAAACAGCACAGCGTTAAGGAGACAGGAAGCCGATCCCGGAGCTTCTGGGGACGACGACGGCACAGCCAGACCTACGTGTCAACTGCAAAGAACAGTCCTTTGGGGTTAGGCTTAGGGTTGGGGTTGGCGGACTGGAAGCGACAAGGTAAACCCAAGACTCCAGACCTTCGGGTTCTTGCCCAGACTTTTGGTGCCTTTCGCTTTAATAGGCGGAGCTGAGCAGGACATGCGCGGCCATCTGAGTGACACCGTCTACAACCCCAGGGTACCATCCATTGCCCTGAGTCTGGGAGGGGGGTTCAGTGTGGATTAAACCAAAAATGACAGAATTTACTGATCAGGGTTAGCTCTTCTTAGGGAGCCACCGTGCTGTGTTGTGCTTAAACGTCAAACACACATTAAAATCAACAAATACATATTACATATACATATATGTATGTACTGTATATAGATATATATATATTAGACTGCAGTGCAAACTTTCACACAGAGGTGACAGAGACACTTGCAGTGACTTCGGGTGACACGCACACACATGCTAGCAGGGCCAGTGGACACCTTCACCCCCCCCCCCCCCCACCACCACCACGAGGATCCAGTTCTTCCTTATTAGCGGGTCATATTTCCTAGCCGTTCGCTTGCGTAAGGATAGTGCAAATTAGAACAGGAAGGTGAAAAGGTTAATAATCACGGCCTGTTGTTTTTCCTATCGGGTCAAAGGCCTTTGGAAGAGGGAAGCATCGGCACCGGTCCCAAGTCGACATGGACACCAGATTCACGAATCTTCCGCAACAAACATTTATGAACTTTAATGGAAAATTGAGCGCATTCCTCCCCACTCAGAGACATCCTTTGTGTGGCTGTTTGAAGAGGCCACTTATATGTGTAACCATAGTCCTTTCTGTTGCTAGGTAAGTGTCTCCCCGCCCCTCGTCCCGATTGGTCCCTGCACGTCTGGCATCCCCGCCCCCCTTCAGAGGCGTGACCTCCACAGGGACTCCGGCTGCTGCCGCCCCGAGGTGCCTAAACCCTCAGCTGTGATGACGAGCCAGGACTCGCCGGCCGTGGGCGGCACCGGCGCGCAGGTGGACGTCAGTGACGCAAGAGGAGCCAAGGGGACAAAAAAAGAAACAGCCAGGGAATCCATTTTCAGAACACGGACCTGTGGCCTTTTAGCAAACCGGGTTCAGTAGCCAGCATGGGTCACCAGCATAGAAACGCAGAGGCAGCAGGGACACAGCATAAACGTGAATGATAAACACAAAAAAACACACTTCCACAAATGGTAATGCTCAACATTAGCGTTAACATTCGCGTTAACATTCGCGTTAACATTAGCATTAACATTCGCGTTAACATTCGCGTTAACATTAGCATTAACATTCGCGTTAACATTAGCGTTGCTTAGCGTTTTAACACTCCCCTCTTTGGGATTCCCACCCCAGCCCAGTCCGGTTAAATGGTGCTGTGAGCTTCCTTGGGTACGACCTTCTACAGACCGGAGCCAAACACGGCCTCTGGAGCAGTTCGGCGAAAAAAGCGCAGCCAGGCAGGCTCTGGGGGGGCCGCGAAGGGGGTGTGGGGGGCTGCAGGGGGGTGCGTGACTGACAATCATAAAGGTCTGACAGGTGCTGGTCGGCCAGCTGGTAAAATGAGCCGTGTGGCCTGTTCCAATGTACAGAAGACCTGGAGAAACCCACCCCGAGCCCACAGCTATCAGGAACCAGACAGGCGGTGAGGAGCAGTCCTGTGTTTCCTGTCCGCTGAGGCAATCTAAATGTCACCGCTGTTATCTAATCTGGTTAAACATATAGCTCCTGCTGGGGGTTGGGGAGGGGGCAGACTGACGAGCAGAGGCCTTCTGTTAGGGGGCCAGTGTCCTCGCCTTGGTCGTCATGACGATCGCTTCCCCCCACCCAAAGCAGACCCTTTCTGCAGACTTTTTACCCTTGATACGGTACCCGAGAGTGATGCATCATGGGTATGAGTCATTGTCTCCTAGGGTGCCCAGCGAGTCACTCATCTACATCAATAAACCTGTAAAACAATAATAAATACATCTCTAATAATTTATTATTACACATTGATATGACTAACACAAGCCACACTTTCCAATATAGCTTTACAGTATAATTACATTTTATTGAGCTTGATATGTTCAAATAGCATTTTCATCTGACCAGTAGGCCTAGAGTTCCAGCCAGACCGGATCCGGATCCAACCCCGACCCGAGACCCACGCTGAACAGAAAACCGATCGGGAGGCTCCAACCATAATCCAGGCATCCAAGGAGCACAGACGGCGCGATCTGCCTTCACCGAGGACATGGATGCCAGCCAAAGGAGCGAGAGCTGTCAAGGGGCGCAAACATGTCCGTGCGTGCGGGCGGGCGGGCGGCGCTGCGAGACGGTGGCTTTACATGCCTGCCTGGCTGGTTCATCCAGGCCTGCTGCACCAGCAGATCTGTGGCCCGTAAAATGTCACTCACTCCCCCACCCCCAACCCCACCCCCACGCCCCCTGGGTAACATCTCACCCGGCCCAGAGCAACAGGTTAAATCATGCAGAAGCTAAGCATCTACTCCACCTTTTAGCCAGTTCCAGCCAGACAAGCCAGTTAAAGTCCCTCAGGAGGCACTGGATTCCATCTCGCACACCAGGCTCGTGCAGGCAGCACCAGGAAGGTGCTCCAACCCTGCCATGACGGCGGTATGTAGGTTTAAGCCCCGAAGCTGGACAGATCGGACCATGTGGACTTTCCCAGCTCATTATCTGCAACTCAGACCTGCCTGAAAGTCATCGCTGAGGGGATCCCGTCTCCCTAAACCTCACGCTAGCACCATATACCATCCAAACAGAGACACGTCTCCATCCTCCACCAAGTGGCTTTGAGAATCCGACACTGTCAGGCTTTAAAGTCACAGAAAGACCTCGCGTTCAGGTTTAACACAATCATTCCCCTCGCAAGCTGCTCAGTGAAGCATGTTTCCCGTGTTCTTCCGACAGGAAGTGGCAATTCTGCCATTATGGGATATCCCAGGATGCACCTCTGTCAGCAATACTGCCAGCGACTGCAGAGCAACAGCGGCAGCCATATGCTGGGGGGGGGGATCCGCAGGCTCAAGCCTCACCATTGGCTGGCCGTCCGTTTCCACGGTTTCCACGGCCAAGGGTCACAAGCAGACGCAAGGCACTCATTCTTATTTCATCTCACGCCCCAGGGATTCGCAAAAGGTTCTCATCTCCTGACCCGCATTAAAAATAAAAAACAGAGAGCAAACAGCACTCCGTAAATGTATGGATTAGCACTTTCTTAGCAGCGAAGGCATCGCGTCAGTGTGGAATAAGGCTGCACATGACACTTATTTGCAGTACTGACCTGGAGCAGATGAGAGCTGAGACTTGTTTGTTTGTTTTTGTTTCTTTCCTGCTTTGCATATTGAGAGCAACGTTTGTGTTACTGCTTGTTTATGACAGACAGGGTGGGGGGATTGGGGGGGGCAGAAACCTTCGGTGAAAAGCTAACCTGTGCATAACTGCGTGATTTCATAGATGTGGGGGGGGTGTCTATCCATCTGGTGCTGGAACTCGGCATTCGCTCCAGGGTGAGCCTGACGTGAAGAGTGGTTATAAATCACGCCTGCTGGGCCGTGACCCCATGCCCTCCTGGATCGTTACGGAGAGGAGTGGCTGTTTGGAAAGCTGTCACAGATCCACCCCTAACAACAACCCCGCCCCTGTATCATCATTCCTGCCCCCCCCCCAATATATTTAGTAAATATATTGGTATGCAGTCATGCAGGCTGCAGCTCATCTCTGTGGGTCACTTGGGTCGGGACCAGCCATGCCAGGCCCGGGATGTGCAAGGGAGGAAGAGGCGGAGCTTAATGGTGGTGTAACCAGGCAACCAGGTCTGCCGGTCACCCATGGCTAAAGAGGGATTGTGAGTCACATGCGGTCAGTAGGTGAGCAGCTCAAATCTGAGAAGAAAATACCGCCAACGCGATATATGAGACCTTGCGGAAATCTATCCATCCATCCTTCTTCTAATCGCTTGTTTCTGTCAGTGTGATGGAGGGGGGGGGGGATCCGAAAGACGTGTAGAAGGTGCCGGATAAAAAACATGTCAGACTGCTGGGGGAATTTCATTATGGGGGGGTTGGAAACAGTGGATTAGAAAATCTGATTTACAGGAATGGTTGTGTTACATATGGCAGAAGTTATCTGGATGGGAATGGGTGAAGTACGTTGTGTGGAAAGACGAGGTTAAATGCAGCATTTAACTGGAGCAACAGCCTGTTCCCATTGGGAAGCTGGCCAGCATGCCCCTCCCCCAACTATCTTTGCTCCGCAAAAGATAGGTAACATTACTGAAGAGAAACCGTTTTAATTACATTTCTTAGGTTTGACATCATAACGAGAGCCGCAATTGGTCAGACATATTTTCGCAGCATGGCATAGCAACCCTATAAATGCAAGCGTTGTCATTTCTAGATCCCATAACATGCACAACACCACCGACGCATCAATGTTTAAATGGCAAGAAGAATCCAGGCAGGTGGACGATCAAAGCACAAGGAGAGGACAGGACAAGCCAGTGGCTGTCGGCCTCCCTGCGTTTGATCCATGAAGGTAAAACGACAAGCTTCGCTCTCGACCAAGAGCAGAAACGGGGAGCGGCTGTGCAGCGATGGGCAGCGAGGTACACTGTGAGGCCTTCAAAAGCTGTGGGAGAAGCCATTGGAACGCACCTGTCATTTACATGTATTACAAAACATTATCACTGTTGGGGTGCAAATTTCTTTGAATATCAAATGACTATGTGCTGGGGACTGGGTCTGGTCTGCAGCACTAGAATAATAAAGAATAATAATAAGAATAAGAAAAACATCCATCAGGTACTATAGATATATCCGGTACCAGTATCTAGTACCAGTATCCAGTATTCAGTACTTGGATAACCTCAGTTTCATAAAAATCTTTGAATGCAATCAAAAAATGCCAAAAGTCTTGTATTTAGGTTGGTTACTTATGGTTAAGGTTAGGGATGGGTAGAGGTTAAGGGTGTCGTGATTGGGATTAGGGTTTTTCCCATAGAAATGAATGGACGGTCCGCATTTAGATAGTGTGTGTGTGTGTGTGTGTGTGTGTGTGTATCCATCCTTCTTCCAGCTACCCACCACAGGTTTCCATTGAACCAGAAGCCTATCCCAGTAAACACAAGGCAGAGGGAACTCTGAGAAGAGGCCTAACCACAGTGACCCACGCAAACGCACACTAAATGCAAATCAGAGACACCGGTTGACCTAGACTGCACGTCGTTGGCCTGTGGGTGGAAACCCGGATTATCTGGAGGAAGCCCATGCAAACTCAGGAGGGGGCAGGCAGAGATGCAAAGTCTGCGCTCACGCAGCTGCTGTTTTACGGCTCAAAAGTGCATCCTGGGCATCCTTTCTGAAAAGCGTTGCCGGTCCCTCCATTTCACCTTGTGGCGCTGGCCTCACCACACAGCATCTGCGCCCCCCCCCCCCCCCGCCGCGCCGTAGCCACTGTGCTGGCTTGACTGTTCCGTCTACATATGCGTGATTTGGCTCATCCTAAAGAGGATTATGCCTGGTCACCGGGTTTGTTAAGCCCTCCACGATGACGCCCCCCCCCGCCCCCACATCCCTGACCCAGCCGTGTCCTTCCTCTTACCCACAACGGCTCCTTGGACAAACAAGTTTATTCTGTACAGCTCCACCCGAAATGTACAATATAGAAACCAAGACTCACTGGGCCGGGTGCCGCTGGACCACAGATCCCACGTTTGTCTTTGTTTGCACTACCTGTGTGTTAAATATATAAAAAAAAAAATGCATGTTTTAATCAGTCATTTTAATTTCTTTTGCTGTTGATCTGTTTTCATCTGTCTTTACCGTTGATCATTTTTGTGCAGCACTTTAGATTAACGATGGCTATTTTTAAATGTGCTATTTAAATAAACTTGACGTGACTTTTTGTTCGGCTGTATCATCACAGTTTACTGTCCCACTAAACATCCTCTTTTGTCATTGTGTGTGTAGCTCTTCGATCCCCCCCATCTTCTTTTTAAGTGGTATTTCCCAATTCGCCACATGCAGTAGCTCTAAGAAGTGGCAGGTTTTCTCTGTGATCCGCACACACATTAACCTGGGCCCAGTGACATAGGAGTCTGGGAATCCTGCTTACAAAGCAGCCTGAGCCACTACACCCCCCAGACTGGGGAGCAGGTGTGGGACCATCAAATTACCCTCAGAGTGACGGCTTCCTCAGCACCACAGACTGACAAATCTGGCCAGTCACACACACGAGAGGCAGAATGTGTACTGTGAAGATGCACAGATGGCCCTGGGTCAGGGTATTCCTGTCCCCCCACCAGAAAGAGGAACTGTACTAAGAGACCATCCAGAATACGTCCCATCATGGAGCCATCACCCTGCACACATTAAATGGACTTTGTCGTCTCAGGGAACGCGGTGAAAACCCATTCCCTGCTTCTGCTAGCCAATTATAGTAACTCTCTCTAGGGTAGTATAGCTGGGCATGTGTGTGACATTTGATTTGATTGGCTGATGGTGCCTTATGACAACGAGGTTCCCTTGCTTTGCTTTGGAGGCTTATTTGAAAACATAATGGCAAAATAATCAATCATTACTTACGGCTCAAGAGACAAGGGCTCAAGAGGCAAGGGCGCACCACAATGCCCGTATCCTCCACTAAACACAATCTCAGGAGCAGAACAATGGAAAACAGAATGGAGAACATTAAATGGGTCCAAAGTCCCATTTTAGCACACAGTTAAGCAGTGAACATAATAGCCATTTATACTGGAAGCAGCAGCTCTGTGAGAGGGGTCACAGGGCAGTCTGAAAGTACACTCTGGGAACGGAAAGGTACTCTGGTTAAATGTGGGTGTACTCTGGCCGCAATCCAAGTCTTAGACCCAAATTAAACGCCGGAGACAGCTGGAGCCGGTTTCTCGCGCAGGGCACGGGACCAAAAACAACGCAGCATGCCATGTGCATCCAGCCTAAATTACATTTCCTGGATAAACAGGGACGGCATTACACTTGAACATTGTCCATGTTTAGTAAAGTATATATGCATCAAAATTAAATGCTGCTCAGCTATGTGTTTCTTACATTAGTGCCAGAAAAGATGCTCTTACAAGGCTAGAAATTGTAATTAAGTAAAAAACCTGTATGATTATTTGAAATAAGAATTGCGATTTCGATTTGGTAGGGCACCTAGATGACGTCATCAGTATGCGTCAATAATATCGCATTTTCAGATAAAAAGATATATCATTCCAAAGTAATAACGTCAGGCTCCAAATCCTGAACTCTGGCCGGGTCACGCCAAAGGGATCAGCCTCTCGAACCCCATGCCAAGCCCGGGGGATGACCAGCACCAGGGGGCGTAATGGGAAGCATGACGAATACCAGCAAACATTAACACCAAAAGATCCATGGATCTTGCATTTCAAGTACCTGGTAAATCTACACACTTGACCGGTTTTGTCTTTTTGTGGAAATAATTATTTGACATTTACTGCCATCATTTTCCTCTCTCCAGAGAAGTAGGCTACATGAAATAAAAATTACTCAGCCTTAACGTCATAGTGCAATGCTGCCACCTCGCGTTATATTATATATCTCGTATATTGTGTATAAATAATTACTACTACTTATTGCATTCTATTTGTTGGAGTTTTCTGAACCAGCCCAGAAGTTGATTTTTTTATTTTGCTGTGGATGTTTATTCGATTAGACAAGGCAAAATACAGTAAAGGCATTACAAGTGCCCAGGACACTGTAATCGGGCATGCTGTCGGAGAAGCCGCAGCATTGTGTTTGATGTACGCGCTTTTTCATCAAACCTTTGATTATAATTATACATACCGGAGTGCGGGTGATTCCCGTAAAGCGTGCCGGTCCCCGGCCCCACGGCGCGGCTCCACCTCCCACGACACGCCGTCCTCCGGTCGGGGCGCGGACCGCCGCCGCCTCGTCTGCGCTACGATCTGCTGGATCTAGTTCGCCTCTACGCGGCAAGTCATTTTCCATATATATATATATATATATAAGTATGTTTTTAGCGGGTATCGATATGTGAGAATTTCCCCATGATTCTTTGCCCTTAATAATCAGCTATTTAGCAGTGACTCGCGATTTCTCCAACTTCTTTACTGCCTAATATATTCAATGCACGTTCACCCGTCAGAAGACAATTTACTCTGGATTTATCGGTTTCTCATTTAGATTTAGGCATACAAACATAGGCCGATATTAATCTCACGTGTCTGTCTGTTTATTTTGTTGATTGTGTTCACGTTTTCAGTACCCACTAACTGATGCGTAAATATAATAAGTATTTTCAGCCGGAATTTTAGCAGTTAAGTGCGGTTCCATCTCAAAGGCACGAAGGCATTTTTGCCTCTGAAATGATGTAAACGTATGGGAAACAGGCCTAGTTATGAAAATATTTGTCCCCCTTTGGATGTACATGGAACTGTCCGCTTTATTGTCGCTGCAAAGTCAGTAAAACCTACGTATTGAATAAACGCTGTTTAAAAATAAGAAGATAACATGGAATACCACGGCAGATTTAGCCGGAATATAGGTCATTTTAATTAAGAAGTCTTTTGGTATTGCTTTTATTGATTAAAATGTCAAAGTAACGTTACATTTGAGGGAAGTACATGCAAACGAGCTGTGAATTAATGATTTATTTTTTGGTGCCGTGTTTTTAAAGCACGTATTTCCCCCGCAGCGATCTGCACCCCACTGCCACATGGCTTGCAGTGAGGAGCCCTCCGCAACCCGGCTGCTCCTGCAACTCCACGGCGGGTTAGCTCGCCTGAAGCAGGACGCCAGGGTCAGTCTGCAGGGGACCTCGCACGAGGGGAGGGCGCTGATGGGTAAATGGGGCAGTTTGCGGTGTACAGCGGTATATTTTGGTATTGGGACATGAGCCTATTTAACATATGAACAAGGACATACAAAAGAGGAAACTCCCAGCCAAGGTTGGGAAAAAAACGTACAAATCAGAACAATCTAAATGCACGGCAGGGATGACATCTAATGTTTACACAGACCAATTATACAAAATTAGAAAAGAAGTACATAAATGAATTACGTTAATGCTAATCGCTAACATTATATAGGTTAATGATATTATAGGTATTAACTGCTTTATGATTTTGCATCGTATTTATAGAACTATAATATTGTTTAATTTCATTCAAGAACTGGAAAAATTTTAGGGTTGTAAGATGAGTATCCGATTTTGCTGAAACGCTTACTGTGCCCGACTACTGTACGCTTACGGTGTGTTCACAAATTTTTCCTTATTATTTCTATTGTTATAGCATATAATGGTTTGTTGTCTATTGCTGTTTATCTTTAGGCTATAACAAATACATTTTCCTGGTGTGGGATCAATAAAGCCTTATCTTATCTGATTTTATCTCATCTTATCTCACTTCTGTTGCACTCGACTCAGGTGGCTGAGTTGCTGGACACCTGCTTGGGGCAGTATCTCACTGCTCACCCGTTCCTAGCCCTCACCCTCATGGTGTTCCTCGCCATGGCCACAGTTCCGATCGGTCTCTTCCTTATGTTTGCCGCAGCCACCATTCTTGCTGCCAGCGTCGGGGCTGTGATACTGGAAGGTAAATGCGTAAAAGTTGTTGCAACTTTCAGAAATAAGCGTTCAAGTTGAGAGACCGCTGACTGGCAATTTTTTAATTTGTTCGTTGGCTTCCTCTGCAGGGGTGGCTCTCTGCCTCGGGGGGGCTGCTCTCCTGTGTGTGCTTTGCTGCCTGGCTGTTGCCGCCTTCGTTGTGTCTGCCTTCCTCACTGCCGTATACATCACTGGCTCCACTCTGCTCCACCTGTACTACACCCATCGGTATGGTAGGACCCGTCCATCTGGTATTCGAGTTAGTACCTGGGTCAAGAGAGGTGTGGAGGGTGGAGTCATTATTTAACGTAACCGGAGACTGCTTTGGATAATGATTCATCTGCAAGCGATGTTGAAACCTCTTGGCACGTGCGAAGCTCCTCACGGCTCCGTAAATGTTCTGACCCCACAGCCTTTTGGAAAAGAAGCCGCCGACAAGCGGAAGCACAGAGGTGAAGAAAACTCAGTGAGAAACATCAGCCTGTGTCCAACCGGGGCAGCGCCCCTGGCCGTCGCTAGACCCCTTTGACGGGGGCAGGTGCCCCAGTGAAATCTCATGATCAAATCATATGGGTAATGGGGGGTGGGGGGGCTGTGCCCCAGTACAACTTTATATCTACATTGCCCCCCCCCCCCCGTCAGCATCTTCTGCTGGACCTCTGTGTCCTAGGCCCTTTCTGACTGCCGTTTCACAAGCAGGAAGTGACACGCATTGAGAATTCCGCGGGGACGCCCCACTGGGGGGGGGGGGGGGGTTTCCCAGGAATTCTGTAGTTATTGCCATTTATTTTTCACAAACCTGAATTGTCCAGAAACGATTTGCTGGGTAGATCATTATAGAGATTTTTAAATGATATAACTAGTGGAGTTGTTTTCAGGTTTTACTAAAAGGCTGTTTATATGTAATTGGAAGTTAAAAGCCAGGCAGCATTATTTTACAGTATAAAACTGTAAAATAAATCTTAGGTTTATACCATTGTTTTTAATGTAGTTTTCAGGTCAAGTATGGGGTTCAGTTTCTGAATGTGCTGTGGAATCCAGTTCTACTAATATGAATCCAGTATGTGGGAGTGTCGATATAAGATCAGCAGTGAGGAGTGTCAGGGATTTAGCCAATGGAGAATGTCATTCACATTCATTTCAGACAGGACCTGCAAGTGTGAAGAGCTTTTACAGAAGTACATTAAAGGAAAGAACAGATGCATTGCAAAGTGATGTTAAAATATGGCCAGAACCCAATTCTGAGTGTTTCTTATTGTTGTATGCAAATGAAACCATAACAGGTTAACTTGGGAATGGCATTTAAAATGTCTGGTCCTCGGTCTGCTGCTGCGAGGGTGACTGTTGCACTAGTTACTAAACTGCCATTCTTTGAAAATTGTGTTAGTAATTTTTTGAAAAATTCTATGGGTGCAAGACATTTGCACTAATGTTTTGGCTGCTAAGTTATTAAATTTCAGGGTGTTTTTTGACAAACAAAAACAGTCTAACAGTTGTTTCTCTGATTACTTACAAACTCCATTTACTTTGCCTGGTACAAATTAAACTCCTGGAACTCAAAACGTTTCCCATAAAATCTTTATTGGAGGTGATCCCACAGCGTAACATGCAATGTACAAGAAACAAACAAAACAAAAAAGCTTTGTCAGAATGTGGAATCTAAATAATTCAAAATTAATTCATCACAAACTTCCGGGATTTAAAAAAAAAAAAAAAGCATAACTGTCCACAAATTGGCATTTTAGTGTCCCCACTTTACTGATTAATTTCTGCATTCATAAATTGACCAGAGGGAAGTACCAACCATCTCTCTAGTTATCCCAGTAGGGGGCACTAAACTCCACTTAAGCAACTTTGGCCCTGCCAAAATCCATCGATTTCATTCAAATCAACCAACTCAACATGAACTCTCTAACAGACCTAATCATCCATCAACAATGTAGCAGCCTTCAGACAGAAGCCACAAGCACCTGGATAACAACCCAAATCGCACACTACACACCGGAGCCTGTCATTACCCGAAAAGTCCGACTTCAACCAGCAAAATTAATGTGACACCTCCAGACTCTCCAATCAAGGATTCCGGAATAGCAGCTGGGTAAATTAAGTGAAACAAGGGCTGTTTTGGGTCAGTTACACAATTAAAAAAGAAAAAGCTATGTACAGCAGAAAACCCAAATGGACACAAGACTTTGATGCAAAGACATTTCACTCACGCTTTGATGGGGGGAAACAAAATTCTCGATCTCCATCCTGATACAGCACAGGCAGATTCCTCTTCTACTGAGGAATGTAGATCTGGGCTCCGTGTGTGGGGGGGGGGGGGTGACTGAGTCTCCCTAGGACTCACCAGTCAAGGGATTCTTTACCAGGCCCATCCCCCCCCCCCATATCAGGCGAAACGATCAATTGAAGGACAAATAAGATAAATGATTCCAAGAAACCTAAAATGGTCTCAATTTAAGCGTCACTTTGTCACACCTGTACATTTCGAAAAGCATGTTTAGCCAGAGTGCACCTCCCACATAGAAAACCATATTCCCCATTAATTTCTATTCATTAAAAAAAAGAAATCTAATAATAATAATAATACAGGTAAAGATGTAAAAGACATCCGAGACCGAAGCCCGGGGGGGGGGGGGGGGCCATCCCGGTTTTCCAGCACTGCGGGCCGATGAGACGCAAGTCATCCCGCCCTCCTCGGCTGCCCTGCGGCAGTGTAGTAGCTTGACCACACGCCCCCCCCCCCCCCCAATCCCGTGGCTCTGCTCAGTCGCTGCAGCGTGACCGGGGGGGCGGGGTTGGGGGCATTTATGCTGGTAGGCTCAGCTTTTTCCCCTTCAGCACTGTAGAGGGAGCAGAAGGATGATGTCAGCAGTCACGTTAACGAGTTCTCCGCCGCCGCAGTGTCGCAGGTTACCGGCTCGCATGTTTTGATGCGCGACGCGGCAGTCGGCCAGACCGAAGAGCTTTCGGCTTCTGATCCTTACTAATGAATCCGACACTCAGCATTCAGCACTGTCACAATTCACATCCAAAAATATGCAACCTAACTCAAGTGTGTCCCATTAGGTCACAATCCTTATTACAATGGAGGGCCTGATATTTAGTGAGTGAAGCAGATTGGAGAAATTTTAAACCAGGAACCAAACTATCCATATAAACAGAGCGGTAGCTCATGGATTTGGAGCATAAAGCTGCCTGTATTTTTTTCTCTCCTCCCAACAAGGTCAAAGTTCATTTCGCAAAATGCATTTTATAATTTTTATTATTATTATTTTTTTTACTAATTCTGCTTGCTGTGAGTGCAGTTGTGAGGCTGTGTCCACGTACGCTCACCTTTGGTGATATACAGGTAGAAGAAGTCACAGTAGAGGATGGTCTGCACCAGGCCTGCTACGACGGCGATCAAATCAAAGAAACCCTCGAAGTAGAAGCGCCAGATCCAGTTGAAGAGGTAGAGCGTGCGGTACAGGCCCAGGAAGAACAGGTAGTGCGTGGTGATGGTCTCCGCCTCGCCCGTCTTGCTGATCATGAACAGCTGGGGCAAGATGGCCACCGACTCCAGATAGATGGAGAAGGTCCAGAGGATCTGTAATGATCATGAGGGACAGTGTAAAGGTCTTGGGGTACCATGATGAGAGAGCTGAGACTTCTAAAGTGGGGAGTGTCAGAATGCCCGGGACATCCTGCGAACGGAGCCCATGGATCATCCCTTCATCAGAAAACCATTCGAGCCCCAAACACGTCATGGGCCAAGAAAAGCAAAGGACTGGCTCAGGGTCGGCGTCATGGGACGGATGGCCGTTCCGTCTTGGTTCATTTCGTTTTAAACATTGACAAACTTTTCACAGGTTTAAAATATCATGATATGCAGAACTAAAATGAAGGTCTTTCCAATTACTAAGCACTTCCAATGGTTGCTTCAATGCTTGAATTGTTTTTGCCTTTATTTTGAAACTTCTGCATGTACTAATGGAAAATAAACTATAGGTATTCAGTGTAGATTTGGAAACAGGGAAGGAAAGCCTGCATTTTTGGTTCGTTTTGAACACACTTGATTTTAATAAAAATGTTTGAGACATCCGATATGTGGCTTTCACAAAATTAAAGAGACTACTTCATAGAAAACACACACATTGCTATTCTGCCTACAAATACTGAGATATGATTTTCAGTCCATATTTCTTCTTGTGTCAGCAGACACTGGGCCGGACACAAATTCACATCAGCACCACCCCCAAGACCTTTAACGAGGAAGCTCACCTCCATGGGCGCGAAGGCGTGGTTGATCAAGACGGCCAGCAAGACTACTGGGATAAGGAGGAACTCCACCCTGAAGGTGTCGTGGTTGCCGTCGTAGGTGGCCTTGAACTTGCCGTAGATGAGATAGACGGTGGCATACGCGCACATGATGTAAATCACCTGAGGGCAGAAGACACAGGGGTCACAGAGGACACTGAGAAACGTCCCAATAACACAGCAGAGGTTATTAAACCTGAGTGGACATCTGTAACTAAGGCAGGGGAGTAGTGATTCTTGTTTCTATGGCGTGGAAAAAAAAGTATATATATCAGCTTACCTTCATGACTGTGTTATAGAGGGAGATGAAGGAAGAGAAGAGGTCCAGGTAGCGGGTAGTGAAAACCAACGCAAACAGGATCTGGCTTTTCCCAGAAATGCCTGAAACAACAGGAACCACCCTTAGATGGGACCAGAGCCGCACATATCCCAGTGCGTATTTACACAAACCGAAAGTTACGTCAGATATATTTGTAATACTGTGTCAACATTAGGGGGTGACAATTAAACATTCCCTCAAACTGGCTGCTGCCAAACTGCACATCCTCAAGCTCATCAGACAAATATCAACCGAAATACTAGTGTGGCACCAGGATTCCTGCCCATCCAACTGGATGTTACAAAGGAAGCAGAAGTTGCAGATTTCAAAGGCATAAAAGGATGCAGCTTAAAAACATTCTAACCCCATAATCACTGCCAGTGCCCAAAGTCGGCTCTCTGGTAACCCTTTTGGAGCCGGGGCTGAGGTGAGCATTCTCAGCAATTGGACAGGACAGCTGTAGTTGTTCATTGAGGTTCACAGATCCGTTTACATAAAATAAAGATCATGGCCCAGTATAGGAGGACCACACACAGCCACATGGCTTCAAATGACTATCGATTTCAGATGGACTATGCAACTCCTTATTCCAACGAGGAAACATTTGACCAACTAGACACATCTGGGGAAAGGGGGGCATCTGGAGAGTTCAGTGATTATTGTTCAACTTATTGCCATTGAAATTTAATATTTAGTCTTTTTTATTCAATACAGCTGCATGCTCCTCTCTAAACTAAATGCAAATAAAGCTTTTAACAGATCAGTTTTTTTTTGGTGCACTATCAGTTGTGATTTCCTCATTGCTCGTTTTTTTTGGATTCTTGCAAGGCTACAAATATATTCAGACAGGTGCAAAATGCTTCAAACTCAACGACTTAATGCACATTTAAAACGGACAAGTAAGATGTGAAAGACCACCAAAACAAAGTTCAAAGTAATGTCTCGGTTGCAAGCGAGACCAGACGCGGATCTTCCCGGATGGCGCTGCCACGTCAGAGGGCAGGGCAGGGCAGGCCTCGCCCCCCCCCCCAAACTAAAGTAACACTTTATTAAATGAAACCTACATTAAACTAAACAAACCTCGCCTAAAAAACGGCAGATGTGGGCTATAGCTGAATAAAATTGCCCACCGCCTATATGCATTTTGCATGCCGATCGCCAATTAGCTTACATGCTAACATGGCTAACCTGCAGCAAGATAAAAATGTTCTGTAAGCCGTATATGTAATCTTTAACCATAAAACACTACGAATCTCATAGCTAACTATCTGCACTTCAAATTATGACTCCAAAAAATATCGTGACTGGCTGACAAGACGATGCATCATGGATCGTGTTTTACTTTATTAACTATATGCATCGATTAGCTTGCAACAAATATATTTCTTGGTCGCAGGACATACACAAGACGTGCAGCGAATTAAATATCCGTGTGAACAGGTCCATTAATCCCAAACACCGGCCAAATTTAGCTAACTTTATTAGCCCGGAATATTACTCCACTAAAATCAGTGACATTTCTAATCTGCTGCGCCCTTGCGAAACATGCGCGGCCTATCGATAGACTTGGGAAAAACTATACTGTGCAAGTAATTTCTATATAATCTAGTCATAAATATTTGCTATTAGGCCAACTTCCCGTTTAATGTATTTTCGTGAACTTACCGGCACACGATCTGGTTTTCCATATTTTAAGGAGCAAAATAATAATGGCTGCCAAATGGGAAAGATCGCCGGTAAGCCTGAAAATGTTCATATCTGCGCCGGATTAAGTTATCCTCCACCGGATAGAGTAACAAAGCGTTTCTAAGCCGCTGAAGTAGCGAGTCTCCGCCGGCGGATCTGCAGGGCAGCGGAATATAGCGAGAATCGAGCGACGTGGCCAAAAGGGAAATGACAATGCAAGCCGGGAAGGAATATGCACGGAAAGGAAATCACGGTGCAGTCTGGGAATTAGATGCAGAGATCAGTAAGAAAACCTGGATAAAAATGGAAGTCGCAGTGGGAACTGGGAGTGGGATGGAGAGATCGGTAGGGACACCAGGGTAAAAAAGGAAATCACAGTGAATGATAGGAGTGGGATGGAGGGATCAGCACCAAAACCTGGATAAAAGCGAAACTACAAAAGCACCGAGCGGCTTAAAGAATCAGAATGCAACCAGGGATGGGGCTGAAGGCAACGGCATAGGAGACAGTGTGATATTGGGGGCACATAATCAGTTAAATACATAGGTCTGTTTATTGGGGGGCAAATAAATACCCACCCTTCTCACGGTTCCTGCGCCCATATCTTGAGATACCGATACATAAATTCATTTAAAAGGGACGTACAATGCAAACTGTGAATGCATTGGAAGCGACCTATAGGACAAGACAAAACAGCATTTGACGGTTTACTGTCAAATATGTCATCGACACCCTTGAACTTAATTCCCCTTTTATGCTGCTGGTTATTTAACCAAATTTGATTTAAAAAAAAAGTGAAGTAATGACATGGTCATCGGTACACGAGGAGACTGCTGGTCACCCATTCAGTATGATAAACAGTTATTTAGATAATTACTTTTTTAATTTTTCAAACATATACCCACATAAAATATGGCTATAGCTGGGACTCATTACACAGGCCTTAGTGTATATATGTTAGAATTCACTACCCTACTCCAGATATATTTATGATTGTACAGAATTTTCTTTGTTTCTGATCTGTTCATTCATTTTTAGATCAGACAATTATTGCTTGTTTTACATACAAAAGAAAATGTCTGGTTAACCTAGGAAAATATGATTTGGAGTATCCCAAAGCAGTAGTGAGATATGTTGCCACACAACATGACCGATTTCAAAAAAGTGGATAGATGAGACACACAAGAGGAAGGAAGATAGGCATGAAACAGAAAGAGAGTTCAGTCTTACAGTATTCCTTCGTTTTGCAACAAGTCACAAGACGGCGGTGGACCTTCAAGGAGGATTACAGGCACTTTCTTAAACATGACTCTGGAAACATCTTTAATCTCACTATTTGCTTTCATGCTCACATGCACAGGTAAGTGCAGGAAGAATAATTAATAAGAGAGGTAATTTTTTTTTTTTTTTTTTAAGTTTACTGATTTATACCCTTCAGGGTGCACTGTGTACCTACCAGTCATGTAGCACTCAGTGTTTGTACCGAGAGGGTCGCGAGATTAAATCCGTGTCTGGCAGCGTAATCATACATCATTTAATCCCAATTTCTATAGCGGTGCCGGATGCCGTCTGACTTCACAGACTTTTAACTTGGAAATTGCTTTGGACTGAAGTTTCTGCTGAATAGATGTAGTTAAATTTATTAGTAACATTTACGTATGTAAATTATTTAAAAATGGGTAGTTTACTTAGTATGTTGTACTGTCTGGTGAAAAATTAATTTGTATATATCTAAACTGAACTGTTACTTCCTCTGAGGACAGGATAGCAGCCTTACGAAAATGTCTCCCTGGGTACCATAAAAACTCAGTTTTGTCCAAAATCGTCCATTGAAATGTCATTTGGTGAGAATTTATATAATAGGTGGCTGTAAACGCCAACATCAATGGAGAATAAATTCAACCACAGCTTACTTGTTTGCTGCTTTTTCTCTGGTGATTCTCTGGTAAATTGATTTGTAGATAACTGAAGTGAATTGTTACTTCCTCTACAGTCTTCATAACAGCGTTTCGAGGAGTTGTGAAAAACGTCTCAACAAGCCTCTTGCCCTCCTAGTTGTAATCATTGAAATGTTTCTTGATGAGAATCCTCGTATTAAATAATTATAAACCCAGAGATTAAAGCTTCTGTTGCAGCGAGCCATCAATGTAAAATCTGGTAATTTTACATATTCTTAGTCAACACGTTTGATAAATTCAGATTCCCCCATTGTTGTGACATTTGCCAGTGGACACGTGCCAGATCGACATCCGCCAGCAAGGCTGGGTGTCCAAGTGGAGTGGAAGTCCTGAGGCCGTGCTTCACTGCGAGGTCAACTCCACCAGCGACTGCGCAGATAATCTCAAGTTGAGGTTCGTCTGGTTCAAGTTTGAGGCCAATAGCAACAGGACTCTTCAGTCTAATGGAAAGTATGCCCAAAATGCAAGAGAGATGCTCATCAGGAACGTTACCATGAATGACAGTGGGGTGTACTACTGCGGCGTCATAGTCAAGGACTTCACCCGCCCTGGGGGCCGTTATGTTGGCGGGGGAACCCTGCTGGTGGTGAGAGGTCAGTGCAGGCAGCTACTCCATGGCTATCAGTAATGGTGTCTTTTAGTCCTGTTCTCATGGTCCTCGTTACGCACTTTGCCTTATTCACTCTTTCTTTCTTTCAATAATAGATGCCACTCACCCTTGTTCAGTGCCTTGGGGTGACTACAATTCCTATACGGCACTGTATTGCATTGTAATGTCTTTTACCACCCAGAGGTTTTGTCCCTAATTTGCACTGACGTTGGTCCTATTGTCTCTCCTCGTGCGCCTGTTCCCCAACCCTGAAACCACAGCACAAGAGTTTGACTGTGTTCTTTGGAACGAGTGACAATAAAACCTGAAACTCGATATGCGATGCTGATCTAGCAAGTGCTCTGCATGGCGCTAACAGGAAAATATTCTGCTCTGTATTTGCTAACTTTGCCCTGGACCTGCATCTACACTGCTCTATCGGTTGAGCAGAGTACAGCCATGTGAAGCATGCCTTGGTGTGGACGTTGTTCGTCGTTCTGGCTCTGTATAGCCTGGCCCTGCTGGTCCTGCTTATCCTAAAGAAGGTAAGAGAACAGTTGTTAAAGAGGTCATTAGTTGGTTCTTGTTATATGGACGCACTATTGTGGACGTAGTAAATGTCTTTTTGAGATCATGTGTCGACTTTGCAGCTTCAGGCCTTGGTTGAGCTTCACTGGGCCATAACCTGCTTCCTCTCTGTGTGCCAGATGCAGAGGAAAACGGCCCCTTTCACTGGCAGAGAGCATGGCAGCAGTGGGAAGGTTGGTACTGGTGGTTAAGGAATCGTACCAATCGCCAAACGGTCATGGGGTCTCAGAAGACGCAGCTTCAGGCAAACTAAACACCTATGGCGAGTGGTAGGGTTGCACGAAACCCCATCGCAGCTGTATGGCGCATGTGCAATAAACACCAGGGCCTTAGATGACGGGCATAAATTTTGTCCAGATGCCGGCTTTTCGATACTGTATGAATGTTTACTTACGGCCACAATTTGGGAAGCAGATTAGGAGTACGCCAATAATATTAAAAAGAGGGGTGCACTGTGACGCCCAAAAGTTAGTCATTTGTATAAATTCAGCATATACTTAGTTTACTAAACGTGTTGGATGTTTAAGTGCCACCACACCACCAACATGTTTCTACTTTGTTTATCCACAATGTCTCCTCTTTTAAAAGATGTTGTGGCTGCTGATCTGTCCCATTCTTCACCGCCGCTTCAGTTATTCACTTATTGCTTCTATGATTTACCGAAACAGCAGTAGGCAGCGTGCTCCGCTAACTGAATTGAGTAAATATAGGCATATAGTCTGCATGATTTCAGCAGCCAGCGGGGTCATAATGAGACACGCCGACCAGCATGCATTTGGCTGGTGCGGGAATGCAGCGATTGTGACAGTCCTTCCTCTGCAGGACGGCCCCATTCGATCAGCCCAGTTCCAAAATGTGGTGCGAGAGCTATACAGCAAGAGGAACTTGCAAAAGCACATGAAGAAACACAGCCTGACCCCAGTTCAGCCAAAGGTGCCTGACATCCACATCCTTAAGTCGACCCAAACATGGAAACACAAATGACTTTGACTTGATTATAGCCAGTTGGGAGACTCCATACATAGAACTAGGACTTAGTTTGTATCCAAGGGAAACCCCAATGCAGTGTTACCTCAGGGACTATTCAGTCAAAATGTGTTTTTGTGGATGGACACAGAAACAGCCTAAGTGACTCAATAGACACATTAAGTTCCTGTTTAGAGGTTTTCTTATTGCCTGCAGGTTTAGCACTTCCACATAAACAAGCATAGTTCATAAACATGGGCAGTTTGTTTGCAGTATGGAACATCTCACTGTCTAGTTTTCTGTGCCTGGATACTCGTAATTGTCAGGTGTGTCAATGCATGCAGTGATGTTCCACCTGAGGCGTACTCATGCAGACAGTCCACTCCATACCCCTTTCAGGACGAGATGACCTGCTCCGATTCAGTGGACGAGACTGTGTACCAGAACATGTGAGCACAGAACGCCTGGCCTGGAGTGGAATAATGGGAAACAGGAGGAACCTGGGAAATTGTAGACACCACGGATCCTTAATATGGAAACGCAGCAGCGGTGAGGCAGAGACAGGCTCATAATATCCAACTAACCCAACAGACTGCTTCACTGGGCAAGTCCACTTTCAGTCGGTGATCTGCGATTCCTCCAGACCTCCGAGATCCACTTAGGATGTTAAGATCCTGTCAGGTTAACTTCTAGTATCTCTACTTTGGACTCGGGGGTAGTCTTCGGATGGGGGGAGGGGTGATCACCAGCGTAATGAGTATATGGTCTGTTAGAACTGGTTATGTACTCTCTGTCAAATGACTATCAAAACAACAAAGATATACATTCAGTGATGCGTAAACTTGCAGCAAGTAGTAAAACAATTAAATGTTTATTTTTTCTATAATAAATTCTATTCAAATAGCAATGTGGTTTTACTCAGTGCTTAGTCAGAGGCACATAAATCAAAGATTTCAGTTTGAAAAAGATCTATGAGTAACAAAAGTTAAGAATAAATCTCATGGTTAGGTCCACTGTGATTGGTTAGTTTAGGGAATTCCAGAAGCACATGGCTAAAGCTCGCTTGGCACTACATGAGATGCCTTCACTAATAGTTTATCGTGATTCATATACGTCCCACATTTTCCCAAAGTTGACATCCCTACGGTGTTGAGCGGCTCAGGTTTCGGCGTACTTGGCATCTACTGTGTGGCTGTCTCTGATGGAGAAAGGTCTCCACACAAAAGACTGCAAGAGGGCGACACCCAGGGGCAGCAGGCAGACCAAGCGGAACATGGCACCGTGGAGCATCTGCAGGGAGCTGGGGAGGAACCCAGAGGAACAAGACTATGGGTACTGATGGGCCTGCAAGCTACCAGCAAGGCTACTGGGGCACCACGGCGAAAGTTGAGGTGGTACAGAAAGTCACCGTGACCGCTGTTGAGAGGACGTGCTCCGACCATACCTGGGGTCCGCCACGGCGCTTACGTCCTTCAGGTCCTCGTAACCGAACTTGTTGAGCAGAGTCACCACCAGCATGGGTGCCAGGGACTGGGCGGGCTTCGTGAAGAGGGCGTTGGTGCCAAACACCATGGAGGACAGAGGCGAGCTGGCGTGGCATGGGGGGAGGGGGAAGGTCACCCAAATGCTACAGTGCTCTGTTAAGTCCAGGTCGTTCTGGGAGCCTGAGGTTCACTCTACATAGGCATGCAGTGAACTCCATCAGAATAAGAGGCCTACAGAAGCAATCATTCACCATCAACATCAGGCTTGGGTGGAATGACAGTATGACGGTATTCCCCAGCACTTAGAAATCCCAAAGGTATTATTTTTAATACCGTAAAAAAACTTATTTCTATGAAACGGGTGCAGAGATGGTGTATTGAAGCGTAGTCTGGTAATGCATAGGGTTAGAGGTGAAATGAGCTTCAAATGAAGTCATCAACTAAAGGGATTACCTGCGTTTGTAAGTGTGAAGATCCAAGTCTATGATGTCTGCCAGGGGCAAGTTAAACAGATTGAAAGTGGCCTGAACCAGGACCCTAGAAGAAAGGGAAAGAGGACAGCGATGAAGCTCAAAGATCAAAGACTCGCTGTGTCACATTTAGCAATCTGGCAGCTTAGAATCACACTGTGCAGCCCTTCATAGTGCTGAGCGGAGTACCATCAATATCACTTATCTCCTGCACAAACAAAACTTTGAATATAGGGCAGGGATCTTCAAATCTGGACCTCAAATCCAAATCCAGGCCTTGTTTTCAATTCTCCCAGGTAGTTGGTTTAATAATGACTGATTCTGATTGGTCAGAGGCTTCATACCCAGCTCACAGGTAAAGGAAGGCTGGAAAATCAGCAGGGCTTGGACTTTCAGGACCGTGATTTGAATAACCCTGATAGGGTATCATCTCTTAAATAACAGAAAAAGAATCCATCACACAAGAATGCTCATCTATGACCTTTATCATTCTATTTCACTACAACTATTCCTCTCCTTTCCACATGATGTATATATCTGACATTATGCCTGCCGTGAGTTACTCTGCAGTAGATGAGTATTAATCAGCCATTTATTAATAATGTTATTTCGGTTTAATGTTTTCATGTGTTAAGCTGGTGTTTCCCAGCCCCGGTCCACAGGGGCCCCCAGACAGTCCACGTTTTTGCTCCCTCTCAGCTTTCTGCCAGACAGTCCACGTTTTTGCTCCCTCTCAGCTTTCTGCCAGACAGTCCATGTTTTTGCTCCCTCCCAGCTCCCTGCCAGACAGTCCACGTTTTTGCTCCCTCCCAGCTCCCTGCCAGACAGTCCACATTTTTGCTCCCTCCCAGCTCCCTGCTAGACAGTCCACATTTTTGCTCTGGGTTGGGAAACACTGTAGCTGCACCTATAGCCAAAAAGAGCTGGTTGGGGCCTGTGCTCACATGTTGCAGATGATGAAGACGGCCAGGATGTAGTAGTGGCTCTGCCCGAGCAGGAGCATGACCAAGGCAGCCCCTGCTTCCAGGTAAAAAGATAGCAGGATCAGCCTGTAATACCCCAGGCTCTGCAGCAGCCTCTGGGAACTCAGCACCAGAATCTAAGAGACAAGATGGGCAGGAAACCGATTGACGACGAGTTGAATTGATGATGAGGAATCATTGCCGATCAGTACAATACCATATGCCGTCTAGATATTCACACCTGGGGGCAGATGAAACCAGCCCCGTACAAAATGCTCTTAGCTGTTGAGGACAGGGCGTCCTGAGGGATGAGGTGTTCCGCAAATATCAGAGTGAAGTTATTGCAGAAAGCCACCATGAAGACCTGGAAAAAGTTCATGATCACAAACAACTGGAAGTCCCTCTGGGAGACGATCTGCCAGGTCATGGAGCCAATGGCGGTGAGGGAGAGCGCAGGGGCGGGGCCAGGTCGTGAAGAAGCCCCGCCCTCATCTGCACCATTCCGGGTGTCGTAGCGACTGTCGCTATGGAAACCAGTGTAGAGCATACAGCAGCAGGCCAGGACTGCCACCAGAACAGTCACACCCTGAAAGGCCCCAAAATCCTCCATGTTATGAGACAGCAGGCTGCAAAAGAGCACGCTAGAGGAGCCCAGCAGGGAGGCCCCCTGGCTGTACTGCACGAGCTGCAGGCGGCTCTGGTGCCGGGCCGAAATCTCAGCAAAGAGGGCGCACTGCGCCAGCAGCACGAAGGTCAGCAGGCCGTCGAAGGCGCACAGAGCCACCGACAGGTGCAGGCCGCTCAGCCAGTCGCCCGCTGAATAGGTTCGCCATGGGAACCAAGCGATCAGGAAGGCCAGGCAGTACAGAGGCGCGCCGTACAGGATAGACAGTCTGCGCTGGGAGCAGCAGGGCAGTCGGGAATTGTCCTGGATGTATCCAAAGAGTGGGTCATTTATAGCGTTCCAGATCATGTAGATCACCTGAAAAGCAAAATACCGCACATCAGTAAATAATTTAGGTTTAAGAAACAGGGCTGCTCTACGGACGATTCCAAGGGCAAATGTGGAGCATAATTGGATTGGTCTGGGTTGGGGGTCTAATATAAAACGCTTTCATGGGGCCCAAAATCTCCGGGTAAGAACTCCGGGTAAGAAATACAATGTGCAAATATTTCCTTGACAAAACGCTATATTCATTTATATAAGGTTTAACTTTGCATGGACTGTAAAAGAGAGAATGAGAATAAATAGCTAATATTTCGCTATACATTGTATCAGCAAATCACAAATACAGATGATGTACATCCTACTCACCTGTGACCGATGGAAATCTCCTTCGGATATCTTGTACTTGCTCAAGAAAAGTTTAACGTAATAGAAGCTGAAAATGCTGTTCATCATCCCAGCTCCTACTGTGGTCATACTGTATGCTACAGCAGCCGGATTCATTCCTAAACTTACAAGGAATCTCATCGCGTCTCCAGTGTATTTTAGCAAGATTTTCTTAAGGCATGTGCTTTTGCTGTCGTTATGACCGGTGGAGTTAGGGTGCTCCAAAATGCCAGACAAAAGAGAATCCAGCGACTAAACCTTCACATACAGACAGCCGAAGAAGAATCTTGACAATACAAGCATTATATAAAGGTAGTACTTTCAGAAAATGACTTGCTGTACTTTTATATCCCCAAGCAAAATAAACGTGCATATTCAGTCTTAGTTGCATACATAGAAAAAGCACAGCTTGTTTTTCCTACCATTTTGACTTGCTTAACTGGAAGTACCGGCAACAAGGGTTTGTGCGCCTTAGCTATTGGACAACTTATGGTCCGAACCCGCCTTCCTTCTTATTCATTGGTTCATAATATGATCAATCAAGTATAGTAACGACGTCACGCCCCTAATTAGCATACTGAGGAAAGAGGCGGTTGCCACGTTGCTGCAGACCGGGCGCGCCGCTGGAGGATGTTAATACGCCGCAGGGACCCCGGCAAGCTTGTCGCCTGAGACAACGGGACCGGTGAGAGAAGCCTGTGGAAAGGCGGGCACATACGTCGGCAGGGTGAAAATGTTAAGCGATGTGACCCTGGAGCAGGAGTTCGAAGGCAAGAAGGATGTTTCGTGGTACGACGTGGAGGATGTGAAGCGAGGTGAGAGTCTCTAAAGGATGGGGGGGGGGACAAGGAGCCGTTCTGAAGGGCATCGGTCGCGCCCATATAGCATGGCACTACAGCATAAAGTGTGCTGGATAGACAACGCCTTTTAAGTGTTAAACCTCTTTAAATGCACTGTGTCGTAATAGTGTTATATCATGTAATAAAAGATAAAAATCCATGCAGTGGTCTAATGTACAATGCTGTTCAGATTCTGCTGCGTTGTCTGATTTACAGCATTTGGAAAACGATTATTACTAAAATACCAACTCGTCCTAAAGATGATTATATTAAAGTATTGCTAAAACCATCAAACGAGACGATCTTTCTGTCTAAGATAACAGACCATTTTTTAACATTTTATATATTGAAGCTAACTTTATCGATCTGACAAAAGGATCTCTTTAATTCCTAGAGGTTTTTCAGTTATGCTTTTGTTCTACAGCCTAGCTTCCAAATCGACGTGACATCAAAAATTACAGCTGTTTTTTTACTGCGCGCTGATGTACTAAAATATACTGTGTTTTCAAGGATAATTATTTTCCAAATATTAAGTGGTTTCTGACATTTTCTTACAAATGACACTAAAGTAAAATTCGGAGCAGTATTTGCTTCTGACAGCCGTGAAAGACTTAGAATTTGTTAAAAAATCGTGGAAATAGAGGATTTTGCTTTTTAGTGTTAACACTATAACTATGCAAAAATACATAAGTGAGGATTATGTTTAATGGTAGATTCATATGAAACATCATTTACCTTTGTTTAAAAGCATTTGAAACATGAGAATGCGCTCATAATATTTGGATTACGCCATAATATTTGGATTAGTTCGTTGCTGACCTGCTCTGCGCCCGGACAGCCGGTCGTCCCACCCCCACCTCGCTTAGCGTGAGTGGGTGGGCGTGTGCAGCAGCACTCAGCTCTGCCCCGTGTGCCGCGTGCGTTTCAGACCTCCACTTGGCCGCCGAGCTGGGTAAGACCTTGCTGGAGCGGAACCATGAGCTGGAGGCGGGTCTACGGCAGATGTACTCCACCAATCAGGAGCAGCTGCAGGAGATCGAGGTGATGCTCGGGACGCGGCGGCAGGACCAAAACTGCACAGGGGAAGGGAGCTGAAAGTCAACGAACTGTCCTGTGGGGAATATTAGCCATAGATGAGTTTTTTTAAAATGAGGATCAATAATATGTACTCATATTTTGGCAGACATAATCCTCTGCCAGCACTGACCTTTCGTCTAGGAAGCCACTATCCAATAGTTCAACAGTCAGCTCGTGCTGACAGCCACAGTCTATAGAACAAAGGTTAACGTCTAACTTGAAACACAAAGCGTTACATCCGCTCCTCTGAAAAAATCTGCCTTTAGCTTCCTGACGCGACTTCGTGTTCTAGTTAGCAAGGAAGAAGGGGATTAAACTCGGAACAGCAGGGAAATAAGATGGAAGAAAAAATAAACAAAAGCGTGAGCCATGCTGATCATGATTAAAAAGAAAAACTGCAGCGATATTAATAAAGAAGATGTACAGAAGCGGCAGAAGATCAGAGAGTTAATAGGTGGATAATCAGCTCTGCTAGGAATTAAACAGCACAGCAAAGATGAGTCCTGCTTTGGTTAGTGTTTTGCATTAATCTTTGCTGTCTGGAAATATGTGGCACGTTACGCAATGTTTTTGTCATGTTTTATTGAATGGAAAGGGAGCAAAAGCGTGACACTTCCCCTGCCGCGCCCATGCCGGATTCCTTAGTGGTAGATAATGACACTTCATGCTAACTTGTCAAAAGACATAAATACTGGTTCTTAAGTGCACAGCAGTGCATGATTATTACAGTTGGTGCCTTTTCGGTGCATAGAAGTTCACTGAAATCAAACCTATCTGTGAACCAGCTAACAAAACTATGAAGTTTATCTTATTAAACATCCTTAGTGTCCATAATGGATAATGCGAACTCAGGTAAGCTTGTCACCAGTAATATTGGTCATGGGTGATATGGAACCAGAAAGTCAGTTAGTAACCTCCATCTCATCACTGGCTGGCTGTCCTACCCTGTGCTCCTGTTGGGGTCTCCTATACTCACATCGTCCTCTCACTCCGCCCTCTCAGTACCTGTCCAGGCAGGTGGAGCTTCTTCGACAGATGAGCGAGCAGCACACCAAGGTCTACGACCAGCTGGAGCTGACCTCGCAAAAGCTGGAGCAGGACAACCACCGGCTGGTCTTGGAGAACCGCATGGCCCAGCAGAAGATACAGTGGTGAGACAGAGCTTCGATGGCGGGGCATCTGTCAAGGAACTGGACCGTTATCATATTTTATGTGTATATCATACTATTAGGGCTGCATTATATCACATCGCGATATAGTTGCGACTGGACATTGAACCAAGATGGCGCCGAAGATTGGCAGCTTTGTCACAAGCTCCTTCAAGCACCTACATACATAGATTTGTCAAATGTCTTATGTGTTATATATTTATACTTCTATTTTGACTGTTAATTCGTGTCGTACTATGGCTGCTTCGAGAGGCTTTGCACACAAACATTTCACATGTATAGTAGCTGTGTAGTGGTGAGAAGTGAAGTGACAATAAAAGTGATTTGATTTGATATTTGCCATATATACTATAATCATGTAAACAGTGAAATGGGACCTTTGGTCTGGGACGCTCACGCCTGCTTCTCTGTGATCCTCAGCCTATCAGAGACCATTGAGGGTCTGCAGACACAAATGACGGAGCTGCAGCAGCAGGTGGAGGACCTGAAGCCCGCCCAGCCAGACAGCACTAGCCGATCTGCCCAGCCGGGCAGCGGGAACAAGGATCCGTCGGAGTGGGTGTCGGGCCTGGCCTCCCCAGGCATGTGCTGCGTGATGGAAACCCCCCCTGAGTGAGTACCTCCCTCCCACCCTGCACCACCGCTGCGTCTGATCAGTGCCGTACTCCACACATCCCTGCATGGCCTCTTTCTGCTACCAGTAGCTTGTACCTGAGAATCAAAGCTCTAACCACAAGGGGGCACTCACACATGGCCCGGCAGCCCTGCACCGTGCCTGAGTATGATCACCCCCGTTTCCCGCCGGTGTGCGCTCACATTGTGCTTAACGTTTCGACCCGAGCACACTTTTGTCATCACTTTTTGTGTAGAAGAAAACGTCGGAAGAAAAGCGCTTTTGCACAGCACAGTGGACTTCAAGACCGATGGGCTTATTTTACGGATTATTTGCAGTTGTTTTGGGCGTGATGACATATAGCCCTCTCGTAGATTTATCGAGTATGCAACACGGTGATTTTCGTTTAATCGTGTTGCAGGTTTAATAACACAGTCCCATATTTTACCAAATTTCCAGCAAACACTGCACCTCTGGCATTGACCAAAGTGATCCCTTAAGTGCAATGTTTGTTAAATATTTGTTGCTACCCGAGCTGTACAGCTACCCGAATCTTTCCTTCCGGGCCCAGTTCATGTTTAGTGATCATGTGCGCATTTATGTGCAGGTACCTGCACGATTGTCTGAGTTCTGTGCTCGGGCACGGATAGTGATCGCGCTAGTCGTGCACAAATCCAACTGAACCATGCCCAAGTCTTCAAGCAATTCTGGGTAAGGAGGATGGTATGGGGCGATAACACTAGTCAAACAAACTAGACTTTGGAGGTGAAACGTGCTTGGGCATGGTATGGATTCCCTAGTGTGAGTCAGCCATCACAAATGAAAGCAGATAGAATACTCCAGGTCCGACAAGCTTCTAGATGACCCAGCAGCTAACGCTACCCGGTTTCCTCTCCTAAACTCACAGCAGGGATCTTTTTAGGTACCAGCCAGTCCGTTTCACCACGGTAATCAGAGTCAGCTTCATTAGCCATGTACAGCCTAAGCACAAGGAATTTGTTTTGGTCTAACTAGTTACTTTAAAGTGAAATAAAGTAAATTACAAAAGCGACATAACATAGAGAAGTACTGGTGTTAAAAGTGATTAACTGCGGTACTTCCAAAGTGAATGTGCAAGTAAAATCCTCCTAGATGTGGCAGGGATGTGGTTATGTGGTGGGCAGTCTGGGCAGGGCCTTGGTGAGCGTGACTGTAAGGGTTCATGGGTGTGACCAGACAGGACATAGACTGCAGCCTGACCGAGGTCGACCTGGCCAACGCGGAGGAGGAGAACGCCGCCCTGAAGGTCTCCCTGCAGACGCTGAGGGCGCAGCTAGGGGCGGAGGAGGCGCGCCGGCAGGTGGCCGAGCAGGAGGTGGAGCTGGCGGCGCAGGACAGCAGTGTCCTGGGACAGCGACTGGCCGAGCTGGAGGGCTGCTGGGAGCGGCGGCAGCGGCTGGAGCAGCAGGTGGAGGAGCTGCGGCGGCTGTGGAGCATAGAGGCAGCCCGGGCCAGGGCGCGGGGAGGCAGGCTGTCCTCCGAGACGCTCCTCACCCCCCTGCATGAGGAGGAGATTGACATGGGGGCGGAGTCGGGGGCGGAGTCGGAGGCGGAGTCTGACGTGGGTGGTCCTGAGGGCAGGCATCTTGGTGATGGCAATCTGCTGAGGAGCCCAAGTACCGAGGACCTTCTCCAAGGGCACGAGCGCCTCTGTGCCCGGCGCTCCCAGGCCGTCCGGCCACGCGGCTCCTCCCTCCTACGCAAGGTGGACGAGCAGTACAGTGCCTTGCAGGCCCGCTACGACGCACTGCTCAGCCGCTGCCAGCAGGTGGCAGACGGGCCGAGCCACAAGGCCGTACAGACCACGGGCACCGACAGAACTCACCGTCGCTCCACCTCCTCCGCCGAGACTCCCGGGGCCGACGTGGACGCCTCCCCGCCTGAGTACAGGGCACTCTTCCAGGAGATCTTCAACTGCATCCGCAAGACCAGAGAGGACCTGAGTGAGAACCACAGCAAACAAAGCCATTGATGTCCTCATAAAAGCTGAAGGGACGAGAGCTGACACGGTGTGCCTTGGTTTACTTCCTAGGTCACCAAAGCAAGACAACTACACCAACAGCCACCTCACTCAGCTCCAGAAGATCCCGTTTCACTGTAGTTTCTTCATTAAACGAAAAAAAAAACATTGGAACTTGGGTTCCGTATTCTCCCGAAAGCTGACTTTGGATTCCAACTCCCAGAAGGGGCCGTTAACCGTCAAATTCATACCATTGAGGACACCAAGGTCAAGTCCTCAGCATTTTTTTTGCAACTCCAATAGCCACGATCCACCACATTCACACGTAGGATGGGCTTTCGCGTTTGACCTTGGTATTTTGAAAATCATGGCTACGGCTTTGGTGAGATTGTATCGATTATAATTCTGCATGATTCCATAGCACTATAAAGTCTTCCTTAATAATGTTATTGTGAAGGATTATCCATTTGGAAATATTACTCGTAGTCGGTGTGTTATCTGCAAGTGGTAATGAAGTCGTATTGTCACGTAGAGAACTCAGTATGTGTGCGATGCTGCTTGTGTTGTTTTACACTTCAGTCAACAGACCATAATATCACGTCCAGTGATATGATATTACCTCTAAGCCTTTCTGCCGTAGCATTGCCTGGCCACATATACTAGGTAAGGGCTCTTCAAATCTTCAATCCCTTGATTCCAAATCCAGGCCTTGTTTTCAATTCTCCCAGGGAGTTACTTTGATAATTACTGTTTCTGATTGGCCACAGAGGCTTCACACCTGGCTCATAGGTGAAGGAAGGCTGGAAAATCAGGAGTGCTCGGTCCTTGAGGACCGTGATTTGAATAGCCCTGTGTTAGGTGAATTAGTATGAAGCTAAATCTTTTTTATATAGTGTGAAAACCACAACAGGACTGATGTAAACCAATTCATACCTCAGTGGAAAACTGCCTCTGCCTACCAGAGGTAACAATGAATCATTTCAGGCAGCAGGTGGCGCAGTGGTTAAACACTCAGGCTTATTCCATTTTGGGAAATCCCAGTAGGGATTCTGCTGTAGTACCTTGTATCAGGTCATTTTCCCTGAATATCTCTAGGAATGTCTGGCTGTATAAATGCATGAAAGTGTATTAAAATGTTTAAGTTATTTCAATCAAAGTGTTCATTGAATGGCTAAAGTGACATGTAAATAATACAATGTAACCGTCTTTTATTAGAATTGTAGCAAATCGATAGGCACTAATTGATGCATAAGCACACAATGGGTGTGTTTACCTTTTAATTAAAGGCTATTCAGCGTATCTTACGCATTTTTAATGTTTATTACGACAAACTTGATCGGTTTTAGCTTGGTAGTTGTTCGCAAGTAGGTTTTGATTTCAGTGGATTTCTATCGGCTGAAAAGGAATCTGCCGTAGTGATCATGCACTGCCGTGCACTTTAGAACCAGTTTGTGTGCGTTTTTATGAGTTACCATAAAATATGCTAATTTTACCATATACTTAATTTGGGAGCAGTCTGTTCATCCCACAACTAAAATGTGAATTTAAATAGTGCAATTCAAGTTGGATGAAACAGTAGTATTTCTTATGAAGCTTACTGATTTGTTGTGGATTGTTGATGTACAGTATAAACAGAATGGAAGGCTGAACGAGAGAGAGAGAGAGAGAGAGAGAGAGAGCAAACGGTGACGGATTGGCCTGCTTGAGTGGAAACTGCAGTTATGAAACAGCAGTTAGGGCACTGGAGGACTCGAGTCACTGTAATAAATGGGCCTCTTTAGATCCCGTGTCTCTGATCTCGTAAAAATACTGTCAGCATGTATGTACATCAACATGTCACTGGCTACAGACTATGTGTGTGAGACTGTGAGGAGGCGGAGCCAGGAAAAACAGGGATTTAACGAGAACACCAAAAAAAGGGATTGTTACATTTCTCCTCATTTTTGTGTATTATTTATTATGCGAGTTATTTTTGTTATCTCTGCTTCTGATTAATTTACTGCAAACCGTCCAAGTCCAGGCATTCCACTGGCCTGTCGTCGTTTCACATTGTACTTCGTTTAATAGTGGGAGCACTGGGCAGAAATACTTCTGCAACCTTCTGAGCAGTGGGTCGATGAATTGCACTATGGGGAAAAAATGTGAATTATGTGAAAGAACGACGACAGACCAGGCGAGTAGCTTAAGCGGAGTAGGAAACTGAGTCACTGTACTTCGTTGATGTCTTTGCTGATTACCTTTCGGAATGGAGGTCAGGAGGACCGTATGCTGTTTTGTGAATATACCTCACCTGTATCTGCGGACAGTCCAGGTGTGACTCACAGTGGGATGAAGTGTCTTATTTCAGATGTTAGGAGTACACATACCAGCACACAACCTTTAAGAACAAGGGTGAAAGCAGCTTCGACCTCCTTCCCAGCAAAGGGGAGGAGACGCCCTCCAGATCTTCCAGACACTGTTCCCAGATCAGTCCGTCCGCCCTGACCTCAGCCTCTCCAAGTCTGTGCTTTGTTTTTTAAAGTTACCCAGGAATTTTAGTACCGAACACTTTTCGTAATTTCTAAGTTGCAATAGTGTACATATGAGTAGTGTAAACTAACATGTAAATGTGTTTTTAATTGTTAACAAAACAGTATTGATGTCCGGGAAAAAATCCTTTCTCTATCATATGTAAATTTCTCAAGGCTGTTGTACTGATTAGAATGATCTGCTGCTAGAATATGCACTTACTTACGAAAGGTAAAATAAAAGCATTGGTTATATAAAAACGTTGCGTATGTCGCTGTTTCTGATGAATCCGTTTTCCATTCATGTCATAGGTGATACTAATTTATATGTAATGTGTTAAATGCGATGTGGTTGGAGCATTTTTTTATTAAAACTTGGGCGTGAATTTGCTACAATCAGACTCATAAGATGCATAAAATTAGCGAATGTTCATTTTTGCTGTAACTCATATAAATACCACGATTGCATAATTGATGGAGTAATCGTATAGTTGGCAATTAGCATGTAAAATCATAGCAGATCATAGAGTCCATGGAGTGTGCAATTTTGTTATAGCGCCACAGCGTGGTTCATAATGAACTGTTCCGCAAGCGCCTTGGGGCTATTGCAGTGCATGCAATAATTACAATGTATTACGATTATCACTCAGTACTAAACACAAAAAAATAACAAAAAATGATGAAACGTGTATTTTAATCAGGATTTTTCATTTACAAAGTTTACACATCTAAATAAATTACTGATCGACTTACAACAAAGTGAAGCCTAAATTAATAAAAAGCATCAGGATAAATGATTAAAACAACGCTTCACTTTTTCAGCATCACTACAAAGTAACAAAATAACCCAAGCAGGTTTATCTTAAAATATCTGATTTCCATTAATTAATTGCTGTCATCGAAAATGATTCATATTCTCAGTTCATACAGCAATGCAATGACTACAAAGAAAAAACAGTCCATAATATCAAAAGAGTTACAAAATAATCTTCGTATGAAACCTAGCTTTTTAAATGTATAATCATACATATAAAATTGTATGCAGAAGAAATTCATCAATTTTCCTTCATCCTAGTTTATATTATGTTGTATCTAATTTCACAAGAAAATAAAAACTTGTAAGGATTCCTTTTCACAAGTGTGCTGATGTGCACAAGCAGTTCGGAATGCAATGGAAATATTCAGGCCCAGTGGCATTAAAATACACATACAAATATAATACAATGTAACTATAAAGACAAAGTTCAAAGCTGTTTTAGAGGCAGTTCAGTGTCCTGAGTTTATAAAATGTATGACATAATGTGGTTTCTGGAAATGAAATGTAGAAAGAGAAGAAGCAAGGGATGAGCATGTCACCAGAGAAAGGGATGCTGCTTAGGATGGGACCCATCTGTCACCAAGGCATGTCATGTGACTGGTGCCATGTGACTTTAATGTCAAGATTGGACCAGCAATGTGTCAGTGATATATTATGGGTGTGGCCAGATGTAGGTGTGGGCGTGGCCAGAGGTAGGTGTGGGCGTGGCTAGCAACATTCCCAGCAGTATATCAGCAGAGCTGCCAGGGAGAGCAGCAGAATCAACAGCCAGCTGTATGAGCTGCCCAGCTGCTGGTTTGCCCGCACGGGGCCGGCCTGCAGGTACTGGTCCACTGAATCAGCCAGCTTGTACTTGCGGGGGTTGAAGCCCAGTTCCCGCCGTGCTTTCTCGATTCTGAAAGTGTGGGTGACAGCTATGTTCCTGACCTGGGGGATGGATAACACCATCACCGTCAGAGAGCGATACTCAATGTCAGCTGTGCTGTGGCTTAGAGTGTCCTCTGCCCTTCAGATCAACTCTGTGCCTTGAATGCTAGGCAGACCTCATGGTGATAAACAGAACAAATGGCCAGTTCATCCTTCACAAAGGCATCCTTGGTAAAGTACTTTTCTTCATAAATGAATGAGATATTCATTCCAAATATTTGCTCGTGGGAGTTTTACTTACACAAAAATGTTCTGAGGGCCGAATGAAAAATGATTGGTTCAGAGAGATAACCAATCAGATTATAGAGGAGCTGGGCCCAAGCAATTCGAGGAGGCGGAACCAAGATACCTGATTGGTTGGTCACTCCTCATCTAGTTGCTGGGACCCACCTCCTCTCCAATATGATTGGTTTTCTCTCTGAACCAATCATGTTTTCGTTCCGCCCTTAGAACATTTTTGTGTAAATAAAACTTCTGAACTTTCTGAAGGTTACTGCTGGCCTGTAAGCAGTATTTATAAGTCTTGGAGCCCTGCTTCACTTTGCCTCCTAAACAGGGTATCACTGCCATGCCCCGAGAGACTGACGCTAAGATGGAAGTATCTTGAGTGCCTTAAGTTCATTATGATGTCAGCTCAAGGTCACTCCCTGGCTGATGGCTCCTCCAGCTGGCCCTGTGCCCCCCCGGTTCAGCGACTGCCCAGCCAAATGGGTCTGATGGATGCCAGTTTCGCTGTATCCCCTTACTGAGTGCCAGATTGAATGTCTGTATGGAATATCCTGGGAGCGGACGGACGGACACACACACACACACACACACACACAGGTTTGTAATTATATCTTTGTGGAGACTCTCCATTCATTTCTATGGGGAAACTCTAATTCCATCAATGACGACCCTAACCCCTACCCAGTCCTAACTTTAACCATAAGTAACCAAACAAAAAACGAGACTTTTGGCATTTTAGTTTTTGATTGCCTTCCCAGGTCTTTGTGGGGACATGAAAATGGTCCCCACAATGTCAAGATAATCATTTTTTATTACATTGTGGGGGACATTTGGTCCCCACAATGTAATATAAACGTCATCCACACACACACACACACACAAGCACACACAAACACGTCTGTATTCATATCTTTGTGGGGACCATCCATTCATTACCCCCTATTCAGCTCCAACCTTAACAATAAGTAACCAAACAAAATACAAGGCTTTTTGGCATTAGTGTTTTGCAGGTTTTTTGATTGTAGTCATAGATTTTTATAAAACTGAGTTTCCCCTTGTGGGGCCCAAAAAATGTCCCCACAAGGTAAAAATTACCGGTGGTCAAAATAACATTTGGTCCTAACAATGTCATATATACATACCCCCCCCCCCCCCACACACACACACACACACACAAACCAGCACACAGAGACCCTGGAATACTCGTGAAGCTACGGCATCACTTTACTGCTGAAATTTTCCACGATCATCTCACAGCTGACGAGAAAAACCAAGATGGCGGCTTGTGCGGACGCAGCGGCTCTCCGTTACATTCGCATTTGTACAATCTAAAGGATGATCCAAATGTCATCTCATTGTACTTGTACAATGACAGTAAAGACGTCTTGTATCTTGTATTACATTCTTTAATAAGATTCTTTACCAAGACTAAAAAAAACAGCATAGATCAATAGCTGCTTGTACTTGGGAGTGTCTGCAGGACAGGTGCTGAGTCTAAGGGCCTCCGTTCCGCCTGTGCTCCGCAGACCAGCGGCCGCATGGTCAAATAAGAGCTGCACCCCTGGAGGAAATAGCCCACCAGGTCTTTTCTCATTGGTCGAACCTCAGATCACCTGTGTCCTCAGGCGAGCCGCTCTCTGCCTCATGTTTTATTCAAGGATCGTCATCGGCTTTGCAGCCACATGACGAGTCCTGCTGCCACTACCCTGCCCGTTTCTGTACGCTCATGAAATGCTCTTTCCATTAACTTCCTGCTGATACTGACCACTATAAAGCACTTTGCCAATTGAAATGTGGTCCAAAAACCTCAACCTCAAGTGCAAGTACCATAAACTGACTCACAACCTGACAACCAAGACATTTTTTTCTTTTAATCATTTTAGACCCCCATAATAAAATAAGCAATCCATCCCTTTTAATTACTTGTAATGAATAATACATATAGGAGCAACAGAAACCTGGAGATAATAATTCCCCTAAGGGGTTCTATCAGTGACCCTATCCTGGCCCTCTGGCAGACTTAAACAAGAACCTAATCAGGTGCTGTAACTCGACCCTCCACTCAGCAATCACCCCCCCCCCAGGATTGGCAGAGTAGCGTCATGTGACAGCACGCCCGCACATAACTGTGTCATGTGACCCAAGGTGAGTGGTGTCATCTCAGGCAGTCCGTTCAGGGACAATTAACCAGAGGGGATATGGAAAGTCATACCTCGTTTCTTGTGAAGAGCAGCGGGATCTCTACCACAGGCCTCATGGCCACGTGTAGGCACTCCATCAGGACGGCTTTAGAGACAGCAAAGAGCACAATGAAGGGGATTCCTGTGAAAGACATCTCCAAGGAGAACCCAGTGATAATCCAGTTACTGTAAGCACTGGGAACTACAGCTCTGGACAAAAAAAAATTAAGAGACCACAGCAACCGTTTTTGTTTCACTCCCTTCTCAGTTTATGGGTGTGAATATTTTTTATTTTTTTGCAAACTGCAGCCTGGTTTTTCAAAGGGCTTCTTTCTTGCTTTATGGGATTTCAATCCTGCTTATAGGAGCCTGATATGAACTGTCCTAGCAGTGCACTTCACACCTGCGCTTAATGTTTCCCATTCTTTTTGAAGGTCACCTGATGTCATCCTATGATGCACGAGAAACTGCCCGATAAGTTGACGGTCATCTCCGACATTAGAAAGTTGCTTCTGCCCTCTACCTGGCTGGTTTCTGGTTGCTCCCAGTGTCTCCTGCTTCACCTTAATTTTGTGTGCTGCTGCTCAGTGTGTGCTACTGCTCAGTGTGTGCTGCTGCTCAGTGTGTACTGCTGCTGCTCAGTGTGTACTGCTGCTCAGTGTGTGCTGCTGCTCAGTGTGTGCTACTGCTCAGTGTGTGCTGCTGCTCAGTGTGTACTGCTGCTCAGTGTGTGCTGCTGCTCAGTGTAGCCCTTCTGCCAACAGAACCAGGATTAAACTAGGATTTTAAAATGCAGATTTTTAAAAACATGTAGAGTGGTCTCATAATTTTTTTACCACAGCTGTGTTTAGTACAACTGTCCTCAGAATAGAAACGGGCCAGTCAAAATGAAGTCAATCCAGTTTCAATTCCTGACTGACTGGCACAAGTATGAGAAGACTTGTGTCGTGACTGAATGGCATGTCAGAGATCCAAACAGATAAGTTCTCTACCTGCAGAATAGACCAGGGAGACGGGGAGATGAATCGACGGGCGACTGTGGCCCAGCTTCTCAAACTGTGAACAGACAGTAGACACAAAAGTGCTGGAGGGGACGTTGCACATTCTGAATTAATTGCACAATCCCACTACACTGAAAGAACGAAAGGTAAGCCAGACTTAATATTACCGTTTTGAAAAGAGGGCCTTTCTATATGACATCATCAAGGCACAGTACACAAGCAGGTATCAAATGTACGAGGCTACTACAGAACTTAAAGGCAAAATAACTGGCCAATCGGAACTTACCAGGGGTGTGAACCATTCAAACAGGTTCACCGCCTCGCCATCATTGATGAAGTAGGCCTGTCCACTCTGAAGCACAGTGAGATCAGCTCTTACCCACAGCACACAGACCCACACACTCATACTGTCAAGTGTATTTGTATAAGCTGTCAGCCATGCTCCACTGTAACGTCACACGCATTCCTAAATGGTGGGACAGCCCCATTAACATCCGTGGTGGCATTGACCGTCCATGGCATTGACCGTCTCCCTGGTTCTCTACTTTGCTGCTTGGCCTGCTGGCTGTGCAGTTCTCCTGTGGTTCTGTGGTGCTCCAGGTGTCTAGTTCCACCTGAGAGACAGCAGAAGTGGAGGAGACCCTCACCGCGACGTAGCCCTTGCTGGGCGTCAGGCCGTCGGCAGCCAGGATGTGGGCCATGACCAGGTTGTCCACGTGCACCCAGTTGATCCGCGCCTCCTGGTTCCCGAAACTGAAGCTGAAGAGCCGCCTTTCCACGTTCACCTGGGATCACAGATAAAGCTCCCTGTCTCCCACACACATGGGTCACATACACCTATGTATTGCCATAAAAAGCATCATTCAGCCGCTCTTTTCGTGTAATTCCTGATCCGCCACCAAAACATAAACTTAAGAAAACATATGATATTTGTCCTGTTGGGACACAAATACACACTCAAATATCCCCCACCACAAATTTCACGCACACACCTCTCACTCCTTCAGCCCAAAACCCAATCTGAATCTCATCTGGCTGTTCCGAGGCATCAGAGAGCTTCATAACCCCTTCAACCATCAAAACATTTAGCTTACATGGGAAAAACCAGCAATTTCTTAGGTGAATTTAGCCAGAAACAGATTGATTTCGCCAAGTATAAATATGTACAGGGAATTTGTCTCTGTGTGTCCGGTCATACATAAATGCAGGTCTCCCCATTTAACATCCATTCGATCAACGTCCATTCGCATTAACAGCTGCGGCCTAAAAAATCACAGTAAAAAATTAAATCTGTGGTCAGTGTAGATCCCCGATGGGGACATTGTGCTCCAAAACTGTGCCAACCTTTCGGTAAGATATGAAACTGATTCCCTGGGGTCATAAAAGATCTCTGGGCATCCGTGACGGCAAACTAAAATGCCTTGTATTTTGTTTGGTTCCTTATCGTTAAGGTCAGGGCTGGGTCCGGGGCTAAAATCGCCCACTGTGGCCCCATCCCCTATATCTAACTGGTGAATTCTCTCCTTCCCCCTCACCACCTTAGTTACTGTGTGGTGAGCGTACTGGTGCAGAAAGGATGCCGTCGCATCATCCAGGTGGGGGCTGCACAGTGGTGGGGGTTAATATGGCTCCCCATTGGATCTGTAAAGAGCCTTGGGTGTCTTAAAAAGCGCTATAGAAATGTAACCTTCATTATCAGCTCATTTTTCACATCTGCACCCTGACTTCCATACTTAATGGGATGTTTAAATTCCGGCTCTACGCCGCTACGCTCCGAGCCGCTCGGGACACGCGCCGGGTCGGAGAAAGTGAGGTAAGTGGAGCACAGCCGGTAATCCGGGAGAGCCTCTTAGCGGCCTGTCCCACGGTGAACCCGGCCCGTCTCCTGCCTGCAAGGGCCGGAGAGCGCGGGACATGGAGCGGGTAATGAGATCCTAGGAGCTCATTAAAACTGCATGGCCCCAAGGTACGCTCTGCCTCCCTCAGCCTGGGGGGGGGGGGGGGGTCGCCGCTTCTCCAGCCTGGGGGTTTGCTTAGGAGGCTAAGTGCTGCAGGATCGATGGTGGCGGGGTGGGGGGGGGGGGAAACACGGATGCTCACCATCACCCGGTGAAGGTGCCTCCTCTCCTCTGGGCCATAGATTCCTGAGGGTCGCAGCACGCAAGCCTGCAGGCAGCCCCCACCTGTAAGGGAGCACACACACACGGGCACACGGGCACACACACGGGCACACAGGCACACACACGGGCACACACACGGGCACATGGGCACACACACGGGCACACACACGGGCACACAGGCACACACACACACAGGCACACAGACACGGGCACATGGGCACACACACGGGCACACACACACACGGGCACACACACGGGCACACAGGCACACACACACACAGGCACACAGACACGGGCACATGGGCACACACACGGGCACACACACACACACGGGCACACACACGGGCACACACACACACGGGCACACACACACACGGGCACACACACACACACGGGCACACACACGGGCACACACACACACGGGCACACACACACACGGGCACACACACACGGGCACACACACACACGGGCACACACGGGCACACACACAGTCCAAGATTTTTATAAAATTGAGTTTCTGTTTGTGGGGACCGACATAATGTCCCCACGTGGTCAAAATAAGAGGTTTTTTATCATGTGGGGACATTTGGTCCCTATAATGTAATATAAACATAACCCACACAGACATAGAGATATGTGGAATATTTCCAAAACTCAGCCCATTTTTCGTTGTTTTTGAGGTGAGACCACCAGTGACCTAAAGTCAGGCTTCTTCTTCATATGTCACAGTACTGGGAACCAAAACCCACTCACTCCTCATGTAAAAGAATGACGACTTTTCCTTTCATTTCCAAAATTACTGAAGACCACAGATATCTCCTTGAAAACCTATCCCATGGATTCAGCAAGTCTTCAAAATTTGCTTCATATATCATATTTGGATACAACCATCAACATATATGCATTCATAAATAGTATACTCAACAACATTATTAAACAGCTATCTGAATATTTGGAGTATTAAATGAATCTGAATAAATAGAAGAATAGCTGTAGAATGGCTTTGGGTAGAAGTGACTGATCAAATGTATTAAATATCATCTCTCTTAACAGTCAGATTTTAGCTCAAACAAGCTATTTGACTGATGGTGCTATTTGTACCGATTTTAATGAATGTACAAATGCTGAGCGCACAGCTTGCTACACAAAACGGTGTTCTAAACTAAAAGATGAGCTTGATAGATTATGTATCGATGTCCGGCTGGGCATTTAGATGGAAGTGTTTCCATTCGTTCTTCCTGTTTCCTGACGGACCCATAGCGTCACTGGTGTGAGTATGGATATCTCTCAAACGCCTGGCATCCGGTATCAAGTTGATGTACTGCCCCTATTGTACCATCCAATGCTGCTCTAAATTTAAACCGGTATCAGGAGGTCTTTGGATATTGGATTGCAACCCGAACAGTAGATGTGCTGTTACGCAAGTCACTCATGGAAGATGACAGGGTGCTGGCAAGCCAAACACCTCATAATGGGCACCCAAGCAGCCACTGTCACTACGGGCACACCACTGCTCACATATGCCAGCAGTGCCACCCATAATCACAGCACATACACCTCCCACACTCCTTCAGTTGGAGATCCACATCTCCCATACTCAGAACTTTGGAGATCCACATCTCCCATACTCAGAACTTTGGATATCCATATCTCCCACACACAGAACCATGTACACTGTGGGCTTACCTTTCAGAGGATGGCCATTAGATTCCAGCACCATGGCCTCGGCGATTGCCTTGGTTCGGGAGTAGTGGTCTATGTGCTGAGATTGGGAAGAGAAACCAGTGTCAGTTGCATGTTTGACGGTAATTCACTACCTTTTATGGAGAAAGAGCCGAGTTTGCTGCGGTAATGCTAAAGTCTCGCAAGCTAACTCGGCAGGCGGATCCTGTTAAGAGTCCAGGTCATGGGATTCTGTGCGTCCCGGGCAACGTGCGTCCCGGGCAACGTGCGTCCAGGGCAACATGCGTCCAGGGCAACGTGCGTCCAGGGCAACGTGCCTCCAGGGCAACGTGCGTCCCGGGCAACGTGCGTCCAGGGAAACGTGCGTCCAGGGCACCGTGCGTCCAGGGCACCGTGCGTCCAGACGTACCACACACTCCAATCACAGCATTTCATATGAACACATGTAGCAGGAACTTATCAAATCTTAGTAGACCATGTTTTAAGCGAATGGCCTTTGGTTAAAATGCTGTTAAAGCTGTTAAAAAGTTTGTGTCCTATGTACACTATTCGACTGTTGCACCAGTTACATATTCAGTTGTCCAATATATGATATTTAACATTTTTGATTGTTTATAAACATTTCCGCCTATATTCGTGTAGTAATTTATAAAGTGTAATGCCAAAAATGCTGGGTGTTTCCACAGTTTTGGCCACCAGTGTATCATATGCCTGTTTGGAATGAAATATTGTAATATGGTCTAATTCATAAGAGAATTTTTTATTTAAGATTATCTAATTTATAAGACAAATTTTCGATTTATGATTTGAACAAGTAAAATGGCGTACATCAGAATACAGGAATTTTTAGGTTATTGTTCGGGTAGTTCTGTTTATGAACAGCAATTCAAAAAATAGAATATTATTGTGGCTTTTTGAAACGTAACTCAGGAGGTTTCTGGATATGCAATATCACCAGTTCAACTAGAAACATATATTACAGGAGGAACATTCCATATAAGAAAATGGTGTCAATATTAGTACACATTCCCTGTCGGAATCATCATCATTTCTCTTTTATTTTATGGGATGCCCACACAGTTTTTGTTATGGAAAAATGAATATTCTAGACATCCAAACAAGGGTGATTTATTTTTGAAGGGGACTGAGACAAAAAATTAAATAAACTGGGTATAGGACCGCCTATGCATCAGACTTACCATGTCCAAGGGTACATACGGCACAGAGTCTTCATCGCCCTCCTCTATTGGCTGTCCTGCAAAGGCTACATTCACTGTGCTGGTGTACACCAGCCTGGAGACTCCCCGCTGCAAGCAAGCTGCAAGAAATAGACATAGGTCAACACATCACTGCACACAAGCTGCCTCACATCTCTGCACAGGCAAACACATGCTGCCTCACATCTCTCCACAGGCAAACACAAGCTGCCTCACATCTCTCCACAGGCAAACACAAGCTGCCTCACATCTCTCCACAGGCAAACACAAGCTGCCTCACATCTCTGCACAAGCAAACACAAGCTGCATCACATCTCTGCACAAGCAAACACAAGCTGCCTCATGTCTCTGCACAAGCAAACACAGGCTACCTCATGTCTCTGCACAGGCAAACACAAGCTGCCTCACATCTCTGCACAAGCAAACACAAGCTGCCTCATATCTCAGTAAAGGCAAACACAAGCTCACATATCTCTGCACAAATGAGAGCCAACTAATATTTATGTACAGGCTAACACAGGCCAGTTTCCATGTCTGCACAGACAAACATAAGCTACCTTACATCTGTATAGGCAAAAACAAGCTAATTCTCAACACACAGACAAAGGAGAGCAAATGTATATTTCTGCACATACCAACACAGGCCAGTTCAGATCTCTACAAAGGGAAACACAGCCTACCTCGCATTTCTACACAGGCAAACACAGCCTCCCTCGCATTTCTACACAGGCAAACACAGCCTCCCTCGCATTTCTTCACAGGCAAACACAGCCTCCCTCGCATTTCTACACAGGCAAACACAGCCTCCCTCGCATTTCTACACAGGCAAACACAGCCTCCCTCGCATTTCTACAAAGGCAAACACAGCCTCCCTCGCATTTCTACACAAGCAAATCCAGACAACCTCACATTTCTACACAGGCAAACACAAGGAAACTGACATCTCTGCAAAAGGTATTCCTGAATAAAGCACTACGATAATAATCCATATTTACTACGAGAAATAAATACCCTTGATGACATTGCTTGTCCCACCAACATTGATAGACTCAATTTGCTCCTTCTTCAGCTGCAGAACACAGAAAAGAAATTTGTAGAGGACATCATACACTTGGGACATCATTAATGTAAAGATGTACCATGAATAATGTGTGAGCACTTGAGCAACGACATGAAATCCTTTATCACATCATTTTTATCACAATAATGTCAATTCATGCTGTAATTATATTAACCAACATTATGCAGAACCTGAGCTAACAGCTGAATTCTTTAGTGAAAACACGGTGCCTAACAGACAAGGAGGAGAAGGATTCAGTAATATCATCTTTAGGCGGCTTTATTGCTCATGTCACAGGTGACGGGCCTCATTGTTACATGTCATATTATTATTAGCGAAGGTTCCACCGTGACCTTGTACTAACTAAATGCCAGTGAAGGTGAACAGGGCGGGGATGGATTACTATACACCATCTGTCGTCATTAACACATAACAGATGAGGAAATTCCTTGATTATTCCCTGTCCAGTTCACCTGCTCAGGTCCCGACATTCCGTAGGAAGCTGCGTGGAAGATGCAGTCGACGGCCTGGCACACTTCGATCAGAGAATCAAAGTCCCGTACGTCTCCCTGTGAAAAATAAGAGGTTTCACATCTTTGGCCCTTAAAGACAGGAAGTTTAAATCTTGCTGTCTTCACGTTTCCCACCCTGTTCAGGTTTTAGGGTCAATACTCAACACCAAGTCAACAGGACTGTGTGTGTGGATTCCTCTGTTCTGTGTTTTTCTCCATTCGCTACCCCTGTGTACTCTGCCGGTTTGCTTCTGACGAGACTTTGCTTAAGCAGGCTGATCGTATCGGACCTAAAGGCTTTTCCTTATTGGCTTTGGAGCCGAAAAGAGTCGCCATGAGACAGGAAATGGGCCGCAGAGAACAGGAAATGGGCCGCAGAGAACAGGAAATGGGCCACAGAGAACAGGAAATGGGCCGCAGAGAACAGGAAATGGGCCGCAGCGAACAGGAAATGGGCCGCTGCCATTTGCGTGCCAGTGACTGAGTTACCTGGTGAAAAACAACGCCTTGGGGAGTGTCCCAGCGTGGTTTGACAATGTCCAGCAGGATGACAGAGTATCCAGCTCCGGCCAGGGCTCGACCCAACCTGTGGCCGAAATACCCGGCTCCTCCCGTCACCAGGACCTTGGATGCCACCCCCCGCCTGATTTCGCTGCCTGTTGTGCCGCTTGCCGCACAGGTCCGCTTCTGGGGCCCGCCTGCTACATTTCCGTTGACTTTGTACTGAATGCCGTTAGCCCAGAGTACGTGCCCGTTAGCCTGACTCGTACACGGACTTCCATTCTGCTCAAGCGCACAGGGGCTCGGCGGTACGTGGGCCCTGCTCTCCTCATGCATCCTCTGTGCAGGTCCTGCAACTGCAGAGTTAGACCACAATAAATCAATACCGTGCACCAGAACAAAAACATAGGCAAATGTAGGATTTTCTTCCAAGGGTGCAAGATAAGAGTGATCTACCAGTCATTCACTCAGATCTGTGCTGTGCAAAGACTTTTTGAGGACGGGGGGGTACCTCAGTACTTCAAAAAGTGGGACACTTTCAGTTATTTGGCAAAAAGGGGTCGAAATTCTGCCACCCATAACCCCCCCCCCTCCCCCCCATCCTCAAGTGCCTGACCCATATAAATACATTTGTATCAAAAATATTGAATACATTTTCAATTCAATGCAATGCAGTTCAATTTATTGTCATTAACACGATGTGCAGGCACGCGTAAATGAAAAGACAATTGCGGCTCAATAAATTATTATTACACATTGATATGTTTAACAAAAGGCGCATTTTCAAATGTAATTTTACAATGCAATTTCATTTTATTGAGCTTAATATGCTCAAGTGGCATTTTTACCTGAATGGTAGAGAGTGCAATTGCATCCTCTGCACCCCCGCTATAAAATTGCTTGTGTTTACTGCCGCTTTGATTCTATATGAATAGTTTTGTCTTTACCGAACATAAAGTCACAGAAAAAACGTCTGCAATAAAAAAATCTAAAATTTAAACATTTATTGAACACTTAGTTACATATGTCTATGTAATTTATTATATTAGAAAAGCAATTAATAAACACAGACTCGTATTTTAATTGTGCAGTGAACTAGCGTCTGTAAAAATGTAATTATATTAACATAATATAAATTATATAAAGAATACAGTACAATTTATCTATAATTAAAATAATGCTAAACTATTTATATTGCTACAGAGAATAATTAATTCTTTTATGAACACATAATTAGTTTGATTCAAACGTGCATCATTTGCACGTACTCCGGCTCAGAGATTGTTCTCAGCTTGCGTTTGAGACGGAATAATATATCTCTAATCCGTATGGTCAGCACTCTCGTCCCACTATTAGCCGTCGGGTAATCCTTGGGCAATATTATTAATTCATAAATAGGCACCACACTTTTCCCACATTAATACATCACGTGTGAAATTAAGTATAGTCTTTGCTATAAATTACAAGCCCGCTTTAGCTATTCATAATTCAACTTACAATAAATGCAGTAAACAAATATTAATAATTATACGATTTCTTGGCCTATTTTGATATTATCAAAAACAATTTTTTGCACATCTTCCAATTGCGAAATATATACATATAACAATAAATTACAGGAGAAATTACTGCGCATTTCACTTCCATACATGTCATACGTTACTGCGAATAACCCAAGAGAAAAATCCAGATTAAAACGTACATTCTCGAAGAATTGCTATTCAGTCGCTCAGTTCGAAAATATTTGACATTAACTATATACCAATAATCTTCGGCTTCATCAATTTAAATTCTCTTCTAGGATGATCATTTTAATGTAACTAACTTTTTATTAGGCTGTTAAATGATAGATTATAACAGAATTTTAAATTGTAAAATATGTTTTTTAGAATTAAGGTAGCCTAGTATTCATTTTAAAATGTGGCAGCAATTACAGTAGTCAACGTTTTTAGTTAAATTAAACATTTCACTGTATATGTGATCGACACAATGTCTGCAGTAACGAATGCATCAGAAGTTCCATTCAATTACTCATTTGCTTCAATATATTAAGATTCTTAATATAACATGACAGTTAATACGTTACCCTCCTGCGTCCTTCTACAAATTCACTTCAGACTCACTCCGTCGGATAGCCTTGAATACCCACGCTTTCGGACTCGTCTTCCGAAGGTATCTCCGATGCTGCTCGCTACCTGTCAATCACCTGTAGCTTGGCGTTCTCTTTTAGAACTCCCTTACCGTATATCATTGAGAAGCCACGCATCTCACGTATCGTTAGTGTAGCTTGTCACTCATCTTTCCTTCCTGTCCTAATTTCAGCACAATAAATCAACGTGTTTGAGTACATTTGTGACATTAGATGATCATTGTAAAGAGTCAGACCTAGTGGATTGTGGAAAAATAGTCATATTAAAATTTAAAGGTAATTTGTAGTAGGCCTACCGATCGTCAATTAAGTCAGATGCCTATTGTAACAACACAAAAGCATTAGGCTATAAAAGGGCTGTAAAGCTGTGCGATACATTGGTATTTCTGGCGGCTCAAAATAATGTAACTGTTACATTTGTCTCCCGATTCCCAATATTTTGAAATGGATGTAGATTACAACCATCAGTGCCTGTAATAATATGAGAATTCATTAAGTGTTTAAATGGAAGACAGCATTTATTAATAATTAGGAGCAATATAAGAATATGGACATACTGAGCCAGCTTACAGACACTCACTCTTTGTTCCAGCTGTTTATGAATGATATGGTGAATAAATGCCCCATTTCTGAATTATTCTCATGACGTGCGTTTCGCTCTTTCATCAGGGCAGCCAGGTGTACGAGACGCTCTGCGCACACAGCTCATGTTCTGTTTTATTATTTCAGGTATGGAGAAGTTTTTGTTTCAATTACGTAAAACCTGCTGGAAGTGTTTTTGCTGTATTCGAATGCAAGCTGAACTGTGGCACTGTCTGTTTTGTCTAGCAAAAGAAGCGAGTTATTGATTAATATGAGCCTATTAAATATGTTAGACATGTATTAATTATAAAAGGTTATGGATAATTATATATTTTTTATGTATGTGTAGGTAAATATGTATGTTAATGTTTGCATTTGTTATATAAGAATTACAAGTGATTTATTTAACTGATCAATTTATAATTTTTTTTTGTTTGTACCTGAAATTATTTAACCAGATTGTTTTTTCTTATTTTTTTATGTTAAAAGTGCAAAAAGGTAAGAGAATAAAAGCTCTCCTAAGTTGGCCGGAGGGGAGCCAGGTGTACGAGACGCTCTGCTCACGCAGCTCGTGTTTCGTTTTATTATTTCAGTGCTTGAGCAATAAAACATCTGAGATTCAGACCCGAGTCCAGTCCCTTACGTACGCCAGAACACGAGGGGATAAGTGGCATTTGGCTTCTGGTTAACCAGTTTCTGCGCTGGAGGCTTTATGATCCCAGTCGACCAGCATTGCACCGTTGGTGTGCCACTGGTGTCTTTGTGGGTTTTCACATGCACCGTTTGTTTGTGTTTTCACGTTTAGGTTCCCAGGTTCCTGGTTCCTGTTTGGAGTCCGCCTTCTGCTTTACGCCTTCCTGGAGTCATCCATCCAGGCTGCAGCCCAAGCCACCCTTGTTCCCCATTTCCAGGACTGCTGGAACGGTTGGTCTCAGGGGCCAGAAGACCTGCCGTGACGGACGGGCAGCCCAGGATGAGGGGTTCTGTCGCGGACTTTGTCTGTGTGTGCTAGTAAACGTTTTTAATGTGTATGCTTCGAGTCCGAGTCGTGACAACAGTTGGGTATTGTATGTTGAATTTCCTTTTACTTTATTTGTAAAATCTTAGTTTTCCGGAGGTTTCTGGTCCTCTGTCATTCCTCGATTCTGTTTCGCCAGGACAATCTGTCTGTTAAAACAGAAGAATAAACTGTCAGTAGGTGCGGTTCTCAAAACTCTTTCCTGTCATTTTGTTGTTGCCCCAGATTGCGGTCAGTCACGACGGTGCATATTTCACATGCGAGAAGATGGTAAGCTTGTGTCAAATAACTCTGGGAACTCAAACATGGACAATATAAGTCCTCCACTATGATTTCTCTGATTAGCTCGATTCCTTGTTTCTATTGGTCGTGCGACACAATGCGTCACAGTGCGTCACAGTGCGTAGCAGTCAAAGTTAAAGAAAGCTGACCTTTGACCGCTTGCATTCACACGCTCGCCAGGCGGCATACTGTGGCACGTCTATCTTACCCTTGCGTTTGGCTCGGCGCAGCGCAAAACCGCCACGTAAGCCATATAAAATCATGGGTTTCAGAGAACACATGCTGTGTTCAGTTTCAAAGAAATAAAAGACTCATTTAGAATACATCTTTAAATCAACAAACAAACATTTTAGCTTTTATGTATTTTTGGCTTGAAATCACCGTTCTGTGCTTCTCATGGTTGAAGCTAGACAGTCCTCCTAGTGACATCACCACCGGGACAGTGACATAAGGACCAACCTGAACACCTCTGCTTGTGCGCGGAATTGCTTCACTTTGTCTATTTCCTCTGCCAGTTTCTTCAGATCGTCGCCTTCAAAAGCTGGAAGCGCTAAAAACTAACGACCAAAACAACAAATAAAATAATACATGTTTTGTAGTTTCAGTCAGTCAGGTTAACGCAACATAAATAGAGTCATTATTCCGGAACCTGCCACCTACTTCCTCGTTACTGTAGCGGTTCTGTAGCATTGTCTTGGCTGCCTGGATGTCACTGTTGCCATGATAACGGTGGAAACGGCCTCCTGTTTGCTGGGCAAGTCTCCTAAGAAACTCATTGGCTGTGCTGTCAGGATAATTATTGGGATACCAAAAATTAACACCATCAAGGAAAAGCATGCAGAGAGTAAACTGGGCGAAGTAGCAGTACCTGTCAGAGCAGAAAAGCGAGACCGTGTGGACGGCGAACCGTCTCCCCACAGTCCGACTCTCTACGTCCTCCAGAACCAGGCTGCAGCTGGAGTCGGGCTTTCCGTCACTCAGCAGGTAGCATCCCAGAAAATCTCCAAGGCCACTGGCCACCTTGGCCACATGGACAAAGGCCAGAGGTCAGTATGAGTACTGGAGGTGTTAGTATGCATTTAGAATCAATACCTCCAGAATAGTGATGAACAGCGATAATTCTGAATAGTAACTCAAACTGCTAATTATAACAAACATTGATGATTGTCAGGCTCCAGTATATATAAAACCAAAAACCATTCAAGCGATCTATTGATAACACTTTACTTGACGGGACACAAATACTTAGTAATAACTCAGTTACTACTGAAGTACAAATCATGAAAAAAATAGTCCGAGATAAAAGATGTGCCATAATTCATTAATGATGAACAAACTTGAGATCAGTATTTCACTTGTGTTATTCATGACGTTCCTTCAATAGTTCCTTCAGTAGTTCACAAAAGGTTTATAAAATTAGATATAGCAACATATATTGTAACTGCTTGGGATGAAAGATGCATCATGATTCATTAATGATGAACAAACATGAGATCAGTATGTAACCAAGACTTAGTTTGTGGTTAATTAATACATAAGTAATCATATAATACTATATTATTTGGGTCCCATTAAGTAAAGTGTTACCTACCTCATACAGTCCCTCAAAGTGCCACCCTTGATTTATAAATAGCTCAGGTTCAGTTTGCTCACACTGAGCCACATTGGTGTCATTCTTATCCAAATGGTTTACAGAATTAACCTGCAAGGCCTCCAGCAGGCAGGTTCCTCCATGAGCAGAGAGCTGGGAGAGCCAATGCACAGCGTCCTGACAGGCCTCCTGAGATGCCTCGACCAAGGTGGAGCGCCACGGCCTGACCACATCTGAGAAGGCCAGCAGGGTGAACCTACAGCATGCACAGGCTGCTCTCAGTGGACGTTAAAACGTACCCAGAGTGGATCTCCACTGAAGTCCCAGAACCTGTCACCTAACCAAGGACAGGCATCCATCGACGCATCTCGATCATTTTAAGAGAGAGATCAAATACACTGTATGGCAATGTTTCCCAGTCCGGTCCTCAAGGAGCCACAGATGGTCCATGTTTTTGCTCCCTCCCAGCATCAAGACAGCGCCTCCCTCAGGACCAGATTGGGAAACACTGTTGCATAACATAAGTCACAATATCACAAACCTTTAACTAAACCTCTATTGCGGCCACGCAATCGGTTTGTTTTGGTTCTTGCCACACGCCGCACGCGTGTTAAAATATGGCCATTAACATCCTCTACATCTGTTTCAGCATCTCTCGATAAATTTTATTGAGGCTGTTATGGGACGCAAGTTACTTGATAGGATATAAATCGATAGATGACTAACAATTGACCTACATACAGTATCGATTCCATTGTTTTCAAATTACTTTCATAGTGTGATATCAGACAGTAATTGTGGCATATTGTAAATAAGAAGGAAATGGTTCATTTTGATTGCATACTTGGCGAGATGCAAAAGGTTTGTTTTGTCAACCCTACTGTTTATAATTGGTTTGTAAATGATCAAATTATTCCCTCATTTTTACTCACACTGTGAGCCATATTGGTGTCATTCTTATCCAAATGGTTTACAGAATTAACCTGCAAGGCCTCCAGCAGGCAGGTTCCTCCACGAGCAGAGAGCTGGGAGAGCCAATGCACAGCGTCCTGACAGGCCTCCTGAGATGCATCCTGACAGGCCTCCTGAGATGTTTTGTTTAAGCAAGGAACTTTCAAGGTTTCGGGAGGGTACAGATTAAGGTTGTGCTACAGTGTCGGCATGAAGGTTATGACCCACGTCTTGGATTTAACAGGCCAGCCTTTCTCTTACCTCACCCCTCTCCGGTGGAGCTGCTCCCAGATCAGAGACTCGAGCTCCTTCCTCACATCATCCAGGCAAGAGGCCATGGATCCAGACGTGTCCAGGAGAATGCAGACGTCATGCTCCAGGATGGAGCCAAACATGCGCCTGCTGCCTGAGGACGCAAACAGCGGGCTGCTGGATTGAAGTAACGAAGGAGGATTCAAGACGCTTCCTGGCGCCATCTCTAAAGTGCGGAGTGGGCCACAGGATTCTTTGAAGGGGCTGGGGGCGGGGATCTGGTCGGCTTTGGGGTGGGGCAAGTTCATGATTGGGTGGGCCTACAGTGGGCGTGGCCAAAGAGTAAAAGCGGCAGCCTACCAGAAAGAAGCCACAGCATCCTTCGAGCGTAGCGCCGCAGAAGCTTCTCTGTCTGCGTGAGGTACTGAGCGAGCTCCCCTGAAGTCAGCTGCAGGTGCTTCACTGCACCCTGCCCCCAGGAGGGAGGACAGACATCCCAGTAAGCAGACCTTCACCGTGTCAGTAAGAGAACAGAGCTCCAAGGAGACTATCACCGTGTTAGTGTCCATGGATACCATCAAAGAGCATCCTACGGAAAACGATGATGTAACGACAGAGCCTATGACCATATGAGCAAGCGGCCATGTGCCACTGGCTTATGTTTTTTGTGCACTTCACTGAAAAAAATGTTTTTTAAGGATTATTTTATTCATCAATTCCTGTGAGCCCATTGAGGAGGGCAGTTTTTCAAACCAGGCCTTGAGGAGCCCCCCCCCCCCCACGACGGTCCAGGTTTTTGCTCTTTCCTGATTCTCTGGGAGTTGGGAGGGAGCAAAAACATTGACCATCCCGAGGACCGGATCGAGAATCACTGGAACACATACTGTTCTGTTTCGGAGTACAGACGCGAACCCGATGCTTGTGGTCTCACTCACATTGATTTGGACACTGGGGAAGATGGAACAGTACTGGGTGGTCGTGCCCCTTTGGCCGTCTGCCCCTGCGGTCTTGTTATGGGTGCAGTCTGGCCCGGAAGCCAGCTTGTGAAGGTCCAGCTTTAGCGGCCTAACTCCAAAAATTTTTAGCCACTAATTCACAAGCATATAAAAAAAGAAAAGGAAAAACAAAAGACCAGCGTTACAGAAGGGATGACGGAGGGAAGAAATAAAACAGGGACAAGTCTATCGGGGACATTCTGTACCTGTTTGGTTGAGCAAACGTCTTCATTCTTGGGAAGAGTAAGAGCAGGGACACACCGCTGTACAGTTTTTGCTTTAGGATAAGTCTTGAAAACCATACCTCAAATAAGAAAAATATCACAACATAGCTTGCAGTTCACAGCATAGGAATAGGAACAGCCCACTGTTATGGCCAATTTGATGATTGACTCGAGCATCGTTGGCCATGACCCAGAGCAAAAGCGCTTAACGAGATGCCCCATATCGGTCTTACCCGGCTTGTTGCCCTGTTCGGTGTAAAAGAGGGACAAGGAAACCTCAGGCTTCTTCTGCTTTCCTCTAGACTTTGACATCCTCCTGCTATTCAGTGACTGTGCTTAAGATACAAAAGCAAGATGAAACAAATGTTTGCCTACAATACGCTAAATTGATTGCCTCCGCAAATATAAAATATATGCAAGAACTTGAGTGTGTTTCATATTATTGGTTGATCAACTTATTGTTGGACTCGCTGAGCTCAGACTGTGTGCTTGACTCCGACTCGTGTGATAGGTCACAAAATGGTCAGTCCCTCTCTGCCATTGGCTCTTACCTGGAGAAACAGCAACTTTTGCAACGTTAGGAGGCCGAACTGATGCCCTTGCACCTGAACACTCCATCATCTTGTGTGTCTTTGCTTCCTGCTCAACAAAGGGATGGTCAACAGGAAGCAGTAAGACCACCTGCTCTCTAACGACATCCACTAGCTGTTGGGCAGGGTGTCTGTTTGGACAGTGGAGCCCTTACCAGCCCGGTGAGAGTGTGGGCTGTTGCCAGAGGATCAGGACGCTTCTCTTCGCGCCCTTGTGTTGGCAGAGTTGGAGCTGACTGGGTCCTCACTTGAACGGAAGGCCTGACGGTAGCTCTCTGGCTCATGAAATCCACCAACCGGGAGCACTGAAGGAGAAAAGTGAGACTTAAGATTGGACTAGAATAGGCTCATTCATTAGATCAATCACTTGGCACCAACCCCAGTTAAATCCCCTCAGGTCCTGACACTGCAGCAAGAACAAATGCGAGATTCATAGCTGTGAAAATGTACTTCATCCCCCATGGATACCTTTTGGAGGTAACAGGATGCTGCCTCAACTTCTCGCCTTAAAGCACTGATGTCGTCGCTTTCCACAACACCTGTCAGCCAAAAGACAGACAAAAGTTCAAATTAAAGGTGTCTGGCTTGTACCCGTATCATTGAACAGGCAAAAACCTGATAAAAATACCTGCACCGTTGCACCAATGGAAGCGCCCAAGACCGGCATGTGCCAAATTGCGCGAGGACCGGGCGATGTTAAACAAAGAAGACAACCCAAGGTCCTCGTCCCCTTGACTATAAAGGCAGACATGAAGTCGTAGGTCTTCACCACTGCATCGCTCACTCACATAATCCAACACCACAGTCTGCAGAAGAAACAAAAAGCATAAAACCTAGTTTAGCAACATCAATGCTACGCAATAGGACTCTCCATAGCCCAATCCACGGGGACTATCCTCTTATTCTTGGCTGACCATACAGTCCCCTAGTGCAGCAAAAATATTCTCACCATGTCTTGATCTAGTACTCCACTGGTTAACAAGTAAACGCCAAGCGTTGGAGGCTGCCCCCTCTGGTGGATGTGCGCCATAGCATGTCTCAGGGCCTGCAGCAGGTTCCTACCACCTGAACACTGTAGGCACTGAACCCACCTAAAAAAAAAAAGTAACACAAAGCCTCTGACCGGTGACTTGTCAGTCCCAGAGACCGGCTTCAGCAGACACACACGGGCCAGTTTCTCACAGCCAGGCTTCTTGCAGGTTTTCAGCAGTTGGTGGAACCATTGTGTCTCTCCATTGTTGCACATCTGTGCCAAACCTGTCCAAGGACATAAGAGCACAGAGCAACTTATTGGCACATAAATCGTGGAATATGATGTATGATATATCATATGATATAATGACCAAGACCACGAACAGGGCAGTTACAGGCGGTCCCCAAGTTACGAATGGTTTATTGCTATTATTATACAGTAATAATAAAACTACATTTGGTATTGTACTATACCTTTAATAAAACTACATTTGGTATTGTACTATACCTGGAGCCAGTAAATCACTGAAGCCGAGCAAAATTCTCACAAGCGTCACAAAGTAGTGTTTGTGTTTGTTATTACAAATCATTGTATTTGAACTGAATTTTTAATATAATAGGCTTTATGGCAGTGTGTTCGTAAGTTGGACGTTCTTAACCCAGGGATTGCCTGCATTCCTTTTCATGACCATGAGCCAGCAGTCATGTCCCTTTGGTTCATGGTTTCCCCCCCCCCCCCCCCCCACAAGTCAATAAATAAAAAGAAAAAAAACTGCAGGGTAACCTACACAAGTGTTTCCCAAACCGATCCACATTTTTGCTCCCTCCCGGCTCCCGCAGCAAAAATGCGGACTATTTGGGGGTCCCCAAGGACTGGGTTTGGAAACACTGACCTATACCATGATACTAAAGCTGCACTTGTTAGAGAAAGTAGTGAGGTGGCTTACGCTATTATGTTGAAGCTGCCCTTGTTGGCCAGCTGTTCCTCCAACAGCAGCCTCAGAGAGTGCTGAATTTTGGCCAGGATCAGAAAGTTCATCTGACACAGGTCCACCACAATCAACACTCTACGAGAGGATGAACAATAAGAAACATGCAGGATTCAATGAAGTACAGAATGCTACTGGTATCAGTGGTGGTGGGGGGGAGTGGTGTGGAGGTTTGGGTTGGAGGCCCAAACCCTAACCCTAACCCAAACCCTAACCCTAACCCAAACCCTAACCCATGAGTATCACCCTAAAGTAGCACACTTTTCAGGTAGAAACCAAATATTAAACAAGCTGGTACTTCATACTAGTGCTATACAGGGATGAATAGTTCAGGTCCCGAAAGTAAAAATCCAGACCAAGATTTTGTTTCGGCCAACCAGTTAAGTATAAGGAGTCACAGTCACAGAGTACTCAACTGGTTGGTTGAAACAAAATCTTGGTCTGTATTTTTTACTTTCTGGACCTGAATTTTCCACCTGAGTGCTAATTCACAGTGTTTGGTGTACTGGTGACTATCGGCACTTGCCTGGGCTCACACAGCATCCCCCAAACCCGCCGGCTTCCAGTGTTCAGCCAGAGAAGCCTCTCCTGCAGCCTACGCACTGCCTCATGCACGTGCTCCTGCGGAGACAGACACACAGCTACAGCGATAAATCCGGCCTGTCCGGTGTCACACTCACAGCATTCGCACATACAGCTCACACTTCAGCCACCTGATAGCTCTGCAGAAATGGCAGGTCCACTTGCACGTTTCTCATTGAGCCGTCGTGCCACTCAAACTCTACCATCTCCCCCTGGTGGCAGGGAAGTAAGAGGCCAAGAGAAACATGAGTACCACAGCCACACAAAAAATGTCCCACAGATCCTGAGTGTTATATGTCCTTATAAAGGATCTATTAAAAAATCATTGCAATCATTGCTAATTTTTTCACTTTCAATATCATGCACCTTATTGTCTCTATTTAAAGTCATTTATTTATTATTGTTCATAGTTCATTGTGTGTCTATTGTGTGTCATCTGTTGTGTCAAATGTTACAACTGTTATGCGTGTGCGCTGCTCCTCTATGCCTTTTAAATTGCCCCAAATAAATTATAAATAAAGTTTTTTGAATTTAAATAGCATTGAAAAAAAATTCAGAACTGTAGAATAGGTCTTAGTTAAGCAAGTTTGCTACGTGACAAAGGAAACGTACCTCATTCACTGTGGAGGTGATAGTCTTCCTTTGAATGGGCCCAGATTGGGATGTAAACAAGTATGAGTTTGGAGACAGGACTTGGTAGAGGTCCAGGCCCTTGGCTGAGTATGAGAAACAGCTCAAATCCACACCTCAGTTCACCAGATTGGGGTAAAATGCTAAAGCCAGGGATGAGCGGGGTTCCCACACCAATATTCTTAACCAGATATGTTGGATCTTGCAGGTTTTATAGGATTTAATATAGAGATGGAAAGTACAAATCCAGACCAAGATTTTGTTCCAACCAATGAGTTGAGTACTCTGTGACTGCAGCTCTTTATACTCAACTGGTTGGTTGAAACAAAATCTTGGTCTGGATTTGTACTCTCTGAACCTCTGAGCTTTTGCACTGCCTCTCAATGATTCTTTAAAACTTGCAGGATTGATGTCGCATTGTGCAAAGGCCAATCGTCTCCACTCTAGGGAAGAACCGTGGCAGAAGGACGGAAGGGTTACCGTTCAGTCCATTGATTTTCAGCCAGTCTGCTGATGTTCTGGGCAGGAAGTTGGGGTTCTTTATATTGAGAGGTGTGTTGTGATTGGGCAGTTTGGGAAGCAGGCAGGACATGGATAAAGTGTCTAATTTCGCAGAAATCTGTTGGGAATTTAATCCAGGTAAGCAACAGGACTCCACTCTGATAATAAAGCAGCTTATTATAAAGTGGTGTAAAATCCACACTCTTATTCTCATGCATTAATATGATGAGAAATGTACACCCTACACATAGTCTCATACTGCACGACTGCAAAATGGCAGCTTGTCCTTAAGGAGACTGAAGAGCTCACCGGTTGGTTGTCAGTGTGATTGACAGCTGTGAGGAGCGGCCTGCTGTCCAATGAGCACGGAGCTGTCTCCCACCTTCTCCCCAGGGACCGTCTGCCCTGCTGTTTGTTGCCATCTGAGGGCTGCATTAAACTGCCAGTTCAGAAGCAACATCAGGCTCTTTGTTTGTGCATCAGCCCCCTTTTACATCCTTTCTGTTTCTGCATGCTTAAATAAACATTCAGTTATACTAGGAATGTGCATTTAAATACCAGCACATCGAAACGTTCTTTTAGTGTTAGTATATCCAGCACTTCTAGGGTTCTAGCCACGACTATGTGGACTGTATACTCACAGGTTTGTGGTGCATTGGGGGTCACTGTCCACATCCTGCGCCATGGTCAAAGTAAAGACCTCGGCATCACGTGGTCTGCAAAAAGGATAAACGTACGTATAATGTCTCCATTTTATAATGATTCGATAAATGGGCACAAGCTCACCTTGTATTTAATCCAAATTACATTTTCATTTGGATTGATTTCATGTTGGAATTCAATTAATTGTTGCGGACTGAGTTGCACTAGTCATTAAAAAATGACGTTAAAAATGGCGATTTATTGTTGTCCCTTAAAATGATTTTCGTAAGAAACTGCTGGACTACTTATTCCCTAATTAATGTCTTGATTTTTCATGGTTAAGGATTACAAATAAATTTGATATAAAATATCATTAGAAAAAAATACTGGAATCAGTCTAAACATATACAACCATCACACATAATTCGTGGTCTATAAAATAGTGCGTAATCTTTCTCCGGTGGATTTAACTGGAAACTAACGTAAAACTGCAGATGAAATTATCATTAACAATGAACAACAATTAAGTTACAAGGGACTACGCACACTTCTCGTACGACTGTTGCTATAAGTCTACTTGAGTAACTTGTCAGTAAACATTTTGTTGCATTGGTAATACTTACTGAGTCGAAAATGTTTTTATATTCTCGTTCTGATTTTTTTATATTCTCATTGTTTCCAGTTCTTCAGTTACTCACGTTTTCATTCTTAAGAAAACTAGATCAGATCGAGTTGCCGTTACTACCGAAGTTCACCGTGCAAAGCCGAAGATGAAAACCTTCGTCTGTTTGGCGTCACCAGGGAAACAGGCCAAGCCCTATGTTATAGATTTAAAATTATAATAAATTAATCTACTAAAGTCGATAAATAAGTGACATTATTCTCAGTCTATTGATGTAGATTGTACGTTGTTCTGCGCAAGACCTTAATGTCAATAGTGTTACAAGAATAACAGGACCTTCATGTAATCGTTTATTACCAAATATCTTCCTTCAGAGGTTATTTTAAGAGAAATAACAGTAAATGTAGGCCTAAATAAGAATCGTCCTATCACAAAGCAGAAAAGTGCTTCATGCCGAGAAAAAATAATATTAAAAATGTATATCCGTGTCTCACAGTCGTAGTTACTTTACATTAGGGCGTTTAAAAATTATACTGGTGTATTTCAGTTGTGGCGTAGTATTTCTTAAATATTCTAATTATATCCTGTTATTTACATTTTTGTTCAATGTTTTAGGCGAAGTGGACGGCCAGCACACAGATGACATTTTTTTGATGAGATTTAAGTTTTGATTGCCGCCTGCAGTGGGCGCCAGAGCTCCACTTTTCAGTCAGGGTTCAAACTTGGGCTGATTTCGTGCTATAAATATTCATGTTTTACTAAATCACCATGTTGCTATGGTTTGGTTGTAAAATTAGTCTGACAAGTCTCTACAAATGATACTCCCTGTAAAATATCTGGGATATTGTTCTCTGATACTTATTTCTCTGATACATAATCTGCTTTACTAAGCAAATAGACTTAGTATTTTTCATCACCTTCGGTTTAGTAGTTGACTGGATAGTTATGGAATATGATGCATTTTTAAACCCACCCGATGAAACGGTGCTTCTCCTAGTATTTCCAGTTATGAGCGCTCTTAATGTGTTCTCGACCCAAAGATAAGTGACACAAGTTTAACCATTCCGAACAGGTCCAGCGACCATGGAGGATAAACTCACTTGTTCACAAATATTCTATGTGGCTTTGTGGACAAGGCACCGATGTACTGTAAGTGAAGGACTGATTTGTAAACACTGTTTTTGCTTATTGTTGCTAATCCTGTGTATACACCGTAAATAACAGCATTCGTTTGTTTTTTTTGAGGATTCTTTTATTGTACAAAAGTAACATATCAGGGCGGTTGCCCCGTCCTGTAGGCCTACATTATGGGATGGTCTCCGGGGCGCGGGTGTGAATTCTGCTGCTGGAACTGCAGCTGAGGGTGATGCAGCCGGCCTGCTGTTATTGAATGTGTTCGTGGTGATAATGATGAAGCTTAACGTTTGTAACCTCTGTCTCAGATACATAGAGGCTGAGCATTCCTATTTATTCCTTTCGTCTACTTTCGTTTTCGTTTAGTAGTTTTATCCAAACTGACCCTCACCGTTTCTTCTACCCCTATCTGAACCAAGCCAAACTGCGCATGCAAAAATATTGCAGTGCTACAAGCATTCAGGGCACTATGATTTCTTGTAGTATGTACAACCCATTTTCAGATGGCAACATACTTTAAGTAAGGAAACACATCACGTTACTTTGTGGTGCTCTGAGTGAGTAGATTGTTTATGGAAATAAAATGATCCGTACAGGTTTCAGTGACACAACAGGTCCAGCAGAACCTAACAAAAAAGGAATAACATTTATCTCCAATATCTGAATATATTTGAATCTCAATTTATCATCATAACGAGCATTTCCATCCACCACCTTTATCCTGATACAAGGAATGTCAGTGAAGCAAAACATGTCCTGCCTCACTAACAGACAGCAATGCACCTCTCATCTTCCATTCAGTTGTTGACTGGATAGGCATGGAATAATATGCGTTTTTGGGGCGATGTCTTAATATTTGATCAGTTCCAGTTTGTCACACATAGAACTGTCTGCAGTGTGAAACTGATCGATGAAATACTTTTTGAGTTATTGCGTTAACCAGAAAGTGTTTGTCGCGGGGGCAGACCAGTCCCAAAACCAGGCAGACCAGGGAATACAATAAGGTACGTTAACTTTGCAGAATAAATGGAATACACGTTTACTGTTACTAATGGCAGCATTTTTATTCTTTCGAAGTCCTACAGCAGCAGTTTAAATAAAATGCTCAATTCTTGTGAAATGAAATCCGTACAGTTTAGCCCTGTTAAAATCACATGCAATTCTCCCCCAGTATTAATGCCACTTCAATAATATTACTAATTTGTAGGTGAAAATCAAAGCAACAGATTGAAAGCAAAATATATGAATCGTCCGAACTATGCTATGAGAACGTTCACTGGTGACTACCAATAAACTTAAATAGCTTCATGATTTTTTTGAGCTGAAAATAATTAACAGTGCAAAGCAAATACAGTATAATACGGTAAGCTAGTCTTTGACAGCAACAACAAATTCTTACAACGCCACTTAATTATTCCTGTTAAACCATTTTATTGCCGCGCAAGTTTCAAAATGGAACAGTTATGAGGGATGGCGCTTAGGAAAATGAAGCAAAAGAAATCTGGCCGTGGCTGTTTCCCATTGTGGATTCATTTCCGTCTCATGGTAGAGACGACCCTTTCACTTTTCGTCGGGTGGTCTGATCCCTGATTAGTCTAACAATTGTTCAATGAGAGCAGTAATACCGTAGTTTAATTCTAGACCATCATTATTAGACATGACAGGCGAGTCTTCATACAATATAGACACGACGGTCTCCAACACTTGTCTTACCCAACATAAGAAAAGATTCTTAAATTAATAAATAGTTTATTTGTTAAAGTAACATAATCAGTTCTATGGCGAACATATAATTAACAATAACACAGTAAATAGAAACCAAACAAGATTGTTTTCTTTCACTTTGTGCAAAGTGAACCACAACATTCTGAAAACAGTGCAGCATACAGGGGGCCGTGCAGCATGTACGTGCTCACAGTCACAGTGCAGCATGTACGCGCTCACAGTCACAGTGCAGCATACAGGGGGCCGTGCAGCATGTACGCGCTCAGTCACAGTGCAGCATACAGGGGGCCGTGCAGCATGTACGCGCTCACAGTCACAGTGCAGCATACAGGGGGCCGTGCAGCATGTACGCGCTCACAGTCACAGTGCAGCATACAGGGGGCCGTGCAGCATGTACGCGCTCACAGTCACAGTGCAGCATACAGGGGGCCGTGCAGCATGTACGCGCTCAGTCACAGTGCAGCATACAGGGGGCCGTGCAGCATGTACGCGCTCACAGTCACAGTGCAGCATACAGGGGGCCGTGCAGCATGTACGCGCTCACAGTCACAGTGCAGCATACAGGGGGCCGTGCAGCATGTACGCGCTCACAGTCACAGTGCAGCATACAGGGGGCCGTGCAGCATGTACGCGCTCACAGTCACAGTGCAGCATACAGGGGACCGTGCAGCATGTACGCGCTCACAGTCGCAGTGCAGCACTACCAAAGCCAAAACACCGAAATCCTTCTTGCACCAAATACTCGGGGCTTCACGGACTGGAATGTGGCTTCACTGAACAAAACAATATAAACCAAAGAAGAAGAAAAAAACAAAGCTAAAGAGAGAAAATGATTATGTTTCAGATGAGAATTTAAGGGCCAGTTCTGACCTAAAGCCTTTTTGTAACGTGGTGACGGGAGCAATTTACCAGATGCACCAATTGCTGTATGAAGACTTCACAGTTCCATTAATGATAAAATTTGCATTGCTGTATTTTTGCATAGTTGATGTTTTTTAGGTACTAGATTTTAAAAAATAATAACTTACAGAAATTATATAACTACCTAAGCGCCACAAAATAACCAGGTCTGCTACTTAAGACGCCTTTCTTACATTTTCACAGAAACAAACTAGTTGTGCTACTATCTGTACTGTATAAGAATGTCGTGTTTCCAATTCAGCTACAAAAAAAACGAACATTGATTTGAATATCATTGAGGGATGCAGAAAAAAAATTGCCATGTGCATTAAAACACTGTCATTTGTAGAACTGGCTCATCAGAAGCAAAAACATTATTGTTTGTTCTTCCCTGAAAGGAGGCTATAGTGAAGTCAAGGTCCAAGCAGGATTTTCTACATCTATGACACAAATTGCTCTCCCTGCAAAGAAACCAAAATCTACCAACTGGTTTTAGCTCAGCTGAAGTCTATGAATAAGGATGTTTGCGACATGTATCAAGCTTACATAATATTTTACATTCATACAGGCTGCCCCGAAACATTCGCAATTTACATAATTGATCTTGAACTTTCACAAGGCGTCATATCGAGTTACTGCTTGAATGAAAACGATCAAACATGTAGGAATGGGGAAAAGATTCCAAAATCGTCTACAGTTTAAAATGCAAATAAATAATTTTGAATAGAATAATGTTAAGTTAAACCTTTCATACGTACAATGTATCAACAAAAAATAATTTCGAATTAAGGACGCATTTATTAGTTAAGTATGCATGTCCCTGTGTCATGTAAGCTAAAGGGAAGCTGACGTTTGCCAAAGCAGAAGTGATAGAACGGCTGCGGTGAGGAGAAAATTCATTTAGTTTAATTACGTCCTTTTAATCTCTCGGAACAGAAATAACTCATTGAACTGCCCCCAAACTTCCTGTGGTGTGAGGATTCGTCAAAGAATAAGCAACCATGAGGAGGGAAAAAAGAAAAAAGAAAAAGAAAATAAGTTTCAATCACAATGAGGTAAACTTTTAAAATGCGTTTGCGGTGCTGATTCTGCAGTCGGCTTCAAGAAGTCAATGCCCAACGGTTTCTCAAAAACACAGCTATACAGAAACTGGTGTTCTCTTTACAATATTAAACAAGTCATGGCACAACAGCAAATCAATAACAAAAAAATAAAGGGCTCTGGATTTTGAAATCAATGATATATTGAGATTTTAAAAAAGAAAAGAGGTATTCATGTTGATCAAACAAAAAAAAAAAATAGGAGATTAAAGACTTCCCCATTACACCTACAACAGCTGGGAGGGGGTTAGGGTGAGTCCGTTTGCTTTGGAGAACTAGAAGCAGGCCAGTCGGTATAGAGAGCTTATTTTCAATAAGCCTGCTCGTTTAAACTGGACCCGTAGTCCTTTACACAAAGCTGTCGGTTCCATTCACGTCCACTGCCGGATCTCCTTTTCAGGCCCGGAAAACCTAGAACGTTTGAGTGCCGACATAGTCCAGCCCAGAGTAGCACCCTGTGTACTTTCACTGACCCCAGAACAGCTGCACCACGGAAGAACCCAGAAGAGGTGGGAAATCGGGAAGCAGAGGTTATGAAAGCCACGCCCACTACTCTTACGCTGTCGCATGTGCCTGGCATTCTCCAACGCCCTACCCCCCCCTCCCCGGGGGCCAGAACACTGACCAAACCTCCCCCCACACCCAGAGCGATTCCTGTTGGACCTGATCTTGAGACTCCAGGCTTCATAACAGCTCTGTGAACGGACAAAAAAAAAAATAAAGGGACATTACGGAGTGTGGTGGAGGTGGCCTTCACAGAGACGGCGCCCCTTTCAGGGCCGTGCCAAACCCCCGGGGACACATGACAAGCGAGTGCAGGCTTTTAAAAAAAGCACAGGGAGGAACGCTTATAGCCAGATGTCCTTCATCCGCATTTGGCTCGTTAATTTGTTATTTCTGGGTGCCCAGCAAACTCTCCCCCCAAACCGCCCCCCCAATCCACACCCGTGCTCCAGCCAGATTCGATCTCTCTCTGGTGCCAGACGGCAAAGAGACACAGTCAATCAGCCAGGCAGGCAGACTTTCCCAGCGAAGAGCAGTCCCACGATGGTGAAGAAGATGGAGAGCACGAAGAGGACGTACGAGGAGCCCACCACCGTGTTGTTCGGCAGCTTGTAAGGCTGCCCCCCCACCTCGCTGATGTAGAATCCGATGGGGAAGATCAGGGCCGCCATGCAGAAGAGCACCACTGTGGAAGTAGGGAAGATCGTGTTGGTCACATTTCGAGGAGGAATGCGATCAGGGAAGAGCCTATGAAACAGAGGATCTTGTTGCTAAGGCGACAATCTCATAAAAGTCTAAAAAAATGGACAATTACTTGCACTAATGCAGACATACATACACAATGACTCATCAAAATATCTAAGACCCATCTAACAAAACACTTCCGTCAAAGCGAATGCATTTCATTGTGTCTCCTTCTAAATGGACTCACCAGTGTTGCAGAGCCATTGGCTGGGACTTGCTATCTGTGACAATGGATGCTTCACACATTCCTATATGCCATTACCTCAAAGCACTGTCATTAGTCCCAGCCAAACTCAGGACTGGAAGACCCAGAGACACTCGGGGAGATAACCAGAGTGTAGAGAAGGTGGGTCCAGGCAACTAGAGGAGGCGGGACCAAGACATCTGATTGGCTAGTCCTGCCTCCTCTAGTTGTTCAGTCCCACCTTCTCTATAATCTGATTGGTCCAGAGAGATAACCAATCATTTTTCGTTCTGCCCTCAGACTCCCATCCAGGCTACACAAAGGCCCACGTATGCAGGACACTTACTTCCCGTGAAAGCAATCCAGCGAGCGTACTTGGTGGCCTCCCGGTGCCAGTGCGACGCCACCAACAGGCCACAGGTGACAGTTAGCGAAACGATGCCCATGACGATGAAGAAGAGCGTGGTGACCCATTCGGGGGGCAGCCGCGGGGGAATGCAGGTGCGGTCACGGCCATGGATGGTCTGGCACTGACGAACCAGTCCCACCGTCAGGGCACCTGGAGAGAGACAGCCATTCCCGTCACATGCTGGGCCTCTGCCCCGCCCCCTGCAACTCCACCAGTCGCTCAATGATTGGGCCGACTGACTAATCACTCTGGTCAACCAATCAGGGCTCAGCATTAAAACACCCAGCAGCATCACCCACCAGAGAACCAATCACAGGTCAGCCCCTGGAACTAGAACGCCTTTCTACCAAAAATCACTAGACAGAACAAGTGAAAAATGCTTTCATCTTGACACTGGTCATTAGCAGATAATGCAAACGGCTATCTGAAGAATTTTAAGAGCTGGAAAGATCTATACCAGACAACAGAAGATTTCATTTCACTCCAACTCAATGTAATTATTGTACCATTTTCTAGTTACTTAATGCGATCTTTTGAGGGCTGTTACTTTCATTGTTTGATGCATTTGAGATGACAGCAGGATGACATTAAGCAATGCGATCGCTTGACTTTGGGACGTAATGCCAACAAGCATCACTTGGGGGACCCCTGACCCTGGTTCAGCACCAACCGTAATGACTGGGAGTACAAACATAACACAAAGGATTCACCTTTAATGCCCGGAGCTGCTGGTTTTCTGTTAACGTTTGTGACTGAGAAGCATTTTAAGCATAGCAGCCTGTTTTGTAATAAGTAAACAAATTAGGCTAATAAGATTATACTAAGGAAATAGGGTGCCTATTTGATTCAGCCAATGAGAGAGAGAGAGATACCAATGATTCAACCAATGACATGGCTGCACCACTGCCGACGAAATAATGAATGGTTATAACCTGTAACCATGCCGTCTCTGGGGGCACTGATCCAAGTGCTAGCTAAGAGTCTGCTGGTGTCCCGGCTGTCACACCCCCCCCCCCCCCTCCCTTACTCAGGAAGAAAACATAATGCCAGAAAGTCGCTTTGTCCCTCTTAAATTACAACTAAGAGGGAAAAAAAAATCCCATTCAAATCCCAGCCTATCTGAAACCAGATCAAAACGATTACATTATTTATGCGACTCGACCAGTGTGATGTGATCTGTTCCCCCGAAGCCAAGCGACTTACAAACAGGCTGAGGAATACAATAACCTAAGCAGGTGCACCTTATGCTGATTATTAAACTCTGTCCACATGGCACAAATCCTACATTTCTCGCTGGTGGCGAAATAAAACCACAGGCAGTACATCTGACACTCTACTACTTCCAAACAGGGCAAATATGCTCTATTAATAATCCCTTTCTCCCTCTAAATAATGTGATGTTTTACTGACAATGCAGAGTTTTATTTTAATCATTAACTATGCACATCTATATGCCTATTAAACACACATGCAAGAGTCATTGTATGGGGATCACGTTGAATTCGGTGTATCTCCTTTTCGTTGGGAGAAAGATTATTAGGCATTATGCCTTAATGTAATGCACATTTAAACAAAATGCAAGCCCTTTGTATAACCCTGCACTGACATAAATGTTTCAATCTGGCATCGTGTGTCTATATAAACAAAACATTTGCGTGACATTTTAACTTCCCTGCGACAACCACATCAAGTTACACCATAATCCCTTTCAAATCGCGTGCGTTTTCTTATGTGCGTGCGGCTGTCTTGTGTTTGCTTTCATCTCCGCCAAAGGCATTTAAGAAAGAAATGTGGCGAGAGAACTATGATGGCTGCAAACAGTTCAGAGCAAAATCTTTGGCAGGAAGTCTTCCAGCTATCGTTACCAAGTGCCCCAAACTAAGGTGCTAATGGCAGCACCGAGGCTAAAAATCCACAGCTGTCTTTCATTGTTTTGCTTACTGAGAGGAAGTATGGTCGTTGATAGTTTTCAGCACCCTCCGAGTGTGAATTTCTTTATCCGCAGGAAATTTCACTGAAACGAATGCGCCGAAATCAGTAATGAATTTTGTTTTGCAAACTGTGAGTGCTTTGATGTCACTCTGTTAGGAATTGGGGAAAACGGCAAAAACGTCAGAAAACTGTGAAAGATCATGTCATCTTTCGCAGAGCGTCCATTCTGTTATAAAACACGTGCGGCTTTTCATGATGGCTATTGTAAATAATCAGACAGGAAGAACTATATGTTGTTCCAGTGGTATTTTTGATCAGTGGAAAGCACACGTTTCGGATAAATCGATTTTCTAAGCATGCATTGAACAAATCTACCTGAGCAGATGGACATCAGGGCCACGAAAAGCTCCTGTTAACGGTGTTATGATTGCATGGTGTAAGATGGAGAGGATAACTAAGATCTATGAGAAAATGCGAACAGGCCACGATGGAAAAACAGCCTATTTCTAATATAACACCATACCAAGCATCACATTAAACACACCAGGCATAATTTCACAGATTCCCAAACTGCTAGATAACAGTATATTCTACAGACGAGTTACGTTTATACTATAGGTAAAATACACATATGTTTGTATTGATATTGTAAAGCGAATAGCATTAAAATGGACTTACATAGGACTTCATGAAACCCCAAGACCCTAAAAAGAGTCATGATTAAAACTAATAAAACCAATTAAGCACGCACATGCTAATGTTTACATTGGTAAAAATGAAGCAGCCCATAAAATGCAATATGTCAGGAGCCGTGCAACTAGTTAAACGAGCTAAAAAGTAAATGGATGTAGCGCTTTTATGCGAAACATTTTTGTTTACAAAATATCCAACTACTAGATTACAACAACGTCTTTTTCGTTTTGTCTCTCGTTAATGGTCAGGAATGCGTTTATCTTTGCAGTTATCTTGATAATATATTTGGCTAGTTTTACGCCGATACAACCAAGCTGAACTATGTTTTTTTGCCAAGCTGTGCAAACGTCAGACGGCACACAAGGCAGACAAAAGACCGCGATGATGGTGAGAACACAGCTGCACAGTCACCGCTTGGGATAATATCTTTGTTCTGGGCACAGCCAAGTGAAGGACAGATCTGAGAAATCGATGCCGGGACACAATAGCTCTAAGGGAGACGTTATAAGATCAAACAGCCTAGTCTGCCCGATTCAATGCAAGCGGCTCGCCATCTGTAGTAATAAGACCCCACGGTCAGAAACAGAGCTTGGAAATCGCGCCGACTTACCCGCCGACTCCCCCGTGTTGATCCAATCTGGGTTCGCAATACTAGCAATCGCAAAAATATCAGCCGCCAGAAAGAGGCATCCTGAAATAATGGTCAGTTTATCCATCCCAAAGCGCCGGCGGGAGCCTCCGAGCCGCACGTATATCCGCCGTTCGCGAGCGGGTCTGCGGGTCGGGGGACGGGTACCTTTACCCGCCGGCTTCAGTAAGCGGGTACCAGATGAGTATCTGGGTGAATGTACTGTTTACGTTTATCAGTCCATCAGTGTCGCCCCCTCCACTGGGAGACCTTGCTTGGGAAGGGGGGGGGTCATCCTTCCATTTTATCGCCACATATAGTTACGTCCTTCGGTGTGACTACAGAATCCCCAGCTCCATTTACATGCAGAAAAGGTTAAAAAAAAAAAAAAAAGTCACGGTTCACTCCGGAAATCACATCCCTGGCTTGTAACTCTGTCGCCCCATGTTTCCGTTTCGGGGGGCAAGAGCAGCAGCCGCTGCGCCCGAAATCGGAGTTACCAAGCGGATGGCCCAGTGAAGTCCGGCCCGCTGTGCTTCCATAAGGTTCTGCTCGGCGCTGGGAAGAGCGGCATTTATCCGCGATTAAACGTGCCGGACGGCGGCCTGGTGTCAGCGTCCAGCACCTATTCGCATGCACACTCTTCACCTGGTTAAATGGGCAAAAACGGGATCACATGAACAACGTAGTGTCTCCATGAAATGCATCAACGCGAAATCATCCTTCCTGCTTATTCACGCTGCTTTTTTATCCCCTGGAATCGCATCTGGAATCATTCACAAAGCTACGCGCACATTAATTTAGCAGGGGATCGTGTTCAATCTACCTGCAGAAAATACCGCACACAACGCCATCTTAGCTAAAGGACGAATTGTATGCTTGCCGTCTCCAAAAAACACCAAACTATTTGGGCTGTCTTGCTGCTCCCCTTTGCAAAAGCCCAATATAAATGAATGACACTAGTAACGCAGCCGCCTGCGCAGGAATTGAAGGGGGGGTGCGCGCGTCTGGTCTCGCGAGAATTTCAGGATCGCAACGCTCGAGCAGATGTCGTGGGAAGGGCAGGATGCGACCGGGGGCGAAGGGTCCCGCCTCGGAGGGGGGAGTTAAATTGTTGCGAATATTTTGCGAGTTAGTCTGTTATTCAAAGTTGTTTTTCCTGGGGCGGGGGGCGCTGTGATGCCCCTCCACCCTTCGGCCCCCCACTACGGGTAAAATGATACAATGATATAAGCCTATCGACGCAAATTGCTTAACAGTAATTGTCTTCATCTCATGCACAAACGCACGATACCATGGTGCCCATAACTCTCATCATTATCGAAAACTAAAATAAAAGACAGTACAAAATGACATTTTTTAGATTAACATAAAATAGATTTTATTTAAAAGCTAAAATTAAGCTTTACAATTCTTGTAAGACGAAATTAAAATATATATCTATACGTAAAAAATTAGTGTTGTTCCGGAACATGGTTAATATAACTTTTTTTTTGTAGTTGTTCCAGACGGGAGCAGGTATGATGCAGTGCTTTCAAGAAAGAATCCGACATATTTAAAAACGTACCTGAGGTTAGAGGAGTACTCCTTATTTCCATCCATCTTCGAAATGCTTATCCCCTTGGAGTCGACCACAGCCAGCAGTAGCACATATACTCCGGGTCATTCAGCGACGCCAATCAGCCTAATGTCTCTTGGAGTGTGACGCAGGGAGAGCATGCAAACACAGCCCGCAGCGTGGAAGTGGGTTTCGTTTATAGCACAGGAAATATTAGCTGATAAACACATTTAGCAGTAAAACAAAGCGAACCGACACTGGAGCATAAAAATTCTAGACAGCAATATGAATTAAACGTAAACAAACAAAAACAAATTATAAAATGATTAGTAGCAGGTTTAATTAGGTCTATCACAGGTAGTACACAGAATTTAACTAATTGTAGTAGATAACTAAGTATTAATTTAGAATTTCCATTATTTTACTAGGTATCACCTTTGACACCAGTTTGAACTATTTTTTTTGTCTTAAAATGTCTAAAAACTAAACGGATTTCCAAAATGACGCTTTATTGAAATACTTGTTCAGGCTTTGTGTCTGGCTCTTTGGCCGTTTCATTGTCAACGTCATTTTGCTGATGATGGGGCAAGATGACGCGTCACATTACACTGGGGACTGCAGCAGAAGCACCACACGTTCACCGCGTTTTCACTTACCGGGCCCTAACAAAAGCGGACAGTGCTATTAATCGGCAGGCAGCTTCTGTTAGACTATTGCAGTGACATAATGCTGATTTAAATCACAGACTTTAAACACAGCTTATTCTCTTTCACAATGCTTTAAGATCACAACCTGGTCAGTTACTCTAACTCCAACTCCGGTCCTGGAGAGCTACCGTCCAGTAGGTTTTCTATCCTACCCGGCTTCTGATGAGCCACACCTGTTCTCAGGTAAATACCAGGAGCAGATGTGGCTCATCAGAAGCCAAATGGGACAGAAAACCTACTGGATAGAGGCTCTCCAGGACCGGAGTTAGAGACCCCTGGGTTAGATGCACAGCAACAGAACCCAGAATCACGTAGGACCTTTGAAGGACACCAAGCTATTTCCTTACACTTATAAACAGAATTCACTACAGGCATCTGTTAGGTCTGCTGGCACTTTTAAATAAAGGAAAGTTGATGACAATATAGTTGCGATATTTTAATGAATATACATCAGATATACAGTTCTGACACGATACAGAACAAAAACTCTGGACTGAGGATGAAAACATTCATTTCCGTGGAGTCAGGTTATTTTGGGAAGCCATCCAAGCTCTTCTTTCACCAGAATAACAATAAAGAAACGCAGACTGCCTCTGAAGCTGGTGTCTATCGTCACAGCTCATCCAAAAACGGCGTGTTCACCAAGTGGCCACTACAGGCCATCGATTTCTTGCCGGTTACAAACTTCTTTGCAGCCTGGAAAAAGAAAACAATTTGCTGCCTAAATAAGTTCAGGCTAAATTCACTCCACTCATGCCAATGTTCTCTGTTTCAAATGCCTAATTGTTATCTGTGACAAGGGCACAAATTAGCACATCTCCACCAATGGGATTTGAGCAATGAGCGCCCCTGGAGGACAACACTGTTCATGCAGCACAAGTCACGGCCCAAGAAGCACCCAGCAGACAGCAGAGTGATGAGTGGTAAGGATCCAGGCAAACAACACGGTGCGAAGCCAGGCTGCCACTAGAGGGCGCCTGTTATACAAACTATGGACTTAAGTCCTACCAAATAAGTTCTCTCAGGTTAAGAATTCCACTAAATGCATTTTAGGAGGTTTCCACGGTTAAACATGCTTAAAAAACGACAGATTCAGGAATAAGTCGAGATCATCACTGGTATTCGGGCTGGAGGTAAAGAGGGAGAACTCACGCTGGCCACTGCATCCGACGTGATGGAATCGATCTTCTGCAGCACCGCCTCAGGTGGGCTGTAGGCTCCACCCACGAGGCCCTGCAGCCCCATCTCCTCCAGGAGGCCGTCCGAGGATTCCAGAGACATCAGGTAGTCCGCCTTTACCTGGTTCCTGTACATCACACAACAAAAACATATTTTGAATCACCACCCACCCCACAGCCAATCAGGCCTAACCATCACCACTATTGTACAACTCCATAAGTGTTTACATTTGGTGCGACTTTGGGGAAGGCCGTCATGTGACAGATCATGTGACTTACTTAGCCCTGGTGAGGTCAGCGGCAGTCAGCCCGCCCTGGGCCACGGCCTTAACCTGGGCGAGGGCGGCCTTGATCACCTGTGAGGAACATGGCCGTAAGTACGCCTAGCCTGTTGGGGGAGAAGGCTTACAGCCGGCCTGCATTTTAACTGGTGCCCGTACTCACATCGCCAGCTGCGCCATGCTGGGAGATGGTGTAAATCCCGAACAGCCCAGAGTCCGAGTAGCTGGCATTGAAGGCAGAAGCCTGCAATGAAATAATGAAGTTCTGTCAACATTTGAAACAGTACTGTGGAAAGAGCGCCCCCCTGTGGTTTGCCGCAGAGGTAGGAGGCTCCCACACACATTAAACGCAATGCACTGGGTCAGTCTCCACGTCACTCACGTCGAAGGGCTGCGTGGTTGCCTTGGAGATGCCCTGGCTCAGCTTGCTGGTGGCATCGGAGCCCCTTTTGACGTGAGGCCCCACCCCTAGCACCCGCTGCAGCACGCTGAAGGCGTCGGCCTCCGCCGTGCCCATGACCGCCCCCTCGCTCACCACGGCAGCATGGACCAGACCATCGCCGTTCTGCTCCCGATGTTCGCCTGCACACGTATGGGGGGGTCACCAGCCAGATATACACTCTGCAGTAGGGATCGGACACAGGGCACCCCCCACCCTACCCAAATACCAGGCCTCACCTCCCTTGTACTGGGCCTTGGCGCTCGAAGTCCCAGTTCCACTTCGCACGTTGAGGAACTGCTCCCCCACCTGCTTGAGCATGGTGTGCTCCACCCCTGCGTGAGAGGCAAGTCAGGACATCGGCACACACACCCCCAAATCTGCTTGCTTCCGACCAGGCACATCGCCCGGTACTAGACTAATGAGTCTGAACCTCCCTCAAAATTTGCCTGCCCCTAAAAGCGCCAAAGTTAATTTCTGGATACAGGCCTGCAAGATGAACAGGGATAATGCACACACAGGCAGACACACTTACCTAAGCCGACCAGAGCCATTCTGGCACTGGTGAAATTGCTCTGGATGAAGGAGTGCAGCTGGGGAGAGGAAACAGAGGCCATTTACTTCCCTGCCGTAGCCCCTAGAGCTGGCAAGACTGACGCCGACTCGGGGCGTACCTGCTCGGAGCTGATGCGGCCCATCTGGTAGTCGGGGCAGTAGAGGGAATTGGAGAGAGAGTTCTTGTAGGCGGCCGCATGAAGCTTCTCAATGACGCCTCCAAAGCAGAAAACAGAAGCGAGACGTCGGTAACCAGCTCACCGTGCGAAACAAAACTAAAACAGAACAAACAGAAAGGCTGAGCTCACCGATCTGGGGGCTCTGGCCGGCCAAGGCCTTGTCAACTTTCACCCGCTCCGCGAGTTCGGACACCTCCCAGGGACGGAATTCCGGGGCCGTGGTCACATTGATCAGGTACTCCATGACGGTGTCGCTGAAACGCAGACGACCGCAATGACACGTCACGGCAGAGTGCTGCTGGGAACAGAGCCACTGGACACTGTGTGTGGCTCGCTACAATCCAAGAAGGCCGGCACAATCAATCACTTCAGACATCTTATATGTCAGAAACAAAATATCCCGTACAAAGTGCATTAGGTGTTATTCTATATGAACATAAATAGTGAAATTGCGCATTTTTCACATCACTTATACAAGTATTTCCAGTTAAGGAAAAATCTATGGTAACATAATACAAACATCTTCTAAATGTTTAGGTGGGTCAAGGTCACATGGTAATGCAATTCAGGCTGCCCAAATTATCTTGATTGATTAGCTAGTCCAGAAACGTACAAATACCACATCAAGATGGGAAACGTGAATAGAAAGTGCTGGGATATCAGAAAACTGGCATCTGAATGTTACCCTTTGCACCTATGACACCATACTGCCACTGACACAGATCGATGCTGATGCTGTGCAGCTAATAAGGGGGCTAAGACAAACTAAAAAAGTCACTCAAACCCCTAACCAGAGGTCATTTCAGGTCCAGAAAGTAAAAATCCAAACCAGGATTTTGTTTCAACCAACCAGTTGAATATAAAGAGTCACAGTCACAGAGTACTCAACTGGTTGGCTGAAACAAAATCTTGGTCTGGACTTTTACTTTCTGGATCTGAAAAGTCCGCCTCTGCCCCTAACCGAAGGTACAAACGCCGCTGGCGATGAAGGCAGCACTCACACGTGATCTCGCAGGCACTCCACAGTGTAGACCATGTTCTCCCGGGATGATGTGACGCTGCGGTGAAGACCAAGTACACAGAGCCGTTAGGAAGCCCACACACATGGCAACAGTGACACAGGGAAGCTTTAGGGGAATGTTTGCTCACCTCAAGCTGCCCCCGACGGCCTCAATGCCCCGGCAGATACGGAACGCCGACGCCCCCTTGGTGGTCTGGAAGAGATCAGTAGGAGTCATCCCCATCATCACGTTGCGGAATGACAAAGGAGCAGACTGTGCTGACATATCCATACATCCATGCACCTGCCGCACAGCTTCTTATGGCACAAGGCATTTAGAAGGTGTTTGACATGCACAAGTTACATCCATAAGCCAAAAAACCATGACACCAACAATCAGGCCAACCTGCTCAGTTTCTTACAATGGTAAACTGGAAGACTTGTGCACAGCAGAAGTAAGCACTGCTTCACTAAAACAGTTACGGCACACAAACAGTATGGAAAAGGTGAACCCTGTCTGGCCCTTTCTTCAACACACAGCAGAAAACAGAAGAGCTTCACCGGAACATTCCATGGGCCGGCGCCCTACCCTTACCAGACTGGCAGCCAGGCGGAGCAGGTGGGTGACACCCAGGTGACTATCACCCTCGTAGCGGCTGCCCGCCTTCACAAACACGCCGATCTTGGAGGCAGGAGAGTAATTCTCTAGGGAGGCGATCACAAGGCCATTGGGGAGCTTGGACACCTACAGGCCAGCAGACACGTTGTGTCATGTTCACAAGGGTCTCCATTTCAAAATAAAAGTCACACTATGCTGTATTGACTGCCTTGACTTACCATTACTAAAATTTCTGCAAAACCATAGAATGTTAGTAAAATACTGAATGACTCTCGATTAACTGTATTCAACACATCAAAAATGTGCAGAAAGTAAAACAGGCAACTACGCCACCTCTGAATGGTCTACAACACTATAAATTAGAACCGCAGATGCTTGTGCAATATGTAAACGTAGTCAATGAGTAGAAGATGTACTACATCGTTAATTATCAGCACTGGGACAGACATACAGATGTGTGCAGCGTGTCCACGCACTTGTGGAGTAAAACAGGAATGAAACACTGACCTGGACCTCTTGGGGATGTAGGGTTAGTCGCTCGGAGGCGTCACGCTTAGCAGAAGCCTGGGCTGCAAACAGCCGTTTCTGGGAATCACAGCACGGACACAAGGCGTTAAGGCTCAGGGAAGCTCCCAAAAGCCATACACCCGATTTCATCCCTCACAGTAAATACAAAACCAGAGCATTACGTATGGGTTGCTGACAAAAACATATTCCTAATTCTGTTCAGCGCCGCGGCTGGAAACACACAACGCTTATCGCCAAATAAAGACATATCATGGATAATAGCAGTTATGCTGCAATCAAGGGATAATCTTTTGTTACACGGAATTGACAGCTTTTATATCCACTCATTACGCTAGATGAACCTCGGTAATCCAGGCATAGATTGTGGTGAAATGTAATTATTTTATCCAACTTATAAAGCATATAAAAAGATTTGTATGAAATGTATGCAATTCCACAATGACCTTCAACGTACTGGGACCCTCCGAAACCTGTACTAAAGCATTTAGAAATTCTCTATACGTATAATAAAGGATGCACTCCGCAACCACCAAAAATACTCTTTAATATGGACCCATTTTACACCTGCACTAACAACATTCTGCAGTCCGCAGCCGGCAGTTACCAGGGACGTTTTAAGACGTCTTTAGGAAGGGCCGAAATGCTGCAAATAGCACCGATATTTAAGACAAACCGCTTCACTAATAGAAAGACACTATAAGTAATAGCTTATAGTAACTACGAAAACATCCTTAAAGAAGGTGAGCACTTACAGAGAAATGGCTGAGACCCCGAACCCCCTTCATGACTTATATCTCCTTCAGCAGCAAGGTAAGCTAATAATGGCCGACCTGCCCTCCGCCCCAGCATGCACTGCGCCCCTTAACCGAGAGGACATCCGGTTACGTCACGGGCGGACTGGTCTCTCCACGTCTACGATGGAAATTAAAAGTAAAAAAAATACAGTTTAAATGTTTACGCTCAATTCATCCTACAAAAAAAAATTAAGAATATGTAAACATGAAAAATATGAAACTTGTGCTTTTTGTAGTATTTGTACTAAAACAATTTCGCATTTATTTTATAACTATTTTTTATTATAATAATGGATACTTTATTGATCCACGTGGGGAGACTCTCTTTTTTTTTACCCCTCCTCTAACTCCTTGTTAAATGCTTTTGGATTGATGTAGAACACCAAGTGTTGTCTGGATGTAAAATTCTTCTACAAAATTTCATTATGAAAAAAGACAGAAGACATCTGATTCCTGTATGTAATTGCAATTCATTGTTTGTGACTCGCTATTATTATTATTTTTTTAAATCTACGATGGATATAACATTTGAGACGTGGTTCTTATTTAAATGTATAAAGTATATTGAGTCAAATACATTAAAATTACCAAATATTTAAATACTAGAATTAAAAGGATTCGATATTTTTCAGATATGAAAACTGCTCAAGTAAGTTTAATTTCACACACAAATCAAAACCCCTTGCTTTTAAGCCAACAGTGTTTTTAAAACCGTGGGAAATTTTGGGTAAACTTCTGGTAAACTTTTGCTACCTGGCGTATGTAAGTGAATGCTCGTGAGAAATGTCTGATTTATTTTTGGCCACTAGATGTCAGCATGCACAGAGAGAGAAACACCGGTTTTAATACTGTATCAGCAAAATAAACATTGTTGCACATAACGGCATCCAACACGCATTTTTTTTTAAGGCAAATACACTACTCAGCTGCATGGAGTAGGTAAACTAGGTCCTGCAAGACATTTAAGTACTGTAATTTGAAATAAATATTGACAACCAATCACATTCCTCCTATCGGGCGCCCAAAGATGACGTATGGTTGCGGTTAGACTCCACTGGCATGCCGGGCGCGTTGTAGTTAGGGACAGTGAAAGTGAGCTGTTTTAGGTATCAGCGATCTAAATCTGAGTCCTCCGTGAAGCACAAGCCGAGGGGACGTTGTTATTACGCCGCAGATATGGTAAGTAACTGATTGTGGCGCACACGTTTAATTTAGCTTCTTGGTATGTATACCCGGCAGATTACACGCTGTTTCATTCAAATGGAGGTTTGCTAAAATGTGATATATGCTGCTAGATTAAAAATGATTATTTGTGTTAAAGAAAATCCAGATTTTGCCACGCGGTTGAATTTAAACACTCAGCGGTTCATAACAATTCTGTCTGTATTATAGCCATAAGGTATGGAAAATCTAGGGTATCACTTAACGGTGTCCTACGACATTTTGACATAAATGTTGGAAAATTAGTCTGTCTTCAATGAGCTGGAGACATGGGCAGTAGTTTGACAAACGTATTTATAGAAATAATAGGAAAACATCAAAACGAGCGCATGCTTACGTAATTTTGACTTTCCCCAGACGGATCCGGAGGTGAACCCAAAGGCCTACCCCCTTGCCGATGCTACCTTGACAAAAACAATTCTGGATCTTGTACAGCAAGCGTCCAATTATAAACAGCTCAGGAAGGGGGCAAATGAGGGTAAGAAACTTAAGCTTTTTCTGCCTTCATTGTCCCGGAATTCACAGTATGCTTGTCGTATCTATTTGGAAAGTGTCTTTAAATGTTTGAAGGGAAAATCCGTCCTTTACCAAGGAATACAGTTGTTTGGTATAGGAGGATCTCTTTTTTTATACAGTTGCTTCTAGTTAATGGTGTATTTAGAGTTTTACACTTTTCCCTCCCCTTTTATGCTATTAATTACTTACCTCTGCAGATATAGCTTTGTGGAAGAGCTTGTTAATATACTTGGTATATCTCAGCTGGTTCTGCCTAAATGTACAGCAGTCTTTCCCTGTCACAGCCACTAAAACCCTGAACCGTGGCATCGCGGAGTTCATCGTGATGGCCGCGGACGCCGAGCCTCTGGAGATCATACTCCACCTCCCGTTATTGTGCGAGGATAAGAATGTGCCGTACGTGTTCGTCCGATCCAAGCAAGCCCTGGGTCGCGCGTGCGGCGTCTCCAGGCCCGTCATCGCCACCTCGGTCACCGTCAAGGAGGGATCCCAGCTCAAACCGCAGATCCAGTCCGTGCAGATGGCAATCGAGAGGCTGCTTGTCTGATGTCTCTGGTGGCTTGCTGGTGCTTGATATGTTATTGGAACTGGCGTAGTTGATACTGTGCTGCTGCTTCATTTGAAGGGATTTTGGATTAGCGGTCATACTTTAAATAGTGGTATGATAAACTCGTCAGTAATGATTTTTATTTTTACTTGGTAAGGGCCATTCTTGTTTTGGTGAGTTTTTCCATGGCTCAAAACTTTGTCCTGTCCTTTATTTACTATGTACGATTATGCATATATGGCAGAAACAGTATCAATTTGGCATGGTTAAAAACCTATGTCTTTTGTAATAAATTGAACCTCTGCAGAATTTGATCAGACTGAAATGAATAACACAACTTGTGCAGTTGACAAAAACAAGTTCCCAGGTATAGGGAGAAAGCACCTTTATTCCTTCAATATACATTTCAACATGTAAAAACAGGCTAACCACCAACTCCTTGTACCCAATACAGACTCAGTAAAACTTTATTGTAAAGCACTTAAAGAAGATTGTCACCGTTAATACCGCACAAACACTACCAAGGAATCCTCTTTGGAAAAGGAGAGAGCCGGTCACACCGTATAAACATTCAAAGCTTAAATACAGAGGCTCCACACTGCATGGATCTCAATGTGCCAGCATGTTAAAAAAAAAGCAAACGACTCCGGATGGTGTTCACATCAGGTGCCACTGTATGAGCTAAGGGTACGGTGATGTGAGCTAAGGGTACGGTGATGTGGGCTAAGGGTACGGTGATGTGGAGAGAAACGTTTACCTGGATGTGTGTTGACATCTAGCAAATCAAACTAATTTAAACCTACAGTTCTTCCTGTTTTACTGCCCCCCCCCCCCCATCAATGAGCTGCACTTAATGACAATCATTAAAAATAAATTATTTGCAATACAACACAAGGTTCCTCAGACTGAGGCGCTCCCCTCAGAGTCCATGTTAGGCAGAACATTAGTGCAAGACTGAGCTCCACACAAGCCCCCGCCTGGTTCAGGATATCACTCTTGGGCAGCGTTTCCCAACCCAGTCCTTGGGGACTCACAGACAGTCCACATTTTTGCTCCCTCCCAATCAGAAACACCAAATGCCTGATACGGGCACGCTGGGAGAGTAACAAAAACGTGGACTGTCTGCGGGTGTCGGACGACTGAGCTGGGACCAAGGAAGTACCTGCGTGTCCCTCTGTCCACGTGGGCAGGATCCGCGGAAGGGACTGGTGATCTGAGGTCAGCTCTGGCTGCAGCCCGAGCGCCGTTCATTCCAAACAGAATGTGGCGTTGGGGGCCGTGTCTGGACGGGTAGCGCCCACGTCCTTCCTCAGAGGCAGCGAGGCACAGCTGAGCCAGCTGCGGCTGGTTGGCATCTCGCCCACGATCTCCCAGGTGTCCGTCTCCTCGCAGTATCGCTCGATGGTGTCATGGTACCTGAGTGGAGATGCGGGGGGGGGTATTAAAGGTATTAAAACTACAGGTTCATTAGCATGTCTTTTGTGGCTCGTTAAATCAGCAGTTTGACGTACACACAGTACCGTCCATCTGTGGATGTGTTGCTATGGTGTTTTTATGCTTAAAATACTGCATAATGTGTTAGCCATTGTTCGCAATATTAGTTGATAACAAAAAGCCAGGCTAGAATTGGGGCCTATTTCAGAAAGCAGAGGGCTGTTCCACAAAGCAGGATTTCTTGCATAGCCGGATAACTTGTCGGATTTAAGGTAGTCTGGGCTAAATGTAACAAGTTATCCGGCTAAGCAAGAAATCTTGCTTTTTGAAACCCGGTATTGCTAAATGGCTTTACAACTTGCTGTACCGGAACGCGTTTAAATAGCGTGTGACGTCGTCCTCAGTTCCGACTTCCAACATCCGAGGTAAATGGGACGCATCATTCGTCCTGCTCATCCCTCACCTGTCCCAACCCTCTTCGCCACCCAGCACGTAGATCTTGCCATCCACCACTGCCACGCCTGGACGGTAGCGCCTCTCCTTCATCGGGGCACACATGGTCCACCGGTTACTCTGAGGATCATAGTACTCTACCTTGTCTGTGTTTTCGGTGGACGCATGCCACCCCCCTGCCGGCAAAACCAAAGACGAGACTGTAGACTTCGCCAAATGGTGTCATCACGCTTAGCACGCAGCGCTAACGTTTTTGCCAGCTTGGCTGGCGTACAGTGCTAACGCTCCATTATCACATTCAGCACAGAGTGCTAACATTGCAGCTATCACAATTAGCACGTCCTGCTAATGTTCTCACCATACTAAACAAACTGAATGCTGCTATCGCAATTAGTACATTTGCATGCAAGTGCTCAAATCAGTCCTACCATGACAGTAATGCCCTTCGTATCTCTAACATCTGCATTGTGCAAAACACTCCCCAAGCGTATCAGAAACAGAAGAATGCTCCGTGGATCCTGCCGACTTTACCGATGACGTAGATCTTGCCCTTCAGCGTGCAGGCGGCCGACCCAGAGCGAGCGATCTGCATAGGTGCCACCTCGGTCCAGAGGCACGTTTTAGGGTTGTACACCTGCGTCAGGTCCGTGCCGTCGCCATCCTCCAAGATGGCACCCCCTGATAATCCATTAAAATTAGTGCGACCGAACAAATAAACAGCATTGTGCTACTACTGTCGAAAAGGCAATGGCCGACCTGTGACATAGAGCAGCCCGTCGAGGGCCACCACAGCCGGGCTGGTGACGGCCATCTTGACAGACTCCATGAACTGCCAGCTATTAGTCTGGGGGTCATAACATTCCACCGAATCGAGCCTCGACTGGCCCTCCCAGCCGCCAATGGCAAACACAAAGCCGTCCAGCATGACCAGGCCTGTGGGTGAGAGGGATGGGGGAGTGTCACCATGGAGACCATGTTGCCTGGAGTCACGAGCATCTACACAGAAAGAAAAGTCTAAATCCTGCCAAGGCCCAACGAGAGATGAGTGCCGAGATCAGGTGATTGAGGCGACACACCAATCCGCTCCTTGGCAAGCAGGAGCTGAAGCTGCAGCCCTCACCCAGCTCAGAGCGTGCCACGTTCATGGGAGCCATCTCCAGCCAGGAGTCAAAGCACGGGTCGTAGCGCCACATCTCCCTGCTGGCCGAGCCGTCGGGGAACTCGCCCCCTGCCAGGTAGAGCGTGGAGCCTGGAGACAGAGCGGGACGGTCAGCAGGGGGCATCGGTCTCGCTGGGGAGATGGCCGGACCGCGAGCATCCTCACCCGAGGCCACCAGACCGTGCTTGCTGACAGCGAAGGGGAGGCAAGCCAGACTCTTCCACTGGTTGGTGACGGGGTCGTAGCTTTCAACACTGCGGAGGACCACCTTGTCATCCTCGCCCCCGACAGTCACTATCACCTCCGCCGTCCCTGTGGGCCAGCAGACGGGGGTTATCCTCTGCGTGCAGCTCGGCAGACGGGCCGAGACGAGACGAGACCAGTCGCCGAGCCGGAGGTGCATACCCGTGGACCGACGAGGCCGGGCTCTCATGCTGTAAAGTTCTCCGCGACGGTCTTGTAGCAGGAGGTAGTCTTTGGCCTCAGAGATTAGCCTCTGACACCGCAGGGACTCTCGGACCACTGGGAGCGACTCCACCGCATCATGGAGGTAGTAGGGGCTCATTAGGGGCAGCCGAATGTGCTCCAGCACCTGTGTCAGGTGATCGCAGGTCACATGATCAACACATACGAACACGTGATGAAGCCAGAGGCTGTCGCCGCTTATCGGCCTTGGTTAGCGCTTACGGGTGGTCGGCGATGGCCGAGGGTCAGTGCTGCCGCTCACCTTTTCGAAACTCGTCTTGCGGGTGGCACACTTGTTCAGCCACAACATGGTCGCCTCAAACACGGTCTCCTCCTTCGGCACATTCAAGTGGTCGCTTGAGATGATTTCCGTTAGCTTGTCTGCACAGAGGGATAGGAATTCCTCCTGGACGGACACACACCCACCCACAGAGTGCGACACATCAGGCATGACCCACAGCTGCTGCTTATTCAGGGCCTGTATCAGAGCAGCTGCACTTATGGCTCCGGCATCGCAGGCTCTCCTAGCGACGTGCTAAGGAGCATTAGCCTGGGTTACCTGGTGGCACACGGCGCTGAAGTGCTGCAGGATATAGTCCATACTACACTTCTCCAGCCGGCTGCAGGAGTGCGCCTCGGCGAAGCAGTGGATCCCCACGCAGTTGCCCTCGTCCATCTGGCGCTCCATGAAGCCGCAGCAAGCCTCGCGCACCGCCTGCACGTCCAGCAGGTTGGCGGCCGCCAGCAGGGCCTGCACATTGGCCCGGGAGATCACCACCTGGGCCGTGTAGGCATAGTCCACCAGCATGCCAATCATTTGTGGCTCCACCCCATTGATGGCCACGCGATCCTGTCTCGACTCCATTAGGTCGGTGGAGAACATGGCCTGGGAAGGGAAACCATAATTTAACCCTATCTCACTGAACTGGGAGAACTGGGAAACATCCACACCTTAACCCTATATCACTGGACTGGGAGAACTGGGAAACATCCACACCTTAACCCTATATCACTGGACTGGGAGAACTGGGAAACATCCACACCTTAACCCTATATCACTGGACTGGGAGAACTGGGGAAACATCCACACCTTAACCCTATATCACTGGACTGGGAGAACTGGGAAGCATCCACACCTTAACCCTATATCACTGGACTGGGAGAACTGGGAAGCATCCACACCTTAACCCTATATCACTGGAATGGGAGAATTGGGAAGCATCCACACCTTAACCCTATATCACTGGACTGGGAGAACTGGGAAGCATCCACACCTTAACCCTATATCACTGGACTGGGAGAACTGGGAAGCATCCACACCTTAACCCTATATCACTGGAATGGGAGAATTGGGAAGCATCCACACCTTAACCCTATATCACTGGACTGGGAGAACTGGGAAGCATCCACACCTTAACCCTATATCACTGGACTGGGAGAACTGGGAAGCATCCACACCTTAACCCTATATCACTGGACTGGGAGAACTGGGAAGCATCACACCATATCCCTATATCAATGGACTGGGAGAACTGGGAAACATCCACACCTTAACCCTGTATCACTGAAAAGGCAGAAATCCACCCCCCAACCTTTCCCAGCATCTTGTTCCCCGAAAAACAAAAATGACGGTACTGCCAAACTAGCTCCTACGCACACAGCGGCTCAGAGTAACGCCAGCCGCCCGGGCGAGTCTTCCGCAGTCTACCTGAAAGTAGGAGCTGAAGGAAGCCAGGACGATGCGATGACAGGGGAACTCCTGACCTCCGCAGCACAGCGTGACATCACAGAAGGCCTTGTTGAGTCGCAGGCTGTTCAGTCCCTCCAGCACTTTACTGGAATGCTTGGCTTCCACAAACACATAGTCCTCACTGTCCAGGTGAGTCCCGGGTAGGCCTGGGTCCCCAGGGCTCGAGGCAGAAGCCAAGACGGGGGCTGCAGGTGAGGTAACATCCATCTTCAGTCTTCACAGAGGACAGGGGAGCAATCGCCTGAAATGAAAACAGTGACTCACACATTCTTACTGCTCGTGCATATTTTATCGTCAAAATAACTTGACAAATAGCCACTGTACTCTATATAAGATTATAGTGTTGTGTCAAAGGACTTCCATATTTTTATAACAATTAAATGGAAAACTGATGACTAATGAATACTTTAATGAACATGGCAAAGATGTAAGTAGGAGGTCAACACATTTTTGCAGGAGTAAGACTCAAAATTCTCTTTTCTCCCCTATTGTCAATCTAATATTTATGAATATATAACATCAAATCAGTAGAAGCCTAGGTGGCGCCATGCGCGTTGTTTGGCGGTGGGGTGGGGGGGGGAGCAGTGCCCGCCCTAGCGGTAGGAGTCGAAATTGCAACAGAAACAATAACCAGTAAAAACAAACAAACAAATAAATAAATAGTTGAATTGAGTTGAAGGAATTTTGTCCTGGATTTGTTGCACTTTTGTGGTCTGCCGAGTAAATTGCGTATAATGACATCACCACTTATGACCCTTAATGTAGTGTTAGCACGCTAAATATGGGTGGACAGCGGTTTCCTCTGTAAAGTGAAAATTGTCTTTCCGCAATTTAGCGGCGGTAAAATTAACCGGCAAGAAGTTTTACTGCGGCGTCTAATTTTTAATACCGCTATACTGTTCAGATATACTGCGGTTAGGGTGTTTTGACGGTGTTTTAGAAACCAACCCTAATCTGACATTTCCCCAGCGGGGGGGATTAGTCCGGCCAAGCCCAGCAGCACCCACCCCCTCCCGTGTGTCCCTCATTGGCCTCCCTGAATCAATATGCCTAAAGTGGAATGTCTAATCGCCACAGGTGTAAGACCATACTCAGTAGTAAAGATTCGGGATTTTGTTCATCATTATTGTTGCGTTTATTTTCGCGTACAAATTACTTTTTGTACCAGTTTGAGACACAATGCCTCATGTTTGGTTTATAACGGTTCCTAATTTCAGTTTCCCTGCTGTACCCAAACCGAGGCGTGTCAGGCGTGTGGACTTCGTGTACTATCACACTACAAGGTGCGCTCCACTGTATAAAGTCTTTATTACAACTGTGACTTAAAATACCTCCAGATGTTTTTTTTTCTAAAATAAGCAATTACACTTTGCATTATACCATGCGCTTTGGCCCAACTGATCTATTACTTGATCGCCTGAACATATAATTAATCATTTATAATTAATCATCGGTTTTCTGCAGCCCTAATTATGTGTTGTACCGTAACATGCAACATAAAAAAACATATTGCCTTTGCCATAACGACCTTTGCCTCAGCTGTTTGCACAATACTGGCTAGTCCGAAGCCCCTGGCGTATCCACAATCCACATGCCCATGTCGCTACTTTTCCTGCATTTCCCCAAGTGCCGAAACTGCAGTCGATGCACGCAACAACACATAAACCAGGCTCTGCTCTCGTCGCCTTCCCCTTACCGCATTTCCCGATCAATCCGAAGAGTTACTTCGTACACCCAATGTCATGTTATTTATCGGTTACCGTTGACAACATTTCATCTTTCTTCTCCTCCACCCCCTACTCGGATTCTTCCAACGGTTACTACTACTTTTCCTCCACCTCTTCCTCTTCTTCGTTGATGTAATCCTGTCGGATTTATATAGTGACAATGTTTGTGAACACTGTCGCCGCCTAGTGTCTTGGAGTGGTCAATGAGCTTGTATTAAAAAAAACCCCGCGAGGTTTACCATTAAAACCATTACAGATCCCGGTAAAAGTGTAGCCGATTCTAACATAATAATGACCTCTCTTCTATGATCATGTCTAAACACTGTGCTAAGCTACTAAGCTGTGTACAAGAGCTGGAGCTTTTTAGATCGATATGCTTATGAATATGATTTATGGAAAGTGAACTGCTACCAAGCACCGTAGCATGGGAATTAATTTATGTTTTTTGGCTTGCAAAACAGTGCGACATAGGACATATTTTTCCCATGTAAGGATGGATTGATATAAACGGAGATCAGCAAACAATATAAGCAAATCTCCCATAACCAGGAAACTGAAATTCAAAAGAGGTTGTTTATTGCAGATACATTAATGTAAAATGTGTCAGTAAATTCATCTTATAGCATGTGAGGTATTATTTTCTCTTTCAATTTCCAGACTTGAAAATTATTGCAGATCTGAGAACTTAATAATAGCTATAGTAGTTCTAGAATAGCGTGAAGTTCAAAAGCAAAAATGATGACATTTAAAAGGTATGTTTGGAAATTATGATATGTGGCAAAGGATATCTCACAAAGTACTAATTAACAGGGTGCATTAATTTTGCACACTGTAATTATGCAATGAAATTTGCAGAAAGATGTCATATGCTGAGTGATAATCTGTTCATTTATACATTCATTGAAACACAGTTTCACTGGGGTGAAAATACGGCTACACATGGACATGGGATTTTACATGGCGGAAGGTAACTGAGGTTTCTGCAATGTCCGCTGTCTCAAAAGAACCAGCAGACCAGGATAATGGCTCAAAACTAGGTCCCAGTTTAATGATTTCGCCAAACAAGCCCTCATTGTCAAATCGTCCGCCTCGCTGCAGTCATTCAATAAAGCAGCTCATTAGCAAACAGCCTGAAACAGACGATGTGGTTTTATCGACACTTACCAGTTTACTTCCTTAATTTATATTGTATTTTCACGTCATTAACATAAAGTTGAATACACAGTAAAAGCACAGTGCAGATATAAGGTTGTTCTCATCAGAAAATGCACATAATACATACACCTTAACTTACCGTCAATTTAATAAGATGAAACAATGAAACAATAATAATTTATTATTATTTTTCTAAGGAATTATAAAACAAGTGAATATGTTCAGCCACAGAGAATTAATTGGGTGCATTTACACAGTCACTCAAACATGAGTTTTTTTTATTTTGTTTTTATTTTTGGTTGCTTCAAAATCAAAAATTTGCAGAATAAGCAGGGATTCATATTTCCATATAAGACCCCTAATAACACTACTGAGAATTTTTTTGATTGCAAAGAAACAGCACAAGATGAATAGGAGAGTTTCCCAAGAGAAGCAGCGGAACAGTCTGCTGTGCGACTTCGTGCTACAGTCACGTCAGCTTTCTCATCGCTCTACTCACAGCGGACTGTCCTTTATGATGCACGTTTTGTTCAGGACGTCCTTCCTGCGAGCCACAGCCTCCATGATCTTCTTGCGAGGGCCCAGCTGGATGTGGATTCCCTTCAGGTCATCATCTGAGCAGAGTGTGAGGGCCTGCAGGTCCAGCTGTTCGCGGGTAAACACCGGGGCGAAGTCCACCAGGTTGATGGAGGCCAAGAAGGCAGCCAATGGTGAGGTCTCCTCATCCTCCTCATCCAGGTTGATGTCATCCTCATTCCATGGCACAGAGCTGTCCACTTCCTCCTCAAAGGCTTCCTCCACTGTGGTCTGGAAGAGCTCCTCACGGATCCGGAAGCCTACTTCTTCTGAAGTCCCGCTAGAGAAGTCTTCTGGCTCCAGGCCCATCTCCATGGAAAAGTTCTTCCTGAAGACCATTTGTCCTAGGCCAGGTCTCCTGAATATGGACTCTTTAGTTTGTCCAGAATCATCATTATCTTCTTCATCCTGAAATCCCTCTGTTCCACCATCTCCACCTTCTTCATCATTGATTTCATCCTGCTCGGCGAAAACGCCTAGAAAGTCAGGCGTCTCCGCTGTGCCGTTCTCCTGCTTGACGAAAATAACGTTGCCATGACCTTGCTGTATTGTGCCAGATTTTTCCTTCTTACTGCCAAACTTGCGCTGCAGGGTTCCCTTGACACGGGCAGTCAGGGATCCTGAAGTGTCTGAGGCGATCAGCTTGGAGAACTGCTCGTTAGCCCTGCCGACGGTGCCGGTGCTGACAGAGAACCCTACGCTGCCCTCCGAGACCGAGCCTCGGTGCATCTTGTCCATCTTATTCTGGTGCCTCTTCTTCACCTCCTCACACATCTTCACTCGCTTCTCTGCCTCCTTGGTGGCTTGCTTCTTCAGAGAGGCCACCTTCTTGGCGTTCTGGCTGGTCTGTCGCGAGGCGGCGTCATCTAGAAAACGCACGCAGTCCATGTGGTCTCGTGATGCAGCCACATCCATGGCGGTGTGAAAGTCATTGTCCAGAGCGAAGAGGTTGGCCCCGAAGCTCACCAAGAAGCTCACAATGTGCAGGTGACCGTTTCTAGCAGCGTGGTGCAGGGAGGTGTTTCCCCAGATGTCGCTCCTGTTAGGGTCTCCCCTACAACAGTAGGAGCACAGACATCAAATATGGTTACTGTGATTAATGAAAACAGAATAAGGGAAATATTCCTACCAGTGACACCTCATGATGTTTACGTACTAACTACTTGCACATTCAGTCAAAGTAGCAGGAATTGGGACTCATGGAGCTGCAAAGCTAGAGTCAGAGAGATAAGCTTAACCCACAGAGAGAGAGAGAGAGAGAGAGAGAGCGAGAGAGTGAGAGAGAGAGAGAGAGAGAGAGAGAGAGCAGTAAGCAGACTGAAAGCTGAGCTACAGAAGCAAAATGTTTTCTAGCAGCAGTCAGAGTAGAAGTTAAGGATTTGTCTCAGGACTAAAAGGCAGCGGGGCCACCCAGCTGTTACCCCTATGATTAAGCAAAATAAGCACAACAGTGCATATATAATTAAATGAGCAATGTGAGCAATGTGCACAACAATATACTGTCAGAAAAAAGGAGTACAGCCCTGATATAGAATTTGTTCCCTAAGGTACAAACAACATTAATGTACACCAATGGTACAAAAATGTTCCTCAGAGTCCATTTCTGCACCTTAAATTAGACTAAAAGGTACACTTACCTACAGCTGAGGCTACAATTGGCAGACCCTTGAGGGTACAGCCCCAGTAACAAGTAATTGTACCCTCAAAGGTACAAATTGGTGCTTTTTCCTCACAGTGTAAATGAATTACATAACATTTCTGTTTAATGCATAACACATCTTATATATATAAGCGGAGAAGGAATTTATCCTGTGGGCCTGCTACCATTAAGAATGGTGACAAAGAGCAAAGTGAAAATGAAACTGGTGGGCACTGGTAGCATATTCTACCGGCTGAAAGTATAGAAGGACTTTGTAGAGAGAGACTAAGTCAACAAAAAGGACCAATAGAAAGAGAGCAATAACCATCATCCTGGGACCAGTCAAATATTTGGCTGATGTACCAGTAAAATTTTATAGATGTTTACCCTGAGCATTTTTGATTCTGTACTAGTTTTGATTAATGACTAATAGAGAAAAACTCTAAACTAATAGAGAGGAAAAGAAAGCAAAATTAACGATCTGTGGTTATATCACGGACTGCATATCTGGAAACATAATGGTGGGATTCTGGAATTCTGCATGTCTGTGGAATGTGATGGGACTTGTTAATTGGTGAGCTATTAAAGATGAAAGTCCACTTCTGCATATCCATCACAAGAATCATAAAACTACCCATAAACAAGAACAGATGGAAAAACATCCGTTTAACGATGGTTAGCAAATGATTTAAAACCAGATTTGTAAGATATAAAAAGTATTTTCCTACTCAAGCTTAGATATATAGAAAAGCTTTTGACTAATTGTTTTTCTGCTGATAAACCACTTACCAATTATTACAATATAAAATGCTAAAACATTTACACTAAGGTTTTTGTACATAAGCATTGTTTACTCCGGAGTAATGATGAAAATTGAGACCCTCAAATTTTTAACGGAAGGAAAACGTATTGTTTGAAAATGAAGGGGCCCGTTTGTTGTTAGTATGCATGACGTTTCGTTAATTGGTGAATTGGCATCGCTCATGGGAATTTCGTAATGCGGTAAAATTATTGCATATAGGAACACAACAGAACGCGATAATCTGAATAATTGTTTACCCTGATGAAGACTACAACAATGTAAATTCCGCAAAATTACTTATTTATCCAGCGCCACTAAAATAAACCACATTACGAAATATGTGTAATAAGTGGCAAGATGTAGAAACAGAAATAAATAGTTAACGCGACTCCAGACTGGAGAGAATATAGAAAAAGGCGATGAAATATACACAGATTTCCATCATTTAGTTTGAGTAGAAATGCTTTTTCTTTTACACTTTCTACAATCAATGAGTTCTACAGGAAATGCTCCCGATTTAAAAATGGGAGGGGATAATATGTGCAATATATTCATATACGATCAGTAAACATACAACTTAGCCGGAAGCCTTATAAATTTCCGATAGCCCGTTTACGAGATCGCGCACAGCATAAACGCTTCTATAGGTTTATCTAGTAATTTAAAACAATCTAAAAATACGAGTTAATTTTCTTCTTATCGGCACACAATTGTAAAGTTTTCTTCATAGCTGTACAGTTTACATTTGTATTAATACGTTTTTATATAGGCTACCTTAATTGGTCAAATGCGCTGTAAGTCTAAATCTCTTGTGTGTGGTATAAATGGGCCAATTACTGTGAACGTAAAGTCATATTTACCTAATTTTCTCACGACTTGAAGATATTAAGCGTTGTGTCAGGAACCAACTAGAATTATATTAAAACTCGTTCGAATGCGTTACTTGATTTCTGCTGGAAGTTTCGACAGGTATTTTATTTTGACATCGCGTATTTGGTGGGTGGTTGAGTTGACTGGTGGAGTAAAATGCTCACCGCCGGCTACATATAAGCTGAAGAGCCTCAATGTGTCCGTGAAAAGCTGCCCAGAGCGTCGGCGTCATCCCGTCCTCGTCTGGCGTGTTCAGATCTCTCGTGGTGGCTTCCTTCAGCAGATCCTGATAGCCATCAATCGCGGCTTTATGGTATCTTGACATAATCGCTGTTGTTTTTGAAAAACTGAAATATGCTATCAGAAAATTAAAGAAGCAGAAAAGTATTTGCGGTACAAAAAGAAACAGCAGCGGGCAATGTTGGCACGGCCTGTCTCTTTCTGCACTCCGGTGGGAAAAAAGGGCACGTAATCTGGGATATGAAATAGCTGGAAGGCACGTCATTGACACACAGAGTCATAAACAGACAGCAAAGTTCAGATGGACTTTCTTTAAGGACTCCTTATGGACCGATCAGCAAAGAGGGTGGTTTCAATCCCAAGAATATTAATACCTTAAATACAAGCGCCTATTTTCCGAATTACTAAAATGTATACCAATCACACACGGTATAATAATGTATAAGGAAATACTTTTCTATTGGAGATATTTAAAACCATGTTATTACGGTGGCAACATACTAATTTATCAAATGTAAATTCCGGATTAGCGTAATAATAAGACAGTTTGCCTTTACCGTATCTATAGTAACTATGTGCAGAAAAATCAAACGCATACCTCCAACTCTCATACGCACATGAAACTTTTAGGCCTATATTAACAGCCAGAATATTTTATTGTTAGTTGTATGCTTTTCCAGTTTATAAACGTATTTTAAAGTACAAAAAGTCAATGTGACGATACATTAATTTAATATTGTGTTTCATTTTAGTGTAGGGGGTCCCCGACTATATATTTTCCAAGAGCGCCAAATTCCACCAGCAATAAAAATCCAAGGTTCACTACGTCGGAAATTTTTTTTTGCGACCTATCCGGATTTAAGCCGGTGCCCACTGTTCTAGTGTTTTAAAGGAATGACGTATTTCTCAGTTAAATTAATGTAAAAACAATAGGGATCCACCCGCTGTCGCTGCTTGGACCCCTAATAAAAGGCTGCTTCCTTCTTGTCATTGCAGCCTCCGTAAAGTAGGTGGCGCTGATGTTTGACTGTTGTCTCGCATCCCACCGAGAAAGAACCATCAACCTGCTAATCGCCCATCCTGTTGTTCTAAACAAGTGCCGGTGTCACTGCGAGAAGTCCTGTTTCAAGGGGTCTTGATATGTTTTGCCAGGTCACGTTGTAGACATTGCATTAGGTTGCCAGGTACATCTCTAACAGCAGTAGCCTAATCTGACATCTTCCTGCTTTTTTCGGATCCTGTCAGCCGAAGTTTGAAATGTCCCACAACGCCGGCGGAGCGGTCGGCCTGCTGTCTTACGAGACGCTGGTACACGCTGTTGCAGGTGCAATGGTAAGATGAATTTAACTGGGAAACGCTAATTACGTAACTACTGCAAGGAACCTGCTACGTCTACCGCTGCTCCGTTAACTACCCCGTCTAAGTGCAAATAGGAGAACAGTTATGCTTGTTTAAGTTCACCTCTTATTTGTATTTTGCACTAGAGATTATACATAGTTTGTTTAAATTTGTTTAAAAGTCTTCTGAAGTTAACTTGAATCAGGGTTTATCAACCTGGGGTTTATAGAGCAGTTCCAGTGGATTCGTGGAAACGCATCATAAATTGACAAATCGTTTATATTCTCTTCCGGTTTATGCAATGTGAAAAATATTCAGACCGGAGCCCCACCCGGCCCCAAGGTATAGATATATTAACGCCCTCGCTCCGGTCGTTATATATGAAAATAGAAAGGATTGTATTACTCATCAGTTTTCTGGCATGTGAATTGGGAATGGTGTGTCTTGCAATGAATCGGACTGTGAATATGCGTTACCTTTATCGTTTTGCAATTATGCAGCCTCTTGAATTATTTTTTTTAATTTGTTTTGTGTGTAGGGGAGTGTGACCGCAATGACCGTGTTCTTCCCCTTGGATACGGCCAGGATCCGGTTGCAAGGTGAGAGTAGCAATCGTGTACAGGTCTAGGGCAGAAAACTGGGATTTATTTATAAACCAGCATATCTGCTTCTCTATCCGGCACACATACCTGTAATGCAGAGAAACATAAGTATTTGAGGAATTTTCTAATGTACTGGCCTTCATTGACAATTTGTTTCAGTGGATGAGAACAGAAAATCTAAATCAACTCCAGTCATCATCGCAGAGATAGCAAAGGAAGAAGGAATGTAAGTAGAGCTTCAGATGTCACTGGGAAACATAGTCGATATGTTAAGCTTCTCTGATACCTTTGACTGAAGCTTTTCTCATCCTTATTGTCCTCACTGGCTGACAAGCATGCACCCTAAGTGAGTCATTTTTCACAGTGCTAGTCCAGGCCTTCAGCTGACTTCCTTTTAAAATGGAGAATCTGTGGCAGCCGGGTTCTAGAATTTGTAGATGACAGTATGATGGTGATGATTGATCTCTTTCCAGATGCTCTCTGTACCGGGGCTGGTTCCCAGTCATTTCCAGCCTCTGCTGCTCTAACTTTGTCTACTTCTACACATTCAACACCCTGAAGAGAGTGTGGGTGCCGAGTGGGGAAAAATCGAGGCCTGGAAAAGACCTGCTGATGGGCTTCATCTCAGGTTCGAGGCCTGACACTCGCACCCTAAGTATGAGTGGCTGAAAGCCACATAGAGCAGGTCAAATTATTGGCCAATGGACTGAGCTGTAGCATTTCTTTGGTGCTTCTCTAGGGGTAGTGAACGTGCTCCTGACTACTCCCATGTGGGTGGTCAATACTCGGCTCAAGCTCCAGGGGGCGAAGTTCCGCAGCGAGGACTTGCACCAAACCCACTATAAGGGCATCTTTGGTCAGTGCATCGGAGCTCCCAAAGGCAGGAAAGGGAATGTGGAATAAGCCAGAACTTCAGGTTCATGTTTGGCTCATTTGACAGCTGCACGTCGCCTAAAATGTGTTCTGAAGTTGAGTTTTCCATTGTCAAGCCCTACTGGCACCTAATGTATGACAGCTTATTAAGGCTAATTTCAACTGGACTGTTTCAGTGGCTATAAAAATCCATCCATTTCCTGTACTTCTAACTTTTGACGACGGACCAACCGAATGTAATTAAATCAAATAAAACTCTTGGTCTCTAGTGTGAGATTTAACCTAACAGACATTAAAGATCATGGCACTGAAATTGATTAAATACACTTTATTTAACTTGTATGTTACCTATACTAAATTATACCCACAAGATCTAGAAAAATGAGAACTAGATGTTGAATCTGTTGGGTGTGCAGGAGTACTAACATGCAGCTCTTTGATGATGATGATGCCAGATGATGACTGGGCATCTGTTTCTGTGTTCTAGATGCGTTCTCCCAGATCGTGGCCAAGGAGGGCGTGTCTTCTCTTTGGAATGGCACTCTGCCTTCGCTGGTGCTGGTGTTTAACCCAGCCGTGCAGTTCATGTTCTACGAGGCTATGAAGAGGAGAGCGGGCCACGGAGGAAGAAAGGTAGGTTCCTTCCCAGTTCTCCCAGCTGCCCCTCATAGCTTCGTGTGTGAGCTCACCCAGTCAGGCTGCGTGCTGATCCTCTCCCTCAGATATCCTCCATGGAGGTGTTTCTGATCGGCGCGCTGGCCAAAGCTATCGCCACCTCAGGCACCTACCCACTCCAGACCGTCCAAGCAATCTTGAGGGTAACTGTCACGCCCTTTTTGCATTTCTGTGCGCTTCCAAAATCGGGCCACATGTCTTTGTGTCTTGACTATATATGGCAGGGCTGTTCAAATCACGGTCCCCAATGGCCGAGCACTCCTGGTTTTCCAGCCTCCCTTTACCTGTGAGCCAGGTGTGAAGCCTCTGTGGCCAATCAGAATCAGTAAGTATCAAAGTAACTCCCTGGGAGAACTGAAAACAAGGCCTGGATTTGGAACAGAGGTCCAGATTTGAGATATCGGCAATTTTTTGCATTCTTGAGAAAGCAAAATCTTAGTCCACTCCTTCTGCGAGTTAGCGTTTTAATCACAGGTGCTTCACTCACTACTGACTTTCCGTCCCAGTTTGGCCAGTACAAAGGAAACAAGCAGAGTGGTTTTATGGGAAGCCTAGGCAATGTGGTGACCCTGCTGATGCACAGGATCAGGTAAGTCTCCAAGCCTCCCACCCCGTCTGTGAGTTGGTGCTGGCCAGCTGTAATGCCCCTTCTCTGCCCCGTCATTCAGGAGACACGGCATCCTCGGCTTGTACAAAGGGCTGGAGGCCAAACTGCTGCAGACGGTGCTGACGGCGGCGTTGATGTTTGTGGTGTACGAGAAGATCACCGGCGCCACCTTCAAGGTCATGGGCCTGAAGCGCAAGCTCAAGCACTGAGTCTAGGATAGCGGGCCTGACTGCCACCTCCATCTCTCATCGCACGCGCAGACACCCCCGTTTCACAGTCTTTACTCCATTGCTGCACTGAATCTGAGGCGCTTTCGATAGCCATCCATGAAAGGCCTCTGAGGACACAGGCAGGGGAAATCGGCACGGATTCGAATGTAGCGAACTTTCTCACAGGCGATGAGTCGATTTCTGACTTGGTACCCGAGTCCCGTAGTGCGGGATGGGTGCAGAAACATAGTTAGCATGAGCAAACGGACCCAGCGAGGACGCTTTCCATTAGGAAACCAATAACCATTAATGGCGAACTCCCTCTGACACCAGGACGGACTGTTATCGCGTTGACTAATCGCAGCAACAACAGCGGCTGCTCGTTATACACTGTGATCACTCAAGGTACTTAACATTTTACTGTACTACAAACATACGTCGCTCTGGAACTGGTAACCAGAAAGACCTGTTAGATGTTAGCCGTGCAAATGCCAGTTTGAGTTTTGTTTACCATGTCTGTATTTTAGCATTAGCAGGGTTTAATGATAAATCTTTGGTGTTGGCAACGTGCAGCAGTGTTGGGATAGTCTAATGCCATTTGCTGACCACTAGCACTGCGCACAGACCAGTTTACATAGATGAGGACTGTCATGTGTTACAGCTGAGGTATCAGTCGCTGGCACCCCATTGCCAGAGGGGGCGCTGTGGTACCTGCACACAGTAAACTCCTCAGCACTTACACCCCTAGTATAACCAACCCTTAATCGTATTGTATTAGTGCAGAACTGATAATTTTTTCTATGATTTTTACTAAATTAAATTAACTTTGTTGAAAGTAACTTATTGGGGAATATTAAAAGTCTTTTAAATGAATAATGATTTTTTTGACGAAGCTGTAAAATTATGCATGACAATAATACTTGTGGTGGGAAAAACACTATTAAAATTTAGACATGACTAACTCCTGCTTACCTCTATTATAATTTATTCCCTGCATTTGATATGTCATGGATTACTGCTACAATTACAGTACACAATGTACTTCACTTGCTGACTGGTAAAATTTTAGTAAATCTGAAATGTTTATCCTCAGTCACAAACACGTGGCACAGCCCAAAGCGCATAATAATATTGATTAAAATGACCCTTTCCAATTTTACAAGATTGTACTATACTGGATTAAAAGGGTGTTAAAATACAGTATTTAACACCTCGTGCCCTCCCCCCCCCCCCAATGAATGTAACTCCAAGGCTGCCAGTCAGTCAGTATGGTGGAAATGCAGTCAGCCTGGATGAATATCTGCTGTGTCCGCCGGGCATGGGGGCTGCCTTCAGTCACATGTGCGTCAGTTCTCTCACGTACCAGTCCGTGAGGAAGGTGTACTGTGAATTCCGGTGGATGGAGTAGGTGACATCTCTGTTAGGGTCCCAGGAGAAGAGGTAGACCACCCTGAGGAGGAGGACAGACCACCTCTGTCACCATTGCTAAGGTCACGTCAAGCTAAAATTACTCTTCCTTACAGCTGTCCATTCAGTACTTTCTGACCCTGTCTTATTGTCTCTTGATTAATTTGGTTTAGACCCTTTAATTAGTATTAATGACAAATAAAAGAAACTGGAGGGAGTGACAATCTTGCACACCAAAAAATGAATGAATGGAAAAAAACGAATGGAGCTCCATCACATTGAAGGTATAAAGGCACAGAAATGAGGCGACGATGAAGATACAAAACTGTTAAAATGCCAGAACCACTTAAAAGTAAAACGGTGGCCTCACACATCTCAAAATATGGTATTTTGTGGGAGATCCGGCACATATCAAGTATGCAAATGCTTTCAGACTGTTTGTTAACCAAATAATAGTCAATAAAAATCAGTAATTCCCAGACAGATATAAATACACTTCTACTCACTCAGGATCATCTTCAGTTGCCACTGTTTTGGCAAATGACAGGAATTCGGCGCAGAAGTTCATGCACACAGTCGGCTTCCAGCAGTTCTCTTCACTCTGAAGTGTCAGGAAAATGGATGGGATTTACTCTGATATCACTCTGGCACACTGAGGTCTAGCTGTCACATGGCCGCAGGGGATATCAGAAAGTCGCCTGGACTCACCTTTATAAGCTGGGATATTTTGGAGGTGTGGAAGGTATCCACGGAAACCACAATTCCGTCATTGTCACGGAAACCAGCGACGATTCTGGGGACTCCAGGTAGGAAGGATTGAGCCCACCATTTTAGAAGTTTGTACCTGAACGACAAAAGCCACCAAGTTACACAAGGAGACAAAAAGTCTGGTCTGCAAGAAGCCATTTTTAAATGAGACCCTTCTCAACCAGACAACAATTAAAGCTAATCTGAAGTAGTCCCAGTTACTGTTAATTTCACTCCTTATCGTCAGACCTGAGGAAATTGCTGTGCTGCTTTGGAGTGCAGATTTCAGCAGAGGTCTTCAGTTCAACGTAGCAGCCAGGAGCCACTGGGGCCCGAGGGTCTCCGTCCCTGCAGTCCACCTCCCCAGAGAACAAAAGCTTGTGCCCTGCAAGACGCGTCTGGATGACGGTGCAGAAAGCCTCGTTCGTGTTCACTACTCCGCCAGGATCAGGCCGATTCTGAGCTCCGTCTTATAGGAAAGAACAGCGGACACACAAAAAAAGATGTCATCTGTGGGTTTTTAAAAAAATATATTTTTAATGGTCAAATGAGGGTAATTAAAAACACAGAAATAGATCTGGGACCACACTTGAACCTGGACACAGTCACCAGCACACCACCGCCAGAGAGGGCGCTGTGGTACCTGCACAGATGTACTGCTCAAACTTGTACCCCCAGTACATCATCTCTTCGAGCCTCTGGGTGCGGCTCTCCCGGCTGCGCTGATCCGCCTCGGTCTCCACCTCGCTGATGTACAGCGTGCCGCGAAAGCGCGTCACCGCCAGCAGCCAGCCCTCACGTGTCTCGTAGGGCGTGGTCAGCAGCTTGGTCAGGTGACCCCGCCACGTGACCACATCCACGTTCAGCTCCCTAGGGGCAAACGATGCGGGGTGGGGGTGGATTTCATTACTGATGATTACAACACAAACATTTACAATGAACAGATACTGTAATGTCTTGAATGCGAATAGTTATATGTACATTGCTATCCTTTATTTGCGATTTCACTTGTATTTCTTCTATTTGTATAACGGGTCCTAAAATCCACGAATCTTAACTTAGGGCAGAAGTAATCCCAAATTACTGTCACCTACTGTGATGAAGCCGCTTGGATCTGGACTTTTGATTTGTTTGCCAAAATCCACCTGAGAAGGTGGTCCAGTTTTTCCTTCACCCCCTCATCTCTCTTGATGTACCGGTCACGGTACCCATCACGGAGATGGAAATTCGGGTGTCTGTCCGGATGGATATAATATCGCAGCTGTCTGTCATCGTTGAAAAAACGGCGTTTGGCATCTAGAGAAAAGTGTCCCACTTCCACAGGTTGTTTGTATAGAGGAAAGTCTCTTTCGTACAAGTGTCGCCTTGTGCTCAGGAACGGAGGATGTTCGGATACGGCAGCAGTAACACCCACGTCTTGGTCGCGTCGCAGGCGTTTATGTCGTTCATCAGACTCGCCCCCAGGTTCATCTTGAAGTCTTCTGTGCGGTAACCGGTGATTATAATGATCCGGTAACTGCTTTCGATAGTTATGGTGTTCCATGTCTTTTTTCTGTGTTGTTTAACAAACACAACCACAATCAGACTAAAAGACTTTCATATGGCAGTGTAGTTATTTAGTAAGAAACTAAAGTTTAGAATAATGCACAAATATCGTTCTGGTACAATTTCGTCGTTTGTATTTTCTTAACTACCTTTGAGAGGTATTAATAATCCACGAACTGTAGACAGGTCAACTTTCCGAGCATTTAATGCGGTTTTCTAAAGCTGACAGAAAAATATAAAATAATTCATACCTGCAGCAGCAACAACTCAGCCTACAACAAAATACACGCTAGCAAAAAAAACTTCCGGTTCCTGGTTATGGTAAAGTGACGCGGTGTCGCCGCCTAGCGTTTGGAGCATGGAAATTGTTAGGTCGACGAGCTCGGCGTTACATTTTTAGGCTCAACCGGACATAAAAGCTCCGCCACAGCAGGGGGCGCTATAACTTTCTTCCACTAGAGATGCACAGTCTCCGTTACGCCAGCAGTTGCAGTCGCGTTTCCCTTGCTTCATAAATCTAAATCTATGCTGGAATATTTATGCTATAAGAAATAAGGAGTTTTATAATTCGTCATATTAAATTTAAAGTATGGTTTCATTGCTATCGGTAAGATTTTCTAAATTTAATAAACATAAGAAGAGTTTTGTTAGCTAGTTACTATCAAAATGTTATCAAGATATGAAAACCTACTGGTAAACAGATTGCCAGCCATAGTCACCTGTGGATCAAAATAAACAAATATTAACTAAGCAAACATATTTAAAGGTATGACCATGTCGCCTTGACCTTACAGCGATGAACAGGAAAAGGACGCTGATTCCAGAAACGTTCACAGCGAAAAAATGGAAAAGCGGATCTGATAACGTCGGAGTGCAAGCAAATGGTAAGGATTCTACTACGTACGATATCTGTTCACGTTCTCGTTTTTACTTTTATTAACCGTAATGTACAGAACTGTACAGCAACAAGATAATGCTTTCTTATGTGTAAAACGTAGACTGGCATTTCATTTTTCCACTCTCTGCCTTCATCTGTATCATTTATGAATAGCTAAGAGACCTCTAACTGGTTTCCGTTACTGGTAGCAGCATGTTAGTTGAATTGATTTAACTTTATTTAGATGACACTTTTGTCCACGTTTAGGTGCCATGTCGCTCTTTCATATGTTTGTATGCACATATGTTTTTGCATTTGTGAGCCGTACGTGTTACTCTTGTTATAATGCAGATGGACCATTTGACATCAAGGCGGCTTTGGAGTCCCTAATGTCCCTATTCAATCGAAAGCTGTTCAACGACACTCTTCCCCGGATCGTGCTGCAGCACCAGCTGTACAGCCTGCACGGCGACCGGACTTCAGTCGATCGCCAGCTGGTGAGTCCTTTCCAAGTAGGTGCCAGCATAAGTGCATTGTCTGATGGAAAGGGTAAGAACTGTCCCAAAACGCTTCAGATTCAACTTATCAAATATCACCTTTAATTTTTTCACGAAAAAGTTTTTCTTGCTCATTTTTTTTTCAAAAACACTGAAATGCAACAATTTGTCAGCATTCTTCAGTTATAATTTTGTTCAGTTTCGCTTTCAGTTTTCTCCAAAAAGCCCACAGAACACTATTAAACTAGGTAACAAAGTTTTTCAGGAGATTTGCCGCAGAATCCCAATGAGTACCTCAATAGCCATGTCTCAGAATCTGTTGATCTTTTTGTTTTGTTTTGTACCTTCATTTGGTTATTTTCACTTGCTGGTCCCTGTTTAAATGGATGATCAGAATGATAATACAATGCATCGTGCTACTGAGATGCACTTTTTGAATGTGTGTTTTGTGATCTGCAGAACGAGCTGAGGGAGAAAGGAGAAGTGCTGGTCTTCCAGATGGGCTTCGATGCCGAGGCTGTCGGCGTGGTCTTTACCGAGGACTACAGGGAGAAGGTGCTCGCCGGCGAGGCAGGGAGAGCCACCCTCGGAGCCGTGGAGAAGTTTCTGAACAACGTCCTGCCCTCTTGCCCCGACATGAGCTTCAACAAGGACCAGATGCTCCAGCAGTTCTTTTTCACAGACGCGGAGATAACGTAAGGAGACGGGCTTGGCTACGCAGTCCTGTCCCACCTTCCAAGTCTCAACGGCTGTAACCATTATAAAAATTTGCATCCCCCTGTCAGGCAGTTGGTGAAGTGTGGGGTGCTGACTGTAAAAGACGCGGGCAGCTGGTGGCTTGCCATCCCCAACTCCGGCCGATTCACAAAACACTTCATTCAAGGTGGGTTTTAGGCCTGTTTTTTTCCGTTATTTTCATCTCCCCCTTCTGCCTTTCCTAGATTGTCTCCACTGACGTGCCTTTCCACTCCTCTAGGACGCAAAGCCGTGCTCGGCATGATCAAGAAATCCAGATACAATGAAATTCTTATGTCTGACTTAGAACGGCGGCAAACCACGTCTCAGGTTAAATTCCAAATGAAGTATCACATCCATGATATCATTGGGGCGGAAATGGTGAACCGGTAGGCGTTTCCTCGCATCAAGCACAATTTAAGAAGTGAAAATAACTATGTGGAATAATGCTTGCTCTGTTTTGTTCCCCTCTCATCAGCATATCCACGACCTCAGGTGTGTTGCTGCGGTTTGTTGAATCCTGATGTAGCTGGTGTAATGAGTAACATTCAGGCACCAGGAGGCGCCACTGTCGCATTAAATTTTGCCTGCCATGCTGTATGCGCCTTAGAGTGTACTTGTAAAAGTCAATGTATAATAAATTGTACAGTTTGATTTAGTGCTTTTTGGAATCTGGATATTAAACTGGCATTTTACTGGGCTGTCCTGAAAACTGATCCAGTACATTCCAGGAATCTTGCCATTATGAGGTACTTTACATTCCGATGACTTAGCATAAATTTACCAGGTCTTACAGAGATTGCTTAAACATGGCTACATTAACTAAATGTGGTACCACAAAGAAATATCACTTAAAGATTGCAAGTCTTGTTTTATTCAAATTTATTGGCTTACTCTTTAATTCAGCAAAAAAAAAAAGTGAAAAAAGAAACAAATTTACCCAGAAAGCCAAGGTCATACGAAAAGCATCTGTATTTTTCCTGAACACAGACAGCTGAATGCCTGAGCGCAAACAAATTACTTTCGCACGTCAGGCTGTGCCAACCAAGTGTTTAACGGAAGATAAACATTTCAGATTTACTAAATTCTACCAGTCAGTAAGTGAAGTACATTGCATACTGTAATTTTAGCAGTTTTTAAAAGCTATACAGCTTTAAGTAAAGTTATTTGCATTAAGAGGTAATGAGGAATATTCATAATGTTAGTTAAAATACAGTGATGTATAACTTCGTTGATTAAAAATATGATCAAAACAGCCATGGTAAAACAGACCATGAGTGTTGTGTAGATACTGACCCAACCCTGGGAGCGACATTGCAGTGGTTAGCGTTACCATTTCTGAAAGGTTGGTATACAAACAATTGAAGTTACCCTAAATCACGCATCACATTTGGAAAATGTTGATAAAAAAATTTGAAAGTTACTGGACTACTGAACAGTTACTGTAATTATCCAAGACTTTCAGTCCCGAATATGGAAAAAAGGTAAATAACACATCCTGGGACTAGGTGGCTGGAGTTTGGTGTATGAGAGAGCTGGTGCATCTTAAGTATATGCATGTCTGCCATTTCTTCTCACAGTTACCCCATGACATATGGGGAAGCTCTTTGTAAAACACTGCTAGAACATGCCATTTCCCTAGAAACCAACTCCGATCATTCAGGTATAATGGACACAATTATGGTACATAAATGAAATCCGTTCCCAAGTACAGATTGCATTTCTATTCATATTGTCTTCACCGTATGTTCTGTGACAAAGGGAGTCTTTAGTATTTTGTGGTACCAATTTAAAAGCAAATGTCACAGCAAGTTCTACACAATCAATTTGGTTGTAGTTTCATTTTTCCCCAGGAAACCATTGCCTTCAAAATCACAGGCTATTACTTCGACTTCACAGAAATGTAAACAAAGAAATCGGGGAAGAGGAAATACAGACTATATCTGCTTAGAATTATAGCTTGATCTTGATTCTGGATTTTGGCAACACCTTGACTCAACAACTGAAGTGTTTAAACAATATATATCCTCTTACAGGAAATAAAAATGAGGTTAAAGAACATTCAGTTTACAGTCTAGAAGTTTACAAGTTAGTGTAGTTTTTAGAAGGCCGCTGGAATTTCTGTAGTCTTTAGTGAAGTTTAAAGAAAAAGAGGGCAGGTCTTTCATCATATCCATTCCTAGAGCTAACAGTACAGTCTAGCTAAGATTTTATGCGTGTGGTAAAATCTATTTATTGTAAGTACCGAGTAGTACTAGTTACAATAAGCGAACATGGCCTGTCTGTCTGTCCCCATCCTGCAAGTGCAGGTATGTATTCACGGGGCCTTAGAGTAACAAGCATTTCCTCTTCCTCTTCTTGATGGGGGGGGGACAAAGCACGGCACGAATGGCCTCATCAAACACCGTCTTCAGTCCCCTCTGCGTCAGCGCTGAGCACTCCAGGTATTTCACTGCACCTGTGATGCACAGAGAGGGTCGGTTAAGTTACACTTCTGGCTGTTGGGAAGGGCCAAAAACAGACGCAACGCCAAATCGGGACGCAAACCTATCTCCTTGGCCATCGCCAGGCCCTGTGGGTACGTGATGGGGGTCAACTTCTTCTCCTTCAGTTTCTCAATAGTGTCCTTGTCGTCCCTCAGGTCGAGCTTGGTGCCCACGAGAATTATGGGAGTGTTGGGGCAGTGATGTCTGACTTCGGGGTACCACTGCACAGAACGGGATGGCAACTCAGCACTCGGCTCAAAAAACAAACAAAAACAAACAAAACAAAACGGAAACTAAATAAAGGAAGCCTCTCACTCACCTTGGCTCGCACATTTTCAAAGGATGCGGGGCTCACGAGAGAAAAGCAGATCAGGAACACATCCTGGGGGCAGACATTGCAAACTCATATCCACAATGGCTCTATGCAACAAGCAGATGAAAATCCTGAACACAGCCAGTGAAACTGAGTAATAATAAAGTAAAGCTGCTGGAGATGCTGAACGCCTTCCATTTAACACCGTACAGTAACATACATTAGGGTGACTTCGGCAGTATCACACAGAAGTCGTCACTCATCCCAGAATGTAGCTTTAAGCCATTTTACCGTCTGGGGGTAGGAGAGGGGGCGGAGTCTGTCATAGTCTTCCTGGCCAGCAGTATCCCACAATCCCAGGTTGACAGGTTTGCCGTCCACCATCACATTGGCGGAGTAGTTATCGAACCTGAAGGGGGAGGTGAGGTCCTTATTTCACACACTCAAAAGCAGCCAGCAAACGGGACCAGGCGAGGCAGCAAAATTGGGTTGTACTGGAAGTCAGTTCAGCATAATTTATAAAGAGGGAAAAGTAGCATTAAAATCACCCCCAAAAACACAACTCCTGCACGTTGTACGAGTGAACTCACACAGTGGGGATGTATTCTCCAGGAAAGGCATTGGTAGTGTAGCTGATGAGTAGACATGTTTTTCCCACAGCCCTGAAACACAAGAGGTAAAATTACTCCACACGAATGTAAACGGTCGCATCGGTGCATCTTCACATCATGATCAAAATGGAGATAGCCATGATCAAAATGGAGATAGCCATGATCAAAATGGAGATAGCCATGATCAAAATGGAGATAGCCATGATCAAAATGGAGATAGCCATGTGTGGCTGAGTGTTTACTCTAGCTGCACACGTCACTGGCCCCTTCCAAGGTGCTGCAGCTTTGACATACTAGAAGCTGCTCGTTGTCACCCAGAAAGACCGAGTCTTGACAAGACAAGACTTGTTATGCAAGACAAACATGTTCTACAGAGAGCTAACATAGCTACCAGTCTGTTCACCCTCCCAGAAAAACACACACACCCAGCTCTAGTATATTTTAAGGTTTCCTAGTGAGCGAGTCTGAGAAGCACTACCTACCAGCTTGGCTTTCTCTATACCCCTGGGCTCTTTATCGCACTGACCCATACAGAGAAGAGGCAGAACGTTCCTTCACCACACCCCACAAAAAAAAAAACAAATCTCATATTGTTAAGTAAATCTCTCTCTGCATCTAAGCTTACTCTTTGTAGACAAGTATATTAAAAAAAACACACTAAAATGTATTAAGTTTTCAAAAAGGCTTATGGTAAAACACCTTATGTCGATACTATCATTTTAGAAAAAGAAAACAAGAAACCAGCAAGAAATGCATTGGACAGCCATAGGCATCAATCAAGATTCAACATTCTTTACTGTCATCTCGCAAACATTTGTACACGAAGCTCCACGTGGCTGCTACAAAATGTCTTTTCTCTGGGGGCCTCCAGAGAAATATCCCTTCCCCTTGCAATTTTGAAAATGAGCAAGTAATAGGCAGACATGTGAGAAGATATTCACACTGGCTGATTTGTTTACAGTTGGATAACAACGTAGTGAAAAGCCAGAGTCAAGGCACATAACCCGCCTTACAACTTCAGCATAGCTACAGAACTGCGCCTGTTAACAGATAAACTACATCTAACCAGATCTGTAAATCACTGAAATTCTCTTCTCGTGTTCATTTTAAAGTTGTGATGTTAAACACCCTGTACGTAGCTACTTAAAAATTACTACCGCCCACTCAACATGGAAAATTATATCTCACCCTATATAGCTCATACAAGCTTGCAGTGACAGCCTAGCTATTACTACTATGACGACAGGTGATTAATGCACACTCCCTGAAACCAAACCAGATTTAAATCGTGAAAAAAATATTTAAAAAACGTTCAAAATGGGAGTTATTCTAGAATCTTGGGGGAAAAGGCCAAAAGAAAAAGATCAATCATGTGATTCTCTCTATATTAAATGAGGAAGTCCCTTCAATCCCTTCCCGTAAGTGTCCTGCGGAGATCAACTTAATATATAAAAAAAAACAGTTAATTAACCTTGAGACGATTCATGCAATAAACTCCCGAATTGCTGCTGCTTCGAGATAACCCACTGCTGCGGACTTCAATCTGGAAACACTAAATTTCTTTTACTGATCGATGGCACCCTTCATACACATTTTAATCTAAAAAATGCAGGGAGGGGTTTACAATCCTCGCTTCGCCGCTCCCACGGGCTGGGGGTATTTGGGGCTAAGCTACAAATCTCATTTACCCCTAAAAAAAGAAAGAGCTCAGCTTATAATACATTTATAACGCACGTGGGGGGCATGCCGCTATCGGGAAGTATTTAAGGAGTAATTTAAAGAGCAGAGCAGGCTTGGTGCGTCTTAAAAGTGCAGCATCCTGCGCGTGGCCTGCAGAGGCTGAAGTCCGGAATGCGGAACATGGAGGCGCTAGCCGGAGCTGGCTAGCAGTTTAGCCTCGCCTGTGCCGCCGAGCAGCGACGCCTCACCGCTTTCCTTCGGGACGCTTCACGCACCGCGGGGACGAAACAAAAGCCTAATGCGCCGGCCGGCCGCTGCCAACTTACCCGTCTCCCACAACCACACACTTTATGGCCTGCATCGGTCCGTGTTAGCCGGAAACTTGGTGGAGAGTTGCCGAAGGGGCGCAGGTTTTTAAGGCTCTTTGTGCGAACTTATTTTCCCTCAAAAAAAGAAACTCTTGGCAGAAGTCGGACGCAGTTGTCCTTCGCTAGTCTGGAAACTAGCTTACTTCACGAGGCGTTTAAAAACTAAAGTCTAGTAAGTCTTGGCTCTGAAATAACACCTCGACAATAACTTAGGAGTGGTTTGAGATTGGAAAGCGCACAGCCACCACCCCAAAAAACAGTCCGGATTAAAAAAACAGCGATCCAGACGACGGAAACTGCAGCTCCCAGTGAGTCACTTCCGGCCGCTCCTACTCCCGGGAATCCTGAGCGCGCGTTGGGAGCGTGATGTACGAGAGGGGAAACACTCCTTTATGTTATTTATTTATCTGTTATATCAGATAAATATCTACATCAGATAGATACAGGAATGATCATTATTGTCCCGTCGCCGAGTGGAAATTTGAATTTCTTAAATGTCGGGGTACTCCATAAATACGCGTGAAAGTCGCAACTCCATTGAATCCTTCGCGTTTCACACACTGCATGTGTTCACTAACTCGTGCATGTGTTAAAATATTTACTTACATATTTAAACGTCTCCAAGTGGATTGCATTACATATATATATGATGGGGTTTTCAGTTTTATTAATATATTTTATTAACTGCATGCCGTACATTCCAAACTAGCAAGGTGTGTTTTATCTGCTGGTTTATTTAAAACATGTAAAACGGTTAATGTACCTAGGAAAGTAATCACAGCAAAATCAAGAAAATCAATTGTTGTATGTAGTGGTAAGCTGTAAACCATCTGTCTTCCATTTGGTTAGGTTCATATAACATTGATGTATGGTAATTATTTTATTTTATCTTTAGCCACTAAACTTTTGCGAATCATCCCAAATCTTTCATGAAAATGTGCATTTTGATCTGTTTTAAATGGTAATATCCACTACCTGGATTTTAAATGTTTATAATTAAAATGTTATCACAGAGTAGGATCCTACCCCGTAATATCCCAGGTAATCCTACTCCGTGATAACATTTTAAAGCAACTTTTTCAGAGTAAACGTCATTTTAAAGTGTCTCGAGGTATCTAGGGTAAACTTTCGAGCAGATCCCGTCCTCCTGCCGGATCAAACAAAGGCATGCGCCTCTGCGCAGTTGCAGCGCAAACAGAACGCCACCCACGCCAAATCCGTCGCGTCACAGGAAGTTCTGGGGAGAATGTGGGAGATCCCTGTAATTGCAGGTCCGGGTGAATGAAAAGCCGAGGGGCGGCGTACGTGGGGTGAAGGCATAGTCACTTATACATGGCAAGGAAATGTATTTAGTTAGGCCGTTCTTAATAGTGATACCGTTTAAACAGTGTACTGCGACGAGCGGCTAAGTAGCCCGCTAGCTAACCAGACAGTACCTGTGGACGGTAGTCGTCTTATGGCGGGTCTGTCTTACTTAGTCGTCCGCTTTTCTGGGTCCGCTGGTAGGACGTATGGGGTGTTTTCCAAAGGGCTGACGAGAACCTTGTTGATATTTTTTGATCTTGCATGGCGACTACGAATCAAATTCCCTTACCTCTACCTCATTGCATCTATGATGTTCAATGTACGATTGCAGGTAAGGTAACAGGGTGACACGGTACGTTTTACTGCAAGTACAATATATAATGCAAGCTTGCTGGAATTGTATGGAAAATGATTTCTGGATGTCATGTTGAAGGAATGTTTGTCAATATTGTAATATTAAGGATTAAATTAGTCTGTTTAAATGTCTATGTATTACTGTATTGGGTCAGAGAAAGTTGTAAACAACTCGGCCGTCTAACCTGTTTTCTTAGACTAAGTATAGTTGAACTCTCGGTAACATTTTGACATTTGAACATGTATAGAATGGAACATCGTGTAAATGGTTAAATCTGTGGGGCATTGTCAGAATATGATATATGGCCTTAGGCTAGTGCAAGTAATGTTTGCCATTGATGGCGATTGATGTTCTAATTTCTTCCGCTTGTTTTCTTATTCTGCAGGTGCATATTGAAATCCATTGATATATGGCTGACAAGGCTGAAGACGTATGCCTCAACCATATTATAATCGCTGTATACGCTGAGTGTGCTGGTGGTCATACGGAAACTAGACAGGATTACTTCACAAGGATGGCGTGTGAAGTAACAATGATTTTGTCGGTCCGCTCACATCGCCCGCTTGAGGAACGTTACCATGACAATACTAAGCTCGACACACAGATCTCTAAAGGTATAATATCATGGCAAGGAGTTATTTAAGAGACGTGGACTTGGTGAAAGGCAGTGTTCAGGGATACGAAATGTGTGACCATGATATAGATCTCAATGTTCAGGGCTTTTTTTCTTTTTTTTTTAACTTGCCTCAGCGATGAAGATTCCTGTCTAAACAACCTTCCATATGGTCAACGATGAGAAATCTGGAGCCTTTTTGTCTCTGCAATTGTGGGTGTGAACTTGAGCACTATTGTGGCCTTTTCTTTTATAATTTCCTTTTCAAATGTATATTCCCTACCCTGCGAACTTATACTACTTTGCTCAGTAGTGGAATCGAGCATTCTGGGAAGACTGGCTACAGGATCATCTCGATTGTAAGAAGACTGAGGATTACCACACCTCCGTAGCTTGTGATCATGTGGTTGACATCCTAACAATAGGGCATTGTGGGTATTGGGAAGTGTTGGGTTGCAGGAACCCTGATGGGAATTGTGTATTAAGATGTAGTAGAGTGGCACATGCCAGCCTTTGGTGTAATTGTACACAACATACCCTCACTAGTTACTGGAGTCAATAATGGGTTTTAAATGAGGAATCTGAAGTATTTTAATGTAGCTTTGTAAGGTTTGTGTTATGTCAGTTGTTGGTTTACATCCTCTTATAACCGCCGTATTTAAAACTGAAGAATGTAATTTGATTTCACCACTTTTGTTAATTTGAAAACAATTATTTATCAATGTGTTTTTTTTGCATGGTAGTGGTGTAATCAGTTATGTATTTGGTAATGTTTTTAGTGTTTTCTCATTGTACTTTAGTTACCATGGGATACAAAAGTATTGTACATCATCGAATAAAGCTTTGTGCAGTCGTTTTAAAAATGACCATTATACAATAAATTATGAAGAATACATGATGTACATCTTCGTGTCTCAAACTAGGTTCTGCTTAGTATTTGATATTTATTACAGTTGTTTACCTCTCAGAATGAGAACGTGTGTTGAGGCAGGACAAAGGCTCAGTCCAGTTTTTCATGACACTGGCTCCCAAACCTCTCATTGTTACCCTCATCATTTAAAATGATTCAAACTAATAATGTGCTTGAAGGTTGGTTCGTTAGTTTATTCGGATTATCTGATATTGGAACAAAGCCAATATATAGAGGAGCTAAAGAAACGTGCGAGAACAGCTGTTTTAGGTCATGTGACATGCAAATATCCTAATACTGTTATATCTGTAGTTATTTATGACAGAAGTAGGAAAATATGTATAAAAGATGATAATTTTCTGTGATCAAACAGATCAAATATTTTGTGTGTAGATAACACTCCCAGGGATATATTCCACAAAATCTTCTTGCCGCAATATGTTTTCAGAATTAAGGGCTGAGGTTTACTACAGTCATGCAATGGTTCTTAGCTGGATTGGCTTCAAGACCTATGTTTGCTTGGTCATTAAGTCATGGCCCACATTTGGGTCACAGCCCACCAGTTCAGAAACACTGTTCAATACTTGCAACTTGAAAAGAAAACAAAAATTGAATTTTTATAGCTTTTTATTACAATTAAAGTATTAATATTTGGAGAAGCTACATTAGTTTTTTATGTTTTATATAAAGTACCAAGTATTATATGTGAACAGCATGTTTATTAATGCGGCAGTATATGATCAGAGTTCATGATTAGTCCTAGAATCATTAGGCAATGGATTCAGAACAACTGAGAATCACCGAAGAACAGCATTATCTTAATATTTGTAATTTATTTGGTAAATGTTGTAAAACGCAAGAATGAATATATATTCACATGATTTACCGGATCCATTCCTATCTGGACAAACCAGGACTGTAGCTCTTCATTATAGAATAGATATCTCCAATAACTCTGCCGTGAGACATACTGGTATGTGATAAAAAAAGATGAAGACATACGGAATCTATGTTAAAGTGATGGCAACTCTAAATAACATAATGAATGGTGCACATGGTCAAAGCCGTAGTGTTTCCATTAATGACGTATGGACAGCTGGACTATTAGTAAGGCTGAACACAAAAGTACAGGTGTATTCAAACTCTAGTGTTGGAGGAAACTGTTGAGAGTTCCGTGGGTAAAAAGAGCAAGCAAATTAGTAATTGATGTAATCCAGCTAGATTGCTCCTTGGAAGAATTGATGAGGTAGAAGCTTAAATATTTTGTACATATCTTGAGAAGGCATCAGTCGTCAGAGAGGGATCTCATGATGGGGAAGACTGAAGGCAGAAGGAGAAGATGAAGGCAGAGGCTGAGAAGAGGGAGGCAGAAGGAGAAGAGGGAGGCAGAGGCTGAGAAGAGGGAGGCAGAAGGAGAAGAGGAAGACAGAGGCTGAGAAGAGGGAGGCAGAAGGAGAAGAGGGAGGCAGAGGCTGAGAAGAGGAAGACAGAGGCTGAGAAGAGGGAGGCAGAGGCTGAGAAGAGGGAGGCAGAGGCTGAGAAGAGGGAGGCAGAAGGAGAAGAGGGAGGCAGAGGCTGAGAAGAGGGAGGCAGAAGGAGAAGAGGGAGGCAGAGGCTGAGAAGAGGGAGGCAGAAGGAGAAGAGGGAGGCAGAGGCTGAGAAGAGGAAGGCAGAGGCTGAGAAGAGGGAGGCAGAGGCTGAGAAGAGGGAGGCAGAGGCTGAGAATGATGGGCACCATAACTGGAGTGATGAAGGCGAGTCTGGAGGGGCTCAGAGAGAAGAAGCTCGACAGAAGCAACCGGTGTGCTGAAGCCCATGAGTCGAACTCGACTTGGCGACTAAACGATGATAAGACAATGCTAATGTATTGACCAGTTTTAAATACATTGAGTCACTCGTTTGCAGACTTCTCTGCCTCAGTTCCAGACCAGTGTAAATATATCATAGGCCCCTCTGTCAATCATGCCCCCCACGCTGAAATGTTGTTTCCTGTTCAGGAAAATTCATGCTTCTGCTATGACATCTGCAATGATATTAATGGGAAAATAGTGTGGAAGGGTGCTGGAAACAGGACCAGCAGGGCTAGCTTGAGCTGATTGAGGGCTTGCATGCCTCGCAGGGGTGGGCAGTCAGTCGGGCCACCATAGTTTTTTTCTTTGACTGGTTCAACCCAACTGGGCCGGCAAGGGTAAAAATCAACCGAAAGGGGAAAACTTCACTGAAGCAGAAAATGCGATATTCTCAGTGCAAAAGACATGAACACATTTTAAAAGTCATATATGATGACATGAATATGACTCCATCACAATATTTCAAAATTATGCCCTCAGTGGCAAAAATGCAATCATAGGCATTCATGCATTTTAGCCACTCCTTGCTGCTGCAATAGGCTAGGGGGTGGCGTGCAGCTCGGGAGTTTAGGGGTCTGTGTTCTCCAGAAGGTCATGGGTTCAAGCTCTATGATTGACAGATTAAGCATATTACAAACACTACTTTTTAGCAGGTGCACTATGTATGGATCATAATTCCTGAGCTCTGGGTTACGTTTCTACTTTGTCGTATAAGATTAATTGTCTGTCCAACGTGAGTCGTGCTGCTGAAAAGGCCAAAGATGACTTGGAAGGAGCTTTGCCGTGAATGCTGTAGATCACGTATGCCAGTGGGAGTTTTACATACGTGAAATATTCTGAGGGCAGAATGAAAAATGATTGGTTCAGAGAGATAACCAATCAGATTGTAGAGGTGGCGGGTCCAAGCAATTAGAGGAGGCGGGACCAAGGCATCTGATTGGTTGGTCCCACCTCCTCTATAATCTGATTGGTTATCTCTCCGAATCTCTTTTTCATTCTGCCCTCAGAACATTTTTGCGTAAGTAAAACTCGCATGAGCATCAAGTACATTCTTCAGCAGCATCACAAAGGCTTTCAAAACAAGTTTATATGTGGCGCTCTTAAGTGTAAATATGTAACAGTGAGGGGCAAAGAATGACTATTTATGGGATGCTGCAGGAATGATTTCTTATAGCACCACACCTCTTCCTATGATTCTGCCTCGCCGGCACTTTCTCCCCGTGTTTTGACCCTAGTCGAATGCTGAAAGTATCACTGTTATACCTCACGAGGTCGCTGCTGTCAAGGGGGGCACTTAGCTGAGCTTCTATACTAGTTATTTACACCCCCTCAGTCTCTGTCGAGAGGGAAACAGTTATTACAGGCGCGAGGACTGAACATTTCTGTTTCCATTGCTGAGCCATAGTAGAACATAAGACAAAGGGTCATTGTTCTGTTGTTATATTGTGTGTGACAAAATATAGCATGAAATGACAAAAACATGAAGTGTTTAGCTGTTCAGTGTAACGTACCTTCAGGACCTTAGACTGCACTTAGAAACTTATTATCGATCAATTAGCGTTTTATTTGACATTTTTCAAACTACACATTTTATATTTAACTATTGCAAAAGCAAAAAACTAGTGTCTTAAGTGTGCCAGCAAAATGTAAGGCAAGCTACTTTAATACTTGCTGGTACAGTATTCATGCATTTTCATGGATTAAGATTGTTTATTCCTGTTTTCATCTGTAAGCAAGTGGCAACTGCTTTATGAGATTAGTTAGTTCTACAGCAAGTAATCTTTTTAACTAGGGCTTCAGTTTTTATGAGGCAACCACCTTACAGGCAATACCTCGGTTCAGGGTCGTTTATAAAAAGAAAACAAATAAATTAATTCTGGTTTGTCCTGTTTGGATGTATTCTTGCTTAGCAGGATAGTAAAAAAAAACATCCAAAGTAGTTTTAGCACCGTTAGAGAATGTTTGCCTTTTAGCTAGGCTTTCTGCTAGGCTGCAGATGACTCACATTGTGCGCAAACACAGGATTCTTCGAGTACGTTTTCTCTGCACATTTCTCCTCCACACTCTCAGACACACATGCACATAATCATGTTTTTACCTGTCCGAGAACGTGATAAATTTTTGCCGTAGTCAACATCATCTCACTACTGCTTCAGTTATACCACAGAACTAAACAAAAGCTAAACTCTGTAACACCATAATTCATTTGCACACAACCACGTGTTTATTTAGAACTCAAATTTTATACGTGTGCTATTATAAATGTTGCTATTTAAAACTACACACGAACGCATCCACCCACTAGGCTGGTCTTAATTACTGCAACTTGTCTTGCAAACTCTGCACAGGTGCAAATTAAAGAATATGTCACCCGGCTGACTAAGACTAAAACTAAAACGAAATGAAAACTGCAGAGATCATTTTAATACAATTTCTCAGCTCCACTGGCCACACGCTACTAAAATATAGCGTTCATTGGCTAATTATAGGGACAGAGTTGATATCAGTGAGCCGAACTATATTTACACAGCTAGTAAGACTATTAATTTTCATTTTAAACCTTTACAGACCAATCATGCTGTCCACTGTAAAGAGTATTGTATGGTTTGTGGCTCTTTAAAAGACTAAATACCTACAGGCTTCCAACAGTGAACAATTGCTGACACATGCTGAAAGACTTTTCAGAAGATATTTTATGGGTTCCACTGAAATAAAGGTAGCTGATTATGAGAAAGACCTCGTGTGTATGTTGGTGCTTCCATGTCTCATTCTCGCCAGTGTGGGGAAGCAATTAAAAAGGCCAATAGGATGTTGGGTTACATCTCTAGTTGTGTGGAGTTTAAGTCAAGGGAGGTGATGCTACGATTATACAATTCCTTGGTAAGACCCCACCTAGAATATTGTGTGCAGGTTTGGTCACCATACCTTAAAAAGGACATTGCTGCCTTAGAAAAGGTTCAACATAGGGCTACAAGAATGATTCCTGGTCTTAGAGGAATGTCTTATGAGGAGAGGTTATTTGAGCTGAATCTGTTCAGCCTCGCGCAAAGGAGATTAAGGGGGGACATGATCCAGGTATATAAGATTCTAACAGGTCTGGATGCTGTTCAGACAAATGGCTACTTTAATATTAGTTTAAATACTAGAACTCATGGCCATAGGTGGAAATTAGCAGGAGAACATTTTAAACAGAATTTAAGAAAACACTTCTTTACACAGCGTGTAGTTAGGGTATGGAATAGTCTTCCTGCTAGTGTAGCGGAAGCTAAAATCCTGGGTTCCTTCAAATCAGAGCTAGATAAGATTTTAACAACTCTGAGCTATTAGTTAAGTTCTCCCCAAACGAGCTTGACGGGCCGAATGGCCTCCTCTCGTTTGTAATTTTTTTATGTTCTTATGTTCTTAAATTCGGTGCCTAGTGGAAGTAACTTAGTGTTCAATGTCAATTGATTACAGGAGCAAACAATAGGACTAATTTCTGTAGCACATCCCTGCGATTTGACATAGAGGAAAACTGAGCAGATCTGATGCGTTCCGCTCGGCCTCCCACACAGGAACATCTGCCATCCACACAGGAAATACCCCCCCCCCAACAACAAGGGGTCCCTGCATCCATTCGGCCTTCAGCGAGCATCGCCTCGCCTACGGCGTCCATCAACACTCCGCCCTGACGTTAATCACATGATGGTCCAACGTTTTATCCCACTCTGTTGCAGTGCGCCTCACCCTCTCAACCTGCGTTCCTCACATGGTGCTCGTCATATACTACTCCGACATCCGTCAGATACTCAAACACCGCCATCATACACTCCAATACAGGTTAATCTCTTACAACCATACATGTCTCCTGGTTTTTATCTGACTCAGTGGAATAAATCAGCTTCTCTAACTTAGCACGCTGCCCTTTGGTTCAGGGGGACATGCCAAATCCTGTCGGAGTCTGTCTGCAGTTCAGGGTGTCAGAGCAGACCAACTCCACATAAGCTGCGTCCTGTCTGGCTGATTGCGCAAGAGAGTTTTATAACCTTAACTGCCGGCCCCTGCTGTTTTTCTGCTCTCTTGAACTTCTGTTACATAAAGTTTTAATGGTTCTGTATTGTTTTTTAAAGGCGTCCAAACAAAAATTATGCATTTCCAAAGAAGAATATTGTTTTGTTCCAGTCATTGTGACACACTGGTATGAAGTTCACACAGAACATCATCTAAGTTTACGTGACATACGTAAATTAATAAAATTATTTTCACCACACAAAACTTTATAAGGTGCACCATAACTGATGTTCGCCAATGACAGGCTCCTGCGCCCCCAACCCCATCATAAGATGGACAGACGGAGAGATCGTTCAAGAATAATCACCAATGATACCCTGAACCCTGAAATGAAACACCGACAGAAGTAAAATATACGCGGCACATGCGAAGCCCACGTGTGATTCTCTGTGTGCTGTTCCGTGCTCACACACTTGCACCAGGTCATTTAGCTATACATCCTTACACCCTGGTTGGAAACACGCGTGAACATTGGGAGAAAGTTTAAAGTCCACACCTACTGAGCCGTGATTGGGAAGTGAACCCCAACAGCGGACGGCCTCACGGTGTGCCACCGAACAGATATCCATCCATCTTCTATACCTCCTTGTTCTTTGTAGAGTCACACAGCCTATCCCGGGAACTACGGGCGCAAGACAGTAAATAAACCAGGATGGAATGCCAAGCCATCACAGGGCAGACCTCACAGAGCAGACCTCCACCATAAACACCTATGGGCAATTTGGCAAATCCGGTTTACCTTATATTTTGGGGTTGTGGGGGAAAACCAGAATACCCAGAGGTAGCAGGGTAGACCAACAACACAGGGTGACCATGCAAACTCCACACACGTGGAGCCAGGGCAGAGACCTGAACCCCAGTCCCAGGTGTATGAGGTGATGGTGCTGACCATTGTCACACCATGTCCCCATTACAAAACAACGATTGCAATATAATTGCAAATTAAGAACCGTATCCTCGCAAAACCAGTGGTTCTATGTAATACTGTAACACTGTAATGAGTTGGTGCCCCATCCTGGGTTGTTCCCTGTCTTGTGCCGATAGCCACCATGATAGACTCCGGACCACTGTGACCCCGAACAGGACAAGCGGTTACAGAAAATGGATGAATGGGCGGACGGATGGATGGGTAGATGGATAATAATGTAACAGTGCAACATTTTTTTAACATTAGCTATGGGCTGTCTAACATAAACTAGTAAATCTTGTTTGTTTTCCGTGTTGGCATCATCTGACATTTATTTTTATCTCTAAAATCAAACAAATGGAAAGACAAATAAATGTGATGAAGCATTCACATTCATTCTTAACCTTGTGAGTAATGTGTACAGAATAGGAGCAGTCCACTCACTGAAAATGAATTAATGTTTTAATTGAATAAAGGAATACAACTATGATACAACAACCTTTTCACTAGGCTGAGATCTGGTAAGCTCTTCCACTATGTCAGTGTTTCCCAACCCAGTCCTCAGGGAACTCCGGCCAGTCCACGTTTTTGCTCCCTCCCAGGTCCCAGCCAATCAGGAACACCGAATACCTGGTACAGGTACCAGCATGGACTGTCTGGGGTTCCCCGAGGACTGGGCTGGGAAACTGCACTATGTCACAGAGAGAAGTGAGAGGCTCAGAAAGAGCTTCTACACTCAAGCCATCACACTACTTAAGTTCAGGTCTACAAAGTACAAATGCAGACCAAGGTTTTGTTTCAACCAACCAGCTGAATACTCTGTGACTGTGACTGTTTATACTCAACTGGTTGGTGAAAACAAAACCTTGGTCCGGATTTTTACTTTCTGGACCTGAACTTTCCACCTCTGTCTGTAATGTATTACTTTTCCGAGTAACTTCCCCAGCACAGTTCATATATCCTACATATCAATGCACCTCACACTTAATTAGAACCGTGTTGCACATCTCCTGCCTATTCATTTAGTGATTCTACAGTGCAACTTTTTCCATCCATCCATCCATTTTCTGTAACTGCTTGTCCAACATTTTTCCCCAGTATAAATATTTGTTGTTCAGCATATCTTTCACCATTTGTGTATATTTATTATCATATTGTTACTTTGAATGTGTTTTTGCTTTCACTATACTTATTATTATTATTATTATACTTATTAAGAGTCGACCACCTTACACTTCACCGCAGGTTATAGTCCGACTATATACTTTGCATGTGACAAAACCCTTGAATCTTCTTCACATCCAACACAATGTTTTACTCACCAAGTGCTGCCTGTATACCTTTCTATTCAAATTCAGTTTTTGACTGGTACATGCCATTTCCCATCTTATAGACAAAAATACTCAAATTAAACTGAAAAATGTTATTGGCTTCCCATCTGGGGTGTTGCCCTGTGTTGTCTGGGATAGGCTTAGACGGGTTTACACATGCCTGAGACCCACGTTAATGCAGTCTCATTCGGAGATGTTACACTTGGTCCTTAACAGACTATATTCAAACTGTACACTATGATGTCATTTGTGGGAAGTGTGGGTTTCGCCATAGAACAGCCTGTGATGACAGACGGCTATAACAATTCCTGCTGGTAGGTATAGTGATATATTATTATGTACTTCAATATCTGAAGGGAGTTTAATCATCTTTTTAACGGGTTAAGAGCTAAGCAGTGTATGCAAGGGCATAACTTGGGTTTTACTGAATTGTTTTGATTATTGGGGGGGGGATTAACCCCCCTCACCCCCCAATCCCGCCATAATTTACGACCATAAGTGTATGCGCCATACATTTGTTCATAAAACAATTAACATATGATTGGTATTAGTGCTAAAGGGTATTTCCAAGACTGATTTAAATGGTTTTCCTTTTTCTCAACTTGTCAGAGTGTATTTGATATAAGAAAGTAGGCTATTTAAAAGAGAATGTGACTTAATATAATCAGTAAAAATCCTCCAGAATTTAATAGCGATTAAACTTTCAAATGTGATCGGATCTGATAAAGACTGATCATTTACTCTTATTACTTATCCTTAAGTATACGGTAAAATAGTTGATGAGCCAACAAAACGCAATACAAACCGTCATGATTGCAACGTGCGCGCAGGACGTGTCTGAACTCCCATCTCGCATTATTATT